>NC_044032.1:458666407-459326951 GCF_901765095.1 Microcaecilia unicolor | reverse complement strand
GATAGGAGAGTGGCTGCTTGAACCAACAAATGCTCCACAACTCCGTTTGACTGTAGCCTTCACATGTCTGGGGCCTGACCATAATCCTCCTCCTTGTAAATTGTGTTCAGAGATGGCAAGAAGAAGCATTAAGAGTCATGAGGGATAGCATAAAATGATTTTTGTTGGGGAGAAGTCCGGTCCATCGATTTTCGGCATCAGTATCAGTGGCTCCTGGGGATGCATCAGCATCTTGCTTGTCTTCGGAGAAAACGAGGTTACTCACTTGTAGCAGGTGTTTTCCAAGGATAACAGCACACCCACTCTCACAACCCCATCCACCTCCCTTAGGAATTGAATTCTATCAGCTATTGTATTAGACAATACAATAGCTGAGCTGCAACGGTGGGTGGGAAGGCGCTCACATGTGTGGTGGATATTGTCAAAAGATTCTAGATATAGAATGCTGGGTAGCATCTCTGCAGCAGGCTCTGTCGAATGGCATCACCAAGATGTGAAAATGTGTGTCCTGCTATCCTCGGAGAACACATGCCACAGGTGAGTAACTTCACTTTAGGCACTTGCATCCCTGGCTAAAATGAGCTCTTGCTATCTCAATATATCCCAAACTTTAGGGGTCCATGTAGGGTCAGCCTGACCAGTAGATGGGCTTAGGGGTCCACCTAGGGTGGCATAATTTGAGGGCAGCACCGACATAGCAGTGACAGCATCTATGAAAGCGTCATTGCGGTCAGCCTGGGTACTTGATCATCCACATATGGTCAATGTCTGCTGGGTTCAGCTCACTTTAAGTATGTGCAGATTCTCAACACCCTTCACCAGCCACAGGGTTAGTCTTCTGTAGACACTGACTGCTCTTCTGGCACCACCCTAGAGGGTAGAGAAGGGAGGGGGGAGGTATGCTGGACACTGAAGAGAGGTAGGGAAGGATCTGCCATGGAATGGAAAACAGCCTTAGTAAATCAGGAGGAGTGGTAAACCTCAAAAGAGGTCTCTACACTCCCCTTCACCACTCCTCAACTTCGGTGGAGACAGCCGGGCTGGGGGGAGGGGGAGGGGTGGCTCAGCTGCTGGCTCCTAAGTTTTTAGGATAGCTGCTAAATCAAAAGGAAATTTGTCAAGACCTGCCTATAATTACCTGCAGGAGTGCACATATGTTTGCTGGCACACATAGGGGCTCATTTTCAAAGCACAGCCTCCCAAAGTTCCATAGGTTTCTATGGAACTTTGGAAGGCTAAGTGCTTTGAAAATATGCCTAATAGTGGGGGCAGCCATTTTACAAATAACACTGTACGTGAGAAAAAAAAAAAAGGAGCAGCACGATCCTGGCAGTTCCACATGGAATTGTCAGCACATCCACATGGAAGAAGCGATTTTGCTTCCTGGACAGCCTTGGCCAAAATGAGCACTTTTTAAATTTTATATATGCCTTTGAACTGGTGTAAAACCTGGAAAATACATGTGTAGATTTTTTTCCCCTGTGCTAATCATACCCTAACCATGTCCCCTTGAAATATCTGTATGATGTGGATCTCCACATTTAAATAGCCTATTCCTGTTATTACCATTTACTAGGGCTGCACATTTAACGTAATGAACCTGTTATAATTTTAACTTATGTTAAGTAGAGAGGTGTGGTAGCCACTCTTAAAGGTTATCAATAGAAATCAAACAAAATAAAACATGGAAAAGAAAATAAGATGATACCTTTTTTATTGGACATAACTTAATACATTTCTTGATTAGCTTTCGAAGGTTGCCCTTATTCCTCAGATCGGAAATAAGCAAATCAATAAATTTAACACAATTAACACGTTAGGCTCCCTGCTCATTGACTTGTGATCTGGCACCTTTCTCTCTTTTCTTCCTCATCCCATGGTCTGTTATCTCTCTTCTTCTTTCTGAGTATCTCTTCCTCTCCCACTGCCCGCCCCCCCACATATACCCCCTTTGCATATTTATTTTTTTGTATTTATTTTCAGCATTTGATATACTGCAAGTGATCCCTGAGGCTATTACAGGTCCCTAATGGGCTCACAATCTAAGCATACTCTGGCATCTCTCCCTTTTTCTTATGGCCCTCCAAACTTGCCTTTAAGGCCAGCAGTGCTAAAGACATGCTGCTTCTGGCCAACCCACAGCCTTCCCTATGTAGCATCCTACCACCTCTGCCAGAACTTTTGTTCCAGCGGGCAGTTCACTGCTAGAAAAGGAGGGAGAGAGAGAGATGCAGGACCGGGTGGGAGAGATAGATGCTGGAAATAGGGAATGGAAAAAAGAAAAAAGGGTTATGGCTGGACATGAATGGGATGTGAAATGCACATGGATAAGTGAGGAAGGGAAAAAATGCTGGCACAGGGATGGAAGAGGAGAGAGGGATGGAATTACTGCCCATGGATGGAAAGGAAAGGAAGAGATGGAAGCTAGATTTGAGGAGGCAGAAAAATGGAAGAAAGCTGAACATGACAGATGGAAAATAAATAGTGAATGGAGAGAAGGAAGCAGAGCACAGACAGAGGGGTAGCAGAACCAGAGACAGGGCCCAAGATTAGAAAAATAAAATCAGACAACAAAGGTAAGAAAATGATTTTATTTTCAAATTAGCAACTGATGTTATTTTTGAAAATTTACATCTACTGTCTGTCGGGCACCTAGCATCACTAACCATTAGAGATTTAAGATGAGGTTGTATGCAGTGGAAGGTTTCCTTTAACTTGGTGGTTATAAGAATAATTTGTGGCCAAACGTTTTTGTGGTGGTATGAAGTCAAGACTAATGTAAATTTCTCAACAACTGTTTCATTTTGTAGACACTTTTCCAGGGGGAGCTTGGCTTACCAATTCTGTGTGTGGGTTCAGTGTGGAACAGCTGGGACATGATGAGAGATGGTAAGCAATAATACCAGCAAACCTTCTCTTGTATGCAGTTCATGTGATATAGAGAGAGACCCAGGAATAACAACTTGTGAGTGCTCTGAATGACACATGCTCTTGATACTTTTCTTCTGAATCCTCTGAAATGCTCTAACCAGTCAACAGTTTTGTGAACAGACTAGTAATTCGATCTGGTGCAGTTCACTAATGTTCCTCCTTTTTTCTCCCTGCCTTCCCCAGGCAGCTTTCTTTTTACAATTCTTTTCAGCCATTTATAAAGTTTTTATGTAAAAACAAAATGTACTTAAGCCATGCAACCCATATATCTAAGAATCTCGTACTAGATTTGTATTATCCAGTTGAGCAATAATTGACCCACAAAAGACAGCAGGACCCAAGATCACAGAAACCAAACCCAAAAAGTGCAGCTCATGTATCAAGCCCAAGAACAGCAAAATGCTCATATGTGATTGATAAGAATCATCAGATACTATGGGAATAGTCCTAATATGATCCTGACTTGATGTGCTGGCACCACCCTGGAGAGTTGGAAATATGGAACTACTTTTAGTTACTGTGCATACGTTAGGGGTAATTTTATAACTGGGTGCCTGGTAGGAGCCAAGGAACATAGGCTACTCCTGCCAGAATTCTACGCAAAAAAAAAAAAAAATCAAAATTCTGTACAAAAAAAACTCTAAAATTCTGCTCGCAAAGTTTGCAAATTCTGCAAAATTCTGCGCACAAAATTTGCAAATTCTGAAACATTTTGTGCACAAAGTTTGCAAATTCCGCAAGTTTATTTGGCAGAATTTAACCAATATTACAGCCCCCTCTCCCTGTACACAGATACCATCCATATTCTTCACAGCACCTATGGCTCCACAGTCACGCAGAGTTCCGACAGGAGTAATAGGCGCCGACTTTCCTTTATTGTAGTAGTTCTCGACCAGTGTGACCAACATCTGGGAGGTGTGTCAACAGAACTTTGACAGCTCATTTGTGCTTTAACAGTCCTGTGTGTGGCAAGTTGGAGAGAGCTGAGAACAAAGAAGCCAAGTACTTAAAATCTCCATTACTACTATCACCAGCCCCAACTGGAAATATTGGTGGCCTCTGGACCATCCCTTTCCTCCACTCTGACATCATACAAACCCCCGTGTCTGTATTTCCTTTGCATCATTAATAGCAACAATGAAATGATATATAAGTTTTTGTCTTTCTTTAGCTGCGACTTCTAGTATTAAGTGTGTCATGCATGTGAACATTGTCAGGTGTGTCACAACAGAAGGAAGGTTGAGAACCACTGCTTTATAGAATACTAGTGCAACAGCAAAAACGCTTACCTATAAGTTAGGTGTGAGCACTTATGCCAGCAGTAGAGCTGCTGTAAATAGGAGTGCATAAGTGCCAGAGATACACGTGTAACTTATTCTGTAAGTTATGTGCATAAGTGTGAGTCTCAGCCACGCTCTGCCTATGTGCACACCTACTTGTAAAATGCACACTGTGTAAGATATGTATTTACAGAATGGAACTTAGGTGGAATTTTGGCATTTATGTTCGCATATACCGTTATTCTAATGGATTATGCATGTAATTATCAGCACATACTTTATAGACTTACCCTCCAAATGTTTTATCTTTTAATGAGTCTGCTTACAAAGAACACAAGAATGTCTTTCAAGGTTAGCTTCACCTTATAGAAAGGTGTCTCTGAGAAAATTAAGCCCCCACATTTGTGATATCTTGATTTAAATACGAGAGCATTTTTCCATCAGGCTAAAGTGGCTGTAGCCAGATGCAGAAAAACTTGAATTCTCTGTTCTCAGAAAAGCAAACTTCATTTGGGGGAAATTGGGGGAGGGGAGACTTGCAATGGACAGTTTGTCAGGGTCCAGGATAAAAGGAACTAAAAGATGTTGCTTTTCTGGTTCTATTTATTATCTGATTAAAGCCTGTAAAATCAAGCTTTTCAGTACTCTTAGAGAAGATGTTGGCAGAAAAGGACCATTTGGTCTGCCCAGTCTGCTTGATCTTTGGTCTCCTTCCTTTCTCTGCCACTAAAATCCCTTTGTGTCTGACCCGTGCTAGCTTGAATTCTGCTTCTGTTTTTACCCTATAACACTTGTTGGAGGTCTCTTCCAGGTGGGTGGCACCGTCTCAGTGAAAAAGTATTTTCTCACTTTCCTCTTTAGGTACAAACTTAGATTGTGAACCCTCCTGGGACAGAGAAATATCCAGTGTACCTGAATGTAACTCACCTTGAGCTACTACTGAAAAAGGCATGAGCAAAATCTAAATAAATAAATAAAATAAGTAAGATAAGTTACCAAAATTGTGTTCTAGGGCTTGAAGTACTTCTTATGTGCACGAATTAATATGAGATAGCTACTCCAGAGGTTTAAATGCTCCATTGAGATTCTGTATCCTCTGCAACAGATCAGAAACCTCGTTGGAGTGCATTGAACTAATAAAAAAGAATATATTTCTTTATATTCCACTGGTGTAGCTATGTCAACTTTTCCATCCATTGGGACTCTTTCAATTATTTACAATGTCAGAACCTGTTCATACTTATGTAAGAGATTCTATACCTTATTACAGCACATTAAATAGAATAAGAATCATAATATAACTTTAAATCTTTTATGGTTTCCTCCTTACATCTGTTTCCTGTCACTAAAGAAACAGGAAGTGAACATTAAACCACACAGAAACAAGCAGACTTAGGGCCAAATGCACTAAACTTTACGAGGCAATAACGAGCCATTAACGAGAAAATAGTAAACCCTGGCATGCACAAAATACCTTTTTCCGACAACGGTAGCAGCCAACGAAAACGGAATGCAGATGAGCAAATTGTGTAGAAACCGTATTGAAATGAGATGCACTAAAGTTTTCCGCTTGCCCTAACGCTGGAAAACGCCGGGAAAGCTAACGAGAGGTCTGTACCTCTTGTTGGGGCTGCCCTGCTTTCAAAACTTAAATGTCCAAAAAAAAATCGGGAGGGTGCAAAAATGCTCATCAGGAGCGTCCTTTATGGACGGCCTTTCCCCCGCCCGCCTGCCCAAGGTCGCCGCTGCTCCCCGCTCCCCCCTGCACAAATTGAGACTTTTTTAAGCAGCCCCGGCCCCCATCTCTTCCTTCCTCCTTTTCTAGAAAAAAACAGCTCCCGCCATCTTCCGCCCCCATGCCCCGCCCCCCCCCCCGAGGTCGTCGCCTTAGGTTACTTACGTCAGACGAGGGCGGGCCCAGGAGGAACGGAGGGGACGTCGGAGGAGGCGCGATCAGCTGTTCTTGCCCGTGCAGCGCCTTCACACAGAGGTGAGAGGCGCTGCACGGGCCCGGTTTCACAGAGGGGGGCCCGGTGGAGGAGGGAGCGGTGGCGGCGACCTCAGGGGGGCAGCGGGGGGGCACAGGGGCGGAGGATGGCGGGAGCTGTTTTTTCTAGAGAAGGAGGAGGAAGGGAGGGGGGCCGGGGCTGCTTTAAAAAATCTCGATTTATGCAGGGGGGAGCGGGGAGCAGCAGCGACTGCGGGCGGGCAGGGGGGGGGGGCAAGGCCGTCCATAAAGGACGTGTCTGTTTTGGTTTGGGGTTTTTTTTTTACGATTTTGGCATGCGCAGAACAGCCAGCATAACGCTTGGCTGCTCTGCGCATGCTTTACGGGCCGATTACTGACAGCTTTTTTTTTTTTTTAATTGTTTATTTATTGTTTTAGTGATAATACAAAGAATACATCTTTGAAAAGATACACCAGATATAAACACAAATACACAAAAGAATATAATATATATAGAAAACATCTCTACAATCTGGTTACAACAGTCCACCAAGAAGAGAAGGAGTGGGATTCAAGATTAATTAAACCAATGGAAGTTTGGTACTATTAAATTAAAGTTTAAGGAAAAACAAGCAGTGGTACTCCTTAATTAACAGAACCATAAACCAGAGATGGAATTAGCATTGGTTTTTCTTCATATCAAGGAATGACCTTAATTGTTCAGGTTCAAAGAATATATATTTTTTATCCTTGAATATCAAAATACATTTGCAAGGAAATCGTAATTGGAAAACTGCTCCAACATTTAAAGACTCTTGCCTCATGTCTAAAAACTTTTTCCGCCTTTGTTGAGTCCAGCGAGCAATGTCTGGGAACACAGAGACTTTGCTTCCTTTAAACTCAGGATAAATCTTTTTAAAATAAAGTCTCAATAAAGATTCTTTGTCTTGTAAGAAAACAAAAGATACAATCAATGTCGCTCTAGTTTCTGTATTATCCACAGACTGCTCCAAAAAGTTTGTCAAATCCAGCGTTTCAGGAGGAATGTCCTGTTTAGAAGTAACTTGAGGTAAAGGAGGTTTCTTTTCTAAATAGTAGATCTTTTGAAGAGGAGGGAGTGTTTGATCTGAATAGTTATATATTTCTTTAAGAAACTTAGCAAATATATCCTTCGGGGCCACAAATTGAGATTTTGGAAAGTTTAGGAATCGTAGGTTTAGATTTCTTGATAAATTTTCCATATTCTCTATTTTTCTTTGTATAGAGGCACAATCTCCTACAATATGAACTTGTTGTTGAGATATTTTCCCAATTTGTGTCTCTAGGTCAGTTTGCTTTATTATTACTCCCTCCATTTGTCTTGTAAGAGATTTTATCTGAGAAGAATTGTTCAAGGATAACGTTATAAAAGAGGTACAGACCTTGTGAAGTGATTCCAATGCTGTCCAAATCGATTCCAGCGACACCTCTTGGGGCTTGACTAAGGGTTGTATCGCCAATACGCAAGCAGAAACTTCTTCTGGCGTAGTTGTTTCAGGCAATACCCCAGTAGCCTCCCCTGTTGGCATTTCTGGCGTTCGCTGGGCTCCCTCAGCTAGCTCCAAGATCTCTCTGGGCTCCGCTATCGCTTCTGGGGAAGGCCACTCCTTCAAATCCCCGCTAGTCTCGGGATTCGGTACAGTTCCTCCAGGTGCGTGCGAAAGCGTCGGGGTCGCAGGTCCTAACGGACTAAGCGAAAGTTCGCTCTCCTGAGCGGAGCTCTTCCCTGCTCCGCTAGCGGATACGTCCGAAGTCGGAGTCGATACCAGAAATGTAGTCAATGACTGCTGCCCAGGCAAGGTAGGGATTTGCTTCGGGAGGGGTGGTCCCCTTAGCTTCCCTTTCCTTTTCGGCATATTTAACTAGGAAAATCGTCGAAGAAAAATTTTCTTTTTGGGAGCGTCTTTGTTACATGTCCTGCTTGGGCGCCATCTTGAGTCCTTCTTTACTGACAGCTTTAACGAAGGGTTAGTGAATGCAAGTGAGCTGCAACGAGCAGCTCATTTGCATTCCCTTTCCTTCGTGCATAGCCGTTCCATACCGATTCGTTATGGAATTCGGTACGGAACAGCTCTAACAAGGACTTTTGTGCATCTTGCCCTTAATTTACGAGATCTGTTCATGTTAGCAATACTCAGGAACTCTCACTCACCATCAAAGGTAAGTTAAGATTGACATTCACTGTAGCATATTTCAAACAATAGACATTAATTCTATAACTTTTAATTATAGTAACAATTTATTGCAACGCAAAGGGGTTTTTTTTAATTTTCATGCTGTGACACAGATCAAAGTACTTCCTTAAATCTAAGCTAAGTAGGGTGACAATGCAAAACTCCATTTGCCCATAACAGATAAACACTTTCATTATTGAAAGACATTTCTTCACTGTTACTTAAATCATTTTCCCGTAATGTAGTTTCCATCTGTAGCACCATATTCTTACACAAATACACAAAGCAAGCCATAGTAAAAGCAGTGACAACGTTGGATAAGAGCATGCCAGCACAGGACTTAATCAGCTGACAAATCTTTCCTAATCTGGCCACATAACCCTTAACAGCTAATAGAAGCAGTGCTTTTTTTGTAGAAAAAAGGGTGCCGGTACTCATTGTGGGTGGGGTCACCACACATGGCACCGCCCCTATTATAGCCACACCCACATTAGCCACACCCCTTTTACCAGCCATGGCGCATATAAACAGACATCATTGAAAATATTATACTAGTATAGGAGAAAAAATAATGTGATTTTTTTTCATTATAAATAATTTCTGTAAGCTGTTACAGCTCCAGTATACCCAGTGCAAAATAAGACAAATTCCAAACACTAAAATGAAAATAAAATGATTTTTTCTACCTTTGTTGTCTGGTGACTTTGTTTTTCTATCCATATTGGTCCCAGTCTCTGATTCTGCTGCTCTCTATCTGTTCTCTTAACTCCGTTTCCAGGGCTTTCTTTCCATTTATTTCTTTACTTTCCTCCTTTCTTCTTCTTTTGTTGCCCTGCATCCATAAGTAAAAGCTGGGTCCTCCTCCATGGAATTGACTGGAGGAGGTATAACATGGATCCAGCTTTTGCCTATTTTCTCCATCCATGTGCAGTTTTTCTCCTCTTCCCTTTCCCTCATCTCCATCCATACGCATCTTCTTTTTTCTTTCCTCCCCTCCATTCATGTCCAGCACTTCTCCTCTCTCTTCCCCTCCATCCATGTCCAGCATTTCTCATCTCTCTTCCCTCCTCTATATCCATATAAAGCAATAATTCTCTCTCCCCTCTCCTCCATCCAAGTTAGCATTTCTCCTCTCTCCTAGCCAACTCCTCCATCCATGTCCAGCAATTCTCCTCTATCTCCTGCTCTCCTCTCCATCCATTTCTAGCATTTCTCCTCTCTCTCCTCTCATCCATGTCCAGCAATTCTCTCTTCCCTGTCCAGCGATTCTCCTCTCTCCCCTCCATGTCCAGCAATTCTCTCTTCCCTGTCCTCCCCTCCCCGTCCAGCAATTCTCCTCTCTCCCCTCCATGTCCAGCAATTCTATCTTCCCTGCCCTCCCCTCCTTGATCAGCAATTATCTCATCCCTGCCCTCCCATCAATGTCCAGCAATTCTCTCTCCCCTGCCCTTCCCTCCCATCCCATGTCCAGCAATTCTCTCTCCCCTGCCCTTCCCTCCCATGTCCAGCAATACTCTCTCCCCTGCCCTTCACATGTCCAGCAATTCTCTCTCCCTTGCCCTTCCCTCCCAGCCCATCCAATGTCCAGCAATTCTCTCTCCCCTGCCCTTCCCATGTCCAGCAATTCTCTCTCCCCTGCCCTTCCCTCCCATTGATTTCCAGCAATTCTCTCTCCCCTGCCCTTCCCTCCCATCCCATGTCCAATTCTCTCTCCCCTGCCCTTCCCATGTCCAGCAATTCTCTCTCCCTTGCCCTTCCCTCCCATCCCATTGATTTCCAGCAATTCTCTCTCCCCTGCCCTTCCCTCCCATCCCATTGATTTCCAGCAATTCTCTCTCCCCTGCCCTTCCCTCCCATCCCATGTCCAATTCTCTCTCCCCTGCCCTTCCCATGTCCAGCAATTCTCTCTCCCCTGCCCTTCCCTCCCATCCCATGTCCAGCAATTCTCTCTCCCCTGCCCTTCTCTCCCATCCCATTGATTTCCAGCAATTCTCTCTCCCCTGCCCTTCCCTCCCATCCCATGTCCAGCAATTCTCTCTCCCCTGCTCTTCCCTCCCATCCCATGTCCAGCAATTCTCTCTCCCCTGCCCTTCCCTCCCATTGATTTCCAGCAATTCTCTCTCCCCTGCCCTTCCCTCCCATCCCATTGATTTCCAGCAATTCTCTCTCCCCTGCCCTTCCCTCCCATCCCATGTCCAGCAATTCTCTCTCCCCTGCCCTTCCCTCCCATTGATTTCCAGCAATTCTCTCTCCCCTGCCCTTCCCTCCCATTGATTTCCAGCAATTCTCTCTCCCCTGCCCTTCCCATGTCCAGCAATTCTCTCTCCCCTGCCCTTCCCTCCCATCCCATTGATTTCCAGCAATTCTCTCTCCCTGCCCTTCCCATGTCCAGCAATTCTCTCTCCCCTGCCCTTCCCTCCCATCCCATTGATTTCCAGCAATTCTCTCTCCCCTGCCCTTCCCATGTCCAGCAATTCTCTCTCCCCTGCCCTTCCCTCCCATCCCATTGATTTCCAGCAATTCTCTCTCCCCTGCCCTTCCCTCCCATCCCATGTCCAGCAATTCTCTCTCCCCTGCCCTTCCCTCCCATCCCATGTCCAGCAATTCTCTCTAACCTGCCCTTCCCATGTCCAGCAATTCTCTCTCCCCTGCCCTTCCCTCCCATCCCATCCCATTGATTTCCAGCAGTTCTCTCTCCCCTGCCCTTCCCTCCCATCCCATGTCCAGCAATTCTCTCTCCCCTGCTCTTCCATCCCATCCCATGTCCAGCAATTCTCTCTCCCCTGCCCTTCCCATGTCCAGCAATTCTCTCTCCCCTGCCCTTCCCTCCCATCCCATGTCCAGCAATTCTCTCTCCCCTGCCCTTCCCTCCCATCCCATCCTATGTCCAGCAGTTCTCTCTCCCCTGCCCTTCCCTCCCATGTTCAGCAATTCTCTCTCTCTTGCCCTTCCCTCCCATCCCATGTCCAGCAATTATCTCTCCCCTGCCCTTCCCATGTCCAGCAATTCTCTCTCCCTTGCCCTTCCCTCCCAGCCCATGTCCAGCAATTCTCTCTCCCCTGCCCTTCCCATGTCCAGCAATTCTCTCTCCCCTGCCCTTCCCTCCCATCCCATTGATTTCTAGCAATTCTCTCTCCCCTGCCCTTCCCTCCCATCCCATGTCCAGCAATTCTCTCTCCCCTGCTCTTCCCTCCCATCCCATGTCCAGCAATTCTCTCTCCCTTGCCCTTCCCTCCCATCCCATCCTATGTCCAGCAATTCTCTCTCCCCTGCCCTTCCCTCCCATGTTCAGCAATTCTCTCTCTCTTGCCCTTCCCTCCCATCCCATGTCCAGCAATTATCTCTCCCCTGCCCTTCCCATGTCCAGCAATTCTCTCTCCCTTGCCCTTCCCTCCCAGCCCATGTCCAGCAATTCTCTCTCCCCTGCCCTTCCCATGTCCAGCAATTCTCTCTCCCCTGCCCTTCCCTCCCATCCCATTGATTTCTAGCAATTCTCTCTCCCCTGCCCTTCCCTCCCATCCCATGTCCAGCAATTCTCTCTCCCCTGCCCTTCCCTCCCATCCCATGTCCAGCAATTCTCTCTCCCTTGCCCTTCCCTCCCATCCCATCCTATGTCCAGCAATTCTCTCTCCCCTGCCCTTCCCTCCCATGTTCAGCAATTCTCTCTCTCTTGCCCTTCCCTCCCATCCCATGTCCAGCAATTATCTCTCCCCTGCCCTTCCCATGTCCAGCAATTCTCTCTCCCTTGCCCTTCCCTCCCAGCCCATGTCCAGCAATTCTCTCTCCCCTGCCCTTCCCATGTCCAGCAATTCTCTCTCCCCTGCCCTTCCCTCCCATCCCATTGATTTCTAGCAATTCTCTCTCCCCTGCCCTTCCCTCCCATTATTTCCAGCGATTCTCCGCCTCTCCCCTGCCCTCCCATTGACGTGCAGCGATTTTTCTGTCCCTCCCCTGCCCTCACCTCTCCCATTTCCAGCGATTCTTCGTCCCCCAGCCGTCCTCCTTCACTGCCTGTCAGCCAGTCGGACTCAGAAGCGAACGGTGCAGGCAGCGATTGGCTGGCAGCGTCGTAGCTTCCCTTTGCATGTCCCGCCTACAGCTTCCTGTTTACGCATAGGCGGGACTTGCAGAGGGAAGCTACGACGCTGCCAGCCAATCGCTGCCTGCACCATTCGCTTCTGAGTCCGACTGGCTGACAGGCAGTGAAGGAGGACGGCTGGGGGACGAAGAATCGCTGGAAATGGGAGAGGGGAGGGACAGAAAAATCGCTGCACGTCGATGGGAGGGCAGGGGAGAGGCGGAGAATCGCTGGAAGTAATGGGAGGGGAGGGGAGGAGGAGAAAAAGGTGCCGGTACGCCGTACCGTTGCGTACCGGCACAAAAAAAGCACTGAATAGAAGACATATATATACATACATATATATATAAATAGGACATAAAATTAAACAGACTTTTAAATGTAAATGGGTTGAGTACTCAAGTTCTGCTTCCTCTGCATGAAATTATTCATTATTTCCTTTTAAAGAACACCATTTAAAACAGTTATCAGAAGTCCCCAGTCATGGCATTCTCTATTCCTTGCATTACGCTTGCATTACTGGGTAGACGGTTACAGTGCCATAGAACCATGAAATCAAATATTTGGAAGGAAAAAATGATGTAGAGAAACTTCTTGTGGCCAGCAAGAACTTCCTCTGGTACTCATGTGCCTTTTGCTTTTCTTTTTATAAAGCACAGTAGCTTTAGTAATCAGAAAACTCAGAGCAGAAAAAGGAAGAGTTAAATAAAAATATATTTCCCTAATAGAGTAGCAAGAAAGGAAACATGCACACATTGTAAGTTTGCCACAAATGCACTTCACGGGTCACATCAACCGTAGCAAGTGCGGTACTCTGCATTACATCTTTTACTAATGCAACCAAAACAGGAACCTTAGTTTCACTAAATTGGACAAGCTCAATTTTAGAATCATATTTTCTCAGTAACGTCTGGTAAAAAGGATCCATTTATTAATGGTAGGTGTTTAATGCAGGATTTACCCCCTTTTGTGGGTCTCATTGTATTGGATCAATTTCAGTAAGACGGTTGGATCAAAGGAGCCTTTTCAAGGCCAATGGAGATCCTTTTCAGTTTTATTCCACTTTTTGTACCATTTGTTGCAAATAAGGGTAAGTTCTTTTTTTTTCCTCACCAGAGAAGTATTTAAGCACAATATCGAGGGGCATGGACATTCTAAAAAATATATATTTTAGTTCAGCCAAAAGGAAATTGGTACTTACCAATCTGTGCAAATCAGCACAAGTGCGATCAGGACACCAGTACCGAGCAGCTATCCGGCACTCCTGCAAACAAATCCGGAAGCTATATGCCAATGGGCTTATCCCAGAATCTCGCAGCCGACCCTGGATATTTCACTATAAAAAGTTGTCTTAAGGGGTTCAGTTGCACTGGCATCCCGGGTCAACTTGTTCACCCTTAGTTACACATAGAAAAATTTTCTTGTTAACAGCAGGGGCAAATATAGGCTGTTAGCAATTTCACAGATAAATTGTCTTGTTAACAGTGAAATCAATTACTGGCTGTTAACAGTTACCCCAATAATTGTTCTTGTTAACAGTGAAGCCAAGTAGCAGCTGTTAACAGTTTCACCAATAAATTTTCTTGTTAACAGTGAAGCCAATTACCAACCTGTTAACAGTTTCACCACTAAATTTGGAGAACTGAAAATTAGTAGACTCCACGGTATCAACGTCGGAGGTCACCATTTATGTTTAATCTTCTGCTCTCCCCAACTCAATAGAATGTTCCACACACTCATACAGTTAGGGAGAGAAGAAGTGAAGGCCACGCAGAGATGAGAAAATATTCCCTTTATTACTTACCAATCAAGAAAACAAACTATGATTCTTTTCTCATGAGAGAGTTACAACAAAGCTGCACAGGAGTGCTATCTCTGAGTACTTCTCTAGTTTTGTCTTACCCTCTATCATTTTTTATACTCTTCTACCATTACGCAGCTCAAACATTTCTCTAGCATTAGTTTCGACCACAATGTAGATAGTTATTAGTTTCGACCACACTTGATCAAGATTATTAGACAAGGCTAAAGCAACATCATACTTACTAGCATGGTCCATTTCGCCAGCAACCATTTATCTATGTTCCAGACCTGATAACAGAAAAAGCCCCTAAACAACATTCTTTAGTAAACACCTTGCAGGGAAAATTGCTTCATGTTCTTTCTGCACGCCTGTGAGCAAGCCTGTCACCAGAGCTCATGAGCCTCTGGGTCACACAGAGGCCATAATTATTAGGTCTGACAGCTTCAGGCCTCTGGGCCTGGTTTTGGAAAGGCCTAGGTAGGTTCATTATTTACAGCGTGCTGAAAATTAGCATGCGCTAATGATAGAGACACTTATATTCTTATGGGTGCCTCTGTCATTAGCACAAAAGTTTGTGTACATTCAGCGGGGCTTAGTAAGCAGGGCCCAAAATTTAAAGAGTAGACACCAACATTTGAAGGAAACCCTTGCATAGACAGGAAGACAGTGAGTTCTCAAATAATAAGCTGACACACTATCATATTTCTTAAGAGAATAAATTAGATGTATTGCGGTATTTTGGATAGATTTTAGTCTTTTAAATATCTAACAGCAAGTTAAGAGGCTGCTGAAAGTGCTATCATGTTTATAAATAATAAATAGTGAAGGTTTGGCAAATATTAGTCAAATCTAAAACACGAGACTGTGAACACCTTTATTGAACAGTTTTAGAAATTGTCACAAAAACAGGATGCTCAATTCCGCAAATTCACCCTCTGCATCAAAGGAAGTGCTAAGCACACCACTGCCATCTTTAAAGGGGAAAGGCCCACGTTAAATTGATTGTTTTCGTAGGCAAACCAACTTTTACATTAATCACAAAAAGTTACTGCCTCGTTTCTCCTTTGATGTGATGCAAATACATTTTTAGGTACCAAATAAATATATGTGAGAAAAGTAAAACCAGCTCTGGAGTACCTGTAGTTATCAACCTATCCCTCTGAATGTCCAGCAGGGCATACAGTGGTCACTGATTTGTGATGACATCAGTGGCGTAGCCAGACTGCCAATTTTGGATGGGCCTGAACCCAAAGTGGGTGGGCACAAAATTTTCTCTCTACCCCCCTCCCCCAGCAAAATTTAGTCATGCTAATCAGATGCATTTGTCACACAGGGTAAAGTGCTGCTTTTCAGTGCATCAGATTTCAGAAAATTTATTTAATAGCCTAACACCCTTTTCAATGAGCTTTCAGAGGCCAAAACCTCCTGCCTCAGGTCAGTATAATGCTGTTACGGTATCCTCGCCTGACCTAAGGAAGGAAGTATTGGTCTCTGAAACTTCATTAACACAGGTACCATATTACTTTATCCTAAATTAAAAATAAAATTATTTTCTTTACCTTTCTTGTATGGCCATTTACTTTTTCTCATTGTGTCGCTCCCAGTCTCTAGATTCTGCTTTCCTTCGTTTTCGCTTAACTCTTCTGCCACGGTTTCCTGGCCATTTCTCATTTTTCTCTCCTTTTTCTTTGCTTTCTTCAATATTTTTCTGCCTCTCTCTCTCTGTCCTGATTTAATTCATTCTTACTATCCATTCTTTAATTTCCTTCATCTACTTATGGCTTTTCATCTTTTTCTCACCCTTGTTCTCCCCATGCCCCTTCCTCTTATTCTCCAGTCTTTCACTACTCTCCTTTTCCATCCAGCAGCTCTCTTCTTTCTCTCCCCATCCTTCCAGTCTCCCCTCTCTCTCCCCATCCTTCCAGTAGTCTCCCCTCTTTCTTTCTGCATCCTTCCGTCCAGTGTCACCTCTTTCTCCCTACCCTTCCATCCAGCGTCTTCCCTCTTTCTCTCCCCATCCTTCCATCCATCTATCCTCTCTCCTGATCCTTCCATCTAATGTCTCTCTCCCTCTTTCTAACCAGTGTCTCTGTATCACTCTACCCTTTTCTGTTCAGTGTCCCTTCTCTCTCCACATCCTTCCAGTCTCTCACCTTTCTCTGCATCCTTCCAGTCTCTCCCCTTTCTCTCCCCATTCTTCCATCCAGAGTCTCTCTCCCCATCCATCCGTTTTCCCTCTTTCTATCCCCATCCTTCCATCTGTTTTCTATCTTTTCTCCCCATCCTTCCATGTTTTCCCTCTTTATCCCCATCCTTCCATGTTTTCCCTCATTCCTCTGCCATCCTTCCATCTGTTTTCCCCTCTTTTCTCCCCATCCTTCCAAGTTTTCCCTCTTTCTCCCCATCCTTCCATGTTTTCCCTCATTCTCTGCCATCCTTCCATCTGTTTTCCCTCTTTTCTCCCCATCCTTCCAAGTTTTCCCTCTTTCTCCCCATCCTTCCATGTTTTCCCTCATTCTCCCCATCCTTCCATGTTTTCCCTCATTCTCTGCCATCCTTCCATCTCTTTTCCCTCTTTTCTCCCCATCCTTCCATGTTTTCCCTCTTTCTCCCCATCCTTCCATCTGTTTTCCCTCTTTCTCCTCATCCTTCCATGTTTTCCCTCTTTTCTTCGACGAGGCCCGCCCTGCATGCCAGCGCCAGCCCCCATTGCCGGCCACTGCTGCTTTTCCTGTTGAGCAGCAGTGGCCGGCAAGGGGCATCCCGTCTGCGGGAGGAGCCTGCGAGCCAGCAGTCAATGCCTCAGCAGCCAATGCCTTAAGGCTGCCGAGACAGTGCCTGCCGGTGCCGCGCTTTTTTTTTTTTTTTTAAACATTTCTCGTCCTTAGCGCCGTTAGCACTTCTTCTTTTTTGTAGCGCCGGCCCTGCTGCTCAACAGGAAAAGCAGCAGTGGCCGGCAATGGGGGCTGGCGCTGGGCGGGCCTGGGCTGAAATTGGGTGGGCCTGGGCCCACCCAGGCCCACCCGTAGCTACACCCCTGGATGACATCCAGGGGGTTTTCCAGGCTATAATCTAGCAATGCTGTGGTCCACGTGTGCAGCTGGAGGGGCATACCCTGCCCCTTGACAGCACCTTGGAGCAGTGTTGGAGGCGTACTGAATTACTTGTACCTGTGCAGGGCCCTGCCAACACGGTAAGCAGGGTAAGCATGGCAGGGGGGCCCTACCCTCTGGGGGGCGCCGCCGCACCATGCTCACCTCGCTCGCCCTCCCGCTCCCATTGTTCAACTGCCCGCCCTCTTCTCCCCCCCCCCCCCCCCCCAACATCCCTTTTCTTTTTTTTTCTTTTTAAATTTACCTCCGTGGCGGTCCAGCAGCGCAGCGTCAGTGAAGGAGGCGGCGCTCACGACGTCTCTAGCCTTCCCTTTGCTGTGTTCCGCCTTCTTCTGACGGCAAGGAAATGACGTCAGAAGAAGGCGGAACACAGCGAAGGGAAAGCTAGAGACGTCGTGAGCGCCGCCTCCTTCACTGACGCTGCGCTGCTGGACCGCCACGGAGGTAAATTTAAAAAGAAAAAAAAGAAAAGGGATGTTGGGGGGAGAGAAGAAGGCAGGCAGTTGAACAATGGGAGCGGGAGGGCAGGGGAGAGAGGAGCATGGATGCGAAGGGGGAGGGGAGAAGAGGGCGGGCCAGGCCAACTGGGACATGATGGGAGCTGGAGGACAGGGGAGAGAGGAGCATGGATGCGAGGGGGGGTCATGGAAGAGAGATAGGGGAATTGCTGGATAGGGATTAATGGGGGGTGACAGAGGAGCATGGATGGGAGGGGCAGGGCTCAGGGAGAGAGGGGAATTGCTGGATAGGGATTAATGGAGGGGGACAGAGGAGCATGGATGGGAGGGCAGGGCTCAGGGAGAGAGGGGAATTGCTGGATAGGGAATTAGGGATGAATGGAGGGGACAGAGGAGCATGGATGGGAGGGCAGGGCTCAGGGAGAGAGGGGAATTGCTGGATAGGGATTAATGGAGGGGGACAGAGGAGCATGGATGGGAGGGCAGGGCTCAGGGAGAGAGGAGAAATTGCTGGACATAGAGGGGAGGGAAGAGAGATGAAGGAGATGAAATGAGGGAAAAGGAAGAGAGGAGAAAAACTGCACATGGATGAAGAAAATAGGCAGAAGCTGAGGACCAGAAATGAAGAAGAAAGGAGGAAAGGAAAGAAATAAATGGAAAGGAAGCCCTGGAAACGGAGTTAAGAGGACAGATAGCAGCAGAATCAGATACTGGGCCAGCATGATCAGAAAAAGAAAGTCACCAGACAACAAAGGTAGAAAAAAATTATTTTATTTTCATTTTAGTGTTTGGAATATGTCCACTTTGAGAATTTACATCTGCTATCTTATTTTGTAATGTATAGCAATTTGTTTCTAAGAATATTGCTGACAATTCCTGTCAGTGTGGCAAGTGGTGAGCGATCATTTTCACGGGGGGGGGGGGGGGGGCGCCACCGCCAACTGATAGTCTGCAGGGGGGCGCCAGACCCTAGGCACGGCCCTGTTCCTGTGTTTACGGTTCTCTGTGTTTGGATCCAAGGAGAAAAGTAAAATAAAATCTAAAGGTAGTGTTTCTTTAAGTGCTGTTATGGTTATCTGCGGAATCCATATCATTCCTATTTCTCCTGTTTCCTCACAGGATGCGTTTCAATTAGCTTGACCAAATGTACCCCTCTCCTTCCCCCACCCCCAGCTCTATTTTTGTTATGCGACTCTCTTCATCCCCCAGCAGCACCTTCTTCTCCACAGGTAGCAAGTGCAGCAGGAACTTTGGCAGTTTCTGTCCCTTTCCAATTTGCTTCATTACCTAAGCTGGTCTCTCTTGAGACAGGTACTCCTGGGTTAGATATTGGTTGTTAGCGGTGAGTAATCCCATGATTTGACTTATGGGGGGGTCTATATGTTTAATATAAATACACTGCACTAATTGGGAGATTTTTCTTTGTGGCATTCTCTCTCCATTCTGTGGGCAAGAGTTTTTCATGATGTGGTGAGCTAATTAAGCTCAATAGTGTAATTTTGTTCTGGAAACCAGGAGAGAGGTGTTTGGAGAAATGATTTCATGACTGTCATCTAAATTTCTTTTAATGCTATCATTCACAGTTATCACATTATCCCAGCAACCAAATATAATTATTGTGTGGTAAAAGCAGCCAACTAGAAGCAGCTCAAATTTCTTTCATAACAGCTCAATATTGTGATCTATATGTAAAACAAATTTCTGGTATACAGAATGAACAATGAATATAGTCATATAGGCCTCTGTTTGTGATATACATGTATAAATACTGGCACATGTAGTTGCAAATACATGTGAAAGCCAATATTTACACATTAACGTGTATATCTGCACTGTGTGTAAGTTGCGAGGGAGCAGGGCATGGGCATGACTTCTGTCTATATCAGGGGTTCTCAACCCAGTCCTAGGGCCACACCTAGCTAGTCAGGTTTTCAGGATACCCACAATGAATATGCATGACATATTTGTATAGAATGGAGGTAGTGCATGCACATTTCTCTTCTGCATATTCATTGTGGGCAGGATGAAAACATGACTGTCTAAGTGTGTCCTGAGGACTGGGGTTGAGAACCCCTGGTTTATCTGTGTATTTCCTATTTCATATAGGGAGTGTACTTGTATGTGAGACACCTTGCAGTTCATGTGCCTTATGACCTTGTAAGGTCCTGCCCAATTAGCTTGAAGTTTATTCTGACGAATGGGGACATGTACAGTTTTACATGTACAGATATTGTAAAAATGCACATAGTAGCTAGCCCTTTACAGGAGGGATTAAGGGAGACATCCTCCTTAATCCCCCACCATGTCTTTTTTTTTTTTTTTTTGCGGGCCCGTCTCGTTGGAACTCCCTCCCCCTTTTGATTCATGCTGAACTGTCTTCCAGAAACTTTAAACATGACATGAAACCTGGCTTTTTCAACCAGCCTTTGGTTTAAACAAGTTCCTTAAATGCTGACTAGCTGCTAGTTCGCACCTCTTTTCCATGATATCTCCCTTACCTTCACTCCACTACCTTTCCTCTCCTGTTTGTTTTTCCCATCGCTACTCTCCTTACCTGGTCTGTATGTATCTTTGTTTTGAATGGTGTCTTTCCTGTCATCTTTTGTAGTTCTTTTCCAGTCCTCTAAGTTGTTGGTTTTTAGTCTGTAAACCGCTTAGATCTGCCAGTTAGGCAAGGTGGTATAGCAAGTCTAATAATAAACATAAACATTGTTCCTTGGCCCCTCCAATTCGGAATTAAAGGACGATTGCGGCCTCTATGACAGATTAGCAGCATTTACACATGTAGCTTTGCAAAATGACATACACATGTGTATATGCTAACGTGCAAGTTGGTACTTAATAACTCTATGAACCAAGACATACAAAAATCATACAAACTTAAATAACCATCTATATATATAAAAGGCAACCCCAACGTTCTATGAAGCCTCCAGCCGGAAGTGTGAAGCGCCAGAGATATCCGGTTTCCCCATGAGTGAAGGAAAACAGCACAGCACGAAATCCCTCTCTCTGTAACAGTGAAGGACTCAGAGGGGGGAGGAGAGAGATGCCCTCACTCTCTCTGTAACACAGCACAGCAGGAAACTTAACACTGAAGGACTGGACTCCGAGGGGGGAGGGAGAGAGGGCAGGGACACTCCCACATGCACACTCTGAAGAAAACCTTGCTAGCCCCTGTTTCATTTGCATCAGAAACGGGGCTTTTTTACTAGTTCAGAAATAAATACAGAAAGATAAAAGGAAAAGAAAAAATGTACAAAACTTACTTTAGAATAGAAAAAAAATTGTTACTTCAGAGGCAAAATGACAAGAATGCATGCACACAGTCCCTCAAGGAATGCTGTAAAAACATAACTGTTAAATTCTGAAAACATTGTGAGAATAGAGGCTGCTCATTCACGTTAACAAACCAAAAGCATCCTTATTCAAAAAATACCAATTTAGACTCGTACACAAGATTATTGGACCAAATAACGGTAGTCTCACAAATACACCCAAAAGACACCCAACCTAAAGCTGTCAAAAAAAAAAGTGATACCTACCTGTTTTTCTGCCCGAGGAAGTGATTGGTGTAGCATGACCTTGATCTTGGGGTCAGCTGTCAATCATGTCCCCCAATGGGAAAAAAAATAATTTTAAAGCTGGGGAGCTGTGTTATTACTCAATTTTCTTTTGAACTGCACACAAAGGTCCATATTTTTATAACTCTTATGGCAATTGCTTGTGTTTGTATAGCACGTCTTTTCATAGGGCTTCTGCAATTAATTTTATTGCTGAACAGTGGCTGTTGCAGGATGGTGTCCAATATTTAAGCTGACACTTGAAAATTTAAATGCAGTTACAATTCTTTGTAAATAGACATAGGGGTATTCAGCCAGTGCCAGTGAGCAATTTTTTAAGCCACCACCAGCATTTTTCCCAGATATTTGGTCCTGGGTCATGTCCAGGCACCAGCATTGGGTTTATGCGGTTGGGTGTCTCTTATGCAGTTAAAAGTGATATTCAGCACTTAGGGGCCCTGTTACAAAGGCGTGCCAAAAAGTGGCCTGCGGTAGTGTGGGCAAGTGTATTGGATGTGCGCTGGACCATTTCTCCACCGCGTCTGGACAAAGTTTGGGTTTTGTGAGGGGGGCCGGGAAATGGATGTGCAGCAAAATGAAAACCAGCACGTGTCTTTTTACGGCCTGAGCCCTTAACGCCACCCATTGACTTAATGGTAAGGGCTCATGCGTTACCCATTCAGTAACTGTCCAGCGCATGCCAACTGCCAATTTGGAATGCCCTCGCAGTAGAAAATAGATTTTCAGCACATGGCAAACTCGGAATTACCGCCAGTTGCATACAGAGACGTACCTCAGGAGTCTACAGGGTTCTCCCCATTTGAGTTGCTTTATGGCCAGAGGGTGAGAGGGCCCCTTGACCTAATAAGAGAACATTGAGAGGGGAAAGTTGATACTTCTGACACCCCTGTAATTGAATATGTGGTTAATATGTGGCACAGATTAGAAGAACTTGTGGGCTTTGTCAGAGATAACTTGCAGGCAGCCCAGATTAGGCAAAAGACCTGGTATGATTGTAAGTCTTTAAACAGAGAGTTTTATGAGGGCCAGCAGGTACTTGTTTTAGTCCCCGTTCGTCAGAATAAATGTCAAGCTAATTGGGTGGGACCTTACAAGGTCATAAGGCACTTGAATGATACAGAAAGCAGCGTACTTTTCATGTAAATATGTTAAATGCCTATGCAAATCGTATAGCTATGGTGCTAGCTATGTGCAGCCTACCAGAAGAGTGTCAGGATAATGAGCCCATACCTGACCTCATAGCAGAGACATTATCAGAGGGATCTGACACTGAAGAGAGAGCATCTAAATGTACAGAGTGAAAATACTTTCAGTCAAAAGGGGGAACTAGAACAACAGAAAACATGTATAAAAGAGACATATTTTACATGCTTTGAGTATGAGAAAGATTACAGTATGAAAAGGCAGCTAATGCAGCTCCTGAAAAATAGTAAAGAAACTGGATTATGTACAAGTGTAGAATATGGGGAAAACTGTATCAATAAAGCAAACATGATAGAATATCAGAAAAACACTGATAATAGACTAAGTTCATGTCCCGGTTATGACAGATTCAACAAAGAAGAAAACTCCACAAGAAATGCAAAATTTCACCCAGAAGCGAGACCAGTTTCAAGTACGGAGTATAAGAAAAGTTTCAGTTCCTTGGAATTATTGTCAAACCATCATAGAATCCATTCAGGGAAGAAACTTTACATGCACTGAATGTAGAAAAAGCTTTATTCATAAATCACAGCTAACAAAGCACCAGAGAATACACACAGGAGTAAAACCATTCACATGTGCTAAGTGTGATAAAGGCCTCTGTCGTAAGATAATCCTCACTATTCAGAAATTGAAGCACACAGGATTAAAACTGTTAGTATGTACTAAGTGTGGTAAAAACTTCTGTTATAAGAGGGAATTTGTATCTCACACCAGGCAAGCAATACCTCCTATATATGCTCTTAATCTTCCACAACACACTTTGGTTCCTCTGGGGTGCTGGCTCATTCCAGCTGAAAGTACGACTCCAGTTTATTTGATATTATGTTCAGGCACGTGTTCTGACAAGCTTGAATGAATACTTCTCAATCAATCTAAGTACTAGTTCACCTTCCCAGACTCTTCGTTGGGGTGTATACTCCTTCCTAGTCCTTCCCCTACCCCTTGCACAGGTTTCCCTATATAGTTGCAGGAGTCTTTCATGTAAAGATGTCTGAGCCAGGGGCGTATCTGCGTGGGGCCACAGGGGCCTGGGCCCCCGCAGATTTCGCCCTGGACCCCCCTACCACAGACCCTCTCCACCTCCCCCTCCCTCCCGCCCGCCCGCCACCAACCCGTCGCCGATCTTTGCTGGCGGGGGACCCCAAGCCCCAGCCAGCCGAAGTCCTCTCTTCCGTGCAGGATGCAAGTTTCAACGCTTCCTGTTCTTCTGAGTCTGACGTCCTGCACGCACAACGTGCAGAACGTCAGACTCAGAATTTGGAATTCAGTCTGACGTCCTGCGCGTTGTACGTGCAGGACGTCAGACTCAGAAGAACAGGAAGCGTTGAAACTTGCAGCGGCGCAGCCTGCATGGAAGAGAGGACCTCGGCTGGCGGGGGGTTGGGGTCCCCCGCCAGCAAAGGTAAGTGACAACAGCGGGGGAGGGTGTCATTGGTGGCGAGGGGGGGTCCGGAAATGGCGGGGGGGGGGGGGGGATCGGTGGCGCCGGGGGGGGGGGCTAAAATGTGCCCCTCCCTCTGGATCTGGCCCCCCCTACCGCCCGAGTCCAGATACGCCCCTGGTCTGAGCTTCTGACCAACAGCACATTATTTTTCAGATGACCCTGGACAAAAATAGGATCTTATTGGACCCTGAAATATAACACTAGCCCTTAAAAAATAAATTGCCGGGGCCCCAAAACTCAGCCCCCATCCTCAGTGCACCTTTAATTGGAGAGACAAAACATTGTGTACTTTCTCCTGTCTCTAATGCCATCTTCAAAAGTGGTGGCACCAAACCCATGAGATATATCAGAATGCTTTGTCATTTGGCAGACTGCCCCTAGTGGTATTTTCTAATGACTGAGGTCAAAATCCTAAGTGGTGTAGAAACAGGTACAAGTGAACAGATTTTTCATTTTTTCAGAAAGTACAAAGACCAGGGTACACTCAATGAAATTACATGGAAATACTTTTAAAACAAATAGGAGGAAATATTTTTTCACCAAAGAATGGTTAAGCTCTGGAACTCGTTGCCAGAAGATGTGATAACAGTGGTTAGAGTATCTGGGCTTAAAAAAGGTTTGGACAAGCTCTAGATGAAAAGTCCATAGTCTACATAAGTACATAAATATTGCCATACTGGGCAAGACCAAAGGTCCATGAAGCCCAGCATCCTGTTTCCAACAGTGGCCAATCAAGGTCGCAAATGCCTAGCTAGATCCCAAAAAAGTACAAACCATTTTATACTGCTTATCCCAGAAATGGTGGATTTTCACCAAGTCCATTTAATAACGGTCTATGGACTTTTTCTATAGGAAGCCGTCCAAACCTTTTTAAAACTCCGCTAAGCTAACCACCTTTACCACATTCTCTGGCAACAAATTCCAGAGTTTAATTACACGTTGAGTGAAGAAATATTTTCTACAATTCATTTTAAATTTACTACATTGTAGCTTCATCGCATGCCCCCTAGTCCTAGTATTTTTTGAAAGCGTAAACAGATGCTTCACATCTACCTGTTCAACTCCAATCATTATTTTATAGACCTCTATCATATCTCCCCTCCGCCGCCTTTTCTCCAAGCTGAAGAGTCCTAGCCGCTTTAGCCTTTCCTCATAGGGAAGTCGTCCTATCCCCTTTATCATTTCCGACGCCCTTCTCTGCACCTTTTCTAATTCCACTATATCTTTTTTGAGATGCAGCGACCATAATTGAACACAATATTTGAGGTGTGGTCGCACCATGGAGCGATACAAAGGCACATCCTCATTTTTGTTTTCCATTCCTATCCTAATAATACCTAACATTCTATTTGCTTTCTTAGCCACAGCAGCACACTGAGCAGAAGGTTTCAGTTTTGCATCAACGACGACACCTAGATCCCTTTCTTTGTCCGTGACTCCTAACGTGGAACCTTGCATGATGTAGCTATAATTTGAGTTCCTCTTTCCCACATGCCTCACTTTGCACTTGCTCACATTAAACGTCATCTGCCATTTAGACGCCCAGTCTCATAAGGTCCTCTTGTAATTTTTCACAATCCGCCAGTGATTTAATGACTTTGAATAACTTTGTGTCATCAGCAAATTTAATTACCTCACTAGTTACTCCCATCTCTAGGTCATTTATAAATATGTTTAAAAGCAGCGGTCCCAGCACAGACCCCTGGGGAACCCCACTAACTACCCTTCTCCATTGAGAATATTGACCATTTAACCCTACTTTCTGTTTTCTATCTTTTTAACCAGTTTTTAATCCACAATAGAACACTACCTCCTATCCCATGACACTCCAATTTCCTCTGGAGTCTTTCATGAGGTACTTTGTCAAACGCCTTCTGAAAATCCAGATACACAATGTCAACCGGCTCACCTTTATCCACCTGTTTGTTCACCCCTTCAAAGAAATGTAGTAGATTGGTGAGGCAAGATTTCCCTTCACTAAATCCATGTTGACTTTGTCTCATTAATCCATGCTTTTAAATATGCTCTGTAATTTTGTTCTTAATAATAGTCTCATTTTGCCCAGCACCGACATCAGACTCACCGGTCTATAATTTCCCGGATCTACTCTGGAACCTTTTTTAAAATTTGGCGTTACATTGGCCACCCTCCAATCTTCCGGTACCATGCTCGATTTTAAGGATAAATTACATATTTCTAACAATAGCTCCACAAGCTCATTTTTCATTTTTATCAGTACTCTGGGATGAATACCATCAGGTCCAGGAGATTTGCTACTCTTCAGTTTGTAGAACTGCCCAATTACATCCTCCAGGTTTACAGAGAATTCATTAAGTTTCTCCGACTCGTCAGCTTCGAATACCATTTCCGGCACCGGTATCCCACCCAAATCTTCCTCGGTGAAGATTGAAGCAAAGAATTCATTTAATCTGTCTGCTACAGCTTTGTCTTCCCTGATCGCCCCTTTTACTCCTCGGTCATCTAGCAGTCCAACCAATTCTTTTGCCGGCTTCCTGCTTTTAAAATACCTGAAAAAAATTTTACTATGTGTTTTTGCCTCCAACGCAATCTTTTTTTCGAAGTCCCTCTTAGCCTTTTTTATCAGCGCTTTGCATTTGACTTGACATTCCTTATGCTGTTTCTTATTATTTTATTCGCTTCCATTTTCTGAAGGATTTTCTTTTAGCTCTAATAGCTTCCTTCACCTCACTTTTTAACCACGCCGGCTGTCGTTTGGTCTTCCGTCCTCCTTTTTTAATACGCAGAATATATTTGGCCTGGGCTTCCAGGATGGTGTTTTTGAACAGTATCCACGCCTGACGTACATTTTTGACCCTCGCAGCTGCTCCTCTAGGTTGTTTTTTTCACCGTTCTTCTCATTTTATCATAGTCTCCTTTTTTTAAAGTTAAACGCTAACGTATTTAATTTCCTATGTATACTTACTTCAAAGCTAATATCAAATCCGATCATATTATGATCACTGTTATCAAGCGGCCCCAGCACCATTACCTCCCGCACCAGATCATATGCTCCACTAAGGACTAGGTCTAGAATTTTTCTTTCTCTCGTCGGCTCCTGTACCAGCTGCTCCCTAAAGCTGTCCTTGATTTCATCAAGGAATTTTACCTCCCTAGCGTGCCCCAATGTTACATTTACCCAGTCAATATCGGGGTAATTGAAATCACCCATTATTATTGTGTTGCCCAGTTTTTTCAGCCCTAATTTCCTTTAACATTTCTGCATCCATCTTTTCATCCTGGCCAGGTGGATGATAGTACACTCCTATCACTATCCTTTTCCCCTTTACACATGCTATTTCAATCCACATTGATTCCAAGTTTTGTTTCCTGCAGAATTTTCAGTCTATTTGATTCAAGGCTCTCGTTAATATACAATGCTACCCTTCCACCAATTCGATCCACCCTGTCACTACAATATAATTTGTACCCCGGTATGACAGTGACCCACTGATTATCCTCCTTCCACCAGGTCTCAGAGATGCCTATTATATCTAATTTTTCATTTAGTGCAATATATTCTAACTCCCCCATCTGATTTCTTAGGCTCCTGACATTCGCATATAGACATTTCAAACTATTTTGTTGCTCCTATTTACATCATGCTTAGTACTTGGCAGTATTAATTTGCAATCTTTTGCCTGATTTTTATTTAAGGACACCTGATCTACTACAGTCTCTTTTGCAACCTCACTATCAGGATATCCTATCTTCCCTGTTTTGGTGATATCTTTAAAAGATACCTTATCCTGAACCATGCGCTTTTGAGCGACTGTCGGCCTTCCCCCCTGCTATTGAGAGAGACATGGGGAAGCCACTGCTTACCCTGAGATTGGTAGTATGGAATGTTGCTACTAGTTGTTTTTATGCCAGATACTTGTGACCTGGATTGGCCTCTGTTGGAAGCAGGATACTGAGCTAGATAGACCGTTGGTCTGACCTAGTTATAGCTATTCTTATGTCAAATGCCACTAGAACACTTCCCTTGGGTTGGGGGAAGCCCTAGACCTGGTGGCTCCCTTAAAAGTGGGAGAAAGGGAAGTGGATCAGTGGGTGGCAGTGTGCACAGGATGAAACTTAGATACAAAGTTACTTCTTTAAATAAGCATGTTTATTCTGGCTTGTTCACTATGTCCATGTTGGCATCCCCACCCCATTAGTCTTAGTGTTCATGAAGTATTGCCCCTTCCATCTAATCAGTGGGGTTGGAGGAAGGTAAAAGGTAAGGAACTGATTTATGGTTGCACTTTTATTTTTTCACCTGCTCTCCCCTCCTCCCCCTGCCCCCCCCCCCCCCCCCCCCCCCCCCCGCATTCCTTTCCTTTTCTCCTTCACCTGTGATCTGGAAGAGTCCTGTTTTCTACTGTTAACCCCTTGTTGCCTTGTTTTTATTCCTCCTGTCTCCCCCACACCCACCTAGGGTTTGTTGAAGTTTTGAACAATGCAAGAAAGAACAAATCAGGGAGCAGCTTTTCCAGGTTCACGCTGCTGAAACTGAAGCAGTCCTCTGCCGTGGGTGGAGCTAGTCTGGGGGCCAAGCACATAGGAGACGCTCTGCCACTGGATTATGCTGCCAACGTTGATGTCTTCTACATGCATTCCTTTTCGTAGTGCCAGAACTGTCTGCTCTAGGATCCTGTGCTTCTACCAGAAGTATCAAGTGATGCATTGGAAATTTTCACCTGTCTTATTTTTCAATACAATCTTTACCTACAGGAAAAAAAAAATCTTTGTTCAGTTTGCACGAGAAACTGAGATGATGAAGGGACGTGACTTATTTAATAGACTTCTTCTTAAACTTCTGATATGCAATCAGCAAAATGTGAGGCGACTTTCATTTTGCACACTAAATTCTGTGTAAGGAAAAACATGTATATTGCAAATACATAGTGAAAACTTTAATAAAATAATGTGCATAAACTTTTTTTTAAGGATCAGTCAAAATGTTCTGTCATTTTTTTATTACTAGAAAATTTGTGAAGGAAATATTTTATACATCATTGAATTGTAATTTGCTAATATTTTGTTTTGACATACCAAAAAATATTCCTTAAACATAGGGGGATCTTGCCAGTGTAAATGTATGTGTTTAAAAAGGTGCTGCAACAGTGGCGGTCCTGTAACTGGCACAATGTGAAGAATCAGTCAATGCAAATGAAACCAAAACAAGGTGTTCAAATACAGGCATAATACAGCAAGGGCTGAGGTGGAAACACTGGCTTAGGCCATAGCATATGCCACTGCAACACACAGTAGCCATACTGGGATTCCCAATCATCCCTTGCCCCTGTTGATCTAATATTGGGGCAAGGGAAGCCACTAGGCATACAAACAGCAAAGCCAGGTTCAAATCCTGCTGCTTGGGATCTTGGGTAAGTCATTTAACCCTCCATTACCTCAGGTACAAAATTAGATTGCGCCCCTGGGGGACAGGAACACACCTACTATACCTGAATGTGACTCACCTTAAGCTATTACTGAAAGGTTTAGCTAAATACAAATAAAATAGGGCCAATGGGGAAAGGATGTGTACAGACCTGAGAAAAAGAAAAACTGCCTCCAACAGGTGAGCATGTCCTCATGGGTTTCACCACATTGGACCCCAAATGTTATGCTAATTATGGAGAGGGTGATCTTAACACTAAACATCTCCCCAAGAAAGAGATTACCCAAATGGGAACCTACAAACAATATAATCTTCGGTCAACACCCTTCCTGAATACAGAAATCAAGATGGAGAAAAACACCATTCAGTGAAAAAAAAATCAAAATGTTTGTGCTGGAGAACACTCCAAGAGAAATTTATATATACAACAGGTCCAAATTTAGTCCATATTCAATCTACTGCTATCAGTCAAA
Organism: Microcaecilia unicolor; assembly: GCF_901765095.1. NCBI lineage: Eukaryota > Metazoa > Chordata > Amphibia > Gymnophiona > Siphonopidae > Microcaecilia > Microcaecilia unicolor. The sequence continues at coordinate 459,297,015 of NC_044032.1, read as the reverse complement.
GCTCAAGACCAGTCCCAAATAAAGGGAACGGTTACTTATCTAAATCCTTTGTAGGTCCATATGCAAATAACAGCAGTTACTGTAACCCTGACAAGGGTCCTTTGGTTCGTCAAGGCTGCAGCACGGGTAGAGGAAACATCTGAGTGGACCATGAAGTTTCAAACATGGTGGAAACTGTGTTAATGGAGATTGATATTCAAATTGGCCAATTGCACAGGAGCAGCATCTTGTAAGGAATGCCTCTAAATTCAGCCCAGCCTGGGCTTAAGCGAAGGAAATGCAGTCTGCTATGCAATTGGATAATGTGTGTGTTTACTGATGGCTGCCCCATCCTGTTGGGGTCAAAAGAAACAAAAACCTAGGGGAACTGTCTACAAGCTTTAGGCCACTCCAGATAGAAGGTCAAGGATCTGTTGCAGTCCAAAGTGTGCAGCATGCTTGCATCAGGATGGGGAATTAAAATTTGGGAACAACATTGGCAGCAGAACTGACTTTGTTAAGGTGAAACTCTGACATGGCCTTAGGATGTGTGCAAAGAGCTACTCTGTGATGGTGGAATTTGGTGCAAGGTAGATCAGCTACTAGAACTTGACATCCACTGACCCTCTGGGCTGGAGTACCCACTGCCAAAAGCAGAACCTTCCAAGTTAGGAACTTCAGGTGACAAAGATCAAGTGGCTCAAAAGGAGCTTTCATCAACTGAGTGAAGATTTGCATACCGAGGAGGCAGTACATGAAAATCTCTCATGCATTTTCCCTGTGGGTATCCTAAAAACCTGACTAGCAGGACTTCCCTACATGGTGCTGGTAAACACCGGTTACACTGAGGTAAACCGTTACAGCAAAGTTTTCCCAAATCTGTCCTGGCAAACCCTAGCCAGTCAGGTTTTCAGTATATCCACAATGAATATATGCAAATCTATCTCAGAGATATCCTGAAAACCTGACCGGATGGGGTTCCTCCAGGATAGGTTTGGGAATCATTGCTTTAAAGTATTGATTTTAAGGCTAGACTCAGAAAAGTGTAGAAGGTATTCAAGCAGTTTATGTATAGGGCTGGAGAAAGTAGCACCTTGCCCTCACAGCAGCTGCCAAACCTCCTCCACTTAAAAATTATATGACCTCTTAGTGGAATCTTCCTTGAAGCAAGCAGGACATGAGAGACACCCTCAAGCAGCTGGAGAAAGTCAACCTCTGATCTCTCAAAACATCCAAGCTGTAAAGGTGGATGAAGAAGGGACCTCTTACTCTGAATGATGAGAGACAGAAAGCATGCCAGGCTCCATAGTTCCTTGGAGGCTAACTCCTGAAGCAGGGGGAAGTAAATCTACCTTAGCTAATAAGGAGCTATAAGTATCATGGTTCCCCTGTCATACTTGAATTTTAGCAGAGTTTTTCCTGAGAGGTATTGGAGCATATGCATGCAGAAATCCCTTCCCCCAAGTGTGGAGAAATGCATCGGAGTAAATTGGTTATCTGATTCTGGCTGGTGCAGCACTGAGGGACCATCTTTAGGTGAGTAGCAAAGAGATCTATTGAGGGGGAAACCCAGTCTTAAAAGAGCTCCCAGGATATGTCCATGCTGAGAGACCACTCATCTGATCACAGACTCCTGCTCAGTCAGCTAGACAGTTGCTCCTCCCTGCTATGAAAGTGGTTCTGAAGATTGTACCATTATTGGAGGCCCAACACCATATCCTGACTGCTTCCTGACACATGGTATGACCCCATACAGTCCTGCTTGTTAACATAATATGCGGCACACTGGCTGGCAGTTTGAATGAGGATAATATGGTGCATTAGCCAATCCTTAAAAGCATTTAAAGCATTCCATATGGCCTGCAGTTCCAGGAGGTTGATATAATGTTGAGCCTCCTGGGAAGACTACTGACCCGGAGGGGGGGAGTGTAGTCCATCTACATGAGCTCAGCCCAGATTGAATGCACCTATTGTTAATGTCTTGTAGCATGGAAGAAATTGGAATAGGCACATGGTCAAATTGCTTTAAATTATCCATCAAGACAGAGACTTCTGGAGAGAAGGGTGTGACAGTGATGGCATCTACTAAGTTCCCCTGGGCTTGTAACTACTGGGTCAGCCTCAACTGGAGGCGAGCCATGGTTATGACATGCACAGTTAAGGCCATATGGCTTAACACTTTCAACATCTGCTGAGCTGAAACCTGCTAGACCATAAGTGGCAATATGACCCTGCTCTCTGCATCCCAGGGTGCACCACACAGGGCAGGTCTGTATTTTGTGGATGATGGCGCTGGAGGTAGAAATGAGCAGGCATAGCTCTTTCTTCATTTAAGGTATAGGGCCTAGTCATGGGGTCAGTGAAAGGGTGGAGGTCCTACTAGATTACAAGAGATTTTTTTTTCCAAGTGGCTAGAGAGACAGGAGGAGGGGGACCACTAGACTACACAGGATTTTTTTTTTTTTAATGGGTGGGTGGAGAGAGGTCATGAGACTACAAGAGCAAATTTGTTTTTAATATCAGGGGAAGGAGGGGTCGGGAGAACACTGTTGGTAAACAGCAATTAGCGTATCTGGGTTTTAAAAAGGTTTGGATAATATCCTAGAGAAAACGTCCTTAGTCTATTGAGATAGACACGGGGAAGTAGTCATTGCTTGTCCTGGGATCAATAGCATAGAACGTTCCTACTTTACATGGACTCTGGATTGGCCACTGTTGGAAACAGGATACTTGGTTTAGAAGGAGCAGTTGTCCGATGCAGTATAGCTATTCTTTTATATACTACCTCTGACCTGGCAAGAGGTTTTCCACACACTTTTTTTTCTGCGACTGAGGTATACTTAATGACCGTGTTTTAATGAGGGCATTGGTACTGGTTTCCATGCAAGTTAACATCTATGCTAAAACCATTTCTGCATTGCAAGTAGAGTGTAACCCGACGTACAAAGAGGTTAAAGCCATTGTAATGCTTTCTGCATGGGCCCCACTGTCATTTTTATTTGGAATAAGCAAGTATTAACGGTTCTTGCAATATAGATTGTATGCAAGTGCTAACTAGTCTCTCTGCAGTACAGTTGAAAGGTGTTTCTGATACAAAAACCCTTTCAGCAAAGGCCTGGTAAATCTAGAAGGGAGACCAAATTGGAAATTCTAAACAACTAAACATTTCTTTTGAGAATTCAGGCAGAAGAATTAACAATGGGATTTTCTTTAATCTTAAAAAAAAATCCATCTAGTTTGGTATTTTTAGCTGCTGTAAAGTTTAAAAAAGAAAAAGCTTAAAGCACACTGAATACAAACTTAAAAATCATGTCAACAGTACAGGCTCATTAGAGTTGTCATTGTCCCATGTGATTAAATCACATTTGTTTCCTAGAACAGTCCATAAATCTTTTGGAAACAGCTGAAAAAGCCTTGCTTTGTGTAAAGTCAAGCTGTCAGCCTAAACACTTCAACACAAGCCAATGTTAATCACTATATCCCTGGGTACGCAACAGCTGTAACTGAGGAAGCAGATTGAAGAGTTGAGCTATGGTCTGCTTCACAGGCCTTTTTAAACCTTATACTTACTGGAAACGCACCAGGCTGCTGTACTAGGACAATACTGGTAAGCATATGCTCCTTTTCACCAGAATTGAAACTATTGAACTACGCTCCAAATTTATTTATGGGTCCTTTTACAAAGACATGCTAAAAAGTGGCCTGCACTCTGTTTAACGGGTGATTTTCCCATGCACTCAGGCCACCTCTTAGCGCATCTGCCAAAAAGCTGAATTTCTATTTATTATTATTATTATTATTGTGATATTTATATCCCACATTATCCCAAACAAGCTTGGGCTCAATGTGGCTAACAATAAACACTAAATGATAAATATCAAGAAACTAGTGGAACCAAGCCCGTTTTCTCAACAATGAAACGGGTCCTAGGAAGGCTGCCTTATAAGCAATTTTTTTCTCTCTCCCCTGCCCTCCCCTCCATGTCCAGCGATTCTTCCCTCCCCTCCCATCCCTTCCATGCCCAGCGATTCTCCTTTTCCCTGCCCTCCCATCCGTGTGCCGCGATTCCTCCCCTGCCATCGATTCTCCTCTGCCCTGCCCTCCCCTCCCTGCCCTCGATGTCCCGCGATTCTGTTGTTGTTTGTACCTGAACGTTCTCTGGCTTCGTTCCGTTTGTAACATCCCCTGACAGCTTGCCTCAGCGTTCCCTTCCATCTCACTGTTCCACCCTGAAACGTCATTACATCTTGATGCGAGGGCAGGACAGTGAGGGGGAATGGAACACTGGAGGCTGGCTGATGTCAGGAGATGTTACAAACCCAGACAGCCAACCAGCCATGGAACGTTGGAGGTACAAATTATTATATAGGATAATACATGAGGAGAAAGTAATCTGGTTGAGAATTCAAGAATACAATATGGTAAATGTATATGAGATCTATAGAAAATCATCATTTGAGTATCTAGCATAAAAGAGATTATACATGTATCAGCTGAGAAGTTCGGGATTGATTGCCATTTCAGGAGACGGTCAAAAAACTTGGAACTGGAATTAGTCTTTATGAGAAACTGTTTGAAAAGAAATGATTTTAGGATTTTGCAGAATCTGCTGTACTCCTATATAGTTCTTTATTTTGGATGGTAGGGAGTTCCAACATTTGGTCCCTAAACATATGAAGTCAGCAGAATGAACTGATTTGTAGATCAGGTTTTCTTTGTACAGTTAGGGAAATATAGTGTTAGGTAGTCCCTTGCTTCGTATTTAGCATTGTGCAGGGGAAGATTTATTAATGGTTATATATAATCTGGGGCTGTACCATTCAAGATTTGAACGATGAAGGTATCAGCCTGCTTATCCGACATTGCTGCCTGGCTGTCCAACCGCCACCTGAAGCTGAACATGTCCAAAACCGAGCTCCTCGTCTTTCCACCTAAACCCACCTCTCCTCTTCCTCCACTCTCCATCTCTGTTGATAACACCCTCATCCTCCCCGTCCCATCTGCCCGCAACCTCGGAGTCATCTTCGACTCCTCCCTCTCCTTCTCTGCGCATATCCAACAGACTGCCAAGACCTGTCGCTTCTTCATCTTCAACATCAGCAAAATTCGCCCTTTCCTATCTGAGCACACCACACGAACTCTCGTCCACGCTCTCATTACCTCTCGCCTTGACTACTGCAACTTACTCCTCACCGGCCTCCCACTTAGCCATCTTTCCCCCCTTCAATCCGTTCAGAACGCTGCCGCACGTCTTATATTCCGCCAGAACCGATATACTCACATCACCCCTCTCCTCAAGTCACTTCACTGGCTTCCGATCAGATACCGCATACAATTCAAGATTCTCCTCCTTACCTACAAATGCACCCGGTCTGCGGCTCCTCACTACCTCTCTACCCTCATCTCCCCCTATGTTCCCGCCCGTAACCTCCGCTCACAGGACAAATCCCTCCTTTCAGTTCCCTTCTCCACCACTGCCAACTCCAGGCTCCGCTCATTCTGCCTTGCCTCACCCTTTGCCTGGAACAATCTTCTCCAACCCCTACGCCAAGCCCCCTCCCTTCCCATTTTCAAATCTCTGCTTAAAACTCACCTCTTCAATGCTGCTTTCGGCACCTAACCTTTCGTGAAATATAGTATTCCCTATCAGACGGACTCTACACTTGTCTTTAGATTGTACACCTGTCTTTTAGATTGTAAGCTCCTTGAGCAGGGACTGTCCTTCCATGTTAAATTGTACAGCGCTGCGTAACCCTAGTAGCGCTTTAGAAATGTTAAGTAGTAGTAGTAATAATTTGAAAGTGATTCTCACTCTGATGGGAAGCCAGGGTAATTTAATTAATAAAGGGGAGGCTCTTTCAAAGCGAGAAACTGTATATAAATCTGGTTGTAAAGTTTTGAGCTGTCTGGAGGGATTTTTTTTTTAACAAGTGTTCCTTAAAGCTGGCATATATGGCATTACAATAATCAAATTGGGTAAAATTAGTGATTGTACCAATAGTCTGAAGGTTTCTGATGAGAAATAAGGTCTAATCCTTTTCATTTTCCAAAGAGACCTGAGGGACATTGTGATTACTAAGGATATTTGAGAATCAAAGGTTAAATGTTTGTCTGTGTCTACACCTAGTATTTTTAAAGTGTTGTCAATGGGGAATGATGTATTATCAATTGTGAAACTGTTATATTAAATTTGATCAAATGGATCGGTGGTGATCACGAATTTAGCTTTGTCTTTATTTAGTTTCAGTTTGAATTCTGAGGCCCAGGTTTCCATCAAATCGAGGCCAATTTTTGCCTTGTGTAAGATTTCTTGAATGTTCTTCTTAAAGGATATGTATATTGTGACATCATCAGCATTATATGAATGTTATAAACCCTGCTTCCCAGTGGTGACATTATTACATTATATAGTATGACTAATGTTTGAGAACCTTTTTGGGTCTCCACAATCCAGTGACCAAGGTGGAGATAGGGATCCCTTCATTTTCACCCTAAAGGATCTTGATTTCAGGAATCCTGGGAACCATTTATGGACTGTGCTACCTATGCTGAAGTTGTCTAGTAAGTTTAACAGAATATTATTATCTACCACATCAAATGCACTAGACATGTCAAATTGCATTACTAGGATCTTGGGACCTATACTAATTTCTTTCCTGATGCTGGATACTAGAGTAGTAAGGACTATTTCGGTACTATAGCACGTTCAGAAACCTGATTGGGATTTGTATAAGAGGGAGAAATGTGAGAGATAATCCAGAGTCTGGACAGCAACTAAGCCTTCCATCACTTTTGTCATTAAAGGGATAGAAGCTACTGGTCTATAATTTGTTATATCACTTATGATGATAAATGTGAGGGGTTTTTGGTATGGGAGTGAGAATGATAGAGCCTTTATTTTCAGGAAAAGTGCTGTGAAATAGTAAGAAGGAGATATGTTTCTAGAGGTGGTCAGTGAATGTGCTTGGAGCTTCCTTCAGAAGATGACTTGGGCAAGAATCCAGAATGCAGTGAGGAGTATTTTAAGAGGTACTGTTTTACTGTGTCATGGGAAGGTAGCTGAAAAGAAGATCAAATTCTGATGGTGGCTATTCCTGTATGTGAATCAAACTGTTTTGTCAAATGTATCGAGGTGGTTAGATTTTAACTTGAGTACCCCTTTTCTAATCTCAACTATTTTTTGTTTGAAAAAAGTAGCCAATTTCTCTGGTGGGGACTCAGTGGTTCTGGTTAATTCTTTGGTGGATATTAGTCTATTTATTAGGTTGAAAAGTTTGCTGGTATTAACCTTTTGTTAATGTATTGGGATTTTGCAGTTCTGATCTAATTTTTATATTCTTTAATGGCAGTTTTCTATATAGATTTGCTTTCATTCACTTTGTTTTTTAACCATTTCCTTTCCAGCTGTCTTCATTTCCTTTTCTGGAAAAGGATTGATTGAACCATGGCAGCATTTTTAGGATCGGTTTGGATGTGAGTTTGAGGGATGCTATGTTGTTTAAAACAGTTTTGCACAGGTGGTTGTCCTATTGAATCATGAAATTAGTTTCAGCTATTGCAATAACGGCAGGGCAATAAGTCCAAAATTAGCGCCTGGCCATTTACCACCTCCTATTTATTTCGCTCTAAGGACTCGCGTGCTAACCCCACAGTATTCTGGCAGTGTGCACTGCTAAGTACCACTGAGAATTCCCCCCCCCAGTAGAAAATATACAATTATTTTCTACTGCAGGAAAATCCACGTGCTAGCTTTGGAACTACTGCCGGGCTCCTGTGCTATCATGGCAGTAGGGCCAATTTGGTGCATGGTACCCATGTAGTAGCCCTACCGTACCTTTGTAAAAGGGCACCTTAGTTAGTTAGGATTTATTATCTGCCTTTATGAGAAGATTCACCCAAGCAGGTATAGCTTACATTTAAAAATATATATATATAGCATAAATATAATCAACAACTTTGGAGGAGTGGTCTAGTGGTTAGAGCACCGGTCTTGCAATCCAGAAGTGGCCGGTTCAAATCCCACTGCTGCTCGTTGTGATCTTGGGCAAGACATTTAACCCTCCATTGCCTCAGGTACAAACTTAGATTGTGAGCCCTCCTGGGAAAGAGAAATATCCAGTGTACCTGAATGTAACTCACCTTGAGCTACTACTGAAAAAGGTGTGAGCAAAATCTAAATAATAAATAAACTTGGAGATGGCAAAATACATTTTTATTGGGAACATAAAGGCCCCATATGGACAGAAAAGTATCAGACTCTGCCAACTTACTATGTATATGTTTACTGAATTGGAAAACCCACCTTAATCATTTCATTGGAGCACAACAAAAGCCAGTGTCATAAGTCCCAGTATTCTGTCTCTGACAGTGAACAGTCCTGATCAGATATACCCAGCAGATCTTTTTCTCGTAGCTCATTTCAAGAGAGAAGCAATGGCTCCCCCACTCATATTTTATGGACCTTACCTCCAGGAACTTGTCCAAACCTCCTATGAGCTCCATGTGTATAATTATGGTACAGCCAGAGACCCCCCCCCCCCCCCCACTGGAATGGTGGTGGGCCCAGTCATAGAGCTCAGGCCATTACAGACCTTGGCTGAGTCAGAAATCTGATGGCTGACATAACTGGGAGCTTACTGGAAAGTATGGCCTAGTTTGTAGCCCGGATTGAGGCCTAAAAGTTAGGTAAATAGATATGGAAACAAAATGGAGGATTTCAGCACAAAATGGAAGCCCGTATCTGTTACAAAGTGGAATTTTCTCTAATGTAAGTTAGAAAAACAAGTTGAGCAATGAGTGAGTCATGCCAGGTGCAGAGAAAATAGGGAACTAGCTGTCCAAGAGAGGAGGGAGACTTTCCTGTGAGCAGGGTCTTACTTAAGATTTGTGATCAAGCGAGCTAGAGACAAAACCATGTTAGCAAGATAGAAGCTACTCATTAGCATGAGCCAATCAGTGACAACCATGGCATTAGCATAGATCCAATCAGGTATATCTACTGTCATATTATCCATATCCTGAGGGCACCTATAAAAATCAGGGTATTTCCTGGTTTAAGTTAGAGAGAAAAGGGTTGCCACTCTCTCTCCAAGGGAAACCAATGTGTCCAGCAGAATTAACAAATTACCTAATTGCTTTCCCTTGTAAAACCTCTAATTGGTAAAAGAAATTATAAAAGATTAGCAAATAATTAACACCTGTTTGCAGCTTATTATATTCCTATAATGAATTGATTGTACATGCCTGTTGTCAATCACTTATTTGACTTATACCTTGGCAAATAAACTCCTCATTCCAAATTATGATTTGTGGGCTTCACTTAATGATGAAAGGCTGTAAGTATAAATGCTTTTGCTACATCAGGCTATCATTCGCTGCATTGTATAACTTGTAACCTAAATCCAGTTTGTCATAAGGCTGGTATCTATTCCTTGCCAGTGCTGAGAGGCGGACTAATGCGGGTCCCTTAGACCTAACGTCTCTCTCTGTGGCAATTCCTTTTAGAACCTCATAACTCCTGGATTACCCCAGTACTAGTGTTATTTAGAGATGGAGTCAGATTAAGGTCACTTCAGCCTTCTTGGGGGGGCTCGGGACCCCTAAATTCTCGACAGTGCCAAGCAAGCCAGCGTAGCAAGATGTCTGTTCTGAAACTATTGCCCAGTAGGATCTAGCTAAGGTTTTTGTACTTCCCTCCAAAAGCTCAAGTTCAAGGTAGAGACCAGGTCTTCCTCCCTCAGAGTGTGTCCAATAAAGAAGAGCAGTAGGTGAGGAACAGAGGCATAGTTTTTTGGGGGGGGGGCAAGAGGAGCAGAATTAAAACTGGAGGGGGCACAAGAAGCAAATAAAAAAGTGCACCTACCGCTCTTGCTGCTGGGCCCACTCCCCTCACAGGTCTCTTTCCCCTCCTGATTTCTTAAGTTTGGCAGCAGGCAGCAGCACTATTAGCTCTAAAAACAAAGTGAAAGCACACAGGACCATTTTCCTGCATGCTCCGCTGCTGCTCTGACAGTCACGCCCCCTCTGATGTAAACTTCCTGTGTTGGACTGGCAGAGCAGCGGCGTTGCACGCAGGAAAATGGTCCCGTGTGCTTTCACTTTGTTTTTAGAGCTGATAGCATTGTCACCTGCTGTCAAATTTGAGAATGCCATAAGAGGATGATTGGAAGAGGGAGAAAGAAAGGGGGAGATGCTGCATATGGGGGGAGGGATAAGAGAAATTGAGAGATATGGTGATGCTGGATGGGGGAAGAGAGATAGCAAAAGAGAGATGAAGTCATATTTGATTGAGGGAAGAAAGAGAGACAATGATGATGAATGGTTTTGGGGGGGGAGACAGACAGCAATGATGAACGGGGAGGAAGAGAGAAAGACAGCAGTGATGAACGGGGGGGGGGGGAGAGAGAAAGACAGTGATGATGAATGGGGAGGAAGAGAGATACAGCATGATGCTGGATGAGATAGCATAGAGAGAGGGAGACGGGGTAATGCTAGATGGTGGGAAGAGATATAGAGCGATGCTGGATGGTGGAAGAGAGACAGGGCGATGCTGGATTGGGGATGAAAGCAGTGGCGTACCAAGGGGGGGGCGGTGGGGGCGGTCCGCCCCGGGTGCACGCCGCTGGGGAGTGCTGCGGCGCGCGCCTGTCAGCTGCGTTCTCTAACTTCGCTGCAGCTCCCTCTGCCCCGGAACAGGTTACTTCCTGTTCCGGCCGGGGCAGAGGGAGCTGCAGCGAAGTTAGCAAAATTAGAGAACTCAGCTGACAGGCGCGCGCCATGGCACCCCCCCCCCCAGCGACGTGCACCCGGGGGGGTGTCATTTCGCCGTGGGGGGGGCGCATCGGCAATCCGCCCCGGGTGTCATGCTGGCTAGGATCGCCACTGGATGAAAGAGATACACAGTGTGATGCTGGATGGAGGGAAGTGAGACACAGAGAGATGGGGTGATGCTGGATTAGATGGTGAAAGAGAGAGAGAGCATCATGCTGGATAGGGGAAAAAGAATGAGAGAAATGGTGTAATGCTGGATAGGGAGAAGTGGCAGAGATGGGGCAATACTGGATAAGAAGGAAAGAGATAGAGATGGGATGATGCTGATTGGCAGGGGAGAGACAAACAGAGTGGAAATGCTGCTTGGCAGTCAGGTGAGAGAAAGAGACTGAGAGGAGATGTTATATGACAAAGGAAGAGAAGGAAGAGTTAATGAAAGAATGGGGAATAAGAGAAAGGGGAATTGATTGGCCTGAGTGAGGGAAAGACATGGAAAGCTGTAGGTAGATTTGGTGAAAAAAGGGAGCTTAAACAAGGGATAGTAAGAATGAATGAAGTCTAAATGGATAGATGCAAAAATAAATAGAAAAAAGCTGAACAAAAAAGATGAGTGTCAGATGGATATAGTGGATGAAGTGAAGACAGAGAAAAAAGAAAAGTGGAGAGAAAACCCTGGCAAGAGAAGACAGAAGAAAGCAGAAACCAAAGACTAGGACCACCTGGTTACAAAAATTAAATGGCCAGACAAGAAAGGTAGAAAAAGAATTTTATTTTTAATTCAGGATAAAGTAATGTGATAGCCATTTAGTCCACTCTAAAAGTTAATAAAATAAAATAAAAAATGGAAAATTAGGCGATACTTTATTTTTTTGACCAACTTTCAGAAAGCAAATCCACCTTCCTCAGGTTAGGGCAGTATACCATGAAAGCATTATACTACCCTGACCGGAGGAAAGAGGTTTTGGTCTTTGAAAGCTAATCAAAAAATGTAGTCTAACTAAAATATATCACCTTATTTTCTGTTTTTTTGTTTTATTTGCATTTGTTAATTTCTAATGTACTGATTGGAATATGTCAGTTTTTCAAATTTGCAGCTACTATCTCTGTTTTGCAGAGTACAGGGGGGCATGTGTCATTGTTAATTTCTTTTGTGTTGCAATGTATGCAGAGTCTGGCTTCTTGTGGGTTCAGATTAATTTGTGTCTACATATTTCTATTTTTACGTTATGGTTACTTATTTTGTATTTGGTGAGGTTGTGTGTATGTGAAACAGGCCAGGTATATTTTGTTAAAACACTGAATTTCTATGTACAATCAATCTGTACTAATACAGCTTGTTTAGTTTTTCCAGTAGGTGTACTGATGTTCTAGTTCCCACTACAATATTTACAGTGCTGCCTTTTCCTAGGTAAGCCCTTATTTTGTGATTTCTGGAAGTTAGTGCTATTATGGAATGCTAGAGTTGCTGTATAGGTCCTGAATGACTTATGTGGGTTTGTTTGTTTTTTTATTATTACTTCCACAGTATACCTCAGGAGCTTAGCCGAGATTGGGTGGCGGAGCTGGTGGTTGGGAGGCAGGGATAGTGCTGGCCAGACTTATACGGTCTGTGCCGGAGCCGGTGGTGGGAGGCGGGGATAGTGCTGGGCAGACTTATACGGTCTGTGCCAGAGCCGGTGGTGGGAGGCGGGGCTGGTGGTTAGGAGGCAGGGATAGTGCTGGGCAGACTTGTACGGTCTGTGCCCTGAAAATGACAGTTACAAATCAAGGTAAGATATACACAAAAAGTAGCACATTATGAGTTTGTCTTGTTGGGCAGACTGGATGGACCGTGCAGGTCTTTTTCTGCAGTCATCTATTATGTTACCTGGTACTGGATTCTGGCTTTGTATTTAGCTCATCGTAGTAGCTGAAGGTGAGTTACATTCAGGTACAACAGATAGTTTCTTGTCCCTAGAGGCTTACAGCCTAAGTTTGCTCCAGAGGTACTAAAGAGTTAAGTGACTTGTCCAAGCTCTCAAAGAGCAGATTTGAACCCTGTCTTCCCTGGTTCTCAGACCACTTCTCTAACCATGATACAGCTAATACAGAAAATACCTATTCCAAACATGTTTTGTTACTCTACAGTAACCTAAAGCTAGCAGATCTAAAGCCTGGTGGCCATTTGGCAACTTATCAAAACAAATTGATAGGCAAATAATTTTATGGTTGCCAGTAACCACAGGATTTTTGTTACAGTGCTGCTGAACCTCACTGTTCACATGGCCAAGAGGAAGATGCTGGACTGGGGAGCCAGAGCTGATTGGGAACAAAGTGTTAAAGTACCTGCCTATATTTCCAAAATACTGAAAGTACTATTCTGTTTAATAATTTGTATTATTGTGGTACATTATTTGGATAATTCCCTGGAGTGTGCATAATACCACCAGTAATAGAGAGTCTGCCAGCTATACTCTCAGCTGTCCCCTGAATCAAATGAGAGCACTGTTCCAATATTAAGAGTATTGATCAGGGGAACTCAAGTCTCACAACTACGCTTCTAAGGCACTGTGTGTCATAAGAAAGATGGTCTAGTCACGGTGGGGGGGGGGGGGGGGGGGGTTCCTGAACCTCAGAAAAGGAACAGAGTGAAGCAACTGAATTCTGAGAGACATAAATGGGGAAGGGGCTTGAAGCTGGAGGCATTGGAGCCAGTGTGTGCCTACTAACTTTAGTAGCAGGGATAACACATCCACCCAAGGTCTTATCGTTAACCTGTCCAACAAGGAGAAATCTTGCAGCACTCAAGGGAGCACAGAGAAACATAATGAGAGTTATTTACCACCATAAAGGGATATGAGCACAAAACTTCTGTTGCCACTCACATAGGAGCTGATACCCACTGGGCATAATCTTTACCACAAAATATACACCAAGTTCTGGAGAAAGAGAGGGCTAAAGAATAGCAGAAGGTGATATAATGAAAGCAAGTTAACCATCTTCAGCGGTAAGGAGCATTTTCTGCAGTTACATTCTGCATGAGAGAGTACAATGTTGGAGTACACGATATTTGTTGTATTGATTTTGTGGACAATTTGCCTTTTATTTTACATTGTTCTCCTTGTGCCCACTAAAGGGAGTTTTGACTCCAGTTTTTTGTGGCTGTTTCCTTACTTCTCCTATTATTAATATTCTCTCTCTAGAGCCATAAGCTAATTGCAGGAAGACCCTTCAAAGTCTGTGTGCCAAGAGATATAGAGAGGGACAATACAAATATGGCCACAGACACCACAAATTATGTACCCACCTCTGGGGTAACTCTGAGCTCCAACTAATGAGTCACTACATTAACAGGCTTAAAAGCCTGTAAACCAGAGAATGAGCCTGGGGTGGGTGGGTGGAAATCAAAGCTTTTACCTATAAAATAAACAATTTATTAGTTACCTCCCAAGTGTGTCCTCTTCTCAGGTTTTAAATATAAACCTTTTACATTGCGCTCCAGGCACAGAAAAAGAAAGTCTCGTCTTGTAGATCTCAGGATCTCTGATACCCTAAACAAGAATGATATCTCTATACTTCTGCAAAGAGCCAGTCAGAGTTGACATTCAGTTTAAAAAACATCACACTGTGAAAACAAAAATATGGGGGAGATGGAGAGTACAATAGTATTAAAAGTTTATTTTTATTGCTGCAGCAAAATACAGGCAGTGTAACAATTGCTCAGATTCCATTAATACCCAAAACCCAGTGCTTGTTCCATTATTTTATATTTGTGTTTAAATACATCCTTGATAATGCTTTCAAAAGTGTAGCTTTGATTCCTTTTCAGGATATGCTCCCGTTAAAGTGTAACTGGTCAATACTCCTTCGGCCCCAACACATTGAGTTATGCATTTGGTGGACAATGAACATGTAACTCACCTATCCAGTTATTTCTGAAAAACGTTCTGCTAAAATCAGGCTATTTAAATTGTTAAACAGCCAGATTTTATCCAGATAAGGAGACAATAAGTAGACAGGTTATGGGGGGGATGAGGTGGCACTGAAAATTTCAGCCTGTGATGCAGCATCTAGTCTGGCTTAGTCACTTCTAACTATGCCTATTGAGCACTGCTATCCATATCTGAATTGATTGATTTTATCCATTTGTACGTTATCAATAGAAATCAAACAAAATAAAACATGGAAAAGAAAATAAGATGATACCTTTTTTATTGGACATAACTTAATACATTTCTTGATTAGCTTTCGAAGGTCGCCCTTCTTCCTCAGATCGGAAATAAGCAAATGTGCTAGCTGACAGTGTATATATAAGTGAAAACATTTGTACTTAAATTCCTTTTGTTAGTTAGGTTTGTGACATTATGTCTGTACCTATATAATCCACTAAGAACCATGGATTAAGTGGAATATACATTTTAAAATATATCTTCAAGGCCCTTAAAGGAAGTGGCCTCGAGTACTTAAACAGAATCACCCTCTACACACCTCCAAGGACAGTGAGGTTCTTCCAAGGAGTATCCCTAACCACACCCTCACCAAAAGACAATAATGTAATACCCACAAGTGAGCTTTCTCTGGAGTAGCCCCCACACTCTGGAATGCACTCCTTGAAAGGCTCCACAACAGAAGACTATCTCTACTTCAAGAAGCAGATGAAAGCTTGTCTCTTCAACCAGGCCTTTAATGGAAGTAACTAACTTGTTAGTCTCACTCACAGACACGAGTGACTCAGGATGCACATACTGCAGCAGGACATGTTTATCTACTCCTACGCTAGCTAATACTTAATCACCTCTCTGACCTCTTGTATAACTTTCTTTAAATGTGTCCCCTTATTTTCTAACTCCTCTTACCTAACTATATGTTCCATCTTTGATTATACCTACACTATTAAAATGTTTTATGTATTGTGTTGACATTGTAAGTAGTATACTATGCCATACTTTGTGTTACTATTTGAATATTTTTACTGCTGTAATTGTCTATTGCTCATGTTTGATTTATTCTTACTGTACACCTCCTTGAATGAATTCCTTCAAAAAGGTGGTAAATAAATTCTAATAAATAAATAATCTCTATTATGTTAAGCAATTGTGGCCATGCCAGCTGAAAATTGTTGCCAATGAAAATCACATTCACCAAACATTCCATCATAAAAACACTGATCTAGTGTTTAGAACCTAAGCAGTTGGCCTATCCAAGTACAATATGACGTTTTTCGTACTGAACATACATGCAAGGCTTCAGGCTCCCAAAGTTGCAGCATTCTTGACACTTCACAGATGTTGTGGCAGTAAACTTTCCACTTCCATTTTCCCACTATCAAGCGCTGAATATTCAGATACAGTAAATACAAACATCAAATCTCAGTTAGTAGGAAAACCCCTACATCAGAAAAAGCAGTATAAAACTTCTCAGAATAGCACACTTGGGTTTACAAAGTCAAACGTGAACAGTTTGATCAATGGCAGAAGCGTCAAGGAAACACAGGTACTTTAGGTCATATGTTTTGAAACTACTTCCAACTGTACTGAGAGAAAAAGCATTTTTTCTGGAGGGGTGATTGGGTTTTGTGTTCACAGTAGAAAGGTTTCTTTTTAGATACACCATCCCTTGGGAATGTGGGGAAATCTGGCAAGTAGCCAATTAGGAAAGCCTGTTCTAAAGGGAAAAGTGTTTTGATTGCCTGAAGGAATACATATTCCCCTTCCTTCTAGCAAGGATAGCAGGTTTCATGCTTTAATTTGATGGAGAGGGTGATGACTGAAGGAATGTCCAGGTCAAAAACCTTTTGACTGTTTGGCCAGGATATTTAGATGCTGTGACCCAAAACTAAAGGTGAGGTGTTTAAAAAAAATAATGAATAAATGAACGGCAGGGCCCTTTTTCTGAAGTGCATTAAGCAGTTAGTGCACAAATTAGCATGCATTGTTACCACATGAGCAGTCATGCCATTGCAGTAATTCATGTATTAGTTGCATGCTGGGATGGGGGCAGGAACCAGGAAGAGAATGAGTGTGGACTGCATACTACAGTTAGCACACAGTACTTACTGGGCACTGCGACCTCTACAGTTAGTGAGGGTGTACTTAACACTTCAAGAGGCAGCATTAACAGGGCAATTCTATAATTGGACACTTAGTAGGAGCCTATTTCTATAAAGGAACATAGGCACCTACTTTCCTTTAGCACAATGGATATATGCAGAACTATAAGTTAGGCATGGGCACTTATTCCAGTCATGCTGGTGTAAGTGTTCATACCTAAGTGACAGATGCATGTTAACTTATAATATTCTGTAAGTTATGGATATAATGTTGCACCCCACCCAGACTTCCTCGATGTATGCCTATTCAGTATTTCTAATGAATTACACACATAATAAGCATACAAGGCTAGTGGTACGCTATAGAATTGCCCTACAATGCATCCACATTAATTGCTAACAGTCTTAATATGAAGTAAAGAATATTTCAAAGCTACAGAGCACATGCTAGACTCACCTGCAACATACAGCCATTACACTTAAAGCACATTCATTTATGCTCTCAAAGTGCAAAGAATTGTCACACTGTAGTAAAACGGCTCCTATGATCAAGGGTTGAGATTGATGTCTACTTAAGAAATGGAGAAGCCACATGCTTGGTAATTTCTACCCACTATAACTGTACAGCTTTGAAAATGGACTGTACCAGCAAAAGGGAGGAGGGTTTGAAGAGACACAGATGGTTATTGGGTTACTATTGTTGGTTCCATAAACCATTGTGCTTAAGGAATATCCAACTCCAAACTAAATGACAGTTGCAATGAGCTGACCTATCCTATCATCACAGTTTACCACTGGGAGGGTTGCATTTGTTGGTTACAGTTGTGTATTAATCAACATGTAAAAGTGAAATGATTTCGTACTGTGCAACTCAGCTATGCTTAGTTTTAAAAGAAGATTTAAATTAAAAAAAATAATGTTGCACATCTGTGAGAAAAATGCTTACTCATAATTGGTAACAATTTTAATCATCTGACAAAGATGATCTCTACCAAAGTTGTGATAATTCTGAATCTGAAGCTATACTTCATCCACAAACTGCCTTATACAGGCGTCTTCCACAGCATGTTGAGTAACACACCCATTTGAAGAGAGAGAGAGTGCGTGTGTGTGTGTTGGTGGGGGTGGGGGGGGGGGGTAGGGAGTATAAAAGGTTTCTTCTGAAACTTTTTTTTTCTTTTTAATATTCTCAATAACCCGTGCATTTCCTGTTCCAGATGCAAGTCTAAGCAAACATGAGGCATGGTGAGGTTCAACTACATCTAAGTCACACCTATGTATTAAAGCTTTTCTTCACAATCAACAGCAATTCTTTTTTTTTGGTAACTGATCACTTATGAATCAGCATCTATAATCCAACAAATGGCGCAGATGGTGTTTATAGGGTTGAAGAACTACCCATTATCATTCTTTGAGTTTTGTATATGCCTACTTTAAGTATTTGCTAAAACATACAATTTTCTAAATGTATAACACATTAGGAATGACTACTTTTCTAATATTACTTATTTGATACCACTATTTTAATATTTTAAGGTCAGTCACTGCAATACATTTCATGTCTATATCAACACGAGGGCTCTATTCATCTACTCAGGCTAAATTTTTCAGAACAAAACAGCTGCCTCCATTTCTCCTGCATGTTCAAAAAAATGTTTTTTTAAGTGAACTTTTATATTTTTACAATTTTTAAATTCCAAAAGGTGTGTATCCTTGATTATGGGTGCACCCCTTAACTCTTTCCAAGGTTCAAATTTCAGTTGCTCATACACTATTTCAGTGATTCCCAAATGTGATCCTGGAGGCACCCCAGCAAGTCAGGTTTTCAGGATATCCACAATAAATATTCATGAGAGAGATTTGCATGCACTGCCTCCACTGCAGGCAAATCTCTTTCATTAATATTCACTGTGAATATCCTGACAACCTGACTGGCTGGGGTGCCTCCAAGACCAGGTTTGGGAACCAATGGTCTATTTGATTCTGATAAAGATCAGCACAATAATATGTAGGTAGGTATGGATAAATATCCATGTAGTGCCATTTGCTCACACGATTAACTCTGATAATGGCCAAGAAAAATTTTTCAAATGCTTTTGCCCCTCAGGATTAGGGGGAAATGTGTATAACACCAACTCAATCTTACTCTGAACAAGATGTTTCTTGATTCACCATGGCACCTAAGTACAAGGAGAAAGTTTAAGGTTTATCCTTTTTTGAGACCTCAGTGCCTGCCCGATTCATAATTTAACCTTCTGGCACTGTTTAAGAATTGAACTCTATATCAGGTGCTGTTGGGTGAGCTTGGAGCAGGCTAGACAAAGCACTGCCCTCCTCCCTGTCCAGCCACATTGCTGTCTACGGTGACAACAAGGTCCGATGCCAGAAAAGCCAGAAAGAGAGAGACCGAAGGGCTCACCACACCTTTCACCTGCTGGAGACTGAGAATACTAAGACTTGCTAGGGATGAGCTGGGCTCTTATTGGTTCATGCAAGAATCATTGTTCTCAGTCTCCACCTGATGGAAGGCTTGCACATCCCATCAGTTCTGCTGGGCTGGTCTGGAGGGATGCTAAGGAAATAATTATTGTTATTATGCATAGAACTATAGTATGTGTGACAAAGGTGTGAAAAGTGAAATATATAAATAAATGAAATACATAACATGCTTATGGCACTTTTACGATGTTTCAATCTGCCTTGTTTCTTTTTTTTAAGTTTTGCGGTGTGCATTGTTCATTATGTGACCAGCTGTCACATATGAAATATTGGTCTATGGGAAAATTAGTATTATAGTGGCTTTTAAATCACAGTGTATTGGACACTCATCTGTTTATTTTCTTTTTGCTGCTTTACAGCAGTGCTGTTTGAAGGATTGTTGTCACATTTTTCTTTGTTTTTGCCAAGTTCATTTTTGGTAAGACAAGCAGATGTCAACACATATATTCATTTCTGGTCACTTATGAATACACATAAGTATGTTATATATCTCATTTGTTATATATTTCACACCTTTATGTGACATTATAGTTCTAAGCATAATGATTATCTGTCATTCATTTATTAATGGTCACTTCACTTATCAATTTTTATTATTCATTGTTATTTTATTAAGTTTAGTGCATGTAATCACACTGTATGATCAATGCATTTTTCTGAAATTATGGATGATCTCTTCACATACCTCATTGTGGCATAGAACACTTAGGGGTCCTTTTACAAAGTCGAAGTAAAAAGTGGCCTGCGGTAGTGTGGGCACGTTTTTTATGCGCACTGGGCCATTTTTTTATTATGGCTGGGGAAAAGGCTATTTTTCAATGGGCCTATGCTAATATTAAAACTAGAGCATGCCTATTTATGGCCTAAGCCCTTACCGCCACCCACTGACTTACTGGTAAGGGCTCACATACTGCCATTTACTGCCAGGAACACCCTGCGGTAGAAATTTATTTTCTACCAAGGGATTCGGCTTGTGTGCCAGAATCAAAATTACCACATGCTACCCCGGCAGTAGTGCAGATTGAGAATGTGCTACCTGCACGTTCCCACACCTTTGTAAAAGGTCCCCTTACTCTATGCAATCGATGTAAATTTACTAAGAGACCAGCACATCCTGTCACTTGTGTAACATTTTGATGAATTTATTTTTAAATTGTTTACATTGTATTTTAATATTGTGTCTGTCAGACCCCTGAGGGCAGTATGGTTTTACCGATCACAGCCCATGTCAGGTCTATCTAATTAAAGGACTTTCTATTGCTCCAGTTTTGAAGGCCCATGTACTTTTTTTTTTTTTTTTTTTGCTGCATGGTCACTCGCATCATATTGAATATTCTAATGAGTGCCTATTATAATGGCATTGTATCCTTCCATGCTTATGGTATCATTTGTATTATACAGACATTTATCATATTTGTTACATGTGTGGATTTGGAAAATTTAGGGTTAACATTTCTAGTCTGAAAAATGTTAGAAAATCACCAGAGAGGAATGTGCAACTCTTAGCTTTTCCACTGACCTTAGGAGAAGGTAAAATCAATGTGCAAGGTGCTATTGACAATTGTTTCTTTTCCAGGTCACATGCTGCTTAAAGAATGATAAGAAGGCATCTGTAATTGTTCTCTTTTCTTATCAAAGATTGAGAAAACATTATCTAAGACACGTGTTTTTCTGTCCCGAAAACTATCAGCTTTTAACGTAAAGTCCCTTTTTTAAAAAAGCTTTTTTTGCTGACCTATCGATTTCCTTGAATAGAACTGAATGATAGCCTCCCTGTCAGTTGCTTTCTATCAGGCTCAGAACATCACACTTGCAAGTGCTAGCATAAGGGGGAAGGGGGGGGGGGGGGGGGGGGGAAGAGCAAAAAAGTTGTTTCTGTACTATGTGCAAGGTGCAGGACAGTAGAGACTCCAGTTAATTCAATGCTCATAAGCTTTGAGCTGCAGCTCTCAGTCCCTGCTTAAGCAGATATGATAAGTGCCAGCCTTAAATACATCCTCAGACTCTGCCTCCCTCAGTCCTCTGATGCTCTCCTGCTTTATCTTTATAGAAAAAATGAGGATTACATGGGAGGAAGCTGTCTTATGCCTATATAATCTTGTATGCTCCCTTTGTCAGACAAGCAGCTCATGGGAAGAACCCCAACATCTAATTGTCAGTGGTCTGTCTCATGACCTTTCTTCTTGGCTGCAGCAAATATCCCTCTGAATAAAGATAACTTAAATGACCAATTTGCTTTAATGTGTTAAATAAGCAGCCTGAATCCACAAATGCTTGTCCTACAGTACTGTTAAATGTGTATATCTGATACTGTATCATGTTCAATTTGCCATTTCCAAGTTTACCTCATTGATTGTATACAGGCATTCAACGCTGTTGCATTGGATTATTCTGCTCCAGTTTATCTGCTTTACCCTTGTTGGCTGAGTTATTATAATTGACTCCTAAGGCAGGCACATTGTGCGCTGAAACATGGACTGCACTGAGTCCTTTTTTGACTGCTTTTAATAAACCACTGGTTTGGAACTTCATTGGTCTATCCCCTTCTTTTGTTTTTATTTCTGTGTTGTAACTGTTTGGGGGTTTCTTCTCCTTTTTTCCTGCATTAGGCTCTACATACAAAATTCTATGTTTGCTTATAGAAGCTGTTTTCAGACTATCCATATCAATGTTGTTATTCTATGTCACCAACATAACTTATGTACCTGAATTATAACTCACAATGAGCTCAAACTTGGAAAGGAGGAGAATTAAATATAAAATACAAATCCATTCTGCTAATCCTCAAAAAATTCTTGCTACAAACCACTCTATCATGACCACTCCGGACAGGTATCAAAGATCCAATTTAAATTATACCACCCAATGCATACCTCTTCGCCATAAAATACTGCTGCCTGCAACAATCTGAAGCAGGATCCAAGAAGAACTACAAGGAGTTGTGAAAAAAAAAACATGAAAAGCCTGTTGATGACCCATTAATACCAGAAATTTTGAGGCCTGTTGATGTTTGATGATGTTGTACAATGCCATGCTAGAGATTATGGGTTCAATTTTCAAGCCTGGCTTCATCTGGTAGCACCTGGGAGATTAAGGATACTGCAAAAGGCAGCATTCATAACATCTGAAGGGGTAGGATGCTCAGACATCACAATATTTACATGTGGCTGCCAAACTCAGAGTGCACATCTACTGGGCTCTAGTAAGCCAGAAATCTGAAGCCAGAGACAATAGCTCCAATGACTGGACTGAACTGAGAAACTATTAAATGGGGAAAAGTTCCTAGGATACCTGGGAATGAATGCATGGCACCACAGTCCCACAGAGGCAAGTTTAGATTGAGAGAGAAACTTTAGAGGAGGAAGAAGTTATCACACCAAAAAAAACAAAAAAAAAATCCTTACATATGATAATGAGGAATGTTAGAACATGACAGACTGGAAAAGTTGGGTATTTCAAAATATTTGATCTTAACTCTTGTCAGTTTGCTTTGTCTCCTGAAAACAGAAGCTTTTTTTTTTTTTTTTTCATTTTTTATTAAAAAGAATCTAAATTACCTCCAGATGTTTACAGCAGCATTTGTAATACATAGGACACACCCTTCTATATGGCAGTGGAAAGCAAAAACTGGAAAGGTGTAACAGAATTTAAGACTAGATGAGGAGGAAGCAAACACTGTCCCCATATGTTTTCCAAAGAAGCAAAGCTGCACCCCTCTATGTACCCCACCATGCAAACCAAATCCATGTTTGTTTCCAGCAACTCCAGGGCCCCAGAGAAGAAAATGAACTGCACAATACACAAAACAGCGGGCTCAAATGTTCATGGACTACATCTAGAAAGGGAGTCGAACCCACAGTAATTTCATTTATAAATCTTGGCAGCGTGCCATTTTTAAAAAATTTACTCCCCCCTCTGGGAAAAAAGAATCAAACCACATTGTCCCTGATTAATACCACTGTGTGCATCAGTCATTCTAGAGAAAGAAGGGTCACCATTTAAAACATTTTGAGACACTTGGCAATGTATCACATAAGCCTGATAAAGATATAATTAACTTTTTTCTTCTTATTTCTGAATTCCAACCAAGGAGAGATACCTTTACAGAATCACATTACTAAGCACAATACAAAGCCTCCCTGTCAGTTGCTTTCTATCAGGCTCTGAACATCACACTAGCAAGTGCAGGCATAAAAGGGGGGGGTGGGGGGGAGAGCAAAAAAGTTGTGTTTCTGTGTGTATGAAGCCCCACTCTGTTCCACATATAGGGGTGAAGGCAGTAGAGACTCCAGCTAATTCAATGCTCATAAGCTTTGAGCTGCAGCTCTCAGTCCCTGCTTAAGCAGATGTGACAAGTATCAGCCTTAAATACAACCTCATACTCTGCCTCCCTCAGTCCTCTGATGCTCTCCTGCTTTATCTTTATAGAAAAAATGAGGAATGCATGGGAGGAAGGAGGAAGGCAGGGGGGCATGATTTTATTTTAGAAGAATGTTTCAATAACTTCCTGGTTTTAATACAACAAAATCTTTGATGCCAAGATGTCCCTCAAAACAAAAAATGAAAAATTCCTGAAGTCCAGAAAGCATACTGCCCAAACATTATATGCTGAAAAGGAAGAAAAAATACTCAAAAAAGCTTGCAGAATACAATTTTCGCCTTAATGTTACTCGATTCACAGCGTCGAGTTCAGAATCTCTCTCCCTCCCCACCCTATTTCATCTTTGTGTAGCTTTGTCCAAAAAGCTTTAAGGACACAGTCTTTCTTTAAAAAGTAAAGGTTTTGCTGTAAGGTTCAGTACTTCACGCCTGGAATAAATTCCTTGGCATCAGGATTCAGATTGCTTTTGCTCTGAAATGAGAATAAGGGAGAAGACAAATTAATAAAGCAATAAAAAATAATTTTCTCCTCCCTCCTTCTTTTTACTAGTTTAAGCATTTTAATATTTTATATTAAGTCATTATAGGAGAAAGTAAAATAGTAAATGATGACAGAAAAAGACCCCATACAGTCCATCTAATCTGACACAAAAGGCTTATTTGTAATGGCCGAAGCACAGTCACATTCACTATCAATAAAATAAACCAACAATCCAACCATATGGTTAACTAAATATTTTACTCACTAATTTCAAACAAGTATCTTCCCCTCCTCCAATGAGATATACAGCATCACATTCATAGCACATGATCTGAGGTGATCTCTTTGCCATCCATAGAAGTTTGCCGGCACTGGCCTTTACTTCCCAATTACTGGAAGTGCTGAAGCCCACGACAATCCATCCTGTATGTCTTTGCTTGGCAATGACCTTCTCAATTTCTGGCGTTGCCATCTAAGGACCACTCCTGCCCATCATCACATGAACAGCTTTTTTTTTTTTTATTTCGACTTCTACCTGTTTAGGAATTCCCCCTGTTTTCCCATGCATTTTAAAAATTCTGTCACAGTTTTCGTCTCCACTCCACCTCCACTACCCTCTCCATGAAGTATTTCTTGATTTTATTCCTAAGTCTACCAACTTGCAACCTCAAGTCATGTCTACTATTTCTACCACATCTCTGTCTCTGGAAAAGATGTTTGTATATAAATACCTTTCAAGTATTTAAAAGATGGCACACAAGTCTTTTCTATTCTGTGCTGTGTTATTGCAACCGATTTCATAGGAGAAACCCCAGGTAAAAAATAAATCTTAGTTAATTCGGGTTAATGAAAAAGACAAGGAACCTGTACTACATTCTGAGGTAGTATAGAACAGACACCTCCCCCTTGCTTCTAAATTGCCATTTTAAGTTTTAAAAAATTTGGTATGTCATCAAAAAAATACCCAGTATAAAACCTTGTGTTTGATTTTCAAAGCTCTGTATAGAATTGGGTCAGAATACTTTGTGGGAAAAGTTTAGGAATTTTTCTACTGAATTTCTTTGTTCACAGCATGAGCTTTACCTCCACATCCCCCAAATGAGAAAATGCAAATTGGTCAGAACCAAGCTCAGCATTTACTTTTGTACCACCTGCATTAAAGAGTTGTCTTCTCTGAGGACTTATGCCTCTCAAGGAGATTAAGATTCAAATGGGCCTGAAAACCTTTTTAAAGAGGCTATCTGGTAGCCTGGTGATATAAAATGCTTACTTAGGATAAGTTACATGAAGCTTCATTTTATATTAAAAGGTTATTATATTAGCTTTAAGACCAGCAGCCTTAAAGGCTACTTGAAATTTAGTTTATATATTTGTTTATATTTAGCTCAAGTCCTTTCACTGGTAGCTCAAGGAAAGTTACAGTAATTTTTTTTAATTATTATCCCCAAAGGGCTACACAATCATGCTTGTACCTGAAGATTATTTCAGACAGACACAGGCCCTGAAGATTTAGTTTCACCTTGGCTCTCAAGTATTAAGAGTACCCTACTCAAGAGATATGTAGGACTTATGTCAGAAGTTCTGAAACTGAGGAGCAGGACCCCAAAGGGCAAAACCCCTGTTTGGGGTCATGACCTGAACAGGCTCTCCATAGTTGTATCCTTATTTTGCACCTTCAGGAAGTCACATGATCTTATTTGGCTGAGATCATGGGATCACAGCCACAAAAAAATGGTAAGTGCAGACCTATACCCTTATTTTGATATTTGTACAAACTACAGCTACTTCATACCATTTGCATTAAAATTTGAGACAGTGTGTGAGCAGGTAGGTGTACATTTTTGGATTTTTCATTATTTATTTATTGGGATTTATTAACCACCTTTATGAAGAGATTCAACATTTATATATTGTTTTACATTGCTGTTTGAAAAAAAAAAAGTCATTCTGTATTAATGACTATGGACTAGGAGATTATTTTAAATAAAGGTAATATTGATGGCTTCTCAGAATTAAAACAAATTACTTGTCTGTAAAGTGTCGCATTTTGTTATTTTCATCATGCCTGCAATTGTTGAGTTGAGGCTCTCAGGATCCCCTGTGGCCATAAGACAGTAGAAAGGGTAGCCAACAGCCAGCCAAAATGACCCCTAAATGTGGGGAAATTTTGGCCGGCAGTTAATGATAAAGACTGTTGCTAGAGTTTGTGTGCATTCTTTATTAAGAGAGGTTTTCCAAGGCAGCATGAGAAAAGGACTATCCAATTAGATGACCAGGTTTTAGAACAATTTACCTGAAATAGGTTTTTTTTTTCTAAGTATCCATGATGAACAATGTTTGTGGGCCACTGACATTTCCTGATGAAAATTAAACCAACTTTTTGCTTTTATGGCAAACTGT
Source organism: Microcaecilia unicolor (assembly GCF_901765095.1). Classification (NCBI taxonomy): domain Eukaryota; kingdom Metazoa; phylum Chordata; class Amphibia; order Gymnophiona; family Siphonopidae; genus Microcaecilia; species Microcaecilia unicolor. Next base: position 459,270,478 of record NC_044032.1, on the reverse strand, counting down.
TTTGGACAATACTCGTTCTTACATACATGGAAACATCTGATAAGCATGGCCTGCATTCCCTCTCAACTGACAATCAGCTAATTTAAGATATGCTTCCAATAACAGCACAAAGTTCTTCAGTCTAAGTACAACAGTTCTGCTACAATTTATTCTTCCTGTATTTGCCATGTAACACACTGTGCAAGTGCGTGCAAAAGATGAGAGAGTTCAAGAGTTTTTACCAAAATGTCCTCTGAACTGTGACCATCGCTGACTGTGAGCCCATTTAACTGCTGCTGCAGCTGTCCAACTCCCTGTGGCAGGTCCCGCGATGGAATGAACCAGTCCTGGTCTTCTTCATCAAGCATTTCCTGGAAACAACGATCCAGGAACTCCTGCTCCTGCAGCTCCTCTTCAACCTACAGGAACCAACACTGCACACTATTGGTCTGCCAATGCCAGGGAGCTTCTGCAAATTTAGTCTCTCTCACCATGCAAATATACTGTAGCTATGCCCTATGACATACAGATAATGAACTAAGGTAGTCGACCCCACCTCATTCAAAAAATCTGGGCATTCCAGATTCTAGAAAAAAAAAACTAGCGGAAAAAATTTTTTTTTTCCCTTCCCTGATAATTTTGTTTCTTAAGTCAGAGTCATCCCCAACAGCTCCACAAGCAGTGTGGCCTGCACAGGGCTCAAGGGAGACAGTAGAGGCTGACTGAATTTTGTTTACAGTGCTAAAACTAGCCCAAAACCCTTTTTCTGCGCCTGGTTTAATTTCTGGCTGAAAATGACTGTGTTCAAAAATTTGTTTTATCCCATTTGTCTCCCCTCTCCCACCCCCCAAATAAGAGCTGCCCCTCTCCCGGATCACCACCACGCCCCCCCCCCCCCCCCCCCAGGATCTAAGCATACAACCTCTTGTGGTCTAGGGGTGTAGCTGGGGCAGGAGCGCTTCCCACTTACTCCTGCTCATTCCAGCTCTGCTCTCAAAATGGCTGCAACAACCAGAGAATCTTTCCTGACCCAACTATACACTACTAGGTAGTTTGAGGGGAGGGGGGCAACTCTTTATATTCCATTTTTTTGTACAGTGATTGAAAGTAATGCAGTTATGATCTTACACAATAGTTTATATGATAAACAAGAGTGCTCCAAATAAATGCTTTTGATACAAAATTTTAGCAGTAATTTAAGTCTGTAAATTTGGGATGTTCCTTAAGAATTAGCCTCTCTGTGGAGTTACGATATCAGCTGTCACCGAGTATGCTGCAAAGTTAGCCATTATAAAAGCACCATGGCTTTTAGTTTCAGTTTTCATTAGCTGCGGTACATGTATATGGCAGCTATTGTGCTTGGAGGGAAAATAGGAGTTGGCACCCAAGAAAGATCTAGGTGTCATCGTGGGCAAGACACTAAAATTTTCAGCCTACTATGCAGCGCCACCCAAATAAAAAAAAAACAAACCGAATGCTAGGAATTATTAGGAAAGGTTTAGAAAATAAGAAAGAATACTAAAATGCCTCTGTATCGCTCCACAGTGCAACCTCAGATCTTGAGTATTGTGTACAATTCTGGTTGCCATATCTCAAAAAAGATCTAGTGGAATTAGAAAAGGTTCAAAGAAAGGTAACCAAAATGATTAAGGGGATGGAGTTCATACGAGGAAAGGCTTAAGAGGTTAGGGTGTTCAGCTTGGAAGAGACAGCCAAGGGGGGATATGTTAGAGCTCTACAAAATCCTGAGTGGTGTAGAGCTGGTAAACATGAATCAATTTTGAAAGAACAACAGGTACTAAGACTAAATGACATTCAATGAAGTTACATGGTAATACTTTTAAAATGAACAGGAGAAAATATTCAACAAATAGTTAAGTCTTGGAGAAAACATGCATAGTCTGCTATTGAGATAGAAATGGGGAAGCCACAGCTGTCCCCGGGATTAGTAGCATGGAATGCTGTTACTATTTGGGATTCTGCCAGGTACTTGTGACCTGAATTGGTCACTGTTGGAATCAGGATACTGGGCTAGATGGACCATCACTCTGGCTATTCTTATGTTAAGACCTTTAAGTAATGCAAGAAGCCTCAGGAATTTGGCTTGTCCGTCTCTGAAAAAGCTGGAATTGCATCACCTGATTTAGATGAAAAGGGCAAACTATCTTCTGAAGAAAGGATAGTAAACATTCTAAAGAAAACAGTCGGCCAAAAGACAAGTTAGGATCTCTGCAAGAAAAGAGCCTGAAATTCAGATGCTCACCTAGCCAAACAAATGATCACTATAACAGTCTCTTTTCAATGACAAAGCCTTCAGCAAAGAATGCTTCAACAGCTCAAACAGCTGCTTGGAAACGGCTCTCAGGACCAAATTTTGGCCCCAAAGCAGCACCAGCCCTTGCAAAAAGCCAAATGTACCTACCTGGCTGCACAAAATGACACAAATCTAGCTGCAAAGCTAGAAAAAAGATGCAACCTGAACTTTTGAGAATTAAGGACTAGGCCCTGGTCAAGATCCCATTGTAAAATGGCCAGGATTGATAGCAGATCCACATACTTCTGAAAGACCTGCTCCGTACACCAAACTTCAAAAGCCAACCAAATGCAGACACACCAGAGACATGGAAGATGACCAACAAGCCCGCAGCAAGGTCACTATGACAGAGGGATGGGTAGCCTCTTTGCTTCAGTTAATGCCTCTGATGGGTCAAGCTGTAAGCCAGAAGTGAACCATATCCTCCATGAGGACCAGTTCTTACCACAGGAGTTCAGGTCCCCTTGGAAACAGAACTGGGGACTCCACCAGCAGCCACACAATATCAGTATACCATGACCAACAGGGCCAATCCGGTGCTACCATGATCATCAGACACAAATGCTTTGCCACTTTTCAAAGGACCACCCTATGAGGTTGAAACAAACAATGCCCCATGAGCTACTAGGATCTGAAAGTCTGAGGAACTCCATTTCCCACTCGCCTGGATCCAGGTGTACCTGCTGAAAAAAAAAATCCACTTGAACATGGTCTACTCCCAATATGTGAGCTGTCGAGTTTGCCACTAGATGGCATTCTGCCCAGGAACAAATCCAACCCATCTACAGAGCCACCGCTGCACTTCTGGACCTGCCTTGCTTGTTGAAGTATGCAACTGTCATTGCATCATCCAACAGCACCCTGATCACCTACCCTTGTAGGAGTGACTGGATCAGCTGCAGCACTAGGTAGATGGCCCTGGCCTCCTGATAAATGATACTGCAGGCAATCTCCTGCAGAGATTAATGTCCCTGTGTGACACAGTGAGCAACCCAGCCAACCAGACTCACATCTGTGATTAGCACCAACCAGTCTACACCCTTGAATGGATGGTCTGGAAAGTCCCAGCATGCCAGATCTAGCTTCAAGCTCCTGCTGGCCGAAAGCTAACCCTCAAGCTGATGGGAGATTGCAGGCAATCTCCTGCAGAGATCAATGTCCCTGTGTGACACAATGAGCAACACAGCCAACCAGACTCACATCTGTAGTCAGCACCAACTAGTCTAGGGGGTTCAGAGGACCTCCCCTGAAAGGAATGGTCTAGACAGTCCCAGCATGCAAGATGTAGCTTCAAGCTCCTGCTGGCTGAGAGCTGAAGAGGTTCAAGCTCTGGAACTTGAAGTTCAAGTTGCTGGGACTTGGGAGACCAGAACAACTACAGTGCCCACTAAAAGTCTCTCACATGGGCTGTTGCCCAGGGCAATACTTTGAGCATCACTGCTATGTAGCCCAGGAGTATTCAGATAGTCCCAAACCTGGAGTGCCTGCTGCACGCACAACCACCTTTTCTTCACCAAGAGCTTCAGCATATTCTCTTGAATTAGAAACACCATACTACACTTGGTGTCAAATTCTGAGGTACTCTAACCTCTGAGGGGGTACTAGCTGACTCTTGGCACACTTCAGTAACCAGCTTCAGTGCTCAAGCAGCCACACCACCTGAGATATTGGCAGCTTCGACTCCACCTTGGAATTGGCTTGGATCAACCAAGTACAGATGCAAATGAACACCCTGCTTGTGCAGGTGCACCATCACAACTACCATGATGTGAGCATCCAAAACTGGAAGTGATGACCCGGAACACAAATGGTTGTGCAAATTCCAAAATGCAGGGTACCCAGACCACATTTCCCCAGAACCCATTGGTCTGAACAGATAAGGATCCACTCCTGGTAAAAGAGGGCATGAAAGGACCTAAATGTCCCTGAAGGAGGCCCATGAATCCTCACTGGGAAACCTTGAAGTGGCCACGGAGGAAGAGAGTCCTTCCCTTGCCCTTTAAGTCCCTAAAAAGGCCATGCCTTCTGACCTCCCAATTCTGGACCAAAGAGGGCTTTCCTATTCTACCAATACCATACCCCACCCTTAGAACATTTCCAAAAGACCATCTCCCAAAATCCAGACTTGGTCCTGCCCTCAACGGTGAGTAGGGTGAGCCTTGCCCAGGACAAAAAGTGACAAAAAAAAGGTAGCTTACTCAAAAAGGACCAATGCCACAACCATGGTCACAGCTACAGCTACCAATGTGCTGCTGCCACCTCCAGAAATACGCATGAAGCCAAACAGCATCCACCAAAAGGCTGTCCTAAACTTCAACAACCTGGCAACCTCCAGTGAGGTAGGAAAATGAAGTATCCACACAGAAGAAAACGGCATGCAACTGCCACTGATAGAAGCCTGTACGTTAAGTGCTGATGCTTTAGTCTTGCTTGAGAAACTACTCCACTTTGTGATCATGAGCATCCTTAAGGGCTGAGCTGCTCTGAACCAGGACTGTAGTCTTTCTGGTGACCACCATCACCAGACAGTTCACAGTAGGGAGATAGCAAGTTCCTCCTGATGAACAGGACAGAATCTGCCCATGAGTTTCGTGTCAGGAAGAACTCCATCCTGCATCTTCCACTCCACTAACACCATCTGGAAGACGGCATGATGAAATAGGAAGGCTCAAGGTGGTTTGCCAAGACATTCATGAATGGGATTCCCCATCTGTAGGCTCCTCTCAGATGGGCACAGAAATGTGGAAGATGAAGAGACCTGCTCAATTAAGGAAGCAAATTCTTCCCTATGAAAGGACCACACCACCAGAAGTCCTCAACCTTCTCCAGCTCCACTCTGTCAAAGGAAGCATCCCCCAGGAGAAAACCACTGTCCTCTGCATTGTCTATACCCATGTCCTCTGGAGGACAGAGGCAAGATTAGCTGTCATTCATGACCAGATCTCTCACTGAGCTGCCTGACCCACTGGAAAACCCTGGGTGAGGGAAGTCCCCCCTCCTCCTCAAGAAATTTGGTCCTCAGAAGGACCACCCCCCCCCCCCCCCCCCCCATACACACTAGAACTAACACCCTTAAACTCCTCTGCGGCCATTCCAAAGCAATTAGTTAGGCTTGTAACATGGGGGCACCCTCTAATAATCTTTGAAAACTTTTTTTTTCCTTAGAGACCTAGGTTTAGTAGGGTGACCTCTTAATATGCATGCTTTGAGTTCTTCCAACATATGGGCTTTTGCATTTGTAATTTTTTTTAAAATCCTTTTTCTCCCCTTCCTCCTCCCTCATTTTCTTTTGCCCTTTCATCTTCTCTACTGTCCTCTTTTTTCCCTTTTCCTCCCACCCATTTTGTCAGTTTTAATGGCCTCTTTTTTCTTAGATATCACTGAGGACATGTTTTTCTTTCAAAATTAACATCTAATGCAGCAATTTTCAACTTTTTTTTTTATTTCACAACACATTGACAAGATGCAAAAATTGTCAAGCACACCATCAGTTTTTTAAGGATATATATGTTACTTAACAAACAAGTATTAAGAATACGTTTAAAATTCAATAATTACATTTTTATCATAGTTATTTTTATAGTTGAATATTCTTATTGAAGACAAGTTGGCAAAAGGGCAACAAAACAATTCAAACATAACAAAATTAGCCACAAACCATTCAAAAACATGGAAGGCACCACTCAAGAATATTGATTCTCATATCCTCTGAGCCATAGCAAAATAAAACTCCACTACTAAGCACATCGTGAAAAAATACAAAACCTGAAAAAAATCCTAACAAACATGTACAAATATGCCATACAACAGTAGCACTATTTCCTATGATTCAAATAGCAAGAACCCTACATATGAATAAGGCTCCGTTCCTGGGCCACTGTGGACGCCGACCCACATGTGAGAACAATCAGCCTGCTGTCCTCGGAGAATACCTGCTATAGGTAAGTATCTTCACTTTTCCAGGGGTTTTTCAGGTACAAACCACTGGAGACCCTACTATTCTCAAAGGCGTAGGGGCTCTCCTGCATCGTGTCCTTCCTGTAGGCCCAAAGCTCTTGCTCCTGTCTGAGGCAACAGAAAGCTCAAAAGTCAGGGTCTGCTCCCTAGTCAAAGCAGGGGATGTGCTTTTGACTGGCTACAAGAGAGAATATCTGCAGTCAAAGTAACTATCCCAAATTGGATAGATGGGAGGGTCTAACAGTTTCATGGATGGGAAGAATTCACGCAATAAAGATGACGTTATTGCCCAAACTCCTATACCTATTTATGGCACTGCCGATACCAATCCCTAAAACATTCTTCCAGCAATTGAACAGAAAAATGTTTGCGTACATCTGGAACAAACGGCCACCTAGGGTTTGCAGACAAATGATGTTTCAAAGGCCGGCTCAGGGAGGGATGGGAGTTCCCAATTTTGAGCTGTACTACCAGGCAGCCCAGTTACGTATATTGGCGGATTGGGACCCCAACATTACTAAGAAGTGGTTACACTGGGAAAGGGCGTGGCTAGGAACACGCTTCTTGGGGGATAATCTGTGGACATCAGAAAAAGAAATACAGGCTATAATAAAGCGGGTGCCCATGGGGATAGGTCATCTGCTTCATACATGGTTACTAATACGTAAAAAGGCCTTCCCAGAAAGGAAATACTTCCTTCAAATGGCGATCAGAGGAGCACCGGGCTTCCCTCTAGGGGGGTCAGAAAAGATATACCAACAATGGGCATTTAAAGGTTTATATAAATTCGATCAGCTATGGGCTCGGGGGAGATAAAAGATTTTACAGAATTACAGGAAGAACAGGGTCTGGAAAATAGAGATTTAGTGTACTACCACTGCTTGAGAAATTATATTCAGAGAAGGGCGAGGGAAGAGTTAGAACTTGCTGAAACAAGGCTTGAAAGGGCGCTGAGAGGGGGGAGGAGGAAGAGGCAGTGTTACTCGGCTTTATAGAGCTTTGCCGCTCCTCTCGACCCCGCAGGAGTTCTATACCGAGAGATGGGAAGAAGCATTACAGACGAGATTCATCCCGGAGTGGTGGACTTGTAGCTATAGATATATGCTGAAACCCTCCATCGCCCAAGCCCTAGTAGAAAATGGTTATAAAATAATATATTGGTGGTATTACACACCGGAGAGATTACACAAAATTTATCCCCAGGTTCCTGTGGAATGTTGGAGAGAATGTGGTGGCCAGGGAACATTTCTTCATATATGGTGGGAGTGCCCAAAGGTAAAGGTGTACTGGACACAGATAATAGAACTGGTGAAAAAAGTAGTGCAGGTGGACTACCCATGTCAAGCAGAAACATGCTTATTGCATTCAAGGCCCCGGAAAAGCAAGAAATATAGTCATAAATTAGCAATACACTTCTGGGTAGCCGCAAAAATGGCACTGGCGAAAGCTTGGAAACAAGTAGCAACACCCAGCATTAAGGAAGTGTTGAATAGAGTAGAATACCTACACTTGATGTCGAAATTGACGGCCTTGAGAAAAGGCCAGATGCATATCCATCAAAAAATATGGCAGGTGTATGAAAATGTAAAACAAAATTTATTATGACTCCATGGCTGAAGAGGAAAGGGGAGGGAGGGGGGGTAAGGTCGGGTGGAATAAGTTTTGCTGTGGATAATGTTACAGATGGGGATCAGAGATGTTGGTTGTAAAACATATAAGTATGTGTACTTAGTTGGTGGTGTATGTTCTATATGTTAGAACTGTTATGATAAAAATAAAAAACACATTAAAAAAAAAAAAAAAGTAACTAGCCCAGATGGCCTACCAGTAGGGAGAAGGCTGTGTCAATGCAAAGCTGAGTGAGTGCATGGGCTTCCAGGATCGGCTGAACTGACATTGGATCCAACATCCTCTATGCCACAGCATCGCGTTGGGCTAAAAATCATCCCAGCTCCTCCTGGAGCATGGCCTGGATCAACTCCTTGGTTACAGGCCCCACAAAGGCAGAGGCTTAATCAGCATGATTAAACCCACAGAAGGTTTTTGGGCTATAATGGAAGACAAGGACCCAATTCCCTGGAGGGGGAGCGGCCCTCATAACAGGGGCGCATTCTCAATTGTTGAAGCCACTAATGCTTAGGGGAATACAGCTAAGACAGCCAGCCAAACCAAAGTCTCTTTTTTTTTTTTTTTAGGTTACCTGGCGTTGCAGAGAGCCTTGGGAGGGGAGCCCAAAGGGGTGAAGGCAGAGGAGGGAGGGATAAGGACCCTCAATCCCTTAAAAGCAAAGGCCCCTTGAGGACCTAGCCTAATGACACATCAAGTCAATGCCCATAGCTCCATTCGCTACTGGAGTATATCTGTGGACTGGGGGGACCCTGGGAGCAAGGCCCTTAGGATCTACCACAGAGCAGCCTGGGACCTGCCGCAAAGGGAGCCCACATAAAATTAATTCTCCCCCCCCCCCCCCCCCACTACTTAATTCTATAGGAGGAGGAGGAGGAGAAAAAGAAAAATGACCCATAGGAACCTATGTCAAACCACTGAGTGAAGACACTTGAGCTAAAGCTCAGGGCTATAAAGGGGCAGCAAATTCCTCCAGGTTCAACTAAGAGAAGGATCGTAATCAAACTCCTGGGAGACTACACCAACCTCTACCACTAGACACATATCACAGTGTGTGTCAAACTCCTACTGCATCAGTCTGGTCTGCATCATCTGCTGGAGGCAGAGAAATACTGAGAAGATCCTGGCTGCACCTCCTATTATACTGACGATGCCATTAGAATCTTTAGGGGTTTTTTTTTCCCTGCTTCCATCTGCAGGTGACCCACTATCCTGGATAGGTCTAGCAGAACAAATATATCTGCATAAATAAAATAATTCATCTAAACTGTGTCAGCTTTTTTCCCCAAAGATGCCAACTACCTATTAAAGGGGGGGAAAAAAGGGAAAATCAATTGTGACCACCATATTTAATTGGCCTCATTTGAACTTGAGTACCATCACGGCAGGAGCACCCAAGAACCACTCCTCCTCTCCCCACTAGAGACCAAGGAGTGGGGGGGGGGGGGGAATTCAGGTGGGTGGGAGATAAAGGCACTTGATCCACCCTACCAGCCTCTTTATCAGACAGCAGGTCCAACTTGGGGCCCATTACGCTATTGTTGCAGCCAGGAAACTACATGTATTTGAAGACATCTTTCTAGTATTTTACAAAAAGCAATTTCCACATTCAGCACAGCCTTTTGTAAAAGGCTGGGGGGACTTAATGTGTCTTGATCTGAACATCTCAATTCCCCTCCTCTCAACTGCCTATCTAAAATGGGCCTTAAATGTTTAATCACATTTCTATCTCCTTTGCCACTTTATGACAGACTACAGCACTACACGGCACTTGTAATATTTTATGCAAACATGAGCTTAGGTTACAAGCACAAATTAAGTCTTACTAGATTTTCCTTTACAACTGATACCTTCTCCTTTGGTACTGTGTCTTATCCAACATGGATATACTGTATACTGTTCATTAATGTGAATCTTTCCCTTACAAGCATAAAACAAACATTTAGTATCTTGACCTGTCTGTTGAAATCCTCTTCATTCTCCATCCACATGTACTCAGCAAAAGGGTTGGTTTCATTCTCATCATGTCCATTCACTACCTGGTCCTCTTTGGATTTGTTGTTGGATGTTGTAGTGCCAACATCTGAACCATTCATCATTACTGAATCTAATAGGAAATTAGGAAAATGGAAAGAGGAAAAAACAAAAAGCATATGTTATTAAAAAAATATAAATATATCAAAATCAGGCATCTCTGTGACCAGCACTCAACCAGGCTACATCATGTTTTGCACCTTCAATTAGTGAAACAAATTCCAAACATTCTATACATATGCATATACATCAGCACCATTTTTAAAATGCTACTTTTAAAAAACTCTTATAAACAGCAGATCAAGTTTAAGCACAATTCTCTGCTTGCTATTACTTCACAACCACATGCCAATCTAGAAAGGAATGTGTCATATATTCTGGTAATACAATCATGGCCCTGAAAACAAATGCAAATTGAACATTTGACCATAAGAGGCCAGTGGGTCCTCTTGGTCTTTTTCAGGGCTGTTGTCACTCACATTTCACTAGCAACCTATTGTTTTGCACTATTCCAGCAAGAATGGAATCTACCCTTGGGGGCACTGTTCTAGATTTCTACCTTTATCCTTTAGTCAGATTCAAATTTTTTTAATAAGCTCCTCTGTAATCCGTACAATCATTTTAAACTATCGGTCTCTGACTCTACAGTCGACTTCCCTTGTGACACATAACTCCAGAACTATTAAATTGATTTTCCGCTCACTGTAATATAATTAAGTGGTATATGTGCAAAACAAATATACAATTCAGATACTTAACAAATGCACTTCATATTGATGAAATAAGCAACACATGAAAAAAGAAAACAATCACTTAGTTTTTTTCCCCCCTGCACAGCAAATAGTTCTTTACCTCTCTCAACTCTTGGAAGAAAAGCATTCAATAATAAGAACCAACATAGGAACAGGCAAAGCACTGTACTATGTAGATAGCCTTTTTGGGATGGGAGCACTGGTTTATCATTTCAATCTTTGAAAGAATCCCAGGAATGAGGGATATGTCAGAGAACTCAATGTCTCCGATGTCAAAACCACCAGAGAATCCACAAGGATTTCTCTTGGAATAATCTCCTGTTTGCCATTAGAGAGAGCCTTGATAATACTGGGGTATTCTGGATACCACTTCCCTTCAGGGGTGTTCATGTAGACAATACCTTAAAGCACCTGAAGCGTAAAGCTCCTGCTTCTACTCTCTAAAGATTCAGAACCTCTGTTAGGTCCTGAGATATCTTTTTAAATACATTTCAAAAGTTAGAGAATACCAAGTACCCAGAGTCCTGCACATTCTGCCTATTGAGGCGCACTTTGGAAGAAAAGTAAGGAGGGAGAATATACTAAAGACCTAGTCTTTACACACAAAGCCTCTACTAACCCTAAAGTAAATTGCTATCCTTTCAATAAAGTGAAGTTACTCACCTGTAGCAAGTGTTCTCAGAGGTCAGCAGGCCAAGTATTCGCACATCTGGGTGAAGTCATCCAACAGAACCGAGTGAGGATGCTGACTAGCGAGATTGTAAAAGTTTCTAGCAGCATCCCACTACGATGCACTAATGCCTTCCCACTCGAAGCGTGGGTTCCTCAGTTGTGTTAAATAGCTAAAGAATAAAACTCCAAAGGGAAGTGGGACAGTATGTGAGAATACTTGATCTGATGTCCTCGAACACGTTACAGGTGAGTAACTTCACTTTCTCAAGAAGTCAAGCGAGCCATCCATATTCTCACATCTGGGAATCCCTAGCTACCAGGCTCACCAAATATAACAACGCTAGGACAATAGGGAATCGAAACATTGAGGCTAGAGAATGACACAGGGACGGGGAGACGCAGGTAACCACAGAAAACTGTGGTAAATCCACAGTAACTGGAAAACTGTGGCAAGAATTATCGTGGATGCAGAAGTGGAAGTGTTTACCCTACCACAGGAAGGGTAAAAACTTTGTTTTATCATGTGGCATGTTCCTTCCGGTTCTGGTGCCGCATGTTCTCATCAACTCCTCTCAAAGCAACCGATGGACCGCCTCTTTTCATGATCCCTATGCCTTCCCTTCCACTCCCCACCTTCCAACTATAGATGTTACCTCTGAAGAGTACCACCATTGGATTCTTCTTCTGGATATATCGTCCGCCACTACTGCAACACAGCTAATAGCATGCCACACAGCTAAATAGCATGCCACAAAGGTGCACCATTTTGTGGCAACAGTGGCGAGTAGTGGTGACGGTAAGTGAGTAGTGCATGCAAGTCAGGGTGATTATAGCAGATCACATCATACTATTTTGTACAACAGACTAGTTACAGTGTCTGTGAGCACTGAGCACCCCTAGATCATAAGGACGAAGCCAGAAAGAACATAGTTAAGTGAGAGCCAACAGACTACAGTGCAGGTATAAGCTGAAATAAATCCTCCTGCCATAAGTCTCTCTGCGCCATGTGTGTCGGGCTCAGCCTCAGACATCCCCGACCCTGAGCAAACAAAACAAAGCAGAGATAGTCCAGAGAAAAGGAGATCTCAAATTCAGCCACAAATGAAGTTTATTAGAAAATGATATACGAAGCTAAAAAAAAAAATAATAAAAACAATAATGCATAACAAAAATTCACCAATATATTACCAAACGCACAATGCTTCATTAACAAAGCATAACGGTGCAAACTGCCTACAAACAAAACATATGTGTATGTATTTTTGACCTTGAGCCAGCTGCTCCTACATTCAGGTGACAGAAGCAATCCTCCGCTTGCATTGTTGCCCCTGCCCTCCCTATGGCACAGCAATGGAAGCAGAGGATTGCCTCTGTTATCCTCTTCTGACTAGCTGTCACTTTCAAATTCCTATCCATAAGTTTGCATCACATGGAGTCAAAGATCCAAAAAGGACCTTCCTTCACCAAAGAAAATAAACGCTGGCTAGGAAGCTGAAGTTTCGCATCCTAATCCCTAAAGCTACCAAGAGAGCTGAAATGACTGAAGTAGTTTAAAAGAAAAGAAGTGAAAGTATTTATGTCCCTCCTGTTTTTTGCTATTATTGCATATGTGGCACACTGAATGGTTTCTGATCTTTAAACAAAATGTAATATTGGACAAAAGGGAACGAGTAAACAGTTTTAAATTCAGGGATAAAGTTATTCAACACCCATATCACCCATGTCTTTTTACTCAACCAACTCACCAAATTTCAATTAGATTCAGCTGATTGAGCACAGCCAAACTTGCTGAATCTAACTATATATTAAACCTTACCACAAAATGCTATGCCTTCATCAAAGGAAATTCCAGAAGAGATAAGAAAAAAAGTTGCTGAAATATATCAGTCTGGAAAGGGTAACAAAGACACTTCTAAAGCTCTGGGACTTCACCAAACCACAGTGAGAGCCATTATCTTCAAATGGAGAAGACTTGGAACAGCTGCGAATCTTCCCATGAGTGGTCAGCCTGCTAAAATTACTCCAAGGTTGCAGCGACAACTCATTCATGACATCAAAAAAACATCCCTGAGAAACATTCAAAGAACTGTAGGCATCTCTAGTCTCAGTTAAGGTCAGCGTCCATGCCTCCACAATAAGAAAAACTGGGCTAAAACAGGGTGTGTGGAGAATAGAAAGGCAGAAACCGCTGCTATCTATGAGTAAAACTAAACCTCATCTCACATTTGCAAAAAACACACCTGGATGGCCTTTTGGGATAATGATCTACAGCTAGATGAATCAAAAGTGGAATTCTTTGAACCCAGGTCCCATTATGTTGGTTAAAAAGGTTAGGGCTCTTCAGCTTGGAAAGAGACGCTGAGGGGAGATACAACTGAGGTCTACAAAATCCTGAGTGATACAGAACGGGTAGAAGCGAATTGATTTTTCACTCTTTCAAAAAAGTACAAAGACCACTCAATGAAATTATATGGAAATACTTTTAAACAAATAGAAGGAAATATTTTTTCACTCAAAGAATAGCTAAGCTGGAACTCGTTGCCAGACCCTATCTGCTATTGAGACAGCCATGGGGAAGCCACTAGTAACTGGATTTCTGCTAGATACTTGTGACCTGGATTGGCCACTGTTGGAAGCAGGATACTAGGCTAGATGGACCATTGATCTGATCCAGTATGTTCTTAAATACAGCATTCTACAACAAGATCATCATACCAACAGCCAAACAGTAGTGTGATAGTGTAAGGATGCTTTGCCATCTCAGGATCTGGAAAACTTGCTGTTACTGAAAGAACCATGTATTAAGAATTTTCTGGTACAATGCAGAAGAAGAATGTCCAGTCATCTGTCCATGAGATGAAGCTGAAGAATAATTGGGTTATGCAGCAATTGCACTGTAGTGCAATTCTCAATTTGGAAAGTGGATGAACCAGGACAGCAGACTTCCCTTGTAAAATATTGACACACTTCCACAGAACATCACATTTATTAATGAACTGGAGGGGACATTCCAAGATATAAATAATATTGTTTGAAGAAAATCTGCAGCCCAAAAATTCTCAGAGGGAATGCAAGCAACAATTGAAATCTGACATTTCTGACAAAGCTAATGTTCAAGATATACATTATTTCTTTTTAGAGACTATAGCAGTTGCTTCCTTAACATGGCTAATTCAGCGAAGACCAAATGTTTATTACTGGATTATAAACCTGATATATGGAGACCCAAATGGTGGTCGGAGGTACTTCGTATCCCCTACAGGTGGTAATTAAATTACTAGGTATTTATACTGTTCAGGCTTTAACACTGGATTTTTAAATTTCATCTATAATTAAGAGTTCTTTTGATATACTATGGAAATTGAGAAGCAATAGGAGATTTTTTTTTAGATTACTCAATTTAGGTTGCTGGTGCAGTCTTTAGTTTTATCTAAGCTGGATAACTGCAATCTTCTGCTGTTGGGTGCTCTTAAGCGTCACTCCATGGTGCGACCACATTTTGTATATCATGTTCAATTCTGGTCACCACATCTCAAAAAAGATATAGTGGAATTAGAAGAGATATAGAGAAGGGCGACAAAAATGATAAAAGAGATGGGATGACTTCCCTATGAGGGGAGGCTACAGCAGCTAGGGCTCTTCAGCTTGGAGAAAAAAAGGCTGAGGGGAGATATGATAGAGGTCTATAAAATAATGAGTGGAGTGAAACAGGTAGACGTAAATAACTTGTTTACTGTTTCCAAAAATACCAGGACTAGGGGTTACGCAACGAAGACACAAAGTAGTAAATTTAAAACAAATTGGAGAAAATGTTTCTTCACTCAACGTGTAATTAAACCCTGGATTTCTCTGCCAGAGAATATAGTAAAAGTAATTAGCTTAGAGGTTTAAAAAAAGGTTTGGATGGCTTCCTAAAGGAAAAGTCCATAGACAATAAAATGGGACTTGGGGAAATCCACTGCTTATTTCTAGAATAAGCTGCATAAAGTGTGTCTTATACTCTTTGGGGATCTTGCCAGGTACTTGTGACCTGGATTGGCCACGGTTGAAAACACGATGCTGGGATTGATGAACTTTTGGTCTGTCTCAGTATGGCAATGACTTACTAATTTTCTCCTTAAGAAAGCATGATCATATTACTTGGTTCTATTTACAATTGCACTGGTTGCCAACTGAAGAATTTTATTTAAATTTGCATGCATTTTGTTTAAAATTCTAACTGGACACTCTCTGAACTACTTGATAGAGCAAGTGAAGTTTATACATCTTAGGAAAAGTAGAAGGAAATGTAGAAGCTCATACTATTCTTCTCCTTTTGCAGTTCCTTCTCCTAAGGGAATAAAAAGATTTGCCTTTTTTAAGTAGTTGACGTCTCAGGCTGCCAATATTTGAAACTTGCTTGCTTTAAAATTGGAGGATTTGAATTATTCTTTTTAAAATATTTGTTAGTTAATTTCTTTTATCTATGGTATAATTATAATTCCCAAGGTTTTGTCTTGGTTTTTAATGTAAAGCACCTAGAAACCCACGGGTCAGGCAGTCAAGAAATTCGATGTAATGTAACGAAATAAAAGTTACCTGAAGCTAATGGTAACTTTATTATGAGATTGCAAATGTTAAAAGGAAGAACATGTTAAAAACACAAATCCATAGAACTTATGTGTTCATAAATATCTATATACGTGGCATATATTCCTCAAGTCTTTTTTTTAAATCAGTAGTAGAAAGTTTAATACTGTACAAAAATTCTGAATATTATTAAACTGATGATTTCACTTGGATAGTCAATTGACAGGTTACCCCTTTATTTCTATCACTGCTATTATCGACTTGCACTCTTGTCAGTCTCTCCATTTTTTTTAGCTCATATCTTTCAAGTACAACAGTTTTCCCTGTCCCCAGCATGGCTTATAATCTAAGCTTGCATCTGAGGCAATCAAGTGACTCACATGGTTCTTGACCCACTGCTCTAAACAGGCTACTTTTTCCATTTCTTCTCATCTTTCTACTCTGGCTTACCACACCACTATTCATTTCTCTATCCTTTTCTTTGCCTCATCCATTCTGCCACCTCCTATTCTTCTGTGTCCACATCATTATATGCCTTCAACTCATTTTTTTCTCACCCCCCACCACACACACATCTCTTAGCCCCCTCACTCTGCATCTACAACCTTTGTAGGCCTCCTCTTTCTTTACACCTACAACTCACTTTCCAACACTTGTTAAAGTGTAAAATGATGGAGCACATCCTGCCCTATTTTTTTTAACACCAGTATTTTCAAAATGACAATAAGAATATACAATAAAAACCTTCATTTTCACCAAGGCACAAGTTATATGATTACTTCACGTACAACCTTAACCATAGTCAACATCAAATGTATGAAATCTATAAAGTTTAATAACTACAACATATTGTCATACATATGATCCATTTTTTAAATAAAAATCTGCAGACAGAGCAAATAAGCTGAAGTACAATTATATGTCATTTTCCAATTGTTCCCGTTTTTCCTACACAGTTCAGAATCTATACAGTAGGAAATTTACACTTACAATTGCAACAACATCAGTTACTGGAAATCCTGGAAAAAATCCATAGTGTGGACACCAGCACTATGAGAATGAAAAATATTTTTAATAAGAGACATTTCTGAAAATGCCCCCCCCCCCCCCCAAAAAAAAAAAAAAATATCAAAGGTTTTCATAGCTGGTGCAGTGAATTGCCCATCAGTTATCCTGACATATTTTCTTTTTTTTCAACTCTTTGTATTAGTTCAATTATCCACAAAATAAAAACAAAGTGGGGTTTTATTTACCTTTAATGTAATTTACTTTATTTTCTTGTTTAACTCTATTTTCTTACTATGTTAAATTGGGGGGGTGGGGGGGGAACACTAAAACCTGTACTTTCTTTAACCATCTACAATGTCACTCTAATCATCATCATAACTTGACAACCTGGGTAACAATGAACCTGCCTATTTTCAGGTAATCTGAACTCCAAGGGGGCTTTTGCTGTCCTTTACTCACTTATGATGGGGGGGGGGGGGGGATAAAGAGCAGGAAGGACCTTTCCAAAGAGGAAGCAGCAGAGGAAAGAACATACTAGTGCAATTTTTCATCTGGAACTGTTCCCAGTCTGTTTTATGTACTTTAGTCATCAGGTATTGAACAGTACAACCTAGGGACAGTAACAATGTATGATCATTGATGATAGCACTGTTAAGATGCCCCTCTTGTTTTACACTTACTACCAGGCTATCTAGAAAATGTAATTTAATTATGCATCAAAAAAACATTAGGAGGTGCCATAATATTAACAAACTAATGAATGGTCCACAGAGCCCAAGATCTTACCCGTCGACATTGGGTAAACTAATAGAAAGTAACGCTTTAGCCAAACTGATGTGGGCCTTAGGTAAATGAGACCATTTAAGAGACAATTAGGTGGTTACATAAGAAACAGTCACTAACCTGTCTTTATGCTGAGGAACCAGAAATCATGACTGTACTCATAGTTGAGCTCCCAGGCACAGTCCAACTGAACAACAGTTGCTAAAATCAGAGGGAATGGCTAAGGATAAGCATTGACCAAAGAAAGGAGTAGTGTGATCAGCAGGACTCTCCCACAAAAAAGCAGAAAGACAAGAGATGCAATAGATAAAACCTTTATTCTTCAAGACCCAAGGATAAACATTCACCTGTAATTTTGGTCCAGACACTGCTTTAGAAAAAAAAAAAAACCTGAGAAACAGAATTTTTCAAAACTTGAATTCAGCAGGGGGAAAGGGGGGCACCTCCTTTATCCTGTGATTTTGCTGGTTGGAAGTTGTAAGATAATGAAAATGCCTTACACTGCTACACTATTCCAGATGAGAGTGGACTGTGCTCTCTCAACCATCTGCTGGAGACAGAGAACATTGACATTGTAATGGTATTGCCACCAGAATAAGAGGTAGTGCAGCCTTGAAACTTGTCAGTATTTTTCTGCCTCTAGCAAATGGTGCAGACAGACAGGTGCTGCAGATTTGTTTTTTTAATTGGGCTTAACTCTATGAGGCACTGTACAGTGAGTGATATTCCCCAACTATGGTTTTTAAGGTCAAAAACTTTTAGCAAACTCCACTTCCCATTCAATCAGCTTACAAAATGATGCTCAACATAAAGCTCAATTTGTTTCATTTATTTGAAGTCATGAATAAACATGTTGATAAAGGTGAGCTGGTTGATGTAGTATATCTAGATTTTCAGAAAGCCTTTAACGATCCCTTATGAGAGACTCCTGAGAAAATTAGAGAGTCAGGGGATAGAAGGGGTACCTGATCAAAATAGCCCCGACAAAATCACCCCCGATAAAATAGCTCCAAACAAAAAAGCTCCCGACATAATAGCCCCTGACATAACAGCCACTGTCAAAACAGCCTGCCCACAATATAGCTCTTGACAAATTAGCCCCCACTCGACAAATGGGCCAGATTAGGCTGCCCAGAATATGGCACTGCATTTTTTTCCTAATAATCTTATCTTGCCAAACAGGATAAGGTTGTTAAGACTATGAAAATGATGACGATATTGTTTTTTATTTTAAATTTGCATGTTGATGGAAAAATAGTTTCCTTAAACAGCAGAACAGATCATGAATACCAGTTGGTAGCTATAGAATTTTGTTATTTATATATGCTTTATACAATGCAATGCTGGTAGGAGCCTTTATCAGGTGAAATTTTATTTTAAAATCTGAATATTTTACATGTTTTTACAATTCTTCATACATTTACGCTGTGGTTTACTAAGCCGCTAGCCCATTCACTTTGAATGGACTGTGTTGGTGATGCCGCGCAAAAGCAGCTAGAGTGGCTTAGTCAATTGTATATGTATTCTGAAATGACATAAATCATGACGGAAAATTTTAAGCCACATTGAGCCTGAAAATAGGTGGGAAAATGTAGGATACAAATGGAACAAATAAATAAATAAATAAATAGGCCCCTTAGTTTTTACATCATTATTACTTCTTGAAATCTAAAGAACTTTTAAACTGCAATGTATGGAAAGCATGCCCATCCTAGAGGACAATAGACAGTGCCACTCTTCTTTAACTTAGTACTCTTTGAGGCATATTTTCAAAGCGCTTAGCCTTCCAAAGTTCTATAGGTTTCTATGGAACTTTGGAAGGAGAAGTGCTTTGAAAATATGCCTCATTTATCAACTTGGGCATAAAAAGCTTAGTGGAAGAAAGCACACAGTGCAATATGCAACAAGCCAAGCAAATCAACAGCTGTCAAAGTCACATGGAACTCTGAAGAAGAATGAGAACATTTTAGAGAGACCTGTTAATTTTCATTCCTTTAGTGCTACCAGATCAGTGCAGAAATGTAGGTTGAGTCTACTGACTAGCTATGTGTAAAATATAACAATGAATGAACTTTCACTCCCAAAGAAAACAGAACCAACAGAAAAGGCATCGCAAGATTCAACAAGAACATTCAAGTTCAGTTAGGCAAATTACAGCTAACCAATCTGCATCTTTGAAGAAAGGCAGAAAGCTGGACTGGACTGATCTGGTGGGACTAAAGGAAAGAAAACAAGCAGTTATTTCTCCTTCCTTAGCATCCACCAAATTACTCCAAGAACTGTGGGCCATAAAGGGCTGTTCAGCTAGGGAGAGATTCTGAGACCTGCACCTCAAGTACAGAAGCTCCAAAAATAGACTCGAGCAGCGACATCAAGCCAATAGTGTCCTGAAAAAGTATGGAGAGAGAACCATGCAACTGCTTTGCAAATATCCAACAGGGAGACTACTCTAAGCTCAGCCAGGACATCCCTTTGTGCAAATCACCTTCATGAAAAATGGAGGTTACTTGTTTGCAAGTAAATATGTCAAAGAAATCATCTCCTTCAACCAGCATGCTATCATTCCCTTAGAACACACCTCCCTTTATTTTTTTTTATGGGGGGGATGGGGGGGGTGACAAAGAGTAACTTATCGGTTCTTCAATAATCATCAGTCTCTTCCAAATATCTAAATCAAGGCTCTTCAAGCAGCCAAACCCCTGAAGACTACACCACAATCCTCCCTAAAAAAGGAAGAGTGTCTTGATTTAAGGGAAAAAGCATGCCCACCTTTTGGAGGAAGGAACAGTACAAATTAACTCCCATTTCCGTCAAGAACAAAAACAAACCAGGTTCCTACAGGAGAATACTTGCAATTCAGAAACTCAGCAAACCAAAGAGAATACCACCAGAAAATCCTGTCTTCAATGTACAATTCTTAATTGAAGTTATTAACCCCTTTTTTGAAAATTAAATCACATCAGGTCGAGAGGCTGATGGCTGGATAGTCCCTAAAACAGCCAGTGCTGCTATCTGGACTTTGCGAGACCAACCTGTGTAAAACTCAATTTGAGACATGGACACCTGATCTGGAAGAAGAGCTCATCAACTTTCAAAGATTCTCCAATCCTTTACATATACTACTGACATTGAACACGTTCTACCCTGCATACGAATAAAAATGGCCCTCTCCATATAAGAGGGCAAAACTAAGATGTAAAGATTAAGAGTCAAGCCCGAAGACCAAAAGGAGATGGATCCTTAACAAGGACCGGCCCTTGACACAGCAGCCCTCTGAACAGGTGATGAATGGGCTGATCTACGTGGAAATTGATCACATCTGCATACCAAAGTCTTATGGGCCAATCTGGAGCCACCAGCATTACCCATTCTGGATGGGAAGTAAGTTTCAGAAGTACTCTGCCAATTATGAGCTACAGAGGAAAGACGTAGAAGAAGCCTGTGAAAGGCCAGGACTACACTAGGGTACTGAGAGATTTGGCTCCATACTCATGACTTAAGGTTGAAGAAACTGCAAGGGGGGGGGGGGGGGAAACGGCATTCATCCTGGTTGCCAAACAACACTCACAATATTCCATTGTCAGATCAGATGCCCACAGGTGGAGTTTCCAAACCCCAGGTCCAGAGGAGGTCTGCTCAAGATCACCTGTAGATTCAGCTTCCCTGCAATATGTGCCACTGAAAAGGCTGTCAGGTTGTACTCTGCCCAGCAGAAGAGGAGATGAGCATCGAGGGCTAGAGATAAACTCTTTCCTCCTGCCTGTTAACATAGGCTATGACACTACATTGTCCAAAACAACCCGGACTGGCTTCCCATGAAGAAAAGAGGCAAAGTCCAGCAGAGCTCTGAGGATTGCTCTCAATTCCAGGAAGGCAGGCAATCTACCACAATCACTTCAGCAGAAGACCACCTCTCCCCCCCCCCACCCCCCTCCCGAGTCACTTCTCCCTGGCAACGAGCTCCTCACCACAACAGATTGGCACCTATAGTGAGAGTATGTAATTAAGCTCTGGAATTCATTGCCAGAGAGTGTGGTAAAAAGTTAGCTTAATGGGGTTTTAAAAAAATTTAGATAGCTTCCTAAAAGAAAAGTCCATAACCCATCATTAAACTGGACTTGAGAAAATCCACTGCTTGTTTCTGGGATAAGCAGCATAAAATGTATTGTACTGTCTTGGGATCTTGTCAGGTACTTGTGACCTGGATGGCCACTGTTGGAACAAGATACTGGGCTTGATGGACCTTCGGTCTGTCCCAGTATGGCAACACTTATGTACTAACGTTGCTGCCTCGCATCCACCAGGTCATGCTGCAGCAAGCGTGCAGTGTTCATGACAGTTAATGACTTTAGTACTGGGACATCACGGAGCAAAGATGACTGCTCACATAAGCACATGCCCAATGTGCCACCTCCAACATGGCTACGATGAGGCCAAAAACCTTCATGTAATCCTTGGCCATCAGAGATTTCTGGCAGAGAGTGAAGCAAGATCAGGGAGTGGAACTTCTACCCCACTTTGGTGTCAAACAGGTCACCCAAGTATTCCAGCCTCTGGGAAGTTTCCAATCTGTTCCTGCTGCAATTGATTATCCACCCCAGAGCTAAACAGCTGTAACAACGTGGAGGTTGTCCGCACACTGTGTTGATGAGAGGTTGCTCTGATCAACCACTTGTTCAGGTAGAGATGTACTTGTGTCAGGAAGGTTGCTACGACCACCATCTACTGCAATAATGTCCTGGGACCTGTAGCAAGGCCAAAAGGGTGATAGGAGTGTACTACCGTCCGCCTGGCCAAGACGAGCAGACGGACGCAGCAATGTCAAGGGAAATCAGGGAAGCGAATAAAAAGGGCAATGTAATATTGAGTGACTTCAATTATCCGGATATAGACTGGGTTAATGAAACATCGGTACACGCAAGGGAGGTGAAATTTCTTGATGAAATCAAGGACGGCTTCATGGAACAGCTGGTTCAGGAGCCGACAAGAGAAGGAAAAATACTAGACTTAATCATTAGTGGAGCTCATGATCTGGTTCAGGGGGTAACAGTGCAAGGGCCACTTGATAACACTGATCATAATATGATCAGTTTTGATATTGGCTACGAAGTAAGTGAACTCAGGAAATCAAATACACTAGCGTTTAACTTTAGAAAAGGAGACAATAAAATGAGAAGAACGGTGAGAAAAAAAAGACTGAAGGGAGTGGCTGAAAGGGTAAAAAACTTGAATTAGGCGTGGATGCTGTTCAAAAACACCATCCTAGAAGTACAGGACAAATATATTCCGCGTATTAGAAAAAGGGGAAAAAAAGACCAAACGTCAGCCGGCGTGGCTAAACAGTGAGGTAAAGGAAGCTATCAGAGCCAAAAAACAATCCTTCAGAAAATGGAGAAGGGAACCAACTGAAGACAATAAGATAAAGCATAAAGAATGTCAAGCCAAATGGAAAAAGGAGATAAGGAGGGCTAAGAAGGACTTTGAAAAAAAGTTAGCGTTAGAAGCAAAAAATTTTTTAGGTATATTAAAAGCAGAAAGCAGGTTAAAGAATCGGTAGGGCCGCTGGACGACTGTGGTGTTAAAGAGGCGATCAGGAAAGACAAAGCTGTAGCGGAGAAATTAAATGAATTCTTTGCTT
The DNA here is from genome assembly GCF_901765095.1 of Microcaecilia unicolor. Classification (NCBI taxonomy): domain Eukaryota; kingdom Metazoa; phylum Chordata; class Amphibia; order Gymnophiona; family Siphonopidae; genus Microcaecilia; species Microcaecilia unicolor. The sequence goes on along the minus strand of NC_044032.1, from coordinate 459,247,146 downwards.
CGGTCTTCACCGAGGAGGATTTGGGACGGATACCGGTGCAGGAAAAGGTATTTGAAGCGGACGAGTCAGAAAGACTAAACGATTTCTCTGTAAACTTGGAGGATGTAATGGGGCAGTTCTGCAAACTGAAAAGTAGTAAACCACCGGGACCGGATGGTATTCATCCCAGAGTATTAATAGAGCTGAAAAATGAACTTTTGGAGCTACTGGTAGTAATATGCAATTTATCCCTAAAATCAGGTGTGGTACCGGAAGATTGGAGGGTGGCCAATGTAACGCCAATTTTTAAAAAGGGTTCCAGAGGAGATCCGTGAAATTATAGACCGGTAAGTCTGACGTCGGTGCTGGGAAAAATGGTGGAGGCTATTATTAAGAATAAAATTACAGAGCACATACAAAAGCATGGGCTACTGAGACAAAGTCAGCACGGATTTAGTGAAGGGAAGTCTTGCCTCACAAATCTACTGCATTTTTTCGAGGGCGTGAACAAACATGTGGACAAAGGGGAGCCGGTGGATATTGTATATCTAGATTTTCAGAAGGCGTTTGATAAAGTGCCTCATGAAAGACTCCATGGAGAGTCATGGGATCGGAGGCAGTGTATTATTGTGGATTAAGGGCTGGTTAAAAGATAGGAAGCAGAGAGTAAGGTTGAATGGTCATTATTCTCGATGGAGAAGGTTAGTTAGTGGGGTCCCTCAGGGGTCTGTGCTGGGACCGCTGCTTTTTAACATATTATAAATGACCTTGAGATGGGAGTAACTAGTGAGGTAATTAAATCGCAGATGACACAAAGTTATCCAGGGTTGTCTCGTCGCGGGAGGAGTGTGAAAGATTACAAGAGGACCTCGTGAGACTGGGGGATTGGGCGTCCAAGTGGCAGATGAAGTTCAACGCTGACAAGTGCAAAGTGATGCATGTGGGAAGGAGGAACTCGAATTACAGCTATGTCATGCAAGGTTCCACTTTAAGAGTTACGGACCAAGAAAGGGATCTGGGAGTCATTGTGGATAGAACGTTGAAATCTTCAGTTCAATGTGCTGCGGCGGCTAAGAAGGCAAACAGAATGTAGAGTATTATTAGAAAAGGGATGGAAAACAAGCATGAGGATGTTATAATGCCGTTATATCGCTCCATGGTGCGACCGCACCTGGAGTATTGTGTTCAGTTCTGGTCGCCTCATCTCAAAAAAAGATACTAAGGAATTGGAGAAGGTGCAGAGAAGGGCAACAAAAATGATAAAAGGGATGGGATGACTACCTTATGAGGAGAGGTTAAAAAGGCTAGGACTCTTTAGCCTGGAGAAAAGGCGGCTGAGGGGTGATATGATAGAGGTCTACAAAATAATGAGTGGGGTAGAGTGGACAGATGTGAAGCGTTTGTTTACGCTTTCTAACAATAATACAACCAGGGGACACAAGATGAAATTAGAATGTGGTAGGTTTAAAACAAATTGGAGAAAGTTTTTCTTTACTCAGCGCGTGGTTAGACTCTGGAACTCATTGCCAGAGAAGGTAGTGACGGCAGCTGGCCTTGCTGAGTTTAAAGGGGGTCTGGACAAATTCCTTAAGGAAAAGTCCATTGATTGTTATTAAATTTTGGGTTTTTGCCATGTTCTTGGGGCCTGGATTGGCCGCTGTTGAGTGCTGGGCTTAATGGACCTTTGGTCTTTTCCCAGCGTGGCAGTGCTTATGTACTTATGTACTTATGTAAGGGCATTAACCTAAACAGGAAATGTCACCCAAGAGCGTGATATTTGAGAAACCTCTGGTGGGGAGGCCAAACAGGAACATGAAAATAGGCCTCCTTAAGATCCAGGCCATCAAAAACTTGCTTGGGCATACAAGGCTACAACAGAACACAGTCTCCCATTTGAAAGTGGGAAACTTGAAGGAACCTGCTTGAGGTCCAAATGATGTACAAGCAGAAGAAATAAAATCCTTGCTGTCTAGGAAACACTCAAGAAAACAGTGAAGATGACTCAAAGAATAAGCAGACTATGCTTCAAAAGATCTGAGAATTTATTGTACAACAGCCAAGACCTGACACAGCTGTGTTTCAGCCAATAAGGCCTGCCTCAAACAACAAGTTATTGCTGTTCAGAGTTGAGAAGAGATTGTGAGGAAGTGATTATTTTGGTACACAGCACGCCCTGCTTAGATTTTTCATTGGCAATAGACACTGCTCTAAGTGGATGATACAAGCAAATGTTTTTGACAATTTACAAACAACCCAAGGAGACACTTGAGGCAGGCCTTATTGGCCGAAACACAACTGTGTCGAGTCTTGGTTGTTGTACAATAAACTCTCAGACCCTTTGAAGAATTATCTGATCATTCTTTGAGTCATCGTTGCTGTTTTTCTGAGGTCCAAAATGAGACAGAAAGCGCTCTCTTTCTTGGGAACAATGAAATAGAGACCCATCCTTCCCCGGTCTCTCTGGTAATGGGAACCACAACTCCTAGGGTAAGGAGGACCAGACAAAGTAGTCTCAATCACCTTTAGTTTTGCAGGAGCCTTGCAAGGGGATTCCAAGAAGGAATCTGCAATGGGGCAGAAAAATTTGGACATAGTCAGGGATGGATACAAGTTCAGCGCCCACTGGCTGTACATAATCCTGCTCATTCCTCAAAAAAAAAAAAGTCAGCCAGCCTCTAATCTGCACAGTGGAGGAATAGACAGAGATCCCAACACTGGGCAAAACAGGAGGAATGGGAAAGGTGAGCTGCCTAGGCAGCACTCCCTTCTAGAGCCTCGAAAGGAAGACTGCTTCACCTGATACTGACTTTGTTGAAAATAAGATGCGTGCCCCACCCTAGAATGCCTTGAGCCCCAGAACCATTGTCTGCTAGAGGCCTGGCAAACCAAAGACTTTTGCTTTTTCCTCCATAAGCCTCAACCAGATCTTTAGCCAGCTTTTCCAATTCATCCACAAACAAAAGCTTGCCTTTAAACGGTAGCTTAGTGATGTGATCCTTGGATGCTGCACCCAACTGACCAATTCCTCAAACACAAAAACTGCCTTGCGGAGATGGAAAGTGCCAACGAATGGAGACAGCCCTGATTAAATCATAAAGGGTATCAGACAAATAAGCCAAGCCTACCTGCAGCTTATGCTCAGAGTCTGTAGAATCTCCTTCTGCCTCACAGTCCTGTGAAGCCACTGAAGACGGGATCTAGCCACAAAAGAACTACATATGGATGCCTGGAGATCCACTACCACAACATCAAAATTCTGTTTAAGGGCCGCCTCCACTTTTGAAGTCCTGAAGGTCCTTGCAAGCAGCTCCAGCCTTCCAGAATAGTGGTGTTCTTGGTGACTGCCATCAGTGTGTCCACTTTGGGCTACTTATACTTCTCTTTCTCATCTGGTAAAAGGGTGCAAAAAACTTACCCACAGCCCTACCTACAGTAACTTAAGCCCTGCATCAGGGATCTCCCACTCTACCGAAACGATGGCCTGGACGGCATGATGAACTAGAGAACCGTCCATTTTAAGGATTTCACTATAAGAGATGGCAGCTCATCTTTGTCAAATAATCTGTGAACTGATGGATCATTCCCCTCCTCCACAGTAATTCCTCTTCATCCAAGGATTCTCTAAGGAAGGAGGAGCAGGAAGCCATGGACTGTGCTTGATCAGATAGAGCTAAAGAGTGGACAGAGTGGAGGAGTGGCCTAGTGGTTAGGGTGGTGGACTTTGGTCCTGGGGAACTGAGGAACTGAGTTCGATTCCCGGCACAAGCAGCTCCTTGTGACTCTGGGCAAGTCACTTAACCCTTCATTGCCTGCCGTATTGAGCCTGCCATGAGTGGGAAAGCGCGGGGTACAAATGTAACAAAAAAAAAAAAAATCCCAGAAATCCCTTCAGTCCAAGTGCAGACACTTAGCCATTGAAGTCCAGCCAGGTGCAGCAGGAAGGGAAACAGGTTTCTGAGTTGACCTATTCCTCTTAAGTAGATAAACCTGGTGAAGGAGTATGGACTCCAGGGAGAAGAGAGGATCATTTCCTAGAGACCCAGGATGCACAGAGACAGCACTGTACTCAAATCCTGCATCCCCCCCCCCCCCCCCCCAACACCGTGCCTGAAAACCTGCCTGCTACCCAGCCCCAGGTCAAAAACAAACAAAATGGCCACCATTCCCAGAGTTTCTGGAGGGTGCAGTATGGGTCCACTTAGTCAAAACAGATCTACCCTCCCTTGGACCAACAACCCTATCCATGGTAAACTGAAGTTCCTCCACCACTTGAATAGAAGAACTGAGGCCTCCTTCAGCAGCTGCAGAGGGCAGGCAGATGTCACAATGGCCTAATACGGGATGGCGCTCTCCACAGTACGAGCAGCAGTTCACCGCCTCAGCTGGTGCTGCCATCAGGGAGCTGGCAAAGCAAATAGCCTGATACAGGAGCCTCCAGGCAAGGAAATAACAGTAGCTGTCACACAGTGCAACCAGCCAGAACACCAATGCTCCCTCCTCCACGAGACTCTAGGAATTAGAGAGGGGAAGCTTACCACCAGCTTCCTGCACATCAATGTCCCCACTGCAGAAAAGTCCCTTGCAAAGCCTGAAGAGCCCTTTTCTTTTTTTGGCAGAGAATGAACATTCACATTTCAACCGAAACCAAACCAGCAACCTGTTTTTTGGCTGAAACCGAACCCCCTCCTCCCTGCAATTACTCTCCGTGGCCCCTGCCCCCCTTGCAGTCACTCTTGCGCCCACCTGCCCTTCCCACTCCCCAGCGATCACTTTCTGCACCTCCCCTCATTTCCACCTACCACCCGAAGGCCCTCCCCGAGCCTACCTTTAAACCTTCTGGTGGTCTAGTGGGTCTTAAGGGCAAAAGCAATCCCCCAGTCGCTCTTGCCCTTGCTAGTTCCACAGCCAAGATGACTGCGAAGATTGCCACAGGAGGTCCTGGCGGCCATTTTTAGATTGGAACCAGTATAAGCAGAAGCAATCCCAAGATGGCTGCCATTTTGGCTGAGGAACTGGTGGGGGCAAGAGTGACTGGGGATCGCTCTTATCAGAAGACCCACTAGACCACCAGGAAGTTTACAAGTAGACCGGGGGATGGCCTGGGTGGTGGGGTGCACAGTGTGGGGTGGAAAGTGATCAAAGGGTGAGAGGGGGTTCAGTTTCAGCAAAAAATACACTTGGATTTTAGGTCAGTCTTGGTATCTCAATCAGGCTATAAGCCACATGGTGGTGGTAGTGGAAGGACCCAGACCACTGGGTACAACCTCATTGACTAACAGTATGCACTCCCGAGTCAACTGGTTTAGAAGGCGGCCTCAACCCCCAGTCCCGGAGCTGCACTGCAAAGCACCTTGCACCAGATGGAGATTGAAAAACTACTGTAGTGTACTCTGTTCTGTAAAGAAAAGGAGGGAGCGGCTACAGGTTCTTCTCAAGATAAGTATTTTTAGCATTTTCAGCTTGCAGTGGGTCCAAGTGAATATCCATGTAATATTAGCACTTTACTAAAATAAAATACAGCACTCATGTTTTCTTAATGCAAATATTAGACAAGGCTCTGCCTGTGCTATGCAAAAGAGAATTCACAAATCAAATATTAAAAGATAAAGTAACACTGGATACGTGATTTGGAACAGGTAAAGGTCGTATCTCATATGCATGGGCGTAGACTGGGGGGGGGGCGAGGGGGGCAATGCCCCCCAAATGGAGGGCCGGCACCAGGCAGCTCTCCCTTCGCCCTGCCCTCTCCCCGTTCCTTCTCCTCCCCCCTCAGCCCCCCGCGAGCCGGCTCTCCTCCCTCCCTCCGGATCCGTCCCTCACCAACCTGATCTTCGAATCCTTTGCGGCCTGCCCGCTAGCGCTCTCTCCCCTGCTGGTTCGCGCTTTAAAAATGGCTGCCGAGACTTCCAGAGGCGGCCTCGCGGGACCGGCGGCCATTTTGAAGCGCGAACTGGCAGGGGAGAGTCAGCGCTAGCGGGCAGGCGAAGAATTCGAAGATCAAGTTGGTGAGGGACGGATCCGGAGAGAGGGAGGAGAAGAAACGGGGAGAGGAGGGTCACTGCTGGACTGAGTGGATGGAGGGCAGGGGAAAGGAGCGTCACTGCTGGACATGGGTGGATGGAGGGCAGGGGAAAGGAGGGCCACTGGACATGGGGGCAGGGGAAAGGAGGGTCGCTGGACATGGGTGAATGGAGGGCGGGGAGAGAAAAGAAATGCTGGACATGGATGGAGGGAAGGAAAGAGTGAGGAAGGAGATGAGGGAAAAGGAAGAGAGGAGAAAAACTGCACATGGATGAAGAAAATAGGCAAAAGCTGAGGACCAGAAATGAAGAAGAAAGGAGGAAAGGAAAGAAATAAATGGAAAGGAAGCCCTGGAAACGGAGTTAAGAGGACAGATAGCAGCAGATTCAGATACTGGACCAGCATGATCAGAAAAACAGTCACCAGATAAAGGTAGAAAAAAATCATTTTATTTTCATTATAGTGTTTGGAATATGTTCACTTTGAGAATCAGGTGCTCAACATTAAAAGTTTATATTTACTTATTTATACCCCCCCCCCCCCCAGGCTCTCTCCCCGGCTATAGCCAGCTCTGCAATTTGGGGGGGGGGGCGCAGAGGGGGGACCGGGGGGAGAGCCTGTTGTTAAACATTTACCAGCACACCACTGCCTGCCGCCAAACCTGCTGCCTCTCCGATTCAGTGGCTATCAATCGGCAAATGAACACTGGTTATTCCCAAAAAAGCCAGCTCTTGCTCCCTTCCTTCCTCCATATTAGCATAATTTGCATATACATATATGCAAATGAATATGCTAATATGCCCCCCCCCTTCCTTTGCCCCCCCCCCCCCCCCACAATAAAACAGTCAAACTACGCCTATGCTCATATGCGTGCCAACATGGCATCGTTTCAGAAGAACACATACAAAAGTTGCTTAAAACAGAGGCATGATGCTTTAAAAAAAAATTACAATAACTACTGCTGCCCATTCTGCATCAACTATCTCTGCTGGAAAAACTGGAAAATCTAGTAGTTAAAATAAAACAGCCTATACTCAATCATGGCCAGAGGCAATCAGCCAGGGCAGTCTGTTAACTTAATAACTATTATAATGCTCTCTGAAAACTAAAAAAAGCAAAGCTGCTTATCCGTAACAGTTCAAGCAGTATATAATAAGGCACAAAGCGGGCGACTCCCAAGCTAAGGATGACTTTCCAACACCGAGGAGCAATACAGAAACAGGAGTGGCTGTTATCTGATGAGGTTTGACCTTACTGGATAAAGAGATACAACATTTCAACATAAGATAATTGAATACAGAACAACAGGCTATTAACGAGTGTTCACTTGACAATTGGAACAAGTCTATTGGAATCAGAACTGAGTACATAAGTACATAAGTATTGCCATACTGGGAAAGACCAAAGGTCCATCAAGCCCAGCATCCTGTTTCCAACAGTGGCCAATCCAGGTCACAAACACCTGGCAAGATCCCCCCCCAAAAAAATACAAAACATTTTATACTGCTTATCCTAGAAATAGTGGATTTTCCCCATTTAATAACGGTCTATGGACTTTTCCTTTAGGAAGCAGCCCAAACCTTTTTTAAACTCCGCTAAGCTAACCGCCTTTACCACATTCTCTGGCAACAAATTCCAGAGTTTAATTACACGTTGAGTGAAGAAACGTTTTCTCCGATTCACTTTAAATTTACTACATTGTAGCTTCATCGCATGCCCCCTAGTCCTAGTATTTTTGGAAAGCGTAAACAGATGCTTCACATCTACCCATTCAACTCCACTCATTATTTTATAGACCTCTATCATATCTCCCCTCAGCTGCCTTTTCTCCAAGCTGAAGAGCCCTAGCCGCTTTAGCCTTTCCTCATAGGGAAGTCGTCCCATCCCCTTTATCATTTTCATCGCCCTTCTCTGCACCTTTTCTAATTCCACTATATCTTTTTTGAGATGCGGCAGCCAGAATTGAACAAAATATTTGAGGTGCGGTCGCACCATGGAGCGATACAAAGGCATTATAACATCCTCATTTTTGTTTTCCATTCCTTTCCTAATAATATCTAACATTCTATTTGCTTTCTTAGCCGCAGCAGCACACTGAGCAGGTTTCAACGTATCATCAACAACGACACCTAGATCCCTTTCTTGGTCTGTGACTCCTAACGTGGAACCTTGCATGACGCAGCTATAATTCTGGTTCCTCTTTCCCACATGCATCACTTTGCACTTCCTCACATTAAACGTCATCTGCCATTTAGACGCCCAGTCTCCCAGTCTCGTAAAGTCCTCTTGTAATTTTTCACAATCCTCCCGCGATTTACAGAAATCGACAGACATCTGTTCTACCAGATCTTTCTATACTTGAAGAAAATCATCTCATCCGTATTCCTGGGCTACAATTAATAATTCCTTACCCTTAGGTTTCTATTTACCTCTCCTTAAACTATGCATGTGTCCGATTTTGATCATCAAACACAACCCCACTGCTCTCATGCATTTTGCCACTTCTTTTTCCATATTTGTTGACCTAATTCTTTGAAGAGAGTTCTCTTCTTTTTCTAATTCGATTCTTTATCTTTGTATACAGGTAGATTCTCACTCATTCCTTCTACTCTGAACACTTAATAATGGAGAGATTGTGGGCATTTACTTTCACATTTCAACATCTTTTGTTTATTTGGAGCTGATGACACTTAAGCCTGGAGGTCTATGATAGTAGCTCAACACGTGCTATCTATTTCTACAAGGGTCATTCTTCCTTCTGCTCAGGGAATGTACACAATCTTGACACATTCTGATTCTTAGAAATAGAAGTGTTCTTGTTCATACATCCAGGTTTTCAAGATCTTTAGGAGACCAGGCTACAATTAAAAGCTGTATAAGAATACAGGAATTTACCTGCAACGCATTGTTTGTAATGTACAGCAACATGTTACTTTACTTACATCTGCTTAGTACGTAAAATCTTTACTACTAAGGGTCAACCCCCTTTGCAAGTGACTTCCCCATCTCTTTTAATACAGATGCTAGGACTCATCACTGTCTGAGGTTTCTTTCAATCTGTGCTACCATAGGTCACTTTCCTCCTCCAGTCACTGAGATGCCAACCTTGCTGTGCTCAGTGACCCAACCTGTCACATAGTCTCAAGCTCAAACATTACTGGTCCATTTCCTAGGTCTCTAGCCTTGAGGACTTTTATCGCTCTTTCCTAGCTCTACAAGGCAGCCCTCCATCTTGATCTACAGCACTTGGTTTGCTAAAAACCAGACTTTTTTTTTACCTCACACACACACACAATTAATGTACACAACACCATTAATGCCCTTCATATTAAGCCCAAGCAAAATTCAAATTCTCCTTTGTCCTATCCTTTCAACTACAAGTCTCATCTTCCGCAATTCTTAGATGCAAGCCTCCCGATCAGTAACAGTAAATATCCAAATCAAAGACTTGCCCCAAGTGCACAGAGGCCAGAATCAGTTCCTATAACATACTTTACCTATTTTTCCTTGTGATTTGTACTTCTTCCTCCGCATCTAGATATTTATTATACACCTTCCTATTTAAGCTTTATCTCAGTGTCATCTGTCAAGAAGATGTTTTCAGCTTTGCTCAACTTTGTGTCAAAGAAAAATGCCTACAATATAAGAACAGCCACCAATGGTCCATCTAAGCCAGCATCCTGCTTCCAACAATGACCAATTCAGGTCAAAAGTACCTGGCAGAAATCCAGATAGTAGCAAGATGCCATACTATGGATTCCAGGGCAAGCAGTGGCTTCCCCCATGTCTATCTAAATAGCAGACTATGGACTCTTCCTCCAGGAACTTGCCCAAACCTTTTTCAAACTCAGATATGCTAACCACTGTAACTATACCCTCTGGCAATGAGTTCCAGAGCTTAACTATTTGTTGAGTAAAAAATATATAAAATAATACTTTTAAAACGAATTGGAGGAAATGTTATCAGGTAACTTCCTAGTCTTTGCACTTTTTGAAAAAGTATAAGATTTTGTAGACCTCTATCATATCCCCCCTCAGCCCTTTCTTTTCTTAGCTGAAGATCCCTAACCTCTTTTAGCCTTTCCACATTTGAGAGAAAAAGCTTTATCATTTTCGTCACCCTTTTTTGAACCCATTCAATATCTTTTTTTAAAATTCAGCAACCAGAATTGCACGCGATAGAGGCATTACAATGTTCTTCATCTTAATTTTCCATCTCTTTCCGTGGCCTTAGAAGCGTGCTGACCTTTCTTACGCCCCGCGAACAGAACAAACAGAAGATCAGATCTCTGGAAATCATTGGTAACCTCCAAGTTTTGGATAAGTACGCAACGCACATCCAAGCACCTCAGTGCACGGAAATCCGTGGAATAATCTTCCCTATGAAAGGCTGGAAGATGGATCTGTTCATTCACATGAAAGCGAGACACAATCTTGGGTAAGAACGAAGGCACCATTCGCACAGAAACACCCGCCTTGGTAAAATGCAGGAAGGGATCCCTACAGGACAGGGCCTGCAACTCAAAGACCCTCCGCGCCGAAGCTATAGCTACTAAGAACACGGTCTTCAACGATAATTGAGTCAAAGGCTCAAAGGGAGGCCGCTGAAAGGCTTGCAGCACCAAATTCAGATTCCAAGAGTGCAACGCCAGCCTAAGCGGCGGTTGCAGAAAACGAACAATGTCCAGGTGAGACGCTAGAGAGGGCCCTTGAAGATGGCCTCAAAAACAAGCAAATGCCGCTACCTGTACTTTCAAAGAACCCAAAAGACAGACATTTATTGAGACCCTCTTGCAAGAAGGCCAGAATATGGCCCACCGAGGCCGACCACAGAGAAAGACCTACTGCCAAACACCAAGGTTCAAAGGTCCACCAGACCCGAACGTAAGCTGTAGAAGTGGAACGCTTCCCGGCCTGCAACACAGTGGTAATCACTCTGTCTGGATACCCTTTCCTCTCTTTAAGTGAGCCCGCTCAAGAGCCAGTTTGGAACATACAGGATGCGGGAACAAGGCCAAGGCTGCAGCAGCGCATCTATCCCCTGGGACTGGGGATTCCTGCCTCTGCTGAAAAACTGCAGGACCTTCGCACTGACAGCACATGCCAACAGGTCCATTGCTGGAACTACCCACCAATCCGTGATCTGCGAAAAGGCCAGATCGGAGAGCTCCCACTGTCCGGAATCCAACACATGGCGAGTCAGAAAGTCCGCTTCGAAGTTCAGCGACCCAGCTACGTGAGCCGCCGAAAGCAGGGGAATGCAGCGTTCCACCCAGAGGCAGAGAAGAGAAGCTTCCTTGGCAAGGGAGGCACTCTTGGTGCCCCCCCCCCCCCCCCCAAATGGTTGACATATGCCACCACCATCGCATTGCCTGAGAGAACATGGATCGGCTTTCCCCTCAACAGAGGGTAAGAAACCCGGAGTGCTAGACGGATCACCCGCAGCTCCAACTGGTTGATGGATCAGGAGGCCTCTGTCGGAGAGCCCGTTCCCTGTGCTGTCTGATCCAGACAATGGGGCCCCCCCAGCCTGCCAAACTGGCATCTGTAGTCACCACAATCCAATCTTGAATCGCTAAGGGCATCCCCTGACTTAGACTGCCAGAGCGCAGCCACCAATGCATAGCCATTCAAATGTCCGGAATCCAGGGGAGCCGAACAGTCCTCCAACAGGGGTGAACATCGATGGAGAAGGGAACTCTGAAGGGGCCGCATGTGACACTGAGCCCGCAGTACCACGTCCAATGTGGCCGCCATGGAGCTCAAGACCTGCACATCCTGTCTGCTTTCTGACACAAGAGGTAGAATCCTGTACCTCCTTGCTTGTTGACATAATACATGGCAACCTGACTCTCTCCCCGGATTAGTACAATTGATTCAGTAGCTGGTCTCTGAAAGTCTTTAGAGCATTCCAGGTTGCCTGAAGGTCCAGGAGGTTGATTTGGTCTTCTGGGCAGACCAAGTGCCCTGAGTGTGAAGTCCATCTACATGGGCTCCCCACTCCAGAGTGGATGCATCCGTGGTCAGTATCTTTTGAAGAGAAGGAATTTGAAGTGGTAGTCCCAGGATCAAACTGGATTGGAATTGTCCACCAGAGCAGAAAGGTTCGCAGCTCTGGATTGACCATGACATTGTTATGACTGGAGATGTGTGAGCCCTTGTGCCCCAACTGAGCACGGCGAAGATGGAGAGATGCCGTACTCGGTCAGGCAGCCAGACAACCCCTAGCTTCACCTGGGAAGCGACCACCGTTCACCGAGAGTTGAGCCCTCAGCTACAGGTGGCCACCAGGACTTCTGGAACCGGCGGGGTTGCACAGCCGCTGACCAGGATGGCAGAAATACAGACACAGTCCAGCACCAGAATTCCGAATAGGCAAGAATAGTCAAAAATCAGTCCAGGGTCAAGGCAGGCAGCAAACAAGCAAAATCCAAGAAGTAGCCAAGGTCCGGTACACAGGAAATCAGGAACAGGAGATAGCCGGCGAACAGCACTCCAACAGCAACTCCTCAGAACAATTAAGGCCGAAGCAAAGACGGCCTGGAGGCAGTGCTTTAAATAGTGAAGCAATCAGAGCAAACCAAACTCAGGTGCATCCAACATGGCAGCCCCCATAGGAGATCCTCCCACGACCAGATATGGAGTTCCTTCCTGTTCTCGTTTAGACAAGATGGCTGCCCCCTCCTGAGCTAGCCAAGATGGCTGCTGCTCTTGCTCCAAGCCGGATGACGGCTGCCGGGTTAGGAAACAGAAACCGACCCATCCCGGAGAAGTGTAGCAGAGCGTAACAGAAATCCTGTAGGTTCCCCGTGGTCTGACACCACTGGGAAGCTAGGGTCCACTGGAAGCCTCTCAAATACTGTCTACAAGACCTCAGAGATAAAGGTACCATGTTCCAGATTTCAACCAGTTGATAAAGATGCAAAAAAAATGCTTAACTGATTTTAACTTGCTTATTTCTGAAAAGCATAGACAACTGATACCGGGTACGGTATCTAGAAGTAGCACCATGCAGCAATGTAATTAGATTCATCAAAAGAACATAAGAGTAGTCATACTGGGTCAGACCAATGGGCCATCTAGCCCAGTATCCTGTTTTTCAATCAGTGGCCAAGCCAGGTCACAAGTACCTGGCAGAAACCCAATCATGGCAATACTCCATACTACAATGGCACACCCAAAGTTTTAAAACCTAAGACAACTTAAAATGAATTTGAGCTATAATCAGCAGCCAATGTAACTTAGAATAGTAATTTCTAACAGAATCGAATCTTGTCAAACAGCAGTATTTTGCATAATCTGTAATCGGTTGATTAAGGCTTTAGAACGGCCTATCAGGACAAGATTACAATAGTCAAGCCAAGACAGTATAAGTGATTCAACAAATGTTCTAAATATGTCAACAGTAAAAAATATATTTTTTTTAATAACCCTGTGCTTCCTAAGAACATAATGATTTTTTCATTACTGAAAAAAACACAATGTTGCATTGATAATAAATTGTTCACTTCCACCCTAAAATTTTTGAATGTAGGTCAACTGAATAAACATTCCGATCAATAGTAAAAATCTTACATATACCTTGGGTCACTACTAGCTCCTATCTATAAAAATTAGGGCCTCTTTTACCAAGCCACGCTAGTGGATCCTGCGTGGCAATGCCAACCGAGCCCATTCAAAATGAATGGGCTTTATCGGCATTACCGCACTGGGAGCCTCTAGAGCAGCTTAAGACTATGAACCGAGATCCAGTTTTCTATTTCTCATGCACTCCTAAATGTGTGTCAAAGTTTCTGCCCAAGATGATAATGGCAGGAAAACAGTAATATCATCTGCATAAATAAAGTGTATGAAACCAGAATGGACCAAACATCATATCCAAGGATCGCATAAGTAAACTGAACAGCTATGGTGTGTGTGGGGGGGGGGGACCTTGTGGAACATGACACAACGCTTTCCATTTATAAGAAAAAACAACATCTTTTTTTAACAGTATAAATACAGCTTGAAAAAAAACCTTGAAATCAATTCAGTGCCATACCCTGAATACCATATTGATAAAATATGCTAGTCATGATCTCCTAGTCGACTAAATCAAAAGCACTGGAGAGATCACAGTACAAACACAGTATGGAGAGAGCTAAAATGAAATATTACAGCACATACTTGAGCCCAGAACTTATCAACATGAAAAAAAGTTTATGAACTTACAAACAATTTAATAACATCAAATGAACCACCACCAACGGCAGATGAGCTCACACAATATTTCAAGCAAAAAATAATAAAAGTTTTACTACATCACAAAAATCCCTCACAGATTTCTGATACGAATATGATACCAACTATGATCATTTCAAGGCAGACAGAACCTGGTTCTCCTTTAAAATGCCTACACCTAGCTCAGTCAAAACACTAACAAAATAAGCACATGCCAACTGCCTACTAGACAGCTGCCCTAATTATATGATAAACACCTACCAGATTGGTTTGCTTCACTGAACACATAGAAGGGAAAATTAGGTTCTTACCTTGGTAATTTTCTTTCCTTTAGTCATAGCAGATGAAGCCATTACGTATGGGTTATGTCCATCAACCAGCAGGGGAGATAGAGAGCACTCAAACTTTCACAGTGCCCTCTTGGCCAGCTAGCTCCACTGCCTCTTCAGTATTTGAAGCTTCCAAAGCAGTATGGCAAACCGCAATGGGAATCACAAGAGCTTTCCTCACAGCGAACGATGGCCCATCACAAGGGCATGAACTCATAAAGGAGGGAATGCACATCCTCCTGGAGGGAATAAACTTATTGTATAAGTGGAGGGGAACACACGCGCCTCCTGGAGGGAATCACACATCCTCCCAACACACTGGAGGGAATGAACTCATCCTCCTATTTATAGAACTGGAGGGGAACACACGCGCCTCCTGGAGAGAATCAACACATCCTCCAAAAAAAACATGCTGGAGGGAATGAACACATCCTCCTAAATTTAAACTGAACATGAATCCTGAAGACTGTTTTCCAACTTTCTCCCAAGGAAGGAACTTCAGGAAATTAGAACAGAACCTGAAAAACAGATTCACAGCATACAGACAATCATACAGGGAGGGCTCATGGCTTCATCTGCTATGACTAAAGGAAAGAAAATTACCAAGGTAAGAACCTAATTTTCCCTTCCTTGTCATCAAGCAGATGAAGCCATTATGTATGGGATGTAACAA
Organism: Microcaecilia unicolor; assembly: GCF_901765095.1. NCBI lineage: Eukaryota > Metazoa > Chordata > Amphibia > Gymnophiona > Siphonopidae > Microcaecilia > Microcaecilia unicolor. The sequence continues at coordinate 459,231,924 of NC_044032.1, read as the reverse complement.
AGCAATCCCTAGATAGGGTGGGAACAAGCCACACCACGCGCTAGCACTTGTGCACCAAAACGCGCATCCCTCCTGGCAGCCACATCCAGCCTGTAATGTCGGGCAAAGGAGAGCTTAGAAGCCCATGTTGCTGCACTGCATATCTCTTGAAGAGAGAGTGCTCCAGTTTCAGCCCAAGAGGAAGAAATCGCTCTAGTAGAATGTGCCTTAAAGGCTACAGGCGGAACCCTGCCGGCCAGCAGATAAGCTGAAAAGATAGTTTCTTTGAGCCAGCGGGCAATAGTGGCTTTAGACGCTGGAGACCCTCTGCGAGAACCGGATAGCAAAACAAACAGATGATCAGAAGTCCTGAAAGAGTTAGTAACTCGCAGATACTGCAGCAGAGTCCTGCGCACATCCAAAAGGTGCAGCTGCCCAAAAGATTCTGGAAACTCTTCCTCTGAAAAAGAGGGCAAGAAAATAGGCTGGTTTAGGTGAAAGGCTGAAACCACCTTAGGCATAAAGGAAGGCACGGTCCGAACCGTGACTCCGGACTCTGAAAATTGCAGAAATGGGTCTCTACAGGACAGCGCCTGGAGCTCTGACACCCGTCTCGCCGAGGTAATGGCCACCAGAAAAACGGCCTTCAGTGTCAAATCTTTCTCCGATGCTCGCCGAAGCGGCTCAAAAGGAGATGCCTGCAGGGTTGTCAAAACTAGCCCCAGGTTCCAAGCTGGACAGGGTGCTCGCACTGGAGGTCGGAGCCGAAGCACCCCTCTAAGAAACCGTGCCACATCTGGGTGAGCAGCCAAAGACACGCCTTCCACCTTACCACGAAGGGAGGCCAACGCTGCCACCTGCACCCACAGGGAATTATAGGCCAAGCCTTTTTGTACACCTTCCTGCAAAAAGTCCAGAATCGGCGAGACAGGAGCCCGCATTGGAGCAATGGCTCTGGAAGCACACCAAGACTCAAACAGGCACCAAATCCTGGCATAAGCCACGGAAGTGGACCGCTTGCGGGCTTGCAGGAGAGTTGAAATAACTTTATTGGAATAACCTTTATCCCTCAATTGCGCCCTCTCAATAGCCATGCCGTAAGACCAAAGCGGCCGGCGTCCTCCATGGCTACCGGTCCCTGAGTCAACAGGTTCGGTACCAGAGGTAACGGCAGAGGAGCCTCCATGAGCATCTGTCGGAGGTCTGCATACCAAGGTCTCCTTGGCCAATCCGGGGCGATGAGGACCACTTCTCCTGGGAGCAGCCGAATCCGCAAGAGCAGGTGCCCTATCAAGGGCCATGGGGGAAACACATAAAGTAGACCCGGAGGCCAGGGTTGAGCCAAGGCAACCAACCTCGCCGAGCGAGGATCTCTCCGTCTGCTGAAGCAGCACGGGACTTTGGTATTGGCACTTGTCGCCATTAGATCCATCACGGGCATGCCCCATTTGGCACAGATCTGCAGGAATACTTCGTCTGCCAGATTCCATTCTGCTGGATCGATCTGATGCCTGCTCAGATAATCGGCCTGCATATTGCTCTGACCTGCAATATGAGCTGCCGACAGACACTGAAGATGCAGCTCGGCCCAGTGGCAAATCAGTTCGGCCTGCGCAGCTAGTGCTCTGCACCTTGTTCCGCCTTGTTGATTTATATAGGCCACCGTTGTCGTGTTGTCCGACATCACTCTGACAGCCAATCCTGTGAGGAAAGCAGAGGTATTGAAGACTCCGGAGGCTCAGATGAGTGGGAAAGGCAGGGAAAGGGCAAACCTATATGCCTGCATCCACTGTTGGTGGGTAAGGACAGGGAAAGCAAGGCAATATGTCCACATCCACAGAGGTATGGGTAAGGCAGGGAAAGGGCTAACCTATGTGCCTTTAAAGTGAAGCTGCTATAGCCTCCAACACCCCGGTTAACAACTGGCAAGCCAGGAACCACCTCCCGGCAGATTTTTCTGGAGCTCGAACAAGCTGCAGCCACCCTGCTAGGGGAGATAGAGAATACTGAAGAGGCAGTGGAGCTAGCTGGCCAAGAGGGCACTGTGAAAGTTTGAGTGCTCTCTATCTCCCCTGCTGGTTGATGGACATAATCCATACGTAATGGCTTCATCTGCTTGATGACAAGGAATACATGTTTTCAAATGGCCATTTCCTTTCTGACAAGGGCAACATTATACTCACTCCAATTCCTAAAAATGCCACAAATAAGATCAGAGACCTCACAAATTACAGACCAGTGGCTTCAATACCTTTATTGACCAAAACGATGGAGGGTCCAAGTGGCACAACAATTAATGGAATACTTGATGCACTTCTCAATCCTTCATGATTCTCAATCAGGATTTAGACAATTACACAGCACAGAGACACAGTCATAACTACGCTGATAACAAAATTCAGAATAGTGATATGCCAAGGTCAAAAAAAATTCTACTTCTACATAGAGAATACACAAGGACAAAGTTTGTTCCTGTCCCCACCCCGTGGGTTCTGTCTCCATCCCCAACCCATCCTTGCAGGTTTTGTCTCTATCCCCATCCCAACCCCGCAGGCTCTGTCCTCATCTGAAGAAACCTAGAACAATTATGATTTTAAATTTAAATATGCCAAGGTCAGAAAATTCTACTACTACATAAAGAAGTCACGAGGACAAAGTTTGTTCCCATCCCAACCCCATCCCTGCAGGTTCTGTCTCTGTCTCCATCCCCGCCCCTGCAGATTCTGTCCTCATCTGAAGAAGCTTTGAACAGTTATGATTTTATATTTAAATCTTTTTATTAATAAAAGTATAAAAACAATATGCTGTGCAACTGTTGTTTATCAAACAGAAAACAATAAAGAGAACCCTCCCAAACAACCCTCCACCCTTCCAACTCCAACAATAGTTGACTTCTACTAAACCCTAATCCACCCTGTTAAAATGTCGAGGGGTACAAGATACCAACCATTCTGTATGCCCTAGTGGGGGACAAATATAACCTATGAAGCACTGTTATGATTTTTTAATCTGTGGATGAATAATAAGTCATCAACAATCTTAGGACTCAGTCTAGCTCTCCTGTCTTCCACAGTCCTTCCTGCAATAGAAAATGCCTTCTCAGAAGATGTGCTGTTAGCAGGAATGTACAGGATCCCCATGCAAATTGGCCAGCACTTTTGCTTGTTACATAGTAGATGATGATGGCAGATAAAGACCTGTATGGTCCATCTAGTCTGCCCAAAAAGATAAACTCACTGTATGTGATACTTTATATGCATACCTGTCCTTGATTTGTCCTTGTCATTTTCAGGGCACAGGCCATAGAAGTCTGCCCTTTAGCTTTATTTTCTGTGGAGGAAAAACATTTCCACAATATTTATTTTAAAAACTTTATCTAATTAACTAATCCTCCCACATTAGGCGTCACCTGCTGGCATATAAACTATATATTGAGAGAATTTCTACTTGGGAAACCCATCCTGGTGTCATGTCCCTTGGTCAGACCATAAGACTCTGGAGTTCACTCTTCACTGGAGGGAAGTTACTAATCTTTTCAGTCCACTGTACCTCTTTTCCTTTTAAATCAATGGCAGAATTGATCCTGTAAAAATCTGGTCTGGAATCTTTGATAGTCTACAGCTTCCAGACGCAGACAGCAAAAATTTCTTGTGCAAGTGGGATGAGTTATATAGCTCTGCCCTGTATAGTATAGCTCCCATCAAAGTCTTGCTCAAACTCACCTATAGGGTGTCTCCCTGGAACAATCAAAATATTCTCCTCCTGAAGAGGCAGTGTAGAAAATTAGAGAGGAAGTGGTCCAGACATAAGTCTGATGAGAACAAAATGCTTTGAAGGAAAGGTATCAGGAATTATAAGAAAAAGGATTGTAGAAGCTAAAACCCTCTATTATAAAGAGCAAATTGGTCACAGCCACTTAAACATGCATAAGCACTTTAACCTTACTAATAAGCATGTATCAACTGAAAACTATCAGTAACTGTAGCCATTCCATCTGCTAATCAATTAGCTACATATTTCGAACAACAACTAACTTACATTAGCGGGGCTGTTTTTCAACTTAAGGCCACTGATGTTCAATCTTGCTTCAAGCAGCCTAGTCCAAATGTTGGTATTGCGGCTGACCGATTGTGGTCCTCCTTTCCATTACCTACTCATGAGACTGTCAAATCCTCTCTCACAAAGTATTCTTCCTCACATTGCCTTCTGGATGCTTGTCCAAGCTATTTATTAAAAACTAAGATTCACTGAACTTCTTCAAGCTCATCTCTTGCTTATGCAGACTCAAGGGGCTTTTCCTCAGCGGAAAGTTCCATAATACTTACCCCAATCCCTAAGAGTACCTCGGCTACATTGGGACACGTTACTAATTACAGGCCCGTCACTTCTATCCCACTGTTGACTAAGGTAATGGATAGAATAATTGGTACTCAGCTTATGAATCATCGTTCCTTTTGCATAAATCCCAGTCACACTTTAGGCCTTGTTAGTACCGAGACGGTCTTGACTACCTTAATATTTGATTTTAGGAAAGCAGTCAGTCTAGGCTTTAAGTTTTTAGTGATGCAATCCGTTATGTCAAGTGCCTCTAACCTTGTTGATCATGAGTTGCTTTTAGGCCTGTTGGATCAGTTTGGATTGTGTGGGATGGTCCAACAATGGTTCCGCAGTGTCCTAAAATCTAGATCATATCAGGTACAGTTATCGGGTTCTCTCTCACCTTTTCTGGTCTCCTGACTGTGGGATGCCACAGGGCTCATCATTTTCTCCAATCCTATTCAATGTCATGACAGCTCCATTAAGTGAAAGGCTAGAGGCAGCGGGGTTCTACACTTTTATTTATGCGGACGATGTCACATCTATATCCCTTTCAAGACTGGTCTTCCAGAAACTGTCCCTAAATTAGGCTTGGTCTGGATTTGTTGGAATCATGGGCTTCCGAATTTAAGTTTAAGTTAAACAGAGATAAGACTGAATTTCTTGTGGTAACCAACCCCTTCAACCGTACCGCATATGATAATTATACTATTGACGTGTCGTACCCTCTAGACTAGACTCTGCGCTTAGGGTACTGGGTGTATTAATTGATGGTCACCTCACATTCAAGCCTCAGGTTTCCTCAGTAGTGAAAAAATGCTTCAGGTCTCTTTGGAAACTTGGGGAGAATCAGATTGTATTTTTGCCAGACATCCTTAGACTGCTAGTTCAATCCTTGGTCTTAACTCAGTTCGATTACTGCAATTCCATCTATGCTATATACAAGGAGAGTGTCCTAAAAAGGCTACAAATGGCCCAAAATACTGCAGCTAGGCTTGTCCTCAAGGTATTGCATTTTGAAACAGCCACTCCATTATTATGCAAGCTGTACTGGTTGCCCAATAAAGCAAGGATTATTTTTAAATTATGTGTTTTGTCTTTCAAATATTACATGGCATGGCACCGGATTATATGCAGCCCTTAATGACTATTCCCCTACGCAATATAACCTCTGGTTTTAGGGACTACCTTAGACTTAATCTTCCAAATTACAAGAGTGCGCATTACAAGTTCATTCACTCTGCTGACTTTAGATACCATGGTGCTAAGTGGTGGAATTCACTGCCATGGCAATCAAGGGTCAGCCAGAATTAGTAAAAAAAAAAACCCTCTCCTCTTTGAGAGGTTTCTATCCATAGATGGAGAATATTAGATTGCAACTGGCCATCGAATGGTCTATATTCAATATTTTATTTATGGCTTTATAAAACTTGTCTATTTACTGTTAGTCACAATGAACTCGAGTATGTTTGGGATAATGTGGGATATAAATGTGAAAAATAAATAAGTGGTCTACAAAAAAAACATACATAATTATACTATACAAAAATTAACATACAAACAAGCAAAAGCTTTCATATAAAATTATAGTTCAATTCAGGATATTTAAGAAGGCATAGCATTTTAAAAACTCAATACATCGCTATCATAAACAAGGAGAAACTAGATCTTACCTGCTAATTTGCTTTCCTTTAGTCCCTCCGGACCAGCCCAGGATTGGACTGATGGGTTATGCACTCCTTCCAGCTGGTGGAGACTGAGAACTTCTGACTCTAGAAAGCCAATAAAAGCCCTGGCCATGTGACCCTAGATGTAATAACCAAGCAGGAGAGAAAGAATCATCGGAACCTGAGCAGCTACAAGAGCACTTCAATTAACATGCTTGAAGTCACAGGAAGCCCCATGCCCAAACACAACCCATTCTGGAGAAGTTGTTTGGCAATCAGCTTTCACCTTTGTGCTTTGAACATATTCATTTTTTTTTTTTTTTTTTTTTTTTTTTTTTTTTAACTATAAGTGCTCAGAGCAGTTCCGTCCATATCGGTTTCCTTTTTCTCTTGCTTTTATTTACATAAGGAGAGTAAATAAAAGCAAGAGAAAAAGGAAACCGATATGGTTCTCCAAGAAAGTGGCTGAGAAAATAAAGGCTAAAGAGTGAGCATTCTTGAAATACAGAAAAACTCAAGAAGAGGAACACGAAGAGAAATACCGGATGAAACTGAAAGAAGCCAAGAGAGAGATACGTCTGGCGAAAGCACAAGAACAAATGGCTAGAAATGTAAGGAGGGGGGTGACAAAAATTTCTTCAGGTATTATTAGTGAAAGGAGGAAGACTAAAAAGGGAATTGTGAGACTGAAAGATGCTGCAAACCGCTATGTAGATAATGATGAAGAAAAAGCAAATTTGCTAAACAGACACTTTTGTTCTTTTTTCACAGAAGAAAATCCTGGAGAAGGACCACGATTGACTGGCAAACCTACATATGAGAATGGAGTGAATATAGCACTGTTCACGGAAGAGAGAGTGTATGAACAACTTGAAAATGTAAAGGTGGACAAAGACATGGGACCAGACGGGATCCACCCCAGGATATTGAGGGAGCTCAGAGAGGTTCTGGCGGGTCCTCTTAAAGATTTGTTTAATAAATCCTTGGAGATGGGAGAGGTTCCGTGGGATTGGAGAAGAGCGAATGTGGTCCCTCTTCACAAAAGTGGTGATAGGGAAGAAGCTGGAAACTACAGGCCGGTAAGCCTCACTTCGGTTATTGGAAAAGTAATGGAAGCAATGCTGAAGGAAAAGGATAGTGAATTTCCTTGAAGCCAGTAAATTGCAAGATCCAAGACAACATGGTTTTGCCAAAGGTAAATCGTGCCAAACGAATCTCACTGAATTCTTTGACTGGGTGACCAGAGAACTGAATCATAGACATGCTATAGATGTAATCAACTTAGATTTCAGCAAAGCTTCTGACACGGTTCCCCACAGGAGGCTCTTGAATAAACTCCGACAGGCTGAAGATAGAACCCGACGTGAACTGGAATAGGAACTGGTTAACAGACGGACGCCAGAGGGTGGTGGTTAATGGAATTCGCTCAGATGAGGGAAAGGTAAGTAGTGGAGTGCCTCAGGGATCGGTGCTGGGGAAGGTGAGTAGTGGAGTGCCTCAGGGATCGGTGCTGGTGCTGATTCTGTTCAATATATTTGTGAGTGACATTGCCGAAGGGTTAGAAGGTAAAGTTTGTCTTTTTTGCGGATGATACCAAGATTTGTAACGTAGTGGACACCCTTGAGGGAGTGGAAAACATGAAAAAGGATCTGCAGAAGCTAGAAGAATGGTCTAAGGTTTGGCAATTAAAATTCAATGCAAAGAAATGCAAAGTGATACACTTGGGGAGTAGAAATCCATGGGAGAGGTATGTGTTAAGCGGTGAAAGTCTGATATGTACAGACAGGGAGAGGGATCTTGGGGTGATAGTATCTGAGGATCTGAAGGAGACGAAACAGTGTGACAAGGCGGTGGCCATAGCCAGAAGGTTGCTAGGCTGTATAAGAGAAAGGTGTGACCAGCAGAAGAAAGGAGGTGTTGATGCCCCTGTATAAATCGTTGGTGAGGCCCCACCTGGAATATTGTGTTCAGTTTTGGAGGCTGTATCTTGCTAAGGATGTAACAAGAATTGAAGCGGTGCAAAGAAAAGCTACACAAATGATATGGGCTTTGCGTTACAAGACGTATGAGGAGAGACTTGCAGATCTGAACCTGTATATCCTTAAGGAAAGGAGAAACAGGGGTGATATGACACAGACGTTCAAATATTTGAAAGGTATTAATCTGCAAACGAACCTTTTCCGGAGATGGGAAGGCGGTAGAACTAAAGGACATGAAATGAGATTGAAGGGGGGCAGACTCAAGAAAAATGTCAGGAAGTATTTTTTCACGGAGAGAGTGGTGGATACTTGGAATGCCCTCCCACGGGAGATGGTGGAGATGAAAACGGTAACGGAATTCAAAAATGCGTGGGATAAACATAAAGGAATCCTGTTCAGAAGGAATGGATCCTCAGAAGCTTAGCAGCGATTGGGTGGCAGCATCGGTGGTGGGAGGCGGGGCTAGTGCTGGACAGACTTCTATGGTCTGTGCCCTGAAAATGGCAGATACAAATCAAGGTCAGGTATACACAAAGTAGCACATATGAGTTTATCTTGTTGGCCAGACTGGATGGACTGTACAGGTCTTTCTCTGCCGTCATCTACTATGTTACTATACATAACCAATGACAAACATAAAAAGCATGAACTACTCTCCTATCCTACACACAAAACTACAATGAACACGGGAGGGACATGGGCCGGTACGGTGGGAGTAAAGGCAAGCAAATTTGCAGTTAAGACCTAATTTCTCCTTCCTTAGCGTCCCAGGATTAGACTGATGGGAAGAAAAGCAGTAGTCTTAAGGGAGAGATCCCAGCAACCCAGCCGTGAGAACCCTTGTGCCAAAAACCTTTTCCTGACAACATTGTACATCTAGTCTGTAATGTTAAGAAAAGGAATGCAAGGAAGCCCAAGTCGCTGACTTACAAATGTCCACAGGTGGCGCCAAAAAATCTCTCCACCCAAGAAGCTGCCTAATTGTGATTTAAAAATTTAAATACAAATAATCCAGGGCTCTACTTCAGCAGGGTTTAGCACAATGAACACTTGATCTCTGATTTCACATTGCTTCTTCTTATTTATGTGAAAATTCAATACCCACTATTAGTATTCAGCCGACTAGTAAAATATGGTACTCAGTACAACTCTAGTTTGGGGGGAGGGGGTGTCACAGACTCAAGGGAAGTGAGCCCATGGACTGCAGCTGGACCCCGACCACAGCAGGCAAATCCCCTGGGCTGGCACAGGGCAGGAACCAAGGCAGGACAGGACAAGACAAGACAAGACAATGGGGCTGGAACCAGATCCAGACGAGGCAAGAAAAAGCAAGGAAACAAGGCTGGGGCTGGAACCAGATCCAGACGAGGCAAGAAAAAGCAAGGAAACAAGGCTGGGGCTGGAACCAGATCCAGACGAGGTAAGAAAAAGCAAGGAAACAAGGCTGGGGCTGGAACCGGGTCCAGACGAGGCAAGAGAATGCAAGGAAACAAGGCTAGAACTGGGTCCAGACGAGGCAAGAGAATGCAAGGAAACAAGGCTAGAACTGGGTCCAGACAAGACAAGAGAATGCAAGGAAACAAAGCTAGAACTGGGTCCAGACAAGACAAGAGAAAACACTGAAAAGACCGGGACTAGAGGCAGGACTGGATCTTGGCAAGAACTCGGTGTAGAGGCAGGGCTCAGCTGGAACTCGGAGAAAAGGCAGAAACAGAGCTTGACAGGAACTCACATGGTAGGCAAGGTCTAGAGACAAGGCAGGAACTTGGAGTCAAGTCAAGGCAAGGCAGAAATTGGAAACAAAAGGAGACCTTGTTGTGAAGGCATCCTAGTAGTGTCCAGGATGCCCTCATAAGGGGCACAACTACTGATGTCACATGGAGGTGCCCCCAGGAGTTTCCTGCAGTTGACTGTACAGAACAGCCTACTGCCTAGGCAGAGAATGTCCACCAGAATGGAGCCTGCAGGCCGCGGAGTGGTAAGTACAACAGGTGGGGGGGGGGGGTGTCGAGGTGGAAGCCATGGCAGGGCCATGATATGGGGCCCATTTGCAGCATTGCCAACACCCCCCCCCCCCCCGACACCAAAAACTTCCAAATTCTCTGCAAAGAGACTATTCATCTTCCTACAGAACTGCAAAAACCTTAAATTCAGAAAGAAAGACCACAAAAACAACACTTGCAACACTGGATACACAACTAAGTAAAGGCATGAAGGCCTGTGGCCAAATGGTTGTCAAGCTAAACTTATTTTATTTTATTTTTGTTACATTTGTACCCCATATTATCCCACCTATTTGCAGGCTCAATGTGGATTACATATTACCATAACGGCGTTTGCCAGTTCCGGTATGAACAAATACAAGGTGATATTGTGGTACAATAAGGTTCATGTACCTCTACCATTCTCTTTTCTTGCCCATCTTACCTACATCTAAACGAACACCTCTTTATTCATTATAATACAGTTGTATCCATTCTATGCTACTTGTAAACCTGATGTACTATGTAAGCCGCATTGAACCTGCTAATGAGTGGGAAAGTGAGGGGTATAAGCGTTGCAAATAAATAAATACATTGGTGGATCTTAGAGAGATAGAGGAAGAGTTAGGATATGTCCATTATGGTCTTTGGTTTCGTTATGTCGCAGGTGCCCAGGTTTTTAATGGTGGGTCATGCCTTTCTGAACAGGTTTGTTTTTAGTACTTTTCGTAAATTTAGGTGGTCGAGCGTAGTTTTTATGTCTTTTGGGAGTGCATTCCATTGTTGTACACGTAAATAAGAGAAGCTGGATGCATAAGTTGATTTGTATTTGAGACCTTTGCTGCTTGGGTAGTGTAGATTAAGATATGAGCGTGCTGATCTTGTAGCGTTTCTGGTTGGTAGGTCTATGAGGTTTGTCATGTTTCCCGGGGCTTCGCCGTAAATAATTTTATGAACTGTTGTGCAGATTTTGAAAGCAATAAATTCTTTGATTGGGAGCCAGTGCAGTTTTTCTCGGAGGGGTTTGGCGCTTTCAAAACGCGTTTTTCCCCAAATATAAGCCTGGCTGCTGTGTTTTGGGTGGTCTGTAGTTTCTTTATGATTTGTTCTTTGCATCCCGCATAAATTCCATTGCAATAGTCTGCTTGGCTTAGTACCATTGATTGTATCAGGTTGCGAAATATTTCTCTCGGGAAGAATGGTTTCACGCGTTTGAATTTCCACATTGAGTAAAACATTTTCCTTATGGTGGATTTCGCTTGGTTCTCTAGTGAGAGGTTCTGGTCGACTATTACGCTGAGAATTTTCAGGCTGTCTGAGATAGGGAAGGTGTATCCTTGGGTGTTAATGTTTGTGAGTTTGTATGTATTGTGTTGGGATGAAATGATGAGACAATGTTGTTTTTCTGTGTTGAGTTTTAGTTGGAATGCATTTGCCCATGAGTCCATGATGTTTAAGCTGATCTTGATTTCATTGGTAATTTTTGCCAGATCATGTTTATAGGGAATGTATATTGTAACGTCATCAGCGTAGATAGTTTGTGTGAGGTGAGGTCGAGTGTATGCCCCTTCGCATGGGTTGTTTGCATATGTGGCCATATAAGATCACATAAATGAAGGAAGTCCTTGCATTCACGTGCGTTGGTAGAGTTTGGGTCTTCTAGGTGAAGGTTAATGTCTCCTAATACTAGTATATTGGAGTTGGATACACAAGAATTTGAAATGAAGTCCATGAAGTCTGACTGACTCACTTTCCAGTTGCATGGTGGTCTGTAAAACAGGACACAATTTAGGTGGTCAAGCAGGGTTTTATGTTGGAATCTGATTGAGGCTATTTCGAGATGGTTTGTTCTAGATTCGGCAGTGGTTTCGATGGCGAGATGAGATCGGTATATAAGCGCTATGCCGCCTCCTCTCTTCTCCTTTCTGGTCCAGTGAGTAATTTTATATCCTGGAGGGCATAAGTTTAGGATGATAGGGTCCTCTTGATCATGGATCCAGGTTTCAGTGATGGAGTAGATCAAGTTTTGCTGACGTGATCCAGTCTATTATTGTTGTTGTTTCAGAAAGGTATATACATTTGTCCTTTCAGAAGTAATCTTAGGTGACAATGAGGCATATTTTCAAAGCGCTCAGACTTGCAAAGTTCCATAGTAACCTATGGAACTTTGTAAGTCTAAGTGTTTCAAAAATGAGCCCCTATGAGACCTTGTTAGGTCAGACAAATCCAAAGTATGTTACTTAGCCAAAATTCATCAGTCTCAACATACTAGGTACTAGGGAAGGGGTATCCAACCTCAGACATCAGGTTTTCAGGATTTCCCCAATGAATATGCATGAGATCTATTTGCATAGAATGGAGGCAGTGCATTCAAATACATCTCATCCACATTCAATGGGGAAATCCTGAATGGATTGCAATCCTCAAAGACAACCCTGTACTAGGGGGAAGGGGAGGGGACAACGACAACACATTAGTAGCAAAATAGAAGCAAATGTAAGCAAATCAATTAGCTCAGTATTTCCAAACAAAAATACAAACACTTTATAAGGAATTGCATGAAGACAATAATATACAGAGAGTAAGAGATATTGCTATTTGTAATGATGGTTGACCAACAGATCGGTGTTGGAACATTTTTTTCTAGGGGATCAGTAGAGGATGTGGATGTCCTATGTTCCAAATTTTCGAAATCTCATTGTCAGCTCGATAATTGTCCTACATATCTAATGAAAATAATGACAGTTATTTAAGGATCTCTTATGCAAGTGGATTGATAACCCTCTAATGATGGGTACTTTTCCAAGATAAACTTTTAAATACAGATGTAAGAATTATAACTGTCTAAATGTGACACTAACAATTATAGACATGTGGTGTCAATACTATATTGACAAAAGATAATGGAGGCTGAAGTGACAAAACAATCTGTTGCTTATTTAGATCAGTTTTGAATTACTGCATTTCTCACAGTCTGCTTCCGGGCTGATCACAGCACAGAGATCTTGTTAGTGATACTTATAAGTCATATCAAACAAGTTATGAGTAAAGGTCAGAGGGCTCTTATTGTGCAGCTGGATCTTTCCAGTGCATTTGACCTGGTTGATCATGAAGTACTTTTGGAAATTTTGGAAAATGTAGTAGAGATCTTTCATGGTTTAGGGGATTTTTGTCTAATAGATCCTATCAGATCAAGATGCAAGGAGCTTTTTTCTGACACATGGTTAGTGCCATCAGGTGTGCCTCAGGGCTTTCCACTATCTCCTGTGTTGTTTTAATGTACTTTTGTCATCTTTGGGTAGACTGTTGGAGAATGACGGATCCATAGTCTACATATATGCGGATGATATAACTCTCCTCATTCCAGTTATTAATGATTTAAAAGATACCTATCATACCATATCTTACTGTTTCTCCATTATTATTGATTGGATGCCATCTCATTTTTCTCAAATTGAACAAGGAAAAAAAATTCTGTTTGGGGCCCCACAGAATCAAATAGAGCAGACAAAGTTAATTGTTAATAAAATAACCTATAACTTAGAGCGCTCTATTACGATCTTGGGAGTTATATTGGACATCAAATTGTCAATGGAACCTCAAGTTAATTCACTGGTAAAAACATCTTTCTATACAATGAGGAAGTTGAGACGTATAAGAAAATACTTACCTGAAGAGCTATTTAGATTAGTGGTACAATCCCTGATCCTCAGAAAATTAATTATCATATATTTAGGTCTGCCAAATTGGCTGTTGAGGAAAATGCAGACAGTACAGAATGTAGCGGCACGGTTGATTTTTTTTCTCTTAAGAAAACAGACAGGATCACTCCATATTTCATCAAGTTGCATTGGCTTCCAATAGAAGCGAGGGTATTATTTAAGATTGGAAGTTTATTGTTTAAAACAATTCAAGGTTTGATTCCTCGGCATATGCTTTCTTTAGTTAAATATTCTTGTATGAGTCAATTCTATTGTACACGAGGCTCATCTTTTTTTCTCCTTTCCTAGTCCCAGAGGAATAACATCTAAAAAGTTATTTACTAGTTTATTTACTTATGAAGCTGCTAGTTTATGGAATTCTCTTTTTATTGGTTCGAGGCATTTGATTACTTATGGTCAATTTAGGAAAGGACTGAAGACACTTCTCTTGGTTACATGGGGGGGAGGGGAAGGAGAAGAGAGAGAGAGAGAGAAACAGAGAGACTGCTAACATCCAGGAGGAATGAGAAAACCAGTATCAGTCTGGCCATCTATTGTCATATAGATATATGATTTGGCAAGACAAAATACACTTTTTGGGGTTCTAAAAGCTATTCTGGTTTTATAATCACCATTATGCTATATAATAATTCTCACCTCCAACAGGATGTGCCTGGGACTGTGCCTGCCGGAAGTGGTCTGCTAGGCAGGCACACACTGACGTCAGTGACAGACAATTTGGCAAAGCAAAACAATCTGAGTGCTGGCCATTAGGACACAGGGTTGATAGGAGAGTTTTAAAAGACTGAAGGAACTGAAAGTGTTAAATGGGGGAGGGGGGAGTTCTGAACCACTGAAAGACATGAACATTTGGGAAAGGAAAACAATCTGAATGCTGGCCATTAGGACACAGGGTAGATAGGAGAGTTTTAAAAGACATGCAAATTTGGGACAGGAAAACAATCTCAATGCTGGCCATTAGCACACAGGGTACATAGCAGAGTTTTAAAAGACTGAATGAACCGAAAGTGTTCGGGGGGGGGGGGGGGGGGGGGGCAAGTTCTGAATGAATGAAAGAAATGAAAATTTACGAGAGGAACACAGGGTAGATAGGACAGTTTAAAAAAATGAAGGACGTGAAAGTGTTACATCTTGGGGGAGGGGTGAGGAGGAAAGCGGTGAGGTATCCGGATACTGGGCATTAGGGCCACGGGGGTACATAGACTTTTGAAAGCCTTAAGGAACCCAAAGTGTGGGAAGGAGGAGGAAAAGGAGGGGAGGGAACGGGGTGAGGGGCATTAGGAACAGGGGAGGGGGCCCTGCCACACACTCTCATTCTCACACACACACTGTCACACAGACAGTCTCACTCTGTCACTCTGTCACACACCCGCACATTCACTCTGGCTCTCTCTCTCAAACATACACACTCCAAGGAAAACCTTGCTAGCGCCCGTTTCATTCGTTCCAGAAACAGGCCTTCTTTTATTAGTAAATAATAAAAAAAAAGGTATACAGAACACACACTGCACTTTTGTTTATTGTTTGAGAGCACTTTGCTGGAACTAGAATACAATTTCTCAAGGTCTATTGAAGCCAAAGTTGTGCCAGAAAGACAACATTCCCAGTAACACTACATGTCAGAAGTTCACAAATGGAAAAAATGAAAGTTTTGAAAGAGCTGCACAAGGCAACAGTTCAAAACATACAAAGTGTGGAAGGAAGAATTCCCAGTCTAATGTCAATTTAAACATATTATGGCTGAGACTTAATTTTTTTTTCCAAATTCTTTTAAAGCTGCTCCCTATATTCTCTCTTCTATTCACTCCCCTCCTCATAGGAAAAAAAAAGTTAAAATAAGCTGTTTGATTTTTTGTGTATAATTACAGCAATACAGAGTACCTATCTAAAGAAAAAAAACACACACACACAAAATGTTTGATTTGTCACACATTACCACTTCTTTCATGCATCTCTGGCATACCGCTTAGATCTGAGTGATGCAGTTTTACTTTTCTTTGGGCAGTTTCTGCATAATTCCTAATAAAACTTTTTTTTTTTTTTAGTTTCACCTGACAAGACAGAGCCTGCAGCTCTGAAATTCGAGCCGTGGTAACTGCAACCAGAGTAATGTCTTTAATAGAGGCCGAATGCAGAGGCTCAAACAGAGAACCATGCCTTTCAGGAAAAAGGGCCATCTTCCCATGAAAGGCCAAGGAGGAGCCTTTCACTTTATCCCAAAAGTGGATAGAGAAACTACCTGGACCCTCAAGTAGCACAATGCTAAAGCCTGGTCCAGTCCATGCTATAAGCAGCCCAGAATAATTGGGAACTTCAGCACTGCAAGAGGACAGTGACCGTCCCGTCCCGCACACCAGGTCTCAGAAACTTTCCAGACCCTGACATGCCAGGGACGTGGAAGATTTTCAAGAGTGCAACAGAGTAAAACTACTGCAGGAGAAAAAACATGCTTCTGTAAGAGCCTCTCCATAATGACCACACCATAAGCCAGATCTTCCATTCCCACCGGACTTTGCAAGAGAAGGTCCCAACCTGTGAGCAACGGGAGGATTGCCCTCCCAAAAGGTACACAAGGTCCGTAAGACCAATCTGGGACCACAAGCAGGACCAGATGAGGATGACGCACAATCCTGCGCAAAAGAAGGTCTAACCAGATGACACAGAGAGCATACAGAGGTTCCTCTACTGACCAAGGCTGGACTACGGCATCAATCCCATGAGAGGCCTGCTCCCTCTGATGACTGAGGAAACGCTCTGCTTTCACATTGGGTCCGGAAGCCATCAGATTGAATAGGGGTGACCCCAAGCAGTCCAGAATAAGCTGAAAGGCCCATTGCCCCAGCTCCCATTCTCCTGAATCCCACAGAGTGATGGAGAAAGTCCATTTGCACACTGTCCTTGCCCACAATATGGGCCACTGTGAGGGCATGCGGGTACCTCTCCTCTCACCAACAGAGGCACACTGCTTCCAAGGCTACTGCCTGACTCCTCCTGGTGCCGCCCTGCTTGTTGATATATAGTGGCATTGCTGACATCACCCTGACCAGCTTTTCCCCAAATGGAGCAGCAGGAACTCTAGCAGAGCAAGGCAAACTATCTGGGTCTCCAGGCGATTGATGGGCCAGGCTGCCTACTGCTGGGTCCAGGTCCCCTACATCATGACCAAAGCAATAAGTTCTCCAACCGAGGAGACACACATCTGTGATAATGAGCACCCACTGTGGAAGATCCAGTAGCAACCCCCTCAGCAGGTGAGCTGGGCTGTCCTACTAAACCAGACCGATTCTTCCCTTGGGCAAAAGAGGCAGAGAAAACAGTGGAAGTCCCGTGAGACTGGAGCCCACAAAAACAGCAGATCCTGCTGCAAGGGTTGCATGTGAGCCCCTGCTCAAGGCACCACCTCCAGCATCGCAGCCATGGGGCCCAAGAACTGCAAGTGGTCCCATATCATGGGGACCAGAGGCACACAAAATGTTCACTATTGTGCTGGAAGCTTCTCTAACCTGTCCTCTGAGAGGGATACCATCCCCTGGGCAGTGTCAAAGCAAGACTCCCAGGTATTCCAGGACCTGGGAAGGAATGAAGATGACTCTTGGCTCAATTTACAACCCAGCCCAGGGTCTCTAACTGAGAGGTGGCCAGGCTGACCTCCATAGCTGAGCCCACCGGAATCAGCCAGTCGTTCAGCTAAGGATGAATTCTGATCCCCTAGTGACGCTGATGAGCAGCGACCACCACCAAGGGCAAGCCCCAAAACTAGAAATGGCACCCAACAACACAGAAGCAAAGATAATGCTTGCGATGGAATGCAATGAAGAAATGCAGATAGGCCTCCGTGAGCTCCTGGTGCTTCAAGGAGGTCAAGAACTCACCTAGCCAAACTGAGGAGATTACTGACTTGAGGATTTCCATGAAAAACTGCTGCACCCCCAAGCAGGCCTTTACTCCCTTCAAATCCAGGATGAGGCAGAATGAACCGCTGTTCTTTTGGACCACAAAGTAAATGAAATAGAATCCCAGACCATGCTCTTTGCAAGGTATCAGCGAAACAGATTCTAGGGCCAGGAAATACTCGAGAATAAGGGCAATTGCCTGACATTTTTGCTCCGCGCCACAGAGAAGCCATGCAGCCATCAGGAACAAGGCAGGCATGTTCTAGGGAGTATCCCTTCTCGACCACCTCCAGAACTCACTGGTCTGAGGTGATGTGGGCCCACTTGTGGTGGCAGAGACAGAACATACCCCCCCTCCCCACTTTCACCAGCAAGGGATCCAGTGTGCCCTCACTAAGCAGGAAGGGCCATTGCAGCTGCACTTGCGAGTGCTGTGGAACTAGCCTTCCTAGGGTCTTGAAAAAAGAACCCAACTGAAAGGGAGGCCTGGGTTAGAGTATGCCAAACTGGTTGCAAATAGCTCGCTCCCCTGGAGCAATCTCTGGAAACAGGAGAATGCTGGGAACCCTTTGGCCTCAACTGAGGAAGAAGAGAGGCCAGGCCTCCCCCATATCCTTCACTTGCTTCATCAGGTTGTCTTCGAACAGTAAAATGCCCTCAAAAAGGCAGCATCAACAACCCAACGGCAGGAGTCACAAGACAACAACAGCCCAACACAGCCAAGCACACTGACAGAGATGCCAGGTGCACCAGATCATAAAGAACATCTGCCAAGAAGGCTGCTCCAGATTGTAGGTAGAAAATCTCTATGGATTTTGGCAGCTGCTGCAGCCAGCACAGCATGGCATGTGCAACATAGCTGCCACAAATGGTCACTTGTACGCAGGACACCCCCAATGAGAAGGCTAAGCAAATACAATTCTAACTCCTCTTATTGACTTACAGGTGCATTCACTCTATAGCTCCTCAGTTCCTCTCTACTCTTCTCTCCCTATTCTCTTTCCCGGGAACTCGTTCATCGGGGGTAAATCTCTCTTATCTATACCCTTCTCCTCCACTGCCAACTCCAGACTCCGTTCCTTTTATCTTGCTGCACCATATGCCTCGAATAGTCTTCCTAAGCTGGTACGTCAAGCTCCATCTCTGGCAGACTTCATATCTAGGCTAAAAGACCACCTTTTTGAAGCTGCTTTTAATTCCTAGCCCTTATTCATTTGTTCAGTATCCATGTCTCTTTTATCATTCCCACTATAAATAATTCCCTTGTCCTTTTAGTCTGCCCCAATTAGATTGTAAGTTCTGTTAAGCAGGTACTGTCTCTTTATGTTCAAGTATACACTGCTACGTACATCTAGTAGCACTACAGAAATAAGTAGTAGTAGTACGTTGACCCACGCCTGGGTCTCCAACCCCCTTCCTCTCTCAGATGCGCTGTCTCAAATAAAGGACACTAAATAAGCCTTATTCCCTTCATGGCGCTGCATACATCTAGTAGCGCTATAAAAATGATTAGTAGTAGTAGTTTTTCAAGCAAATTGTACAGAGGCCATAAAAAAAATGCCACACATGATGAACACTAAAATCAAATCCATTAGCACAAAAACAAAAGTCTTTTAAAAGGAGTTAAAAGGAGTTACTAAATCAAAGCTGTGCAGCAATGCCAATGAAGCCCATTCAAAGTGAATGGGCTTCATTGGCATTCCCACATGGCTTGATAAGAGGCCCATAGTACCTCAAGATGTTTCTTAAGATTTCAAGTACTGTTTACAGTGGTACTGCACATTTTTGGTGTAGATAAACACAATTTGCATTGCACAGATATATTTATGACTTTTTAACAAAAAATAAATTCCTTCAAAAGCAGTTTTTTTAGCCATAGACTCACTCAATTATATTTTGCTTCTAACACAAACTCACAAAAAGGAAGAACTAAACTAAAGAGCCTGAAGTTGACAATTCATTTTGGAGTTCTCTCCCACGAGGCAATAAAGCATACATCAAATTTATGTGATGCATTTCCTAGTAACACAAAAAATAAATTTTACATACCATTAGCAAACTAATAGTAATTAATTATAGCAACGCTGTTACTGATTTTTGACTTTCTTGTAGTAAATAATAAATTAGTTAACTACAGTAACGCACATTGGTCCCAGCACTCCCTCCCTCTCTCCATATATATATATATGAAAAGTTCAGAAATGGAAAATAATATTAACCTCTCTCACAATATGCTAATATATCAACCTGTTTATTGTACTTCTGTATTATGTACTAGACTTCTACAAATCTAAAATTTTGTAACCGCCTTTTTAGCAATATGTAAGCCACATTGAACCTGCCATACGGTGGGAAAATGTAGGATACAAATGCAATAAATAAAAATAAATATACACACATCTTACCTGATTATTCTGTAAATACAGAGCATTAATACTACAAATTTAATCATGTATAGATAAAATATCTTTGACATCCTGATATATAGACCCCCCACCACCCCCATTTTGGTAGCCCTTCTCCAAGCTAGGCTGATAAATTAGTGTAGTAGCAACATAACTTTGCTACCACACATTATGCATTGTAGGCCCCAATGCATATAGGGCTCCTTTCACAAAGCCGCAGTAGTGGTCCCGGCACGGCAAGTGCAATGAAGCCTATTCAATTTCTATGGTCTTTGTCGCATTAGCCATGCCGGAATCAATATCGCAGCTTTGTAAAAGTAGCCCAAAATAAGCTAAGTAATACATAACACACATCCGTACCACATTAAAACAAAATATTTCAGGAAGTAAGGCCTCCAGAAATGAACACACTATACCAATGGAAATTTAAATGTAATCTCTTATATACTAATCCAGATCAGTCCATGTCAAACGGATCAGGTGTTCCCACCCAATCATGTCCAATTTCTACTTTCTAGAACAATGTTTCCGAAGCCCGCACCTGGAATACCCCTTGACAGTCAGGTTTTCAGGATATCCACAATGAATATAAATGAAAGATTTGCACATAATAAAGAGGCAGTCTATGCAAATCAAGTTCCTGCATTTATTGTGAACATCCTGAAAACCTGACAGACAAAGTGTACTCCAAGACTTGACTTGGAAAACACTGTTCAAGAACATTCATACAAAGTAAATGGTGCAGAATGTCAGGAACAGAATTCTTGTAGTTTTTCGAACTGTAGGCCACAGACAAAACACATTACAAATACACAAAGCGAGGTAATTAAATTTGCTGATGACACAAAGTTATTCAAAGTCGTTAACTCGCGACAGGATTGTGAAAAATTACAAGAGGACCTTACGAGACTGGGAGACTGGGTGGCTAAATGGCAGATGACGTTTAATGTGAGCAAGTGCAAGGTGATGCATGTGGGAAAAAAGAACCCGAATTATAGCTACGTCATGCAAGGTTCCACGTTAGGAGTTACGGACCAAGAAAGGGATCTGGGTGTCGTCGTCAATAACACGCTGAAACCTTCTGCTCAGTGTGCTGATGCGGCTAGGAAAGCGAATAGAATGTTGGGTATTATTAGGAAAGGTATGGAAAACAGGTGTGAGGATGTTATAATGCCGTTGTATCGCTCCATGGTGCGACCGCACCTGGAGTATTGTGTTCAATTCTGGTCGCCGCATCTCAAGAAAGATATAGTAGAATTGGAAAAGGTGCAGCGAAGGGCGACTAAAATGATAGCGGGGATGGGACGACTTCCCTATGAAGAAAGACTAAGGAGGCTAGGGTTATTCAGCTTGGAGAAGAGACAGCTGAGGGGAGACATGATAGAGGTATATAAAATAATGAGTGGAGTGGAACAGGTGGATGTGTAGCGTCTGTTCACGCTTTCCAAAAATACTAGGACTAGGGGGCATGCGATTAAACTACAGTGTAGTAAATTTAAAACAAATCGGAGAAAATTTTTCTTCACCCAACGTGTAATTAAACTCTGGAATTCATTGCCGGAAAATATGGTGAAGGCGGTTAGCTTAGCAGAGTTTAAAAAGGGGTTGGACGGTTTCCTAAAGGACAAGTCCATAAACCGCTACTAAACGGACTTGGAAAAATCCAAAATCCCAGGAATAACATGTATAGAATGTTTGTACGTTTGGGAAGCTTGCCAGGTGCCCTTGGCCTGGATTGGCCGCTGTCATGGACAAGATGCTGGGCTCGATGGACCCTTGGTCTTTTCCCAGTATGGCATTACTTATGTACTTATGATGCAATAAAAATGACAAGTTAATCATATTGTATTTGAACAAAAGTATGCAATGGCTTGTAATTTAGTCAACAAGACAACTTTTTGGTGCTGAATAAAAATATTAGTCTTTAAGCTCTCATTCACAAATTTGTTTCTAAAATAAAAAGGTGGATTAGGGTTCCTTGGGATAGTAGAAATCAGCTATTGTTGGGGTTAGAAGGGTACATGGTGGTGGTGAGGAGGGTTATTATAGCTGCTCACTATTATTATTGTTGTCTATAGAAACACAATAGTTGCACAGCATATTGTTCCTTTTTATACTTTAATAAATAGATTTAAATATAAAATCATAATTGTTCGAGGCTTCTGCAGATGAGAACAGAGTCCATGGGGACGGGACTGGGGCAGGGACAGAACCTGCAGGGACGGGGCGAGGATGGAGACAGGGCTCACAAGGATGCAGACAGAACCCACTGGGATGAGGCGGTGACAGGGACAAACTTTGTCCCCCGTGCCATTCTCTAGTACGTACAATGTGCAAATAATGCACCTTCTTGCCAGTGAAGTGAATAACATTTGCTCATAACAACCATGACAGAACATCCCTAAAGGATTTTGGTCTCACTACAGAATGGAATTTTTTTTTTGTTAAGTCACAAACACCACCATATGATGAAATAGGAGTCACTACAAAATGGTTAGCTGCACATGGCCATCTTCCCTGGCCTACAGAAAACCAAAAACTCACACCAATAGAGCTGTTCAAATTTTGTGATCAGAAATGTTAAGTGGAATCAAATATTTTCAAGAGAGAAAATTAAAAAAAAAATCAAAGACCAATTCAGGAAGAAAGATTCAGTAAAGGGCAAACTGTAGCTAACACCAATCAGTTCAAGCCAAAAGATGAAAACAATGTGTTAAAGGGTGTCAAATGATTCCACATCATTTGTGGCCAATGTTTTCCACCAAACAGCTGAGGCATCTATTCCAAAAAATACTGTTAACTAACATTCAGCCTGGCCATATGTTGCTTGCATGTCTGATAATCACTGATGAGTTGGAAGTGTGTGTGTGAAATTTCAATGGAAGAATGTGCTATCTTTATCAGATTTATGCATGCACACTGGGTTGTGCAATTTTTCAAAGAGATATATGTTGGGTTCCTCAACAGCACATTATTGAAATCCTACCAGCCCCTACAGCAACTTGGAAAACAATACAGTTACCATGAGATTGTCTTTAACATTTTGTTCACAGTAGACAGAACAATGTATCTATTTAAAAAAAAAAAAGAAAAGAAAAAGCTACTATGGTTTCATTGTTTTGCCAGCTTTGCTAGTATACTGTGCTATGAATAAATTGTTATGCTTCTACAAAATTTATTTTACATTGATGCATTCAACTGAAAATGCTAAACTAATAGGTCAGAAGATTTTTAAATAAATTTTGTCAAGCAAATACTTCTATATTATACTTGGCACAATCTTAGAACTTACTGCATGAATAAATAATTTTGATTATTTTTGGACTGATTTCAGGCCACACATCTTACTGGTACCAAAACAGAAAAACATGATTCTAGTAGTAAAACATATGATCTTTTCCATAAGATTGAAAAGAAAAAAATATGCAACTTGTTGGAAAGTCTGCACCTAAAATTAGAGAAATTTTGCATAAACTTTTTTTTGTTTCTTTTGCACATTTTTAGCTAAAATTCTCAGCAAATATGCATTTCTAGAAACTTCATTTTAGCATTATGGGGTCTTTTGCTAAGCCGCATTAGAAAGTGGCCAGTGCTGCTATTAGCACATGGGTTTGCGCGCACACTGGCCACTTTCTAGCGTGGCTGAAAAATAGCTGCGTTGTTTTTTTTGTTTTTAAATAGCCACGTGCTAATTTCCTCAGCATGCCCCTCGGGAGTGTTGTTTTGACACGGGCTATCCTTGTTGTAGCCCTAATGCCCTTTAGTAAAAGGGCTCCTATGTTAGCAACCTTGCTGTCAACAAGCTAGCAAATTTTTATTTTAATTTGAACTTGCTGTCAAGGTAGGGAGCTTAATTCTATCTTTCATTTGAATTATATTATGCAAATTGTTCAGACTACTTTGAGTCAAGTTTTTAAAAAAATGCTGAAAAGCAAAAATCCCAAGATGAAATTCTCAAATTCAGTACCAAAAATTTACCTAGATGGCTAATTAATGATGTTCAAAGAAAATGAGACTGCATACTTGATTGCACAGCAATGCATAATTGTGCAAGTCGCTTATATTCTAGTGGGTTCAATTCTGCAATTACAAGAAATCTTGTTCTAACATTTTGAAAGTTATAGTTTTGAGACCTTTAAGCGCGTACACACAAAATTTAATCAAAATTAAAGATGGCTGAGCAATGATTTCTACAGTTAGTCCACTTGACATAGACTGACCCACCTGCAAGCCTGAATGCTACTGAAGTGGTGTACATTCAGGTACAGTTAGCAGTTCTCTATCCCTGGAACGATCATAACCTAAGTTTGAACCTGAGACAATGGGAGGGTTGAGAGACTTGCCCAAAATCACAAGGAGCTGTGGTGGGATTTGAACCAGGGTCTCCCGATTCTCAACCAGCTGCTCTAACATTAGGCTACTAAACCACTCCCAACAACCTGTTTTGCATAAAAAAGGTGATTAAGCTGCTAATCATACCTCTCCTTATATATACACAAACATAACTACAGTGTCAGAACAGACTAATATTTGGAATATACACTTAGCTCTTACAGAAAACATCACCACTAAAACAGGTCTTATGCCCCACTCACAAAAGCTCACCTTGGTTTTCTACAGAACTTCAGACCCTCAAACACAAAGGACAAAAACTGGAAAGGAAATGACTCAAGTCTCACTTGGATGAGGCCTGGCTAAACTGTAGGAAACAAATGACAAAAGTACCACCAAAAAAAATATTTATTTCAATGTATTGAACAGGCTGCCACTACCAATTCAACCAAGCACCTTTCAGTATAGTAATCAGACTACTACAAGCGCCCACAATAAAACCAACCTACCTAGTCAAAACTTAACTGCAATGACTTTGCTATATACTTTGCCCTCAAAATTAAAAGGTTTTGCCAGGATTTAAAGACAGTCCCATCCAGTCTCCAAATCAGCTAACCAGGAGCACACAAACTCATCCCTCCTGACACAGACATATGGGACTCAACTCAATCACAGAGGAGAGCCTTGACAAAAATCTAGAGAGACTGATTACCTTGCTCCCTCGATCCCTGCCCAAGATAGAGCAGAAGCAAGCAGGGGCCTCATGGAAGGTGCCACAAAAATCACAAACGTCTCTATTTTTAATGGCCGACAGCATTAAAAAGGGTAGCATTGCATCCTTTGTTAAAGGAAAACAACCTTGACCAGGACAAACTTGAAAGTTACTGGCCAGCAAATTTCTAGGAAAAGCTTATAAAAATACAGTCTGTGTTCAACTCAATGATTGGCTAAAAGAGAGGAACTGGCGAGATCTGTCAATCTGGATTCAGTCCCAGTTATGGACCAGAAAGCCCCTGTTTCCCTACTAGATGATCATCACAGAAACCGAGACAGGGGATTTGCCTCAGTGTGAGTACTGCTATACTTCTCAGCAGCTTTTGACACTGTAGATCACGATATCATGCTAGGATGACTGGCAGAAACAGGTATTAATGAACAGTGCTTGCTTGGTTCAGATCCTATCAAAAAGGCAACAATACATACTGTTCAGCAGAACCTCATCGCCACCATGGGCACTGACCTATGGGTTACCATAAGGACTGATACTGTCACCTATTATGTAAATATTTACCTCAAGTCACTAGCTGAACTGATTCACACACTTACATGGATGACATGCAGCTACTCATACCCGCTGAGCCTGACTTACCCAGAGCCCTGAATAAACCAACTACCTAACATCAATTCACGAAAGACTAAAAACAACAAACTCTGCCTGAACCCCAGTAATACAGAGCTTCAATGTATCCCTAACACAACTCAGCACATACCTGACATAAAGATCTCTTTTGGGAAATACGAACTCCTCCTTAGTTATTCAGGCCATGATAACAACAAGAATGGATTACTGTAATGCACTCTACACTGGTCTGACTGAAAAAGGGGCTGCACCAGCTCCAATTGACTCAGAATGCTGCAGCAAGACTAATAGAATGTTGTAAGTAATGTAACCACATCACACCATTTTTGCAAAAAATTCACTGGCTACTAGTACAATAAAGGGCTAAATTTAAGAGAATGTGTCTGATCTTCAAGGCCCCTAAAAGGAATACTTGAAGAACAAGATCTCCCTCTACACAACTCTAAGGTCCTCCCAAAGAGTATCCCTAACCACACCTTTTCCAAAGGGCATCACGTAATGTGATACCCAACAAGCGTTCTCCAGAGTAGCCCCCATATTTTAGAATGCAATCCCTGAAAGTCTATCTCAACTTCAGGAAGTATGTGAAAGCTTGGTTCT
The DNA here is from genome assembly GCF_901765095.1 of Microcaecilia unicolor. Taxonomy (NCBI): domain Eukaryota; kingdom Metazoa; phylum Chordata; class Amphibia; order Gymnophiona; family Siphonopidae; genus Microcaecilia; species Microcaecilia unicolor. Next base: position 459,205,688 of record NC_044032.1, on the reverse strand, counting down.
TCAACCAGGCCTTTAATGGAATTAGTAACTAACTTGCTTGTCACAAAAACACAAAGAGTGACATTGGCTGCAAATACTGGAGAAGGACATGTTTATCCACTCCTACCCTAGCTAAGATAATATTCAAGCACCTTTCTGATCTCATGTGCAACTTTCTTCAAATTAGTCCCCTTATTTTCTTACTCCTGTCACACTCTTGTACCTATCTATATGTTCCAACATTGCTTACACCCTATGTTGTCTATTAAAATGTTTACTGCATATTGTGTTGACATTGTACTGTAGCGCACTATGCCCTATAATTGCCTATTGCTTATGTTTGCTTTATTCATGCTGTACACCACCAAGCGAATGCCGTCAAAACCACGGTAAATAAATCCTAATGTATCCATCCTACTCTGGCCTTTGCCTATTTTCCTGCTTTGAAATAATTGGATAAAACCACCGTATAAGTCTCTTCCCTGTTCTATAGGCATCAGCATCTTACCCGTCCTTCCATTCTGTACTAGTGCTTTGTATTTCTATGCTCAAAATAGTATCACTGTATTTTTATTTTTACACTGAAGTTTGCCAGCCAATTGACAATTCAAGCTACCTAAAATGTTTTTTCTTTTAATTCATAAAACTTACTAAGGTCTTCAGTTTAATAATATTTACTGCTGCAATCAAAAATGGAGAGATTAAAGTTTTCTGAAGCAATTTCACAAACTCTAGAGAAAAAGAAGAGAGAACACTGGCTTTTCAGAAGGCCAAACAAATGCATGGCAGCCTGGGCATGTATCAGCTCACAGGCAGAGCAGCACAGACCTTCATTTTATCTATCACTTTTGTAACACATGGAAAATTGTCATGCTAATAGAGTTAAAGGTCTTTCATCAGAGCTGTGCATTGTTGTGTAACTTTTGTTCACTACCGAAACAGCAGCCTGTGCTACCACTATAATTTTTTATTCAACTACTGCAAAAACAAAAGGTTTATCGCCCTATGTATACAAATATTCTACGTTTAAAGTACTTGAAGGCCAGAGAGAAAGGAGGGGGGGGGGAACTTAGCAAGCGCTCGAGCTCCCCGCAGTGCTCCGTCCGCCCCACCACATGCTAGGACTGCATCCCCTCCCCCACTGTGGGCTCCAGCCCTGCCAACTCTTGACGCCCAACAGAGTAACACCCAACACGGACCGACCGACGACGTTTACGTGTCATTTGCATTATGAACTACGTGAAGGACAAAAACAACCCAACATGGACCAATAACCCCGCCCCCTTCCCCATGCTCCTGTCCCGAGTGCAGTCTGATCGCTCCCACGGGGGAACTGATGGAGGGAGAGCTACACAGACCGTTTCTCCAACTGACCTCCACGGACAGGGTGCCAAGTACACCAGTCAAAATTAAAACCCCCGTGAACGGCTGGAGTGGGGGGAGGGGAAGGAGGAGGGGAATGCAGGTGCGCGCGCAGGGGCTAAGGAACACTGACGCAAGAAAAAGGGGGGACCCTACAGGGAAGAGAAAAGCAAGGAGGTTTGATTGCGCGCGCGTGGTCCCCCACGAAACTCACCTGCGCCCGGCGGCGAGCCGGGATCCGACGCGGCGTCGCCTGAGGCCTCCAGGGCCCACCCTCGTTTTCCTTCCCCTTCCGAAGCCGGCGTTTTCACCAAAACATCTGCCTTTCTCACACCTCCGAGAGCAGAATGGTTCGCGGGAACGCTGACTGGCGGCTCCCTTCCCTCTTTCGCCACTGTGACGCGACTACGCGCTTTCCCATTGGTCTGTCGGGCACGCTTCAACCATGCAGAAAATACAACAGAGCGGTGAGACGTCATGAAGAAGAGGACAGAGACTTTTTTTTTTTGTCCCCGATTTTTAAAAATATAAACTTTATTAACGTTCTTGAACTATCAAAAATGAAATCTGTTCTCCAAATAAGGGTTTTCGCTATAAACTCATGCAGGCAGATTCGCTGGAGACCTATCTGTACGTATCAGGAATGGTGTTTGATGTACGGATGGTTGCATAGGACTGCAGGCTTTAGGTTGTACACAAGGCAAAGAAGAACTCGCTGTCAAGTTTGGGAATGAGTTCTTTTAGTGGTCTCCCAATCAGCACTATATCCAGAACAGAGAATGACACGGGGACAAAGTTTGTCCGAATCCCTTCTCCGTGGGTCTTCGTCCCCGCCGGCCCTGTCACTGTCTCCATCTGCAGAAGCCTTGAACACTTATGATTTTACATTTAAATCTTTTTATTAAAGTATAAAAACGAGCAATATGCTGTGCAACTGTTGTGTATAAATTAAAAATAGAGAACAATAATAACAATGAGCAGCTATAATAATCCTCCTTCCCACCACCACCACCCTCTACCCTTCCAACCCCAACAATAGGTGATTTCTACTACACCCACCAGACAGGACTTAACAAAGATCTGGGTTTTCTAGCCCATTATAAAGCATAAAATTGTATTGCTTTGTAAATTGTATTGCGCTGTCACCTTCCTGTCTCCCTGATTCTCACCTATCCACCCCCATCCTGTTAGACTGCCACTGAAATGCTTTGATGTTTCACTCAGATATACTGTCATTGCCTTGAAAATTGTCAGCTTCCTGTCTCCATGCATATAGACTGTCACTGAAATGCATTGATGTTTCCCTCATATATACTGTCATCTACCAACATTTGCTTATTTCCGATCTGACGAAGGGCAACCTTCGAAAGCTAATCAAGAAATGTATTAAGTTATGTCCAATAAAAAAAGGTATCATCTTATTTTCTTTTCCATGTTTATTTTGTTTTATTTCTATTGATTACCTTTAAAAGTGGACTAACACGGCTACCACACCTCTCTACTACACCAAGAAATCCTAATTCAGACTGTTAGAAAGTCTAGGGGTATAAAATACAACCCGTTCTAATATGCCCTAGAGAGGAAAAATATGCCCTATGAAGCACTGTTATGGTTTTATGGTTTTTTAATCTGTGGATAAATAAGAAGTCATCAACAATCTCAGGATTCAATCTAGCTCTCCTGTCTTCTACAGTCCTTCCTGGAATAGAAGTTGTCTTCTTAGAAGATGTGCTGCTAGCAGGATGTACAGGATCTCCCATGCAAACTTTGCTAGTTATGGCCAGTGTGTTTGCTTGTTTTTCCAAAAAATCTAAATATCTTTGTAGGCATCACTTAAACATAAATAACAGTCCAGTTCATTAACAGGCTTCAAAGTAGAAAATGACACGGGGACAAAGTTTGTCTCTGTGGGATCTGTCCCCGTCCCCATCCCTGCAGTTCCCCATCCCCGTGTCATTCTCTAATCCAGAGACCTAAATTCACAGGGTAGGTATCCAAAATACCCCTAATTTTAGCGTCCTGACTTCCAGAGTAGAAAGGAAACCAAATGACGTAGATCAAGATCCTCTCCCACCACAAATAAATTAGCTTATTAATGCTAGAGGTAATACTAATAAGAGCGCGTATCTATTAAAAATGCCCCAAGCCAACTTTAGAGAACCTTCTAGCCAGCCTGCTTTTTCAAAATGCCCACAATGAATTTGCATTTCATTTCCTCTATATCACACCCTGAGCTTTGAAGTTACCCAGTTCCAGGAGGGATATATAAAGCCAGTCCTGGATTTCTGACAACTTGATCCTTGTGCATTATGGGACCTGCAGCACTGATTTCAATAGGTAAAATCAGGGTCAACAAATACCACCCTGATTTGGGATGTAAATATAAAACTGGGGACTGGCCAAAAAAAATCTCTCTCTTAGAACGGGGTTGGCAGCTCTGCACACTACCAGTTAGAGAATGACACGGGGACTCGCAGTAACCATGGGGATGGGGACGGGGCAGGGATGGGGCCAGAGTCCATGAGGATGGGGCCAAACTTTGTCCCCATGTCACTTTCTACTTTGAAGCCTGTTAATCAACTGGACTGTTATTTATGTTTGATTGATGCAGATGATAATATTTTTTCTATTTGTAATTTAAACACAACAGTTACACAACATATTGTTCCTTTTTATACTTTAATAAAAAGATTTAAATATAAAATCAGAAGTATTCAAAGCTTCTGCAGATGAGAACAGAGTGGACGGGGATGGGGACGGAGACGGGGCCTCCGGGGACAAGGTGGGGACGGAGATGGGGCCTGCAGGACGGGGTGGGGACAGGGACAAATTTTATCCTTGTGTCATTCTCTACTATCAGTAAACAAGACTGTCCAATACAGTGTACAAAAATTAAAAATAAACTAAAAAATGATTAAAAAAAAAAGATATATATATATATATACTCTACCTTGCAATTAAAAATTCACTCAAAACTCTACCTAACATATTCAAACCCCCATTTAAAGCCTGTATGGATGAGATTGATCTGTTTGTTTGTTTCACCTCCTTGTATGCGCTTTTACTATATTAATACTCATTAGGAATGTGTACAGGGCAAAAATGTCTTATATTTTTAGACTTGTTTTGTTTCATTTCACACAATATCCCTATAGGCGCCTACATGGTTAGCGCACGCTCTAATTGTAGGCACATTAAAAATGCTAACATACTTTGGAATATTTTTTTTCTTTTTCTTTATCTTTTCCTTGACTTAGTATTGTGGTCAAAGATGTAACTTTATTATTTCTCTTTTTTTATTTCCTAAATGCTTTTGTGTATATTTCCTTTGTCATTGATTATTATTGTGGTTGTCATTATTTGAAATTTATAAATACAAAAAAAAGAAGAATCTCTTTGACCGATCATTTATCTGTGTTTCAAATGTTAATTTGGAATCTAAGATTAATCCTAACACTCGTGATTTATTTTCTATTTGTAAAACTTCACCAGTAGGTAAAGTTAATCCTCTCCTAGATAAAGATTCAAAATCTTTCTTCCCATCCCTCTTAAGGCAGGGCTATAGTCCAGCCATATGCACTGTAGTGAGGCTCACAGCCCCAGCAGCAGTGGGGGGGGGGGGGGGGGGGGGGGGGTTGGCATCTTTAGTGGAGAGACACAAATCCCATCTCTGCCACAATGTAAGAATACTGTAGGTGAGCATTCAAGCGCTGGGCCTTTAAGGAAATGAGCAGATCCCAGATTAAATGCAACAAAAGCTTTATTAGGTAGTTCAGGGTTCACTACAAAGAGCTTTCAGTCCAAACATGAGAAGCATGTAATGTTCTGTAGGCTATAATGCATTCAGTTTCTCCACAGTAGTCTGTCTCTTTTAAACATGTAAGGAAGCCTGTCCTACCTTGCAGGTGGGTGGTAAGGCTCAAAACTCTTCTTCAGCAGTCCATAGCTGTCTTGGGGTCTGGGTCTGTCTAGTAAGTTCCTTCTTGTTCCCTTTGGGCCTTCCTAATTTTCTATCCCCAGTCTTTCATACTTCCTGGTTGGGACCTCATCCTGCTGGCTAGGGTTCTCTGCTCTGGCTTTGTTAAGGTGGTCCTATGGAGGAATGTGTTTGGGGACCGTAGTTCTCATATGAACTCCCTTACAGACCTGTTATGGCTAGGATTAATTTACTGCCTTTCTGAAGAAATTCAACCAAGGTGAGGTTTGCAATTTTCCTTTTACCCTTCGGGAATCCAGGATGCCCTGGACCTTGTATTCCTCCTCATGGTCTGTATCAACTGGTAAAGGCGTAGTTGGAGGAGCCTTGGCTGTCCACCTCAGCAACAGAGACTTCAACAGAGATACATGGAAGGTGTTGTGAATCCATAGGTTAACTTGCATTTTCAGTTGATAGGTGACTGGCCCTACCTGATGGATCACTGGATGTGGCCCAATGAACTGGGGAGTAAACTGGACGGAAGGTGTTTTGAGGCACAGATTTTGTGTAGAAAGCCAATCAGGTCTCCTATCTGGAAGTGGGAGTCAGGGCATCTTCATTTGTTGGCCTGCTGCTTGTATTTCTGAGCACCTTGGATTAGGAGATTCCGAGTGGTCTTCCAAATCTTGGGAGAGGGAATTGATGGTCTCTTCGACTGCAAGAAACTCTGGGGCCAGAGACATGGGCATAGGCACTCGAGGATGTTGGCCAAAGACAATCCAAAAGGGGGAAAGCTCCGGTGGACTCGCATGTTGTAACAGAACTCTGCCAGGGATAGTAGCCGAAACCAGTCATTGTGTAAGGTGGAGACATGGGGCATAGGAAGGCTTTGAGAATTTGATTGATTCTTTCAGTTTGTTAGTCTGGGAGTGGTATCCAGAAGAGACGTTCAGTTTAATTTGTAGTGAATGGTTGAGGCTTTTGCCAGAACTTGGAGGTAAACTGGACCCCCTGATCAGAGACAATGGACTCAAGCAACCCATGAAGGCAGAAGGTCTCCTCCAGGAAAAATTGCACATGGAGTCAGAAAGGTGCATGAATATGATCTCAGATGGGATAGAAATGGATATGCAAATGTTGTTACAGTATATACAGCCAATATTAGTCCTTGTGTGGGTGTGTCTAACAAGTTAGTTGTTTCTTCTATTAAAGGTTTTGTAGAAGAGCCAAGCTTTCATCTGCTTCCTGAAGTACAGATAGTCTCGCTTTGAATGAAGCTTTTCAAAGAGTACATTCCAGAGTGTGGGGGCTACATTGGAAAAGGCTCATTGGCAGGTGTCACATCGTGTGATGTCCTTTGGAGAGGGTAGTATTAGGTGTATTCCTTGGAAGGACCTTAGTGTCCTCAGATCTGTATAGAGGGAGATTCTGTTCTTCAAGTTCTCTAGCCCATTTCCTTTAAGGGCCTTGAAGATAAGACTAGCCTTGTATTGCACTGGTAGCCTGTGAAGAAATTCTGAGCAATCGCAGGAGGAACTTGCAAGAATGGGGACTGGATGCTGTGATGGAGTGCCTGGAGTAAGCCTGAGTTTTCTTAAGTGCACTTTCTCACTGGGCCACATTAAGTGAAGCAGAGCTAGCTTGCATAGCTAGGGGGGCAGGACTCAGACAAAGAGGAAATTAAAACCCCTATACTGGGAGCTGAACAGGGAAACCCAGAACAGGGAGGTAGAGTTCTCTAGGAGATTCCCAGGAAGGGCTGCAGTGTCTGAAGACAGGCATAGGGGAAAAAAAAAGGAACTGCACTTCACTACATGTGGGTAAGAGAATAGAAGACTGCCAAGGTAGAAACGGTCTTCCATAAAAATCTTGATCCTGAATGTCCAGGCCATGGTTACGCCTGGGATTCTGTAAGGCTGTCTTTGAGTTGCTGCATTCTGGATTTCAGCCTAGCCAAATGCCAACTTGGAGAGGTCTTTTTCAATGATTCATGAAACGTTAATTATAAAACAGCCCACCTTGCAGTAACAGGCTTTGGTATATGTGGTTGAAGCAATAAAGAGTTTTTGCTTTTCTTGTCTCCTTTTATCTGGATGTTTCTGTAAAATCTCAGTGCTGCTGCCATGCCCATGTTACCATGTATGGTTCTGGTGATGAGATCTGTGCTTCACAGGTTAAAAGAAAGCCAAATCTACTGACCTCCAAGACTCTGGGCTTCAGTGCAGCACAGTGTAGGAACATGTATATGGGATAAAGGGAGTAATCCTGCCCTAGAGAGGGACCTGGAAGAAGGTTTAGTCAGAGCTGAACAGGCAGGAGTTTGTGTGTGTGCTTGCAGTGCAGTTAGAGTAGCAAACAAAGTCAAAGTCTGGCATCAGTGGAACCTGATAGATTGTATGTATTGGCTTCAGTATAAGCCACAAGCAGCTGGAAGGCCAGACAAGTACAAAGAGATTTGATAACCAGCTTCTGGGAAAGGGGTGCCCAGTGTGGAATTATAACGACTATATAGAAACTGCTGCTATTGAGCTTAAGCTAGAGTAATCAGGAAATCCAGTCCAGAGTAATGATTGAAGTCAGAGACACTATTTATCATGTTGAAATCCTATCCCTGAGATATAGCAGGCAAGAAGGAGTAAGAAACCCCAAGCTATTGGCCAGATATACAAGCTGCTGCAGCTGGAGCAGTTGGAAATTCTGAACAGTAGTAGCTGTTTAAGACAGAACCCATCATATGCACTGGTGGAAGACCGGATAGGGTGCACATAGAAAAATGAAGGCAACAAACATAGAATTCTGGGAGCAGGAATGACAGAGAGCCTGGATAGCCTTGCAGGAGTGCCCTGTGAACAAAGATGAGTACTGGCCCTGGGAGTGGGGTGCAGCTGAGGAAAAGAAAAGCAAGGCCATAAAAGGGGAATAAGGCAGTCTCAAGGGCTTTTGAGCAAATTAATGGGAAAACTAAGGAGTCTCCAGAAAGGAGCCAATTAAGAGACTGAACCAAGGTCAAGGGAAGCCAGGAGGTTAAGGTTACTGACCAAGATGTGGTGCCCACAGTAGAAGAACTCACTATGCAGCTGGTGGAAGCCAGGGTGCCATACAGAGGATCTGACTACTACTACTACTACTACTTAGCATTTCTATAGCGCTGCTAGGGTTACGCAGCGCTGTACAAGTTTAAACAAGGGGAAGGACAGTCCCTGCTCAGGAGAGCTTACAATCTAAAGGTTACGAACTATGTAGTCAGTGTAGGTATCATGAATGGGGAAGGTGGTTAGGAGTGGAGTGATTTGCAACCTAAAGACCAGAAGCTCCAAGAAGAAAAGGGGATCTACCATGGGCATTTGATATAAAGTTCAGCACCAACCTCATGGTTGTCCCAAAGATTTGAAGGAAGTCAATCATTGTAGTATAATTGAAGAATTGGCTTGTTTATCCTCAAAGGCGTATCAAATATGAGAGAAGAAGGAACTCTTCAAGAGATAACCAGTAGACTTCATGATCAGTCTAGTGAGCTGGAGAAAGCTCACATCAATATTGCAGAGTTGATTGGCAGATTTATTTTTATTTGTAGTTACAGAAACTACAAAAGGAAAAGAAATTCCTCCAAGCTTAACTGGCAGAGTCTGAAAGATAGCAGAATGAAGGAATATGAGAGTACACCAAAGGACATGGAAACAGAGAAAAGAGGGTTACTGAGCACCATTGCACAACAGACTGAAGAAATAAAGCAACTGAGGAAACAAGTCTACATAAGTAGGAGTTCAACTGAGAATTTAGGAGCTCCAGTATTTGGAAATCTCTATTAGCTACTGAGAGGAGCAATTGGAAAAAGAGAGAGAATGGCTGCAGAGTAGAGAGCTGCACGGCTTCCGTCCCCGCGGAAATCTCGCGGAACCCGCGGGATTCCCGCGGGGACGGAGGCCTGCGGGGTTCCCGCGGGGACGGAGGCAGTTCCTGCGGGGTTCCCGCGGGGATGGAACCAGTTCTGTGGGCTTCCCTTGGAAGTGTAAGCTGCACCTGCACCAGCCTCTCATCTACCGAATACCAATTTATTTGAGTGCTGTCTCCTCCTCCTCCTCCTCTTCTTCCTTGCTTTAACAGCATAAATGTGGAAAGTCTTCCATTAAGGAGGTGGTAGAGTCACAAATGATGACGGAATTCAAAAAGGCGTGCTAACCTTAAATGGCTGCATGTGTGTGGATATGTCAAGTGACACTTAGATGGCGACTCTGGCTGTGATGAACTAGAGCTGATACCTGGCAGACTTGTATGGTCTGTGTCTCATACATGGCAATCTGGTGTAGGATGGGCTGGAAAGGGCTTAGACAGCAACTTCAGTGGCTGGAACATGAGGACAGTGCTGGACAGACTTTTATGGTCTGTGTCCCACAAATGAGAACATGAATAGGCTGGAGTGGGCTTCGATGGCAACTCCAGCAGTTGGAACATAAGGATGGGGCCAGATAGACTTCTGTGGTCTTTGTTCCAGAAACACAAAAGACCATAATCAAATATATAATATCACACTCGTTGATTTAATGATGAATTGATCATGAGTGTGACTATTGGGCAGAGTGGATGGACCGTTCAGGTCTATTTGCTGTCACTTACTATGTTACTATTAATCCTCTTTGCTCTCAGACTGGTGCACAGACCTCAGCTCTGACACAGGCACGAGAATCAGATGTCACCTGACCTACTGGCGCGTGCATGTGGCGACCTCTCAGCACACACTGCCAGTGAATCAGAGACAAATCTTACATGTGCACACCAGAGTGTTCCAAGTTCCAACTTCTGTTCCTTCCTTGCCTACAGTGCTGTGGCTCAAATCCAGAGAGAGACTGAGGGAGCTGACTGGAACTTTCTTTTATGTACTATTAAATTCTTACGGGGATGGGTGGGGATGGGTTAAATTCTTGCGGGGACGGGTGGGGACGGGTTGGGATGGTTTAAATCTTTGCGGGGATGGGTGGGGATGGGTAAGATTCCAGTGGGGATGGGTGGGGACGGGTAAGATTCCAGCAGGGACGGGCGGGGATGGGTAAGATTTCTGTCCCCGTGCAACTCTCTACTGCAGAGCAAGAATGCCTGGCTAAACACCCAACTAGAGGCCAACCAAAACTACTTTTTTCTTTTTTTATTTATGTTTCAATAATTTTTATTGACAGCAAATTCAAATACAGTTAAATTCACATAGGAAACTTATTTATAACCATTTACATTTTTACAAGCGATAAAAGAACTTGCTGGAAATACAGAGAAAGTAATATGTAGGAATTATTTCAGTCAGGTAATTCTATTCTCTTCCATAGACCACTAAATAGGGAGACTGAAACAAGATAAGGAGATCAATTAAACAGTAAACAGAAAAAAAACCCATGGTATTAACCTGATTATCCCCAGATATTACTCGTCTAATTCATTATTCCACATTGTTTGTAAGCCACATTGTGCCTGCATGAGTGGGAAAATGTGGGATATAAGTGCACAATAAATAAATAAATAAATTATTCCACATTGATCATCTGGTTGGCTTCTTCAAGGCCAATACGGTGTATAGTCAAATCATTTAATTAAAAAACATACTTATTGTCCAATATTAGTTAGAAATAATACATCTGATTACATTCTGTCTCTTTTAAAAACCAGAAGTTATTTAACAATACATATACTTCAGTGTCTAATTCAAATCCCACTGATTAAAGTAATCCCAGTTTTCACAGGCTTCACTCCTTTTCATTTGAGGAAATATTTCTGAGGAAAGAAACTACTTTTTTCAAATTCAGGCGAAACCAAAAACTAAAGTTTGGTTGTGTGAATGTGAATCAATGAAGCTCACTGGGGGATTTCAGAACTTGCAGTCTGCAATCTGTAGCCTTTTGCTAAACCTACAGGAGATTATTACCCTCCAGTTCTAGGAACTGCAAGCACAGGCTGGCAACTGTGACGTTTGTGAGCCCTCAGCCCAGAGGTGGCTGCGTGAGAATCACCCAACCACCTCTGGGTAGACCGACTAAGAGTACTCCCAAGAACTGGACTGGACCAGAAGTGGAGATGAACTGAGGCAGCTTTATTAGTAGCAAAAAACACACGGCTAAAAGGGTAACCAAACGGCACAGAAAGGAAAACAGGCAACCTAGCTATACAGTCTAACCTAACTGAAGCAAGGCAAACATAAAACATAGAATAAGGTAAAGTAGAACAGCCTAGCTGTATGGGGAAATCAAACATAAGCAGCCTAGCTGCACATCTCACTACTAGCGGAAACAATGCAAAGCATAAAGTACACAGTAAAGGTAAAGTAGAACAGCCTAGCTGTATAGGGAAATCAAACATAAGCAGCCTAGCTGCGCATCTCAATATTAGCAAAGCAATGCAAACATATAGCATACAGTAGAACACAATAGACTAGGCAAAGGGCCCACCCTAGTGGGACAAAGACAAGCAGGCAATACTTGGCTGACAGCGGTAGTGGTTAAGAAAAGGGTTCATTCTGTCAGTGCACTCAGATGAGCCGCTGAACAACCACGGCAAGCTCCCTTAAAATCAGAGTTGAGCAGATGCAAAACAAAGGGAAAAGATAGAGGGCTAGATGCACTAACCCCATATAAAGAGCCCTTTCCTTACCGATCCCTTAGCGAATTAGTAAGGAAAGGGCATGCATGAAGGAAATCGCATGCAAATGAGCTGCTCACTGTTAGCTCATTTGCACACGATTTCCTTCCAGTCGGCCAGCTGAGCATGTGCCAATCGTTATGCTGGCTGCACTGCATGCCAAATACGTCCTTCACAAAAAAAAGGACATCCCTGACGAGCACTGGACGTTTTACTTCAGCTTTTGTGATGGGCATCCTTCTGGGACGTGTTTTTCTTACGTTCCTGAAATGACCACAGCCATGGAGGTTCTCTCAACATTCTCCTCGTCCCCTCCAAGATTGTTTTCAGCTTGCGTCCCCCTCCCCACCAAGATCGGGACCTGTGAGGACATCCAAATCAAAACTATTTGGACATCCCTCCTTCCGGGTCTCTCTCAGCCAATCACAGTGCGTTTAGCTGTCACCAGTTTCAGCTAAACTTTATTAGCTGAGAGAAACCTGGAGGGAGGGATGTTCAAATAGTTTTGATTTGGACATCCTCACAGGTCCCGATCTTGGGGGGAAGGGATGCAAGCTGAAAACAATCTTGGAGGGGACGAGGAGAATGTTGAGAGAACCTCCATTGCTGTGGTCATTTCAGGCACATAAGAAAAACACATCCCAGAAGGATGCCCATCTCAAAAGCTGAAGGAAAACATCCAGGTGCTCATAGGCGCCCCGTATAAGAGGCTTGGGGAGGCTAAGCCTCCCCAAGCCCAGCTGTGAACTTCCCCGCGGCCATGCCTACCTCTAAATGCAGCCCGAGACAAGACTCGACGAAATCTTCTGTTGAGTAGCGCAGCGGCAGCCAGGAACGAGACCTGCCATCGCTACTCTCCACCCACAGCCAGCAAAACATAAGAAAAAAAGAAGCGCGGGGCCGCAGCAGCCTTCAGACATGCGCTGTCGGCTCTGCCGGTCTCTGCCCCGTGACGTCAATTTCCCATTCCGGGGTCAGAGGACCGGCAGAGCCGACAGCGCATGTCTGAAGGCTGCTGCAGCCCCGCGTTTCTTTTTCATCTTCTGTCAGCGCTGCTGTTAAGAGGCCCGGGCCGGAGGGAGAGGAGAGAACGTGGCTAATGGCTGGAAATGGTAGGAGGAGAGAGAGGGAGAGCCAGGGGGCATGGACAAGAGCAGTGGAGAGCCAAAGAGCGATAGGGAGAGAAAGAGGGGCCGTAGAAAAAAGCAGGGGAGAGCCAGGGACATGGAAAAAAGCAGGGGAGAGCCAGAAAGAGATGGAGAGAGAAAGGGGGGCCATGGAAAAGAGCAGGGGAGAGCCAGAAAGAGATGGGGAGAGAAAGGGGGCCATGGAAAAGAGCAGGGGAGAGCCAGAAAGAGATGGGGAGAGAAAGAGGGGCCATGGAAAAGAGCACAGGAGAGCCAGGGACATGGAAAAAAGTAGGGGAGAGCCAGAAAGAGATGGGGAGAGAAAGAGGGGCCATGGAAAAGAGCAGGGGAGAGCCAGGGACATGGAAAAAAAGCAGTGGAGAGCCAGAAAAAGATGGGGAGAGAAAGAGGGGAACATGGGCAGGAGAGAGAGAGAGAAGCTGCTGGGGAGAAACTGGGGGAGACCCTAGCTGTCAGACTGAGAAATGCTGGCTGGATGAAAGGAGGGAGAAAGAGGAAAATGCTGGAAGGAGGGGTCAGAATGAGGGAAGACGCTGGTAGGAAGGGACAGAGGAAAGACACTGGAAGGATGGGGTGAGAGAGGACATGCTGAATGGAAAAGGGTCAAGAGAGAGAACTGTCTAGAAGGAAGGAGAGACAGAGGGAGACAATGGACGGAAGGATTGGGAGAGGGTAATGGGTGGAAGGATGGAGAGAGAAAGATGGATGATACTGGATGGAAGGGTAGGAGAGAAAGAAGGAAGGTGCTGGACATGGATGGAGGGAAGGAAAGTATATGCACATGGATGGAGGGGAGTGAGGAGAAATGCTGGATATGGATGGAGGGAAAACTGTTGAATTAAAGAGCTGGATCGGGATACTGAAGGATAGGGACAGGGCTACAGATGGTAGACAGGACGCATAAGGACACAGGAGGATGGTGGACATGGTGAGAGAAAAAATATCAAATAGAAAGAAGACCCTGCATAAAACAGAAGACACTGGGACCAAAGCGAATAGAAAAACTAAATGATCAGACAACAAAGGTAGAAAAAAGTATTTTATTCAGAATTTATTAACTGGAATATCTCAGCTTTTGGAAATGTGCACCTGTGATGTTTTGCATGTAAGTTTCAATTTTTCTAGTATTGCTGCATGCTGAGTCTGACTTCTTGAGGTAACTTTCCAGTTCAGTATTTTGCCTTCATATCTGTTGTGTCATGTATTTTTCATGTGATCAAGGTGCAGTATTCTGCTAGCGTGTAGTATTTTCAGCCCTTTTTGGTGTTTTTTTGTTTCACTAGGTTGTGCACTGCTGTTTTAGAGCCCGGTGTAATTACAGTGCTGCCTTTCCATGCATAAGGTTGTAGCTTGTCCTATCCTTGGAATTAGTACTGTTATGGTTTGGTAAGGTTATGAGTGTGTTTTTGCACAAGTTTGTATATAGTGTTTTGCAGTGGAGAGATTGTGTATTGGCCTTACTGAAGTGGCACCAATTCATCAGAAAGGGTTTTAGAGCCTAAATCATGACACACTACCTCTTGAAGGATCTACATAAAAGGAGCTCATTGTGAACACTTTCCACCCTAAAAGGGTGTTTTGTGGCTCTACATGAGAATTGTGATATTATGATCCCTTGTTTCATATTGTTGACGGTCTGCATTTTCCGTATGGGTGGTATATTGGTTTATTAGGGTCTGCCCAGTGTTATGGTACAGTAAGGTTTATGAGTGTGTTTTTGCACAAATTTGTGCATAGTGTTTTGCAGTTGAGCAATTGTGGTTAGTACATGCTTTGAGCAACCACTTTATTGTTTGACATATGATACATATTTAATATCTAAATTTAATAAAAGGTATTGTGACTTATTTTTTACTTATTTTTTTTCTATGTTGTCAGACAATTATGGATGTAAGCCCCGCCCCTGGCCCCACCCCTAACCCCGCCCCCTTTAGCCTCCCCAAACAGTTGGGCCACCGACCGCCTATGCAGGTGCTGGTCAGGGACTCCAGATACACTAATTGGTAGAGTGGGTGGTGCAGGGGCTCTGGGGAGGCTTTAAATGCTTTTGCCTTTGATTTTGTAGGGAGCTCCCTACTGTGACTGCAGAAAAATGCCTGGGGGGAAGGGTCAGAGCTGTTCTGCTACAAAGAAATCAGCACATGAAAAGAAACCCAGACAGCAGTTTAGTGCTGAAAGAAAACGTAACTTTTTTTTTTGTGAAGGACATCCAATTGTTAGGCACTTGGACATCCTTCACTCGGAAAAAAAAGACATCCCTGACGAGCACTTGTATGTTTTTTTTTCCTTCCGATTCCCTCACAGCAGCCCCAATGAGAGGTGCAGTCCTCCCGTTAGGTTTTCCACAGTAAGGGGATCGGAAAACGGTAGTTCATCGCATCGCATACACATTGTAATACTAATTTGCTCTTTTGCATTCCGTTTTCGTTAGCTGCTACCGTGACAGGGAAATGGCTCGGAGAACCCTTTTGTGCACATCCCAGTTTACTACTTGTGCGTTAAACTGGCTAGAACCAGTTTAAAAACCACGTTGCTGGCTCATTAAGTTTAGTGCATCTGGCCCAGAGTCTCTTGAGGACCTGTACCACAGGTAGAGACCAGAGCGGAACACTCCGCTCGCAGAAGACTAGGGATGTCACCTAAGACCAGCAAACAGTCACTGAGGCACCCGAGCCAAATGCTTCTAAGGCAAGCAAGGTGAAGAAGTTAAACCTGAACCGATGCTCCCAAGGCAGAAGACTCAACAGCTCTGCACAGCACCCAAGGGCCAGGAACAGCCCACGTGGACTCCTCCGCGCTCCAAGCACTGCTTCCTCATCCAGAGATGCCTCGAGACATGGCCTCAGCCGCTGCACCTGCAGCACTCCCCGTCATCCATGCCACAGAGTCCCAAACACAGCACAAAGCCACTCGCTGCATACAGCAACCAAGGACTCACTGTGGGCAACAGGAAACTCAGCTGAGGCACAGAAGGCTCTGGACTCACAGTCTTGGCAGGCAGGCTTCGAGTGGACCAGAGCAAAGGTGAAAGCTGATGGCAAAGCTTTTACTCTTCAGGACCACCAGGCTTGAAAGCAGACTTCCACTGGAACACGGCATAAGGAGAAAGCTGCAGCAAGGCTTTACCTCTCAGGACTACCTGACTTGGAATCAGACTTCCACTGGAACACAGCATAAGGAGAAAGCTGTAGCAAAGCTTTACGTCTCAGGACTACCAGGCTTGGAGGCAGACTTCCACTGGAACACGGCATAAGGAGAAAGCTGAAGGCAAAGCTTCAGGCCACGGCCTCGCAAAGAAACAGAAGTCGGAACTAGCAGAGCCTCAGGCAGGCCTGGGCTTAATCAAGAATAATTGCCAGAACACTGAGCACACTCAGAAGCCAGCTTAAGAAGTGCTCAGTGCTGATGACATCACCAGCTTGGCCTCCACCTCTCTACAGTGACCCTACAGGTCGCTGACTGGAACTGCAGGTTAATTTTAGTAGGTTTAAAAGGAGGAACAGGGTACTGACAAGCAAGGCATGGACATCGGTGACGACGACCGTCACAACAACTAGGAGTGACATTTTAACAAGGACTTCCCAACAAGTCAGACACATTTAGGTTCCCAAGTCAATGCAGATGTAGTTACTATCCTCTGAGATAGGAACTTTGTGAAAATGTGTTAAAACAAATCATTATTACCAGCTTTTTATGCTTACTCAAACTGTGTACAAATGGAAGGACTGTATGTTCTGAAAAATTACAATCAAGAGCAATATACTTCTCAATTTATTTACCTTTTACCTTCAAACTTCATTTCATTCTAATATCATTTTCCTACTAATAGCATAAGCTGAGCAGTACTTGTGCTTGAAAACAATCACCACAACTTCCTCCCTCACAGAATCAAGCTTCTGCACACCACAAGTTTGACTAAAATGCTAAATCTTCATTATACTCAGAGCCTGGAAATTCTTCAGGATCATCCAAATAGTATCCAGGCCAGAATATCTATAATAATTTAAATAATTAAGGACCACATTTTACCTCCAAGCAAAATAGCCTCTATACACACGTACCCCCTCAGCTAATTAAAACTAAAAGCCACAGTGCTTTTACAATAGCTCACTTTGCACCACACTTGGAGTGACAGCTGTTGTCATATCTCCACAGAGAAGTTAACTCCTAAGGAGCTTATCATCCCCAATTTACAGACTTAAATTCCTGCTAAATTTTTTATTTGGATCACTCTATTTACCATATAAACAAACTACTATGCAAAATTATAACTGCATTACTTGCAATCGCTTTACACAAAAAAATAAAGAAAGAATGCAAAGAGTAGCTCCCCCCCTCTCCCCAGACTTTCTTACAATCCCTGGTGGTCTAGGGGTGTAGTCATGGCAGGAGTGATTTCCAGTCGCTGCACTCTCAAAATGACTGCTGTGAGATGAGAGATTTTTTTGTTTTTTTAATTTTTTTTAGATTTGTCACTTTTGAAGAACTGTCCAGGGTGTATCAGTTGCCTCAATATGACTTCTTGGCTTGTCATCATCTGCTCCATTTTCTTTGTTCAAGGGCACTTGAAGTAAACTTGTTTGCAGATGAAACCATTGTGGAAGGTATACGTGAGGACTTTATCAACACTAAATTCTTAATATCTTGCTTTTATCGTCACCTTCAAGATGCTCTTCCTCCAGCTCAGGCCCACCATTAGAGGTGGCAATTCAAATTGGGAGTCACCTATGAGGAAGCAGATTGGGTCACCATGGAAGTTGCATCAGTGAGAGTATCTTCAGCTATGAACATTCAGGAAAATTGTACAAAGGTTCTATATCATTGTTATAGCCTCACTGACTTGTTGGTGTAAATGTGGGGATAAGGGAGCTGTGGGGCACATATAGTGGACTTGTCACAAGTGAAAGTCTTCTGGAAGACTGTGCAGGCAAGAGTGCAGCGATGGCTAGGTTTGGCAATACCTTGAGACCCTGCAATTTTTCTTTTAATAAGCCAATCCCAGAAAGGTAGCCTACTGGCTAAACAGTGGTTTAATGCTGCTAGAATGACAGTAGCGAGACCTTGAAAATAACCTAGTTTTCCACCATTGATTAAATGGTACAACATAATGTGGTATATTTCTGAGATGGAAAGACTCACTGACTAACATAAAACTGTGCCCAAGTGGGAGAAGATATGGACTCCCTTTACCACTTCTGTTCTTTAAAGTGTTTAGGCTTATAGCTTTGGCTTTATGGTGTGGTGAGTGGTGATGTGTTGGGGGAATGGGTATTCAGAGGAACTAAGGTAAATACTGTTTGATGGCGTGTTGAACTGAATGGGAAATGTTTCCTTGCTTGCTGTTTTTGCTCTAGATGTATCTCATCGGTTTAATAAAGACACCTTTGAAATAAAATAAAAAATGTCTGCCTACATTCAACCATCTATACTTCTTCCCTTAGTACTCTGATCTCATCCCATGATTTTCAGTATCTCCAGGCCAAAGTATCAGCCTGCCTGTCTGACATTGCTGCCTGGATGTCTCACTGCCATCTGAAACTAAATATGACCAAGACTGAGCTTCTTATCTTTCACCCTAAACCAACATCTCTTCTTCCCCTATTCTTTATCTCTGTGGATACCACTCTCATCCGCCCTGTCTCATCAACTTGTAACCTTGGAGTCATCTTCGACTCCTCTCTCTCCTTCTCTGCACATATTCAACAGACTGCTAAAACTTGTCGTTTCTTTCTCTATAATATCACCAAAATTCATCCTTTCCTTTCTGAGCACACTACCAGAACCCTATCCACACTCGTATCACTTTTCGCTTAGACTATTGCAACTTGCTTCTCACAGGTCTCCCACTTAGCCACTTCTCTCCTCTTTAATCTGTTCAAAATTCTGCTGCACGACTTATATTCTGCCAGTGTCACTATGCTCATATTAGCCCTCTCCTCAAGTCACTTCAATGGCTCCTTATCCATTTCCGCATACAGTTCAAACTCCTCTTATTGACTTATAAGTGCATTCACAGGTCATTTTGGGTCTTGTTCAGTACCTCTCCACTCTTATCTCTCCCTACACTCCTCCCCGGAAACTCCATTCACTGGGTAAATCTCTCTTATCTACACCCTTCTCCTCCACTGCTAACTCCAGACTCCACTCCTTTTATCTTGCTGCACTATATGCCTGGAATAGACTTCCTGAGCTGGTACATCAAGCTCCATCTCTGGCCGTCTTCAAATCTAGGCTAAAAGCCCACCTTTTTGATGCTGTTTTTAACTCCTAGCCCTTATCTCTTATTTGTTCTGTTTGTCTTTCCTAATTAGATTGTAAGCTCTGTCAAGCAGGGACTGTCTCTTTATGTCCAGTGTATAGCGCTGCATATGTCTAATAGCGCTATAGAAATGATAAGTAGTAGTAGTAGTAACCAGTGACTCGGCAACAGGCTTCCTGGTGTCTTGCTGACTTCCATGTTCCTACTTGCTTGTTCCGGCCTTGCCTTGTTCCAGTGTTCCTTCCAGCCTGTTCCCGCCTTGCCTTGTTTCAGTATTCCTTCCAGCCAGTTCCTGCCCTGTCTTGTTCCAGTGTTCCGGCCAGTCTTTTCCTGCCCTGCCTTGTTCTAGTGTTCCTGCTACTTACTTGTTTCTGACTTTGCTTGTTTGCAGCATGCCTAGATTTTTGGTCTGTTCCAGACCTCTCTGTCTGCTACTGGGCTTGGCCTTTGACCCTTCTAGCTTGGGTTCGCTGCAGTGTCCTGGACTTTGTCAAGCATCTGTGTCAGCAGCCGTCAGTGAGGACATGTGCTGCACTTGCATCACACAGGTGGAGCCAACCTCACTATGGCCCAAAGGATCACTTCCCTTGAACCGTGACAGTTTGCCAAGGCCATGAGCTCAATTGATAAGCCGCCTCTCCAGTTTCTCCAGGACCTCACCCAGGTGGTCCAGCAACAACAGATTTAACTTCAACAGCTGATGGGAACCCTTCAAGGGGTCTGTTCTCAGCTAATAGCGATGCAAACTGCAGCCCCTTCAGGTTCAAATCTGCTTCTGGGACTCTGTCCAGTGGCCCCACCTCTGACTTACCCGGTGTCTCAACCACAAGTCTCGGCACAGCTGTGCTTTGATAGAGACCCCAAAGTGTGTTGAGGATTTATAAACTAGTGCCTGATGAACTTTGAATGACAGCTCTCCAGCTTTCCATCTAATCAGATCAAGGTCACCTTGACTGTTTTCCTCTTGTCCGGGCAAGCTCTGACTTGAGCATCTCCCCTGTGGGAGCAGGACAATCCACTTACGTCCAACCTGGCAGAATTTCTTACTCGCTTTTGGCAGGTTTTTGACGAGATAGTATGTTCCTACTTGGTGGCTTCTGAGCTCCTGCATCTGCAGCAAGGGACTCAAACTATACGTCAGTATGCCATTCAGTTCCAGACCCTGATTTCAGAACTGCAGTGGAATCAAGAGGCCCAAGTTGCTGTCTTCTGGCAGGGCCTCGTGGGGCACATAAAGGATGAACTTGTGATTTCAGAAGCCTATACAGCCACAGGCTCCATTCCTCTCTGCCACTGTGGGAGAGGAGATTCCCATGCAGATGGGATGTTCTCGACTGTCAGAGGAAAAGAAACAAAGTCAGAGAGCACAGGATCTATGTTTATATTGCACAGACCCAGGACATTATGTAACTAAATGTCCCAGGAAACCGAGAAACTCCAAAGCCTAGGGTTAGTTGGGGAGGCACGCCTAGGTCCATTCCAAACCTCTTCAACCTCCCTCATTACCTTACCAGTCACTCTTCAGTTGGGAGATAAACAAGTTATTATCTGCGCTTTCCTTAACTCTGGTGCCACTGGGAACTTTGTGGACAAATGGATGGTTCACCAATATTCTTGTGAATCCCCTTAGGAAACCTCTTTGTATCTCTTCAGATTATGGGGACCCACTGCCTGGGCACTTGTTGGCGATTACTAGCCCTATTTCTCTTCAGGTGGGCCTCTTGCATATATCAGTTAATCAGGTCATTTTGGGTCTTCCTTGGTTACAGAAACATGAACCTCATCTCAACTGGCGCTCTGGAGATATTCTGACCTGGGTCTGACCTGTTTTCATTCCTACTTAACACCTTTTCAATCTTGGCTAACTCTGGCTAAAACTGAATCATCCCTGCCTTCCGGTATTCCAACAGCTTATGGCATTTATGAAGATATCTTCTGCAAGAAACAAGCTGAGAGACTACCGCCTCATCGGTAGTGATGGTGATGATGTGTCTTCAGTACCAGACTGGCTAATCTACTAAAGAGGGATTTAAACTAAATTTGCTGGGAATGGGTGAGAAAAGCCCCAGTCACTAATAAACCTCAGGAAGGTAAGACACCAAATACCCATATAGAAAGAGGGAAAAAAGTAACATCTGGAGAACCTTGTATGCCAATGCCCATAGTATGGGAAACAAATTTCTAGATCTAGAGGCTGCAATGATAGAGGCCGACTTGCATTTAGTGGTAGTCACAGAGACATGGTTCATGGAGAACCATGACTGGGATATAGTTGCACCTGGCTATAAGCTATTCAGGAAGGACAGGGTAAGAAAAAAGGGTGGAGTGGCATTATATGTTAAGAATAATATTAAAGTAACAGAACTGCAGGTGGGGTAAGAAAGAATCAATGTGGGTTAAAGTGGTAAGAGGAAAAAGAAAATATATTTACATTGGTGTAATGTACAGGTCACCTTCACAGTCAGAAGAATTGGATAGAGACTTAAGACATCCACAAGATAACTAGGAAAGGGGAAGTACTACTGGTAGGTGATTTTAATATGCGTGACATCGATTGGGGCGTCCCTGCTGCGGGGTCATCTAGAAATAAAGGGATCTTGGATTCTCTACAGGAAGAATTGTTTCAGCAGTGGGTAACAGAACCAATACAGAATGGAGCTATCTAGACCTGGTGCTTACAAACAGGGACAATGTTTCTGATGTTATGGTAGGAGATCATTTGGCATCTAGTGATCACCAAAGGGGGTGGTTCAATATTAAGACAAAGGAGGAGAGGGCTTATTCAAGACTGTGTTCACGGATGAAAGGCTGGAAGGGAAGGACCATAGAAAACAAATACTAATGGGGATGGATGGATAGTAGACCAGGACCAATTCTCAGAAGACTGAGTTCAGGAGGAGCTAGCTAAACTAAACGTTGACAAAGTGATAGGGCCTGATGGGATATATACAAGGGTACGCAAGGAACTCGGAGATGTTCTGGCGGCTCCGCTGTCTGATTTCTTCAATGCTTCCTTAGTCTGGAGTGGTCCCGGAGGACTGGAAAAGGGCAGATGTGGTCCCTCTGCACAAGAGTGGAAGTAAGGAGGAGGTTGAGAATTACAGACCTGTCAGTCTGACCTCGGTAGTGAGTAAACTAATGGAAATACTTCTAAAGCAGAGGATCAAGTGGTTTCTCAAATCAAATGGCCTGGTTTCACTAGGGGCAGGTTGTGTCAGACAATCCTGATTGATTTCTTTGACTGGGTGACTAAACAATTGGACGTGAGAGGGGCGCTAGATGTTGTATACTTGGATTTTAGCAAAGTCTTTGACACAGTTCTGCACAGGCGACTGATTAATAAACTGAGCGCCCTTGGTATGGGACCTAAAGTGACCGACTAGGTTAACAACTGGTAAATGGGAGGAAACAGAGGGTAGTGGTAAATGGAGCTTGCTCTGAGGAAAGGGATGTTATCAGTGGTGTACCGCAGAGATTGGTCCTCGGGCCGGCTCTTTTTAACATCATTTTGAGTAATATTGCGGAAGGGCTGTCTGGTAAGGTTTGTCTCTTTGCAGATGATACGAAACTCTGCAATGGGGTGGACACCCCAGAGGGTGTGGATGGCATGAAGAAGGATCTAGCAAACCTTGAAGAATGGTCCGATAATTGGCAAATCAGATTTAATGCTAAGAAATGCAGGGTCATGCACTTAGGTTACAAGAATCCAAGGGCACGGTACAATATAGGGGGTGAAATGCTTCTGTGTATGAAAGAAGAGCAGGGCTTGGGGGTGATTGTGTCTGATGACCTTAAAGTGGCCAAACAGGTAGAAAAGGCAATGGTCAAAGCCAGAAGGATGCTTGAGTGCATAAGGAGAGGGATGACCATCAGGAAAAAAGAGGCGATAGTGCCCTTGAATAAGTCTCTGCTGAGGCCCCATTTAGAGTACTGCATGCAATTCTGGAGACCGCACCTACAAAAAGATATAAACATGATGGAGTCGGTGCAGAGGGCGGCTACTAAATTGGTAAGCGGTCTCTGTTATAAAACATGAACCTCAACATGTATAGGCTGGAAGAGAGGCAGAAGAGAGGGGATATGATAGAGACATTTAAATACCTCAGTGGTGTTAATGTACAGGAGATGAGCCTTTTTCAAATGAAGGAAAACTCTGGAATGAGAGAACATAGGATGAAGTTAAGAGAAAATAAGCTTAGGAGGAATCTAAGAAAATACTCTTTCACCGAATGGGTGGTGGATACGTGGAATGGCCTCCTGGTGAAGGTTGTGGAGACGAAGACTGTGTTAGAATTTAAGAAAGCATGGGACAGGACATGGGATCCCTTAGGAAAAGGAGGAGTTAGTAGTTACTGATACCTCACGCTCTTTCTTTGTGGAAGTGGATGCCTCCGCTGTAGGGGCCGTTCTTTCCAAGACCTCCCCCAGCGGGAAACTGTTGCCCTGCTCCTTTCTTTTGAAGAAATTCTCCACAGCTGAACAGAACTACATCATTGGGAACCACAAACTCCTAGCCATTAAATTGGCCCTAGAAGAGTGGAGACATCTACTGGAGGGGGCTTTACATCCTTTCAACATAACCACTGATCACCAGTGGTGTTCCTTGGTTGGCTGCCACCCAGGGTGGATCTCCACTGCGCACCTCCCCCCCAGCACATCACCTCCAACCTCCTCCCCGGTGCATTGCTGTTACCTCCTGGGGGTGCTGGGAGCAGCCGCACGGCTGTCGACTCTGCTTTCCCTGCCTGGACCAGGAAGTAACATCAGAGGGAACAAGGAACTGGCGGAGCCGACAGCCACGCGGTTGCTTCATGCATCCCCCTGCAGTGTGCACCCAGGGCAAACTGCCCCTACTGCCCTGCCCTTGGTATGCCATTGCCGATCACAAGAACTTGTTATATCTACAGGAGGCCAAAAGGCTGAACCCTCATCAGGCCAGGTGGTGCCTCTTTTTTTCCCACTTTGATTTCCAGCTGACCTACTGCCCAGCAGATAAAAATGCCCTTTCCAGGTGTCCTTTGATACTATTGGAACCATCTCCGAACCTCAAATTGTCATTGATGGTGTATAGATTCTGGCTGTTTCCCAGATCACCATACCTCCAGGGAAAACATTTGTTCTGAAACAAGGGGAAGGCCTTCAGGAGGGCACATGATTTCAATGTTGCGGGGCACCCAGCAATAAAGAAAACCTTTCAACTTATGGCATGTCAATATTGGTGGCCTCAAATGTCTCAAGATGTACAACATTATGTCAAGTCCTCTGTCAACTATGCTAGAAATAAGCCCATGCATGCTTGCCCTTGGAGTCTGCTGCAGCCTTTTCCAGTTCCTGAGAGGCCCTGGTCAGACATCTCCATGGACTTCATTAGTGATATTCCTTCCTCCCAGGGGTGCACCACTATGTGGGTGGTAGTGGATTGTTTTTCCAAGATGGCATACTTTATTCCCATGAGCTACTTACCATCTGCAACCACCTTGGCCCAGTCCTTTGTTAAAAATATCTTCCATTTCCACGGATTACCTGAATGCATCATCAGTGACTGTAGGAATCAGTTTACCTCTCGTTTTTGACGGAAGTTATATGAGAATTTCAACATCCAGTTGGACTTCTCCTCAGTATATCATCCCCAATCCAATGGTCAGACAGAAAAGGTAAATCAAATCCTAAACAATTTTCTTCAAGCCTATGTTAGTGAGTGCCAGGATGACCAGGCACCTCTACTTCCCTGGGCTGAGTTCTCTTATAACAATCACATCAGTGAATCTACAGGATCCTCTCCTTTCTATGTGGTATATGGAGAACATCCCTGGATTGCTGTACCGGTTCACTTCTCTTCTACCACACCTGTAGTTCAACAGGTAGTTGGGAACATCCAGGAAATCTGGGACCAGACCCGATGCCTACTCACTAAGACTTCAGCATCCTACAAGAAATAGGCTGATCACAAATGATGACTGGCTCCAATATTTCACCCTGGGGAGAAGGTCTAGCTCAGCACCAAATACCTTAGACTTAAGGTGCCATCTCAGAAGTCCTCACCCAGGTTCATAAGGTCCTTTTCGGTGCAATGTCTGCTGGGCCCAGTCACTTATCAGTTGCAGCTTCCCCCTTCTATGTGTCCCTACTAAAGCTGGTCATTTTGTTGAGAAACACAACAAGGGAACCTCCACCACCCATTCCAGCAGTTGTAGATGATCCAGAATTCAAGGTGCAAGATATACTGGATGCTAAGAGGATTAGGGGGAAACTACATTATTCTCTTGCTTGAAAGGGCTTTGAACCAGAGGATAATACATGGGAACCTGCTGATAATGTCCATGACCCTGCACTTATGAGACGCTTTCATCACCTCTACCCCCTAAAGCCCAAGCCTTATAGGGGACTGGAGAGGGAGCGTAGATGAGGAGGTGCTGTCACACCTCTCACCTGTTTCCTGAAGTCCCCTGTGGTCCAGTAGCCTCCCATGCCTGAGGAATCTTTTCTGTTTCCTGGAAGTCTGCACTTCCTTTTTGTAGCCCTGCCATGTGGCACTGACTGATAACATCACATCCTGCCTAGATATTTAAGGAAATTCTCTACACTCAGACAATGCCTTGGCAACAGGCTTCCTGGTGTCTTGCTGACTTCTGTGTTCCTGCTTGCTTGTTCCTGCCTTCCCTTGTTCCAGTGTTCCTGCCAGCCTGTTTCTGCCTTGCATGGTTTCTGTGTTCCTGACAGCTTGTTCCTGCCTTGCCTTGTTCTATTATTCCTGCCAGCCTGTGCCTGCCCTGCCTTGTTTCAGTGTTCCGGCCAGCCTATTCCTGCCCTGCTTTGTTCTAGTGTTCCTGCCTATCTAGATTTTTGGTCTTCCAGACCTATCTATCTGCTGCTGGCCTTGGCCTTTGACCCTTCTAGCTTGGGTTGACTGCACTGTCTGCTATAGTGGCCTGGACTTTGTCAAGCTTCTGTGTCACAGCCATTAGCGAGGACCTGTACTGCACTTGCATTGCACAGGTACAGCCACTCTCGCTACAGCCCAAGGGCTAACTTCCCTTGAACTGTGACAACCATAGAATGAGAACAGGAGGTCAGAGAGTTAAAAAGCAGCTTGGAGAACAAGGTGGTGAAGGTTACCTGGCTGCAGAAGCAGTAACCCTTATGAATTTCTCCATTGAGACTCTGAAGGTACAAGTGGAAGAGCTGTTTAATGAACAAAAAGATGTCAAAGAGATGTCCCAGGCTGTTGAGGACCAACATGACAAAGCCATTGGGGGAAGAAAGCCAATTACGTGACTAACTCGAGCAGTAGAACCTCCTCATGGAAGGAAGGAGATAACCTGTCAGTTGCAGGATTTGCAAAGACAGTTGGAAATATTTGAAAATATTAAAGTTTGCTTACCGAGGAGATCAATGAGAAGTTTAAGCAACTGACAGCTATGGAATGGGAACTGGCACAGCAACAGCAGGAGAATGAGGGGCTTACTGACTAGATTTATCTGCTGATGGACCAGACCCAGGTCTATCAGGTGCAAGCGGAGACTGTCAGAAGTGAAACCAGGCAATTGCAATAGTAATTGTCCACCGCAGTGCCACAGTGGCAGTAACCTGAACTGACAACTGACCAGAGTCATAATGAGGCACTAGCTCAAATCTGAAGGCTGGAATGCCTGAATACAGCACTCCAGAGACAAGTGCAGGAGATAAGTCTCTGGGAGGAGAAAGCACATGAGATAGGAAAAGCAATACAGTAAGATTGTATCCAGCGGACAGAGGGGAATGAACTTTTAACCCAGCATCAGAGTTAAAGTACTAGATCAGCACTAAGTTTGTCAAGGTGCAGGAGCACTGGGAGAAAGTGGAGTGCTAGACAGGAAGATACTAATACAACTGGCACAGAGAGAGGTTCAGCGGACACAGGTGGAAGTATTCAAGAGTGAGAAGTTGAAAGAACTGGAGGATTTGGTTACCCAGCTTGAGAGGCCTTCTGAATTTATAAAAGCATGGGACAGGCACGTGGGATCTCTTAGGGAAAGAAGGAGATAGTGAATTGCTATGGATGGGCAGGCTGGATGGGTCATTTGGCTCTTATCTGCCATCATGTTTCTGTGTTTCTATGAATGGACCCATACCTGGAGGACCAACTTTAGAAATCCATGATGATGTTGGCTGAGAAGCAATTGTTAATTCATGATTTCACAACTTATGAGGCTCATGTCCAGACAGACAAAAGAGAGTTGTCTCACCAAGTAAAAGGCTTAGGCCCTGATGCTCAAAAGTAAACGTGGCACTAGAGGCCAGTAGAACCGTATGAATGCCCACATTTACCAGCGCAGAATGTTCAGAGGTGTGTACCGTGAGAAATGAGAGCGCCAGACACTAGAGCAGATACCATGCAAATATAGTTAAGCTCTTGTAATTGAGATCATTTTGTATTCCACCCCAATACTCAGAAAAGAGTGCCAGAAACAAAACTGCCTTACCACTACAGCGCCCAACACAAACCTTCCTTACCGCTGCAAAAATAATACCAGGTCAGAGCAGGTATTACAGTGTAGGAAGAGAGGATTTCTTATGATTCTCATGCTTCTCTCATGTTTCCTTCTGCAAAATCTGCCGGCTTTGATTGCTTTTGGAAGCAGAAGGAAGCCCCTGCAAGCCCTTAAGCGCTGGTCATAAGAAACAGCAGTCCCAAGCAAAAGCACACATTGGCGTCTGTTTCCTGGGTCTAAATTTAAAGTGTCCATGCTAAAAAAAATAAAATAAAAATGCCCAGTGAAAGCACACATTTGTGTGTGCTTCCTGCATCTAAATATAAGCATCTAAGCTACTAGTGGACACAGTATTGTTGCAGTGGACAGAGACGTTGAAAAGTAGATTATGACAGCGGTTCCTTTTTCAAGGGAGCATGAAGGATCCTGAACTGCTTTGAGTGGCTCGGAGGCAGCTATTGGAGAGAGCAAATATGCTGATAATGATGTGGGAAGCAGTACACTGATATATAATCAAGCCTCAGGTCAGTGCTCCAGTCCTACATGGAGGATAGTTAAAGACAAGAGAGACCTGCATCCGGGAGGGGGTCTCCAGTTACGTTATTTGATCAAAAGATGGGTAAGGAGTGGCCACAACAAATAAGAAAAAGCAATGACCAGGGCTCAGAAGGAGTGGAAGATTCTGAGATGGGAACTCTTCAAGAGAGTTCTTTGGATTTGTTCCCTTCTTCCTATTCCCTGTTTTGGATATCTCAGAGGAATAGAGTCCTAGAGCAGGATCCCAATATTGTAGAATCCGGGGGCTTCACAGAGATCTAAGAGATTCCAAGCAGGTGATCCAAACTCCAGTACAGCAGGATTTCACAGACCACAGGGAGGCTGTAACAGAAGCCTCTGATGCTGGCATTTCCTTACCCACAGATGAAGATGGAGATTGTGATACCTGGTGGTGACATCATTTGGTACAAAATGTTGTGATGCGATGGAGAGGAAAAGAAAGACATTTATACACAAGTAGATGCAACGTTCCAGGTGTGTCATCAGCTTCCAGGTGGCAGAGCATCAGCAGCCATTGGAAGATGTTCAGGTCTAGTTGCAAGAGACTTTAATTGAGGTTGATGTGGATAGAACTGGTGTAGTTCCTAGTGAAGAGCAGTAGGACTGTGGCTACGACATTGATCTGCTTAGTTGAGTTGTAGTGCTGAAGGGGTTTCCTGTCTGGGGTGGGCTGCTGAGCCAGACCAGGGTGCAGTTCCATAGGCCTCGGGTGACAAGGAGACCCTTAGTTCCCTAGTAAGAAGTTGTTCTGGTCCTTGCTCAAGATGGCCCTGCTAGTGGCAGGCATTCACATTGGGAAGGTTGAGCTGAGGAGAAGGGTATGTGATAGAGTGCCTGGAGTAAGCGCAGGTTTCCTTAACTGCACTCCCTCACTGTGCTACATTAAGGGAGGCAGAGCTAGCATGCCCAGCTAGGAGGATGGGCTCAGGCAAGTAGAAAGATAAAACCCCTATACAGGGAACTGAATGGGGAGGCCTAGAACATGGAGGAAGGGTTCTGCAGGGAATTCCCAGTAAGGGCTACAGTGTCCAAAGATAAGCCTGGGGAAGAAAAGAACTGCCCCTCCGCATATGGAGTGGAGTGGAGGAGTGACCTAGTGGTTAGAACACCAGTCTTGCAATCCAGAGGTGGCCAGTTTAAATCCCACTGCTGCTTCTTGTGATCTTGGGCAAGTCACTTAACCCTCCATTGCCTCAGGTACAGACTTAGATTGTGAGCTCTCCTGGTACAGAGAAATATCCAGAGTACCTGAATGTAACTCACCTTGAGCTACTACTGAAAAAGGTGTGAGTAAAATCTAAATAAATAAATAAAAATATGCATCCACTACATGTGTGTTAAGAGAATAGCAGACTGCAAAGGTAGAAAGTCTTTTTCATGAGAATCCTGGGCCTGTGAATCCTGTATATCCAGGCCAGAGTTAGGCCTGGGACTGTGTAAGGCTGCCTTTGAGTTGCTGCATACCGCTTTACTGTTGCTAACTGAAAGGTAGTATATCAAATATAATAAACCATAACGAGGAGTTTTTCAGTGATTCAAAAGATACATTCATTGCAAGACAACCAGGCTGTGCATTAATAGGCTTTGGTATATTGTGTTGAAGCAATAAAGAGTTTTGATTTACCTTTATCCCTTTGACTGGCTGTTACTATAGTGACTCAGTGCCACCGCCACCACCACACCCATGTTGTCAGAGGTGCCAAAATGACAGAATACATTTTTAATGTAGATAACTTCAAAGTGATATTTACAGGGAAAAATAATCCTAATATAAATTCACAATGCCGGGTTCCCTATTAGGATAGGAGTCCCCACCCATTAAAGAGATCTTGGACTTATTGTAGACAATACATTGAAATCCTGAGCTTAGAGTACAGCAGTAGTTAAAATAAAATGTGAGGCAATATTTGGAAAGGAATGAAAAATATTATGCATTTGTATTGACCCACAGAGATTCTGTATCATGAGTACTGTGTGGCCACCCCATCTCAAAAAAGATATAGTGGAAAATGTGCAAAGATGGGTAACCAAAATGACAAAGGGGATGGTACTTCTCTATGGAGAAAAACGAAACAGGTTAGGGCTCTTAAAGAGGGCTGAATGGTGACGTGATAGAGGTCTATTAAATCACGAGACATCCAGAATAGGTAACTAATGAGCTATTGTTAACCCTTTCAAATAGCACCATGACTAGGGAACACTAAATGAAACTAATTTTTAAAAAAAGGTATTTCTTCACTTAACACACGTGTAATCTGTTGCTGGAGAATGTGGTCAAGCTGCTTAGCATATTCTTAAATCATTATTAATCATGTAGATTTGGGAAAGCCACTGTTTATTTCTGGGTGTGAGCAACAAGAAATAGATTTACTCTTTGGGATACTGCCAGGTACTTGTAATCTGGATTGGCCACTGCCAGAAATAGAATGCTGGGCCCAATGGACCTTTTGGTCTGACCCAGTATTGTATTTCTTCTGTTTATTTGTGCTTTCAATTCAATTGAAAACAACTTCAGTTTTGCTGTGGCACTATGAGCCTTAATTTGCAACAATCCAAGTATTTTTTCCCTATGTTATATCCCTTTCCCCTCCTCTTTAGATATGAGAGAGAGGCTAAATATCTGCTGCAAACAGGAGTGCAGGAAGTAGAGCAGAACACACAAAGCAGATAAATTAATTGATTGTAGTCAATCACCCACAAGCCCAATGTGACCACGTTTTGCTCTGAAAAGAGCTGCTGCTCCTTCCTTCCCCTTCCTCTGATACTTTGAAAGCTGCCTCTACAACATCTCCAGCACTGGTTGACCAGAAAGAATGAAACCTAGGTCGCCTGCCTGATAGTGTGCTTCATTATTGCAGTTACTGGGCTGGACTAAGAAGCAATGTTCTCTTGCACAGTGGGTACAGTCTTATGATGAAGATGATACCCAGTGTACCTGCATGTAATTTACCTTGAGCTACTACTGAAAAAGGTGTGAGTAAAATCTAAATAAATATGGAGTGCATAAATATTAATTTTACATCTCAACAAGCACCTGAGCTTTATTTATAGTCTTGGAAAAACTTTTGGGACGCCCTGAATCCTCAACAGTAGTCACTGCTTAAGGACTGAAGGTTTTGCCCAGACGTGGTGGGGAAAGGGGGGGCTTGATTTAAATAGAATTGAGGGACTTCATTAGTCCATAGGTCTGGGGGGTATGGGGTAGTTAGGGAAGGATAGCATAAAAAGGAAGAACAATTATATAGTATCTGTGGAAGATTTCTTTTGATTTGTTATGTTTGTTCCTGTTAGATTATTCTTTGCTTGTTCTTTGTTGTTGTTTATATATGCTGTTGTGGCTCAATATTTCCAAGCTACCAATAAAAATAAATTAAAAAAAGAAACATATGAAAAGGATGATGTTTATCACAGAAACTGGACTATCACCAAAGTGGGGTTATGTGTATTCATATGTCCAGAACAACATGACTTTTGAATGTAGGTTGAGGAAACAGGATATGGGGTTTGTAGTAAAACTTGTTGTGAAGGAGTCTATAGGACGCCGCCACTTCCCCTTAAGGACACTCCCTCACAGTGTCAGATCCACTACAAAAACCCCTAGTCCCGCTTAGGGGGAAGTGGCATGGGAGGGGTGGAGCCAGGAGGGCATAGTCCAGGAAGTATAAAAGGCCGGGCCAGAGCTAGGTTAAGGGAGGCCAAAAGGGGAGCAATGAGACCCATTGCAGATGCCTTTACTCCAAAGCTGAGAAGCTGCAAGCAGGTAGACAGGTTCTACTTGGAATCTTGAAGAGTTTTTGCTTTGGCCTGACTGTCTGCAGGTCAGCCTCATGTATGTACTAGAGGCTGTGCTGGAGCTCTGGCTCTAGGGACCAGGCCAGAGAACTGTAAGAATTGTTGCTGAGTGAAGAATCCATGTACGCTGCAGGAGCAGGCCACCCAAGGGCATTGTTGTGCTTATAAAATTAGCTTTGAATATTGTTTTCTCCCCTCCTGTAAAGTGAACAGGAGCACTTCCCAGACTCCTTTAATAAAATACTATTTGTTTTCATTATGACTTGTGGACTGTGTATGGCTTTCCTTACCAGGCTCCACAGCCTGCCCTCGCTCATGGTACCACACTTGTATTGTCCCAGTGTAATGTGGGTCCCACAGGGCACTGTGAATGTGTGTTAGTATGAATTAGAGGAATCTTGTTATACTATTCCCCCCTCCCCCCCAATATCCCACAAAACAGTTGGGATTCTTTAATGAAAATCATTATGATGTCCAGTTTACATGACCACCCATTTATAAGTTTGGATCATTGTAATAAGCATGTAAGTCATTTAAGAGACAATGAGGCCAAGGATTTTTTAGATACATTAGAACTGGGTGGAATGTCTCAGACTGTGAACTTTCCTACTCACCAAGGGGAGGTTACCTTTGACCTTTAATTCAGACCAAATTTTATTATTAAAGCTGGCCAGTTAATGGTTGATAGCCAAAAGGCTGTCCTATAGTCTAATCACTAGATTCTTTCATGGGGTAGTTCCCTCCAAGCACCTTTACTACAACCTTAGGAATGATCAAAATAAGACTGATGTATAGAAAATGTATGATGAGCTACTACTCTCTGAGGAATGATTAGGTGAAGGATCAGAGAATGAAATAACCGATATACTATATGGCCATTTACAACGGCTCTTAATCATATCGCACCAATTAAGTTCCATCAGAAATGATTTAGATCCACTAGAACATGGTTCTCTGGTAACCTCACAGATATGATGGAAGATGGATAAGTGTTTTGAGTGACAATGTAGGAAATCAAAGATGGCCACCAATAGGGTGCCGCAAAAAAACCCCATTTTTTCAGTTGCATAAAATCTGCTGCTAATAAGCCAAAGAAAATGTTTAACATTGTTAAGAGCCTCATAGATACTGACCAAATTAAATCTTGCCTAGCATCCCCTCATTTACATGCTGAAATGTTGGCCTTTTTTTTTACTTTGAAAGTTGAGAAATTTACAGTTCTTTGAGATTGTTTAAGTGTTGAGACCCCTAAAGTTCTGCTTTAGGTGGATGGCAGAGACCTCCAATATCTCTATTAAAGTACTATGTTATGGCCTATTTATACCCCCAAACAAGGGGTGAGGGGCCTCTCCTAAGAAGCAGTGAGAGGTGATGGGATTGTTTAGGTCTCAGCACTTCCCTTAAAGTGCGAATTCATCAGCTCTGGAGTACAAGAGAGTAGCAGAAAGCCATTTTTCCTGGAAAGAAGGAGAGACACAGTAGATATCCCTTGAATTTGTGTGAAGAGGGCAAGCAGCCCAAGGGAACTACATCTGTGATCAAGTCAGAGTTCACTCCAGATCTGAAAGGTATTAAGAAGAGTAAAAGAGGAGTCTCCAGGCCAGGGGATTGGAGAGTTCTGGAAAAATTATGAGTGTAAGTGTCTGCTGTTGTTTGCTCTCTGCCTTTATTATTGTGGGTTAAGTCAAGTGCTAGTGTCAAGTGGAGAATGTGGCTTAATTTTCCAGCACCCTCCTCCCCCTTCCTGGTCCCAACCTAGATCCAAATACATTATCCAGTGAAAATTACAGTGCAGATCAGTGTTGCCTCCCTGAAGGTGTGCCAAGCAGCATATGAAAACCCTTTGAGGGTCACTCCAGATTGCTCAGCGGTTACACAAGGATCAAACTTGAACCCTGTAGTTATGAAAGATTCCATGTGAGATGGATGATAAATTAGTTAGTTTTCCCTGACCAAGTTCATCCTTAGCTATTGAAGGCTAGCAATGATAAGGTTTGAATTGGTTGAAATTATGAATGTTTCACTGAGTCATGGGCAATTAGCAGTGTGATTCAAAGAGTCTATGATAATTTGAGTGCCAAAGAAGGGTGCCACTGATTAGACAGTTCCACCCAATTATTAGCCTTATTTTTTGTCTAAAATTTTTAGAAAAGATAGTTGGAGCTCAGCTTGGGGAATTTTTTGGAACAAACTTATAGGCTGGACATCAGTCAAGGTAGTTTTCAAACAGAATCATCCCTTTTGGCTATAACAGATTCTATTTACTATCCTTTGGATAAAAACTGTCTATTCTCAAAATGATTTTAGATTTGTACAATTCATTTGATTTAGCAGATCACAAATTCTCTTGATGTGCTATCAAACATTAGGAATCTCGGGAGTCATCTTGCAGTGGCTTTATTCCTTTTCCAATGGAAGATTTTAAAGTATTTTTTATTTCTTAATGGGGCTTGTTCTTTTTAGCCCTTTTTATGAGGTGTCCTCCAGGAGTTTTTTCTCTCCTCATACTATTTAACATCTTTCTACAACTCTTCGGGACACTTATTCAATCCTATGACTTAATTCATTTGCTTTTGCTGATGATATCAAATTATTGTGCCCCTGTGTGGAGACTTGTTTTTGGTCATTACTTGACTAAATTTTTGCCTCCATGATATAGGTTCTTGGTTAATGATAGTTGACTAGTTCTTAATGTTCAAAGACAACCAATACGTATTGGGGAGGTAGATTGGGAACTATTCATGTGAAACCCTCATTTGAGGGTCTGGTAGTCTCCTTAGCCGCTGAGACTGGAGATCTTGGGGTTAAATTAAATCATATAGAAGGTTCTTTTCAACCTCAGACATCTAAAGTTTAACATAAGACTAATAGACTATCCAGCTCATTTTCGAAAGTGATCGCCGGCCATCTTCCGACACAAATCGGAAGATGGCCGGCGATCTCCTGAACCCAGCAAAATCGGTATAATCGAAAGCCGATTGGCCGGGTTCAACTGCTTTCCGTCGCGGAGCCAGTGAAACATCAAGGGGATGTCTGGGTAGGATAGTGAAGGCGGGACGGGGGCGTGCTCACGAGATGGCCGGCTTCGCCTGATAATGGAAAAAAAAAAGCCAGACTTGACGAGCATTTCGCTGGCTTTACTTGGTCCCTTTTTTTCATGACCAAGCTTCAAAAAGGGGCCCCAACTGACCAAATGACCACCGGAGGGAATTGGAGATGACCTCCCCTTACTCCCCCCCAGTGGTCACCAACCCCCTTCCACCCAAAAACAAACAAAATTTTTTTTGCCAGCCTCAAATGTCATACCCATCTCCCTGACAGCAGTATGCAAGTCCCTGGAGCAGTTTCTAGTGGGTGCAGTGCACTTGAGACAGGTGGACCCAGGCCCATCCCCCCCTACCTGTTACACTTGTGGTGGTAAATGGGAGCCCTCCATGTAGGTGCCCCCTTCACCCCTTAGGGCTATGGTAATGGTGTAGAGTTGTGGGGAGTGGGTTTGGGGGGGATTTGGGGGGGCTAAACAACCAAGGAAAGGGAGCTATGCACCTGGGAGCTATTTTTATTTTTTTATTTTTAGAAGTGCCCCCTAGGGTGTCCAGTTGGTGTCCTGGCATGTGCACTACAAATGCTGGTTTCTCCCACGACCAAATGCCTTGGATTTCGCCGGGTTTGAGATAGCTGGCATTATTTTCCATTATGGCCGAAAACCGATGCCGGCCATCTCAAACCCGGAGAACTCTGACATTTGGCCGGGCCCAACTGTATTAGTGAAGAAAAAGATGGCCGGCCATTTTTTTTGAAAATACGGTTGGCTCCGCCCACTTACGGCGCCAGCCCCGAAGATGGCCAGCCAGCTATTTGGCCGGCGCTGTTCGATTATGCCCCTCCTCGGGGCTCATTTTCAAAGCCAAAGACTCTTGGCTAGGGCATAATTGTCAAGAAGGAAAGTGACAAGGTAGTTTATTCATAAAGTGTGGATGCCTGCCATATCTTAATATGCAGAATTCCAGAAGGTCAGAAGTTTAAATTTAACATGTTCTTGAATGAATTACCAATGTATATCCATCAATAATGGATGTGTATTAGCCCATCTATAGCTCCCAGTAGCTACCCTAGCAGCTGTATTTTGCATGATTTGCAATTTTTTTAACCATCTTAACTGGAAGCCCAGCACATAATGGAGTTGCAATAATCTAATCTGCTACAAACTATGCCATGTAAAACTATTCAAATTGCTGTATTGGTCAAAAAGATTTATTTGTTTAACTTGACATAGAGGTGTATATTCAAAGCTCTTAGACTTACAAAGTAACCTATAGAAAATGGCCAATTATCAGTTTTCCAAATTAATGGCCATTAGCACGTGGCCATTAACAAAAATTAGCACATGAGTCCTTACTGCCACCTATTTTGTAGGCACTAAGGGCTCGTGTGTTAATCACATGCTAATCAGTGCACGGTAATGCAGATGTGCTAACTGATTAGTGCAGAAACACCCACTCTGCTGCCAGACATACCAATTCTGAAAAAAAAAAAAAATTATAGTGCCATGCAGATTCCAAAATTACCGCAGGATGATTCAGTGCATCCTGCGATAAGCCCTTTTAAGCTAAGGTAAGCACGCGCTAGTGCTTACCGCAGCATAGGTAAAGGACTGTTTAGTAAGTTTAGAAGACAGAGAGTGGAATTACAAAAGGTACAGAAAAGGACAACAAAGATGATAAAGGGGATGGGATGACTTCCCTATGAGGAAAGCCTAAAAAGGCTAGGGCTCTTCAGCTTGGAGAAGATACAGCTGAGGGGAGATATGATAAAGGTCTATAATATACTGAGTGGAGTGGAATAGGTAGATATGAATCGCATGCTTACTCTTTCCAAAAATACAAGGACTAGGAGGCACGTAATGAAGCTACTAAGTAGTAAATTTCAAACAAATCAGAGAAAATATTTCTACACTCAACGTGTAATTAAACTCTGGAATTTGTTGCCACAGAATGTGGTAAAAGCAGGCTTAGCAGGGTTTAAAAAAAGGTTTGGATAATTTCCTAAAAGAAAAGTCCATACGCCATTGTTAAGATGAGCTTGGGGAAATCCACTTCTTTTTTCTAGAATAAGCATCAAAAAAATCTATTTTACTGTTTTTGGATCTTGGCAGGTACTTGTGACCTGGATTGGCCACTGTTGGAAACAAGATACTGGCTTGATAGACCTTTGGTCTATCCCAGTATGGCAATGCTTATGTTCTCACCAGAGTTGTGTTAATTTCCTCTCATTTATTATAAACTTGGCCAAACAAACCCCCCTGTTTACTAAGCAACACTAGCGGCTGCTGTGTGCTAATGCCAACACAGCCCATTCACTTTAAATGGACTGTGTTGGCTTTGCCGCACGGCTTAGTAAACAGGATGGAAAGTCTTTTGTGCTCTCACTACTACACCTACTAGAAGTTCTTCACTCACCACTAAGTCTGTTATTTTATGCTTGATAGTCCTTCTTTGCTCTTCCTCTATTCTGGGTACTTTTGGTTTCAAGCTGGAAAATGATTTGCTGGGGAGTCTGCCTATGTTCCCAAGACCAACTTAAAGCTTGTAGGTCAACAGATTATCATCTATCAGGGTGAATAGAGGAGAAGTTTCCAAAGCTGAGAAAAAATGCCTCTCTCCTCAATTAATCCTACCAAGTAAGCACCAACCAGCTCTGCAATCAAGGAGGAGGCAGAAAATCCACAATATCAGCAAGCCCAGCTCCTATATATATTTTTCACAAATTCACTTTAAAAGTCAATTATAGAAGTACTGTTGGATCTCTCAGATACGATTGCTTCAACCATTAGGCTATATGATTTGAGCCAAGCATACATATAAGATGAGCATGTAATAAACTATTGTGAATAAGAACCTATACGGAGACAGACTTTGAGACAGCCTTGGGGAGACGTGAATTCATGTCGGTTTTCATGTGTCTCCTAGTATGATTTTTCTTATACTTCAAAATGAAAAATTTAAGAAGAGTTAAAGACAAGTACTCTATCTAAACTATTTTTGAGAAGAGAATGATAAAAAAATATATAGCTAAAGGATCGATGAAGATTTCATGCTCATCCTATATGTATGCTTGCCTCCCCTTCTGTTGGATGCCCACTTTCACAGTATTCAGCCTTACTGCTCATAGACTTCATCAGCAGTACACTCAGGCTGTTTATTTTCTTCCATCGGCATACTCACACCAGTCTAAGGATCACAAAGCACAACTCTATCTTTCTCTATTCTTTAGGAGAAGAAGGGAGGGCATTCCCATCCTCCTTTTCCTCAATCTGAGGCCTACTGCAGGTCTGACACCTAATGACTCAGGAGCCCTATGTCCCCCTCTTGCTTGCTCGGTAAAAAGGAAACCAAAGATCATTTTCCATCTAAAATTCTATTTATTTATTCAGTGACCTTATAATTCCAGCCAAGGCTACCTCCCAAATAGGAAGAGCCACCTACTCAGTCACTTCAATTTTTACTACATCACTTTCAAAGATATACAGGCCAAACATATACAATTCTCCTAACCAGCACCACAGAAATGGATACTCTGAAATTCTTCAGGTATCAGAGGTCCCACATAGTGGGTCAGGCCCCTTTAAATACAAACTTGTTTCCCCACCTTGTGAGTTTTAACTGCACTTCTCATGCATCATAGGGTTTTAATAGTATTTGAACATCCTATTATAATGTACCTCTCCATTTTTCACCACAATCATAGTATGAATCTCGGTGCATCATTTTTTTTTTATCAAACTATAATCTTATCCTACTGCTAAATGTATTTGTTCAATGTACACACAATTCTGATTACCTTCCCTTACTTGTTTCTCCACACATTTGTGCTGATGTGCTGCCTATTGCTTTGTTGTATTAGCCACAGTGCTGGTATCTTCTGATGCACAGTTACAATATTTTCCACTCATAATATATTTCATATACTTGCAAGATGTCATAGAGGACTGTTTGTGATGTAATTCATCTTGTAATGGCTTTGCTAATATTGCTTGGGTGTCCATAACTTATAGTTTCTTGGCTTTTATGGGGGGGTTTTATAATCACTGCTGAAAATTCATTCTTCCTGGCATTGAGTCCATAGCAGGCATCATTTTTTACATGCAGCCTGCCACGTACTAAAAAATTCTGATATCCCATGGACGTATTTGGATAGTAGCTGCCACTAAATATCTGGATAGAGCTGTGAGGTGCTGGCACTATCTGGAGAGTGGTGATATTCAGCCACTATCCAGATAGCTTATCTGAATAGATGTAGGGCAGCATTTTTTTATATTTATCCAGGTAGTGGTACTGAAAGTTACTGCTACCTGGATAACTCTCATCTTTCATACAATTCCCAAGGTCATCTATAAAGATATTTAGCTGTGCCATCCGGATGGTGCCCCTGAATATCTGTATCAGTAGAACTTAGCCAGGCAGCAGATGCTGCTACTCAGACAAATGCCTTTGAATATCAGCCCTATTGTTTTTGGTCACCATGTCACAACTGTCAGGAATGGTGAGCCCTTGGACCAAAGCTGGAGCTTTGGCAGACAAATCACCTGGGCTGGCACAGGCAGGAATCAGAACAGACTGGACTAGGATAAACTAACATACTCAACAAGGCAGGGCAGAGGTAACTAAAGACAATGGACAACACAAGAACTGGATCCAGAAGAGGCAAAGAAAAGAAGGCAAAGGGCCAGAACTGAAATCCAGACAGGACAAGGCAAGACTCGGAACTGGATTAAAACTGGGACTGGGACCCAGAAATTCAAGACAAGGCAAAACACGGAAATAGACTAAAACTGGGTCCAGAAAAGGGCAAGACAAGGACAAAGCAAGGACTGGATCCAGACAGGCCTAGACTGAAAGAGACAAGACAAAGCACACCTAGATAAGCAAGACAGGGTAGGAGCTAGGCAACAACAGCAGTAAGACAATAAAACAAGGCAGGGACAGGATTCAGGATTCTCGAACTGGCTTGGCTGGAACAGGATTCAGGATTCTCAAACAGGATTCAGGATTCTCGAACCAGATTCTGGAACGGGCTTGGCTTGGCTGGAACTGGATTCTGGAACAGGCTTGGCTTGACTTGAACAGGATTCTGGAACAGACTTGGCTTGCCTTGGCTAGAACAGGATTCTGGAACAGACTTGGCTTGGCTGGAACAGGATTCTGGAACGGGCTTGGCTGAAAGGATTCTGGAATGGGCTTGGCTTGACTGGAACAGAATTCTGGAACAGACTTGGCTTGACTGAAACAGGATTCTGGAACGGGATTCTGAAAGGGACTTGGCTTGACAGAGAACAGGAACAGAACTAGCTCAAACATAGACCAGGGGCAGAACCTGGCTCAAACACACAACAGGAACAGAACTTAGCAGAAACAGAGCTCAAGAGCCAGGAAACAAACATAGGAGGCAAAGGATTAAGCAGACTAAGAGAAGACAAAGAAGCAATGTGCTTACCAGCACCCTTAGCTGAAAAGGGAAAGGCCAAGCAGACTGAGAGACAACAAATACAGCTGCATAGCAATGAAGTAATCAGGGATGATGCTGGCTTCTACAGACTCTCAGAATTAACAGATGAGAACTACACACATAGGAAACAGAACAGGGAAAACAGGAACAGAGCTTGACTAAACACAGAGATTGGCTTAAACACAGAGCTTAACTATAGCAAGAGTCAAAAGCAGGGCTAGACTAAAAGCAGGAGCCAAGGGTATAGTCAAACAGATACAGACACCAAGGGCAGGGTGTGGCTCTAGAGCCAGGCTTGTCAGGATCAAGGTTCAAAAGCAAACTCACAGAAACAAAGCAAGACTCAGAGAAACACAGAAGAGACCTTCAGGAGCAAGACTCTACAAAGCCAAGCAGGGATATGAACTAAACAGGTAACATAAAAACAAGATTAAGAGACCTCTTGCAAAGGCAAAACATGAGAGTTCCCAGGTGCTTAATAAAGGACTTGCTGATGATGTCACAACTTGAAATGAGGCTTGAATTGCTGGCACATCAGAGTGAGGTTTGGATTTCAAGCACACCAAAGCGAGGCTTGGATTGCAGGCACACTAGGCAGCAGATGCATCAATGCAGGAAGAAGGCAGTCCAGAGAAGTCACAGAGCCAGATCACTGGAAAAAGGTGAGTCTGGATGCAGGGGCATGGCCACAACTGTGACAAACTGCATCAGTAAAACAATAGGGTTAACCTAATACATCAATATGGGTGTAATATTGATGGCAAATTAGTTGGTATTAATTTCCATATTGATGTATTAGGCTAACCCAACAAATGTACCATCTGCAACTTGTTTGCTAACTTTTTATTTCTACCCATTCAAATAGACTAACACAAAAATATATTGTTTCATTGGCAAAGAAACTTATGGAGTGAGTTAGGGTCCAGGCCTAAGTGTCATTGTAGACAATATGCTGAAATCTTCTGCCCAGTGTGCGGTGATGGCCAAGAAGGCAAACAGGATGCTAGGAATTATTAGGACTGGGATGAAAAATAAGATCAAAAATATTATAATGCCTCTATATTGCTCCATAGTGCAACCTCACCTTGAGTATTATGTTCAATTCTGTTTGGCGTATCTCAAAAAAGATGTAACGGAATTAGAAAATGTATAAAGAAGAGTGACCAGAATGATAGAGGGGATGGAACTACTCCCATATGAGGAAAGACTAAAGAGGTTAGGGCTCTTCAGCTTGGAAAAGAGAAGGCTGGGGGGGGGGATATGATTGAGATCTACAAAATCTTGAGTGATGTGGAGCTGGTGGAGGTGAATCAATTTTTCTCTCATTCAGAAAGTACAAAGACCAGGGACAGTGAAAGAAATTGCATGGAAATACGTTTAAAACAAACAGGAGGAAATATTTTTTCACTCAAAGAATAGTTAAGCTCTGGAACTCATTGCCGGAGGATGTGGTAACGGCAGTTAGCGTATGTTATGTTCTTAAATTGCCATTATTTATTTCTTTATTTATTTATGGCATTTATATCCCACATTATTCCCGCCCATGGACAGGCTCAATGTGGCGTACAATAGTCTATTAAACAACATTAATACAAAATACAGGAATTAGCGTCAGAGAAGGGAAAGAGGAACAACAGGAGGGAGAGGGAGAGAGGGGAAGGTGACAATTTGTCGATGTGGCTGCCGTGGCTAAGAGGGATGTAACACCAGGAGGGCCCACAGCATATGCTCTACCGAAAAGGAAGGTCTTGAGCCGCTTCTTAAAGGTCGGGTGATCTGGGGTGAATTTGACCACTTGGGGCAGTCCATTCCAAGATTGAGTGCTAAGATAAGAAAAAGAGGAAGCATAGACAGTCTTATATTTGAGGCCACTAAGAGCTGGATAGTGGAGATTGAGATACGTGCAAGCTGACTTGCGGGAGTTCCTGGGCGGCAAGTTAATGAGAGTGTCCATGTAAGCAGGAGCATCTTCATAGATGATTTTGTGCACCAATGCGCAGATCTTGAAAACGATACGGTCTTTCACAGGAAGCCAATGCAACCTCTCACGTAATGGGCTTCAACTTTCAAATCTCGATTTGCCGAAGATGAGTCGAGCTGCTGTGTTCTGAGCAGTTTGCAATTTCTTTAGTAGCATGGATGTGCATCCCCCATAGGTACTGTTGCAGTAATCGAGACAACTAATAACTAGGGACTGAACTAGGTAGCGGAATACCTCTCTAGGGAAATAAGGCTGGATACGCTTAAGTTTCCAAAGAGTGAAGAACACTTGTTTGACTACAGAGTTCACTTGCTGCTCCAATGTCAAAGATCTATCAATTATGACTCCCAAGATTTTTAGGGACTCCGAAATTGGCAGGACGAGCTCAGGAGTGATTAGTGTAGGAGGTCTGAGTTTGTTAAAACGAGAGGTGAGGACCAAACAATGTGTTTTCTCGGCATAGTAGCCTTCTACTAGTGTCCTTATAGCCAATATATGCAGTGAACATCTCCAGTCAGTTAAGGGCTGCAAATGGTGGCAGAGAGATGAAAGATCTTTTCTTGACAGAAAATATCCCTTTGTCTTTTAATAGTGAGCATAAAGGAAAACAAATTCAAACGTTAAAATGTTTATTTTTTTGCCAAACCTCTTGCCCAAAATGGTGTAGTGAGTTTTAAACCTGACAAAACAAGCCCTCTCATCCTGAATTAAAAATTCATGAATGGTTCAATTTTAATGAATCTATCTATCTATCTATCTATCTATCTATCTATATATAGATATAGATATATAGATTTATATATCCATAAGAAAATGAAATGAAATTATTTTACTTAGCTTTATAAATCTTGATATCATATCAAGCTGAAAGGTGGGGCTGCATACCGACACATGTTTCGCCAGCAAAGCTTTTTCAAGGTATGCCCCTGTGAAAAAACAAATCAGTCAGACCTCAATTTGAAAAGTAGTTTCCCTGTTGGAGGAGTAGCCTAGTGGTTAGTGCAGTGGACTTTGATCCTGGGGAACTGAGTTCAATTCCCATTACAGCTCCTTGTGACTCTGGGCAAGTCACTTAATCCTCCATTGCCCCTGGTACAAAATAAGTACCTGAATATATGTAAACTGCTTTGAATGTAGTTGCAAAAACCTCAGAAAGGCGGTATATCAAGTCCCATTTCCCTTATAACTATATCTTAGCAGTCTGTTACCTTTATGTTTCGGAGCGAGTATCCACTATTCAAACCCCGTCAGCCAACATGACCACACGTTTATTTTCGCTTTTTAAAGATACGATCAGGTGACTCACCCAGCCAATAGCAGAATCTGTCAAATTAAGGACTGCCATTCAATTTCTCTGTTGATCCCATTAGGCTCAACAGCGTTCCGTTTATTTTTTCTTATTTATTTGTCACATTTGTACCCCACATTTTCCCACCTATTTGCAGGCTCAATGTGGCTTACATAGTACCGTAATGGCATTCGCCAATTCGGTTGATAACAAATACAGGTTGTATTGTGGTCTGATGAGGTAGGTGAGTATCAGGCAGCAGGAGGGTCGAAGGGAATGTAGATTATATATTGTTCAGTAAGATCATTGGTTATGCTGTGTTGCTGGGTTTGGGGATTTACGGTGGGTTGATGGGGTAAGCCTTTTTGAAGAGGTTGGTTTTTAGAGATTTCCTGAAGTTTAAATGGTGATGGATTGTTTTCACAGCTTTTGGGAGTGCATTCCATAGTTGTGCACTTATGTAGGTGAA
The DNA here is from genome assembly GCF_901765095.1 of Microcaecilia unicolor. Taxonomy (NCBI): domain Eukaryota; kingdom Metazoa; phylum Chordata; class Amphibia; order Gymnophiona; family Siphonopidae; genus Microcaecilia; species Microcaecilia unicolor. The sequence continues at coordinate 459,161,342 of NC_044032.1, read as the reverse complement.
GTAGGATGCGTAAGTTGTTTTGTATTTAAGTCCTTTGCAATTAGGGTAGTGTAGGTTTAGGTATGATCGTGATGATCGGATTCTGTTTCTGGTTGGTGGATCTATGAGGTCTATCATGTATCCTGGGACTACACCGTAGATAAATCCAGCTTTGCTCCTTATAATTTAAAATCTGATCAATGTTACCTCCCTGCACGTTTTTAATAACTGTATCAATGATTCTCCAACGTAGGTCAGCTGTAGTATGACACATTTGTGTCCGGTGTTGGACTAGTGGCGCTTCATCCCCCTGCGTAATGATCTTAGATTTATTCTCGGTTAACCGGACTTTCACTGGTCTACTGCTTCTCTCTAAATAGACTTTATCGCAGGGACATTGGATAATGTAAACAGCATTTCTTGTGTTACAATCAGTACTCCTATATGCCTGGATTTTGAGATTATTATACGGGGCAGTCCAACTATTCCCTTCTATTGCCAGGGCACACCATTGGCAGGAACCACAGTGACTGTGCTTAGCATCTACTGTCTTTGTCATTTTATCGGGTTTATATTTACTCAATTCACCCACATTTTTACTGCGTTGTAAGGCTGTAATAGGATGGTCAGAGAAACATGCATCCCATTGAAGAACATGCCAGTGTTTATGAATGGCCCGTGTCACTGCGCCTGAGGCTTGGGAATATGCTAGAACACAAACTAGTTTATTCATTTGAGCAGGTCGTTTGTATTGCAGTAGTAAAGGTCTATGTGCATAGCGGGTGCGTAGATATGCTTTCCTAACTATCTTCTTTGGATGTCCACGTTGTAAGAATTGCTGAGTTAGGTCCTTAGCCTGCCTTTTAAATTAATCTATTGTGGAGCAAATTCTGCGAAGACGCAGAAATTGGATAATGGGTAAACTGGCTTTTAGTCTAGTGGGATGGAAACTATGAAATTTCAAGTAGTTGTTACGATCTATTTTCTTTCTGTCAGATAACTATCTGACAGATAACATCTGATAGTTTTTTTTGTAACACTGTACAGAAAGAAAATAGATCCCTCATCTCCAAAATGTTTTGAAATTACAAGAGTTGATGTCTGGAGTTCTACCTTTGGCCACAAGCCTGGGGACCTATATAAGAGAAGGATCCTTATCTGGCCAGCAGTAGTTGAATCATCTTCAAGCTTGCAAAGTATATATTCCAGTTCAGGGGACATAAATGAGGTAACTAGGGATATGCGGACCTGGGCTCATTTAGATCTCTTTTGCCAGGAGCCACATAGCACTCATTGACCTGGGGTATCCATACTATTTGTTCACAGGTATTGCCATGGACCTCTGATTATGTTATGCTGACCTTTTTTTTTTTTTTTTAATATATTTGTGTTTATTTTGGGGGGTTTTTTGTTTGCTTTAGTGTTCACTTTTGTATTATTTGTATGACAAACGCTTTAATAAAACATATAGAACAACAGAAATTATACATTTCCCAATAATAACAAAGGAAAAATGAGAGAAACATTTTCCAAAAGAAAAAATTACAAATATAAGTAAAATAGTTCTCAGGTGGCCCACATGATGAGATGAGGAAAACCTAAATAAAAAGCAGCTACAAAGAAAATCTGCAAGAAAATGTTAGACAAGCAGTAAGAAAGAAAATAACTAATTTACAATCTGCCCTTGATAACTATTTATAACTCCATAATCTCTAACCAGCTTTATTACTTCTCATGCTCCTGCAAAAACTACTCTGAGTAGAATCCAAGAAAATATATTGCTTCACCTGAAAGGTAACCAAACACTTACAGGGAAGTGAAGAAAAAAGGTAGCCCCCAAAGCCACCACCCTAGTTTTTAAAGCCGGAAAAGCTTTCCTTTGAGCCTGAGTTTTCCATGAAACATCTGGGAAGATCTAAACAACCTTCCCACAGAACAACATGGTCATCTTCTTAAAAAGCAATCTTAAAATCACTGACTTATCAAATTCATTCAAAAGAGTGACCAATAAAGTTGACCTGGCTAAGAGGGTAGCAATAGAATCCTCATGAAATGCTGTCAAATTAGCACTCTCAAGCATTTGTCTGTGCTAATGGCATTTCTTCTTTGAAATTCACCCTAAAATGGGGAACTAAACAAGGTTGCCCCCTCTCTCCACTATTGTTTAATTTAGCATTAGAACCCCTTGCATTCTCCATACGGGCCAATCAGAATATAACAGGTGTTGAATTACGTGATGAATCATTTAAGTTATCCATCTATGCAGACAACATATTAATGTATGTAACCACTGATTCTATCCCTCATATGCTTAATACCATTAATGCATTTTCCAATATCTCAGGTTATAAAGTTAACTGGTCAAAGTCTGCTGTTATGCCACAAGGAGCTGCCTGTGCCTGAAGTGGGAATTGAACTCAGTTCCTCAAGACCAAAGTCCACCACCCTAACCACTAGGCCACTCCTCTCCACTCCACTCTCAGTTTGAACTGAGATCCAATGTTGCTCAATACCCATTTACTTGGGAGCCAAATAGCTTAAAGTATCTAGGCATAAAATATGGCATCACTCCGGAGGATACTTTAAAAATGAATGAATCTAAAATCTTACAAATTACTAATGATTTACTAACTTCATGGACCAAGTTGTTTTTGTCTTGGTGGGGTAAAATTGAAGCTATAAAAATGGTGCTAGCGCCGAAACTTAATTATATTTTCAGTATGGTTCCCATCCTATTTGGGAATGCACTTTATAAAAAGCTGAATGTGCTAATTTCTAAATTTCTTTGGAAATCTTCTGTGCCTCAGATCTCTCTTAAAATACTTCAACTTCCCAAAAGTCTTGGGGGTTTAAATGTACCAGATTTTAAGATCTATCATTTGGCCTTTCAGGTGTCTCAGACCAAACAATGGTACTCATCTTTCTCAACTGATACCCCCAGATGGGTAATTTTCAAAAGAGAACAAATATTTCTTCTACCATTGAATCTACTTCCAACCATGTACAGATTCCAATATGCTCCACATCATCTGGTGATAAAGAATTCAGCACGCTCAGTAAACTCTGTGTGTTCTCTCTTAAATGGTCAAACTCTGTTGATATTTCTATTTGGTATAACTCTATGTTTTCGCTCAAAGCCTCTCCTAGTCTCCGCAAAATATGGTACTTTGCTAATATTTGGCCACCAATGCATTTATTGTCAGGTGTTAATGTTATTCCTTTTCAGGATTTTAGTGCTTGTCACAACATTCCTCACTCGCATAGAACTTTTTGGGAACATCTGACTCAGATCATTGAACGTCTCTATCCTGCATCACCAGATCGTCAATCCACTGTCTCCAGTTTCAGCAATCTATGTCAATCCCTCATGAACCCAAAGTCTGCATCTAAATTGTATAAACTCATGCAATTGTCGAAACCAAACATATGTTCTGACCTTACTTCTGCATGGGAAAATGAACTAAACGTCTTTCTGTCCAGTAAAGAGTGGGACCTTTTTTGGACAAAAACTATGCACTCCTCCTTTTCAGCTGCTCTTCTACAGTCTACCTACTATATTGTCCATAAATCCTACTGAACTCCTGTAAAACTTGCTAAAAGTAAAACAAAGTACCTCAAATCTATGTTGGTCATGTCAATCTGAAGTGGGTTGGTTCACTAGATCATTTGCTTTTTTCCTGCTGTAATTTGCATTCATACTGGTGTTTGGTTTGGGGCACTACTCAGAAGATATTGTCAGCAGGTCCCTTATCCAAGGTCTGGCCTAGGTCAGCTCTGCTTAACTTCCTCAGATGCACTGCCAGCTGGAAGGGTCTGCCACACTCCAGACCTGGCTTAACTCTTTCTTCAGCTCCAGTCCTTACTGCGAGAACCGCTGCTCTTTCTATCTTCACAACTATCCCCTCCACAAATACACACCAACTGCAAGACTTCTTATAAATGGAAGTTTATTTATTTAATCAATCCATACAGGTACTGCTTACAGCTTCACAGTGGAACTTCTTTCTCACCTCAGTCCTGTACATAGCTGGAGGAAGCTTTACTGTGCCTTTCCTTTTCAGACACTGCTTCCAAAACTCTCAGTAGTTAATGTGTTTCTACACCTTTACAACATCAGTATATTTCTTCACATAGACACAGTTCATCAAACAAACAAATCCCTTTCATTTCTTCTACTCCGGTACTTAAACTCTGCAACACCCCTTTCTATTCTCTGAGGCAAATTACCTGGCACATCTATCCCACAGGGTTTTCCCCCATTGCCTCAACCTTCTTTCTCCAGTCTTCCACAACTGGCTCAGCGTGGCCACCAGGAAACCTCTCATTGCATTCTCTTTAGTTTGAGCCATACCTTCCTCCCCCAGCTCCTCAGCTACCTCCATTTTATCATAATCCCTAGTCCCCTCCTCCCCTGGCTCTCCCACCTGTTCCTCATCACTTTCATTAGAAATCATTTCCCAATTCCCGCCTTCCAGCTCCTGTGTGACTTGTCTAGGAAGAGAGGGTTCTTGGGACTGGTAGTTTCTCCCCCTCTTCAATACTTGGGCTGGTCTCTCGGCCACTAGGGGACGAACCCTCGGTGTACTGGGAACTTGATACTGAAACTTTCTCTTTCTGTAACCTCCTACCTGCTTGAGCCCCTGTTCCTGTATTCTTTTGGTCCAACCTTTTCCTGCCCCCTTACAATATTTAAAATTCAAGATACTCTGTCCTTTGAAATACTAATCCTCAAGGCTTCAACTCCTGGCCTGCCAATCTCTCAAAAATATTTTAAATTGTTTAACTTAATGATTTCTCTTGCCCTCCATCTGATTGCACTACATTGGAAAAATAATCAGCTTGTTTCATTTCATGAATGGTGGAACCTGCTGTGTTCATACAGGCGATATGAGGAAATAGCTGCCATAAGGTTTGGTCATGTCTCGTCCTTTTATAAAGCATGGTCACTGCTAGATAATTATCCTGCTTATTTTTGAAAGAGAAGGACGCCCATCTTCTGACACAAATCGGGAGATGGGCACTCTTCTCTCAAGTGCAGCCAAATCTGCATAATTGAAAGCCGATTTTGGCCGCCCTCAACTGCAGTCCGTTGCAGGAGCGGCCGAAGATTAAGGGTGTGTGTCGGAGGCATAGTGAAGGCGGGACTGGGGCGTGGTTGACACATGGACGTTCTCGGCCTATAATGGAAAAAAGAAGGGCGGCCCTGACGAGCATTTGGCCCACTTGGTCCATTTATTTTCAGGACCAAGCCTCAAAAAGGTGTCTGAACTGACCAGATGACCACCGGAGGGAATCGGGGATGACCTCCCTGTACTCCCCCAGTGGTCACCAACCCCCTCTCACTCAAAAAAAAAATTTAAAACATTTTTTCCAGCCTTTATGCCAGCCTCAAATGTCATACCCAGCTCCATGACAGCAGTATGCAGGTCCCTAGAGCAGTTTTAGTGGGTGCAGTGCACTTCAGGTAGGCGGACCCAGGCCCATCCCCCCCTACCTGTTACACTTGTGGTGGTAAATGTGAGCCCTCCAAAACCCACCCGAAACCCACTGTACCCACGTGTAGGTGGCCCCCTTCACCCATAAGGGCTATGGTAGTGGTGTACAGTTGTGGGGAGTGGGTTTTGGGGAGGATTTGGGGGGCTCTGCACCCAAGGGAAGGGAGCTATGCTTGGGAGCAATTAATGAAGTCCACTGCAGTGCCCCCTAGGGTGCCTGGTTGGTGTCCTGGCATGTGAAGGGGACCAGTGCACTACAAATGCTGGCTCCTCCCATGACCAAATGGCTTGGATTTGGCCAGTTTTGAGATGGGCATCCTTAGTTTCCATTATCGGTGAAAACCAACGCCGGCCATCTCTAAAGTCAACCCAAATGTTGAGATTTGGCCATCCCCGACTGTATTATCGAAACGAAAGATGGCCACCCATCTTGTTTCGATAATACGGTCGGGCAAGGGGCCGTCCTTAGAGCTAGGCGCCCTTATAGATGGGCGCCCCCATTCAATTATGCCCCTCCAAGTAACCCTGTAAAAGGGAATTAACTTCCTAATAGTATGTTTGTATATACTGTTCTACTTTATTTTTACCAACCCACTGTCACATTTATTTATTTATTTATTTTCTTATTTCAGTAATATATGCAGATGTATGTTTCTACAAATATTGTATTGTTTAAAATTAATAAATAAAGTTTGAAAAAAAAATTAGTGCTCTCTAAAGCTCCAACTCCCTTCAGAGCATCCTGATGGTCACCCTCAACAACCTTGTTATTAGAAATATAGTAACACTTAACCAAAGAAATTGTTTCAGAGTTAGGCAAACAAAGGACTTCCTTAAAAGATTTCCTAACCAACATTTCTAGAGATAAGTAATGAATAATAGGAAAATTAAGGAAATAAAGATTTCTATTTCTTAAGGCATTATCCATAGCTCAAACCTATGATGAAGATAGAAGCTATCTTTTATAGCTGAAGGACTAATATTCTGAATAAATAATATCTTATTTTCCACATTATTTACTACAGAAGAAAATAATCAATTTTAGTATCTATTTCTTTAACTTTAAGAATTATATCTGAAGTGAAAGTGCAGATCCAAGGCACTACATTTTTCAATAAAGTTTCAGTGCAAGTCACAACTGTCCCTATATCTTTAAGCATAACATCAGTATCAGGCATAAGTCTCAGCTGTCAAATCAAAGGGAAATAATACTTCTTTAAGCATCAAAAATTGCTGTCTCATCAAGAGAGCTTCCGTTCCTGGGATTCTTCTTCCTGGGACAAAACCTTCATCAGTGATATTGGCTGAGAAGGTGGAGTTCTGGCAATAAGGCTCAGAGAAGTGCCCTCTGAAGTAGAAAAAGTTAAAGAGTCGCCTGGTTTAACAGATGGTGTTAGATGTTTATCAAGTGAGCCAGTCGCTTTAGATAACTCACCAGACTCACATACATCAGCTGAGTGATGTTCCACTGGTATCCTCTGGCTCCTCGTGGCTTCAAGGGGCTCCCAAGGGGCAAGGCGTGCCCCTTTGGGCATGCCCTTCGGCCACACCTTGCAGCCCGATCCTATGCAGACAAGAGAGGTGTCTCATGATGTCAGATGCTGTCATTGGGGCTCAACCTATAGGGAAATGCCTGGAAGACTCTTCACCCTCCTCCTGCCAGTAAGCCCACTCTGGTTCTCCTCCTCTAACTCTCCAGGAGCGGTGAAGCTCAATAGAGACCATTTGCAAAGGAACTGGAAAACCAAAGAAGCAAAAGGAAACTGCTGGGCCAAAAATAATATCTGGCCTGTATAACTTTTTCCCCTTGTAGCTGTCACATGTCTAGTAGGTGAAGAGCTATAGCTAAGTAAATGCCTAGAGATGTGAGAATGTGAAGCAACCACTGCACACTTCTCTTGCATCAGTTTTGAAAGCAGTAGCAGCAGTATTTTTGTTTCTCATATAATATTTCAAAGCCTGAGATATTACTCATGCTGAAAAGAATGCATACAGTGTGGTGCTCTGTCTCAAAAACAAAGCAAGTCCCACACACAGCAACAATAAATTACATCTTTAGTCTGCACACTGCAGAAACAAACGTCCATTCTTTGTAACCAGAAGGGGATAGAACGCTGCCCACCCTGATGGCACGTAGTATTTCTATCATTTTTTCCAAGGAAAATAAGACCTCAAAACTGCACTAGAAGAGGAAGTAAGAGAGCCAAAAAACCCACACATTGATATTTCAAGCAGACAGCGCTGCTGCTTTAATATTAGTATCACTCTTCCAGTTCACATGTAGTCTTTGACCAGCTCAGTGAACTGCCAGAGAAGGATGTTCAGTCCCTAGACCTGGCCTTTGCTGCCCAGACTATCCAGAGCTGGGGATGCTGCAGCAGCAGAGTTGTGATGTACTCTTGTATTTTCTAATATATATGGGCAGAGGCATAGAACACACACATTTACATCTTATTCAAAATAGGTATAAATGGACCTGGACATTTGTATGCTATTTGGGCTGGTTCTGGTGCCTATCCTGCTTATTTTCGAACGAGAAGGCCGACCATCTTCCAACACAAATCGGGAGATGGCCGGCCATGTCCTAAACCCGACCAAATCGGTATAATCGAAAGCCGATTTTGGCCGGCTTCAACTGCTTTCTGTTGCGGAGCCGGTGAAAGTTCAAGGGGGTGTGTCGGCAGTGTACCGAAGGCAGGACGGGGGCATGGTTAAGAGATGGCCATCTTCGGCCGATAATAGAAAAAAGAAAGCCGGCCCTGACGAGCATTTGGCCGACTTTACTTGGTCCCTTTTTATTCACGACCAAACCTCAAAAAGGTGACCCAACTGACCAGATGACCACCAGAGGGAATGGGGGATGACCTCCCCTTACTCCCCCAGTGGTCACCAACCCCCTCCCACCCAAAAAAAAAATAAAAAAAAAACATTTTTTGCCAGCCTCTCTGCCAGTCTTAAATGTCATACCCAGCTCCATGACAGCAGTATGCAGGTCCCTGGAGCAGTTTTTAGTGGGTGCAGTGCACTTCTGGCAGGCGGACCCAGGCCCATCCCCTCCTACCTGTTACACTTGTGGTGGTAAATGGGAGCCCTCCAAAACCCACCCGAAATCCACTGTACCTACAAGTAGGTGCCCCCCTTCATCCCTAAGGGCTATGGTAGTGGTGTACAGTTGTGGGGAGTGGGTTTTGGAGGGATTTTGGGGGGCTCAGCACACAAGGTAAGGGAGCTATGTACCTGGGATCAATTTGTGAAGTCCACTGCAGTGCACCCTAGGGTGCCCGGTTGGCGTCCTGGCATGTGAGGGGGACCAGTGCACTACAAATGCTGGCTCCTCCTACGACCATGTGCCTTGGATTTGGCCGGGTTTGAGATGGCCGCCATGAGTTTCCATTATCGGGGAAAAACAATGGCGGCCATCTCTAACGCCGGTGATCTCTAAGGCCAGCCCAAATGTTGAGATTTGGCCGGCCCCGATCGTATTATCGAAACGAAAGACAGCCGGCCATCTTTTTTGATAATACGGTCGGAGACGCCACTTTACGGGGCCGTCCCCGGAGATGGCCGCCCTTAGAGATGGCTGCCCCATTCGATTATGGCCCTCCACATTGTCTTTATAAAATAGGTTTAAAATAGAGACTTTATTATAAAATCACCCCAGAGTGGCTTTACTACAGTGCATGATCCTGAATGAGCCATAGCCTCAGTGGTTTTTGGTCAAGGTCATCACTATAGTGACTGAAGAAGGACTTAAAAACAGGCAAATATCCCAGTAGCTTAGAATGAAAGCTTATCATGTTGTTGGCCAAAAGACACCACTTCTATTTGAATTGGAAGCCAAAAGGAGTAGAAGGACACTGATGGGACAAAAATGTAAGAAGACAATAAATCAAAGAAAATGTTGTGAAGTCCATATTCAAAAAGCTACTGAGCAGGAAGTTAAACAGTTATTTGTCTCACCAGAACTATATTGGTAGCTTTGATTGGCCAACACTGAATATCAGCGCTAATCAATCAAACTGAAATATTGCACTGGGAATGCCCCAGTTTGTGTAAATTTTGTGTGTGCTACCACTTAAACAGAAAAATAAGGGAAATAAAGACCATATGACCTATCCAGTCAGCCTATCCATGCCATTTTCTATTTCTTCCTCTCCCTCAGAGATCTTATGTACTTATCCCAAGCTGTCTTGAATTCAGGTACAGTCTTCATCTCTACCACCTCCACTGGGACGCCATTCCATGCATTTAACACCCTCTCTGTGAAGAAGTATATCCTTGGTGGGAGGACTTGAGGGTAATACAAATAGAATTAGTGTTAGTTTTGTTATTAATTTTTTCTTTTATTTCCTTCTTTGGTCCTTATCGTAGACACATAATTATAGACGCAGCTAAATACCTTAGCTTAATCATTATATCAATCGATAATTGTCATCAGATTCATGTCCCTTAATGTGAGGGTTTGAACTCTCCACTTAAGAGTGAAGGTAATACTTATTCAAGAAACTCATTTACTGCCATTACATGAGCATATGCTCTGCCATAAGCGATATCAGTTGATTTACTTGGCATCTGACAAAGTGGTTGCTGAAACATGAGAGGAGGGTATTCTTTTAGCTCACACAGTACCCTGGCAGTTTTATAAAGTCTTCCCAGATAAAAAGGGAAGATATCTTATTTTAATATTATCACTGTACCAACATCGATTTGCTTTTCTTAATCTCTATGCTAATCAGGTTACTTTTTTTGATTGCTTAACTGGGATACTCACTCGACATCTTGAAGGTGATTCTTTAGTAGAGGGAGACTTTAATCTTACTATACACCCCACCCTAGACAATATTGCCTCTGCATAGGTTATACTCACTCTGATAGGATATCCCTGATATTTTCTTACAACATTGGGGTTTGACTGATCTGTGGAGACATCATCATGGAACTAGGAGGGACTATACTTTTTACCCCCCTGGTACATCTTACATACTCCTGGATAGATCTTTGGCTGAGAGACAGGGACATACTGATCAGAATGACTGATATGGAAATATATACTCTTACATGGTCAGATCATAGCCCTGTTCTTCTTTCTCTGGCAATAGAAGCTCCACAAACCCATACACTTATGTGGAGATTCCCAGAAGCATTATTGCGTGATACACTTATTTAATGTTTAAAAACTAGAGGGAGACCTGAAAGACTTTTTTGGAGTTTAATGCTACCCCAGAGATAGCCCTGTTAATTTTATGGGAGACATTGAAAATGGTAATGAGAGGGAGGGTTATCTCGCTACATGCCTATATTCGTAAAATGAAGCTTGAGCAGGGGTAAAGGTTCATCACAAAATTGCTGTTTTAAAAACCCAAAAGAAACAGGGCCAAATTATTTCCTCTTGGTGAGATGAGCTCCACCAAGCCAGGCTGCGATTAAAAGATTTGGAATTAGCTGACATTTGCATTCAGTTACAGCACTCTAAGCAGGTGCATTTTGAATCTGGCAATAAGTCTGGTTGCATCCTGTCCTGGAAGCTCAAAAAACAGAAACGTTGAAACTATATCTTTCAGTCAGATAACATCTCAGGAAGGCACTCTTCTATGTGAAGTACCTGATGTACAAAGAGAAGTTGTTAGATTTTATTCTGACCTATACAGCCTGGAGTACACTCCTTCAGCCACCCAGATACACCAGTTTCTGGATCTTGTGCAGCTACCCTCTATTTCAAACACAGGAGCCCAGCAGCTCTCCTTATCAATTACAGAGGAAGAAATGTTATGGGCTATAAAAAAAACTTACCTTTATATAAATCCCCAGCCATTGATGGTTATACTAACAGATTTTACAAATGTTTTAACAAATATTTAGCCCCCTTACTAACAAAAGTGTATAATTCTATACTAGATACCACTGAACTCCCATATTCTTGGTGTCTGGCCACAATAACATTAATCTTTAAACCGGGTAAGGATCCAGCATCGTGTGCTTCATATAGACCCATTTCATTATTGGGGACTGATTATAAAATTTTTACTTAGATATTAGTAGCCAGTTTCCAGCGCTGTCTACCTGTCTGGTACACACTGATCAAGCAAGATTTATAATAGGTCATCAAACGTTTGATAATATTCTCTGAGCACAGTGGCGTACCAAGGGTAGTTGACACCCGGGGCCGGTCATTTTTTAACCCCCCCCCCCCCAAATCCAGTACTAGGCATACCGAGAATACAAAACACTCAGGACCTATACAGCAATTCTACCATACCATAAGCAGTAATTTCTACGAGTCACGCAAGGAAAAGGAAAGCATCTTAAACACTACAGTGAGCACTAGAACATCAATTCACCTATTGTAAAACGAAAACAGACAGATTAGTACAGATCGTCGATCCTGCACAGTCAATGCCAACTGAAAGCCATGTCTTTTTCACAAACACAGATACACCCTAATCCACTATAGAATAAGTAATCATAAACTTTCTATTTAGACAAAAATTAAACTGAACCCCCGATGCCAGACTCTGCATACAATGCAACACCACAGAAACAGAAACAGAAAATGTCCCCTAGTACTGTGCAAAATATAAAGACAGCAGATGTAAATTTGAAAAAACTAACAAATACCAATCACCACTTTACAAATTAACAAATAGAAATAAAACAAATACAGAAAATAAAATAATACCATTTTATTGGACTAATACATTTAGCTTCCAGAGGCCAAAATCTCCTTCCTCAGGTCAATACAGTTTAGTGTTGTTACAGTATCCTATCCTGACCTGAGGAAGGGGGTTTTGTTCTCTGAAAGTTAAGTCAAAATGTATTAAAATTAGTCCAATAAAAAGATTACCTTATTTACATGTTCTATTTATAAACAACACAGCTACAATACTATATCCTAAAGCAAAATAATAAAAATATATATTTACAGTTTGTTGTCTCTGGTTTCTGCTTTTCTCATCTTCTTTTCACTGTCTTCCTTCCATCCAGGATCTGTCTTTGCTCTCTCTCTGCCATCCAGTGTCTGCCCTCTCTAATGTCCCTTCCATCCACTGTCTGCCCTCTCTCACTCTGCCCCTTCCATCCACTGTCTGCCCTCTCTCTCCCTTCCATCCACCATTTGCCCCAGTCTGCCCCCTTTCTCTCTCCCCCTTCCACCCACCATCTGCCCTTTCTCTCTGCCCCTTCAATCCATCTGCCCTCCCTCTCCCATCCATCCAGGGTCTGCCCTCCCTCACGCTCCCCACTTCCATCCAGGGTCTGTTGTCCCCTCTCTCTGCCCCCCCCCTTTTCAGCCCCCAGTTCCACCTGCCCCTAGTTCCAGCCCCAGCCCACATCTCCCACCTGCCCCCCTTTTCAGCCCCACTATCCCACCAGTCCCCAGCCCTTTTCTCCCATCAGTCCTGAGCTTCAGCCCCCAGCCACTTCTCCCTGTCCCCTTTTCAGCCCCTAGTTTCAACCCCAGCCCTTTTCTCTCACCAGTCCTGAGCTTCAGCCCCAGCCAGTTCTCCCTGTCCCCTTTAAAGCCCCCAGTTTCAGCCCCTGTCCCGTTTCAGCCCACAGTTCCAGCACTCGCCCCCTTATCCCAAATACCCTCCTTTTCAGCCCCCAGTTCCAGCCCCCTTCATCCACCACATGCTTTGCATCCCCTCTTTTCAGCCCCAGACCCCTTCTCCCCTCTGAGCACCCCCACCCCTCCCCAATCCCCTTCTCCCCTCTGAGCACCCCTCTCAGCTCCCCCACCCCTCCCCAGTTCCCTTCTCCCCTCTGAGAACCGCTCTCAGCTCCCCCACCCCTCCCCAGTTCCCTTCTCCCTTCTGAGAACCCCTCTCAGCTCCCCCACCCCTCCCCAAATTCCCTTCTCCCCTCTGCGAACCCCTCTGAGCTCCCCCACCCCTCCCCAAATTCCCTTCTCCCCTCTGCGAACCCCTCTGAGCTCCCCCACCCCTCCCCAGTTCCCTTCTCCCCTCTGTGAACCCCTCTGAGCTCCCCCACCCCTCCCCAGTTCCCTTCTCCCTTCTGAGAACCCCTCTCAGCTCCCCCCACCCCTCCCCAATTCCCTTCTCCCCTCTGAGCTCCCCCACCTCCTTCTCCCATCTGAGCCCCCCCCCCTCCGTGGAGAGTGACAGAGCCCTCTTCTCCTGCCACCACCCTGCGTTTTTTTTTAATCCATTCAGCGAGGGACGCAGGCAGCGCCTCGTGTCTGCCCTGCTGTATGCTTTGAAAAAAGAAAATTGGTTCACTGGCGTCGGGCCGGCCTTCTCTCGCTATGTCCCACCCACTTTTGAGGTAACTTCCTATTTCCTTGAGGGCGGGACATAGCGAGAGAAGGCCGGCCTAACGCCAGAGAACCGATTTTCTTTTTTCAAAGCACACAGCAGGGCAGACACGAGGCGCTGCCTGCGTCCCTCGCTGAATTGATTTACAAAAGAAAACGCAGGGTGGTAGCAGGAGAGGGCGGAGCAGCCCCCCACCCGCCGACACCCGGGGCGGACCGCCCCCACCGCCCCCCCCTTGGTACGCCACTGTCTGAGCATTACATATTATTGAACATGCAGCGTGGTTGGATGCCTCATCTCTAATACTCTCACTGCTTGCTGAGAAAGTTTTCGACCACATCTCTTGGCCACCCATGTTCACAGTTTTGGAAAGGCTGGGAGTCCAGGGCTGTTACCTTTCCTGGATTCGGTCATTCTATAAGCACCCATTGGCATGCCTTAAGATAAGTGGCTTATATACTGAATCTTTTGAATTGTACAGAGGCACACGACAAGGGTGTGCAGTGTCACCATTATTGTTTGCATTGTTGGTGGAACTTGTAAGGATGGCCCTCATAAAATAATGCTCTTTGCAGATATCGTGGTTTACTAAAGAACTGTCTGATTTAAAGAAATTATGTTGAAAATTAGAACATTATTGTCTTTCTTTTCAACTAAGAAGTGATCAGACCATGCTACTGGTTTCCATGTGACATCCCTAATTTCTAAATGAGAAGTTGATCCAGTAAAAACCAACAACCAATTTAGTGTGTGACCTTTTTATGAGTGGGCTGTAAATTATAAGTCTTCAATGAACAGTAGTTTAAAATTGATTTGAAAAATATCCACAATATCATAATCCTCAATATTTTCAAGGTGGAGATAAATATCACCTACTAAAAACAAAGAATCGAAAGATAAAAATTGCTGAGAAATAAAATCAATAAAAGAATGTCTCATCTTCTTCCAAGTACTGGAAGGGCGGTAAACCATGTGGAACAAAAAGAAGAAAGTAAACCTTGTGAAGAAAAATTTTTTATTGGTTGTTCAAAGCTCCTAGGACTCAGAAACAAGTGCCCGACATGGCCATGTTTCGCCAGAAGTACAGGCTGCATCAGGGGCAATGAAACTGCAACACTGAACATAAAACCTTAGAGCTCTGTTTGCTAAGCTGAGCTATAGGCGCACTAGAGTTCTTAGTGCGTGCTAATGCTAGAGACACCCATAGGAATATATAGGTGTCTCTAATGTGTAGCGTGTGCTAATTTTAGCATGAGCTAAAAATGCTAGCACATCTTAGTACACATGGCACCAAATGGCAAAAAATCCAATCAAATACATATAAATCTATGAACACTGAGTCATATAACGTATGGACAAACAAAAGCAAAACACTCTCAAAAGAACAATGTAATGATGTGCCTTCAAAATGTCCTTAAAAAAATATTCATACAAACTCACCTAAAGGTGACCACAGGGTTTTAAACAATGTAATATAAACAGAGGGTCTGTTTCACCCACTCCACAACCTTACTAACTTGTTATATTGGGAGACAGTTTCATTTTCATTCCTTGGGCTCTCTCTTGTCAATACACCTATGTTTAAAAGTGCTTGATACTTAAGGGTCAATATTCAAAATGAGTTAACTGGTCAAGAAAAGTTTTTATCTGGTTAACTCATGCTGACCAGGCACTTACCCAGAGAGTGCCACTGAATATCCCCTCTAAGGTGGTTCAGCGGCAGAATCGACACTTATCAAAGTGCCCATATTCAGCTTATAATTGGATAAGTTAACTGGGCAAATAGGACCACATAAATAGCAGCCCTGTCTTTGTGTGTTCAGTATTCAAAATATATTAATATCATAAGCCTCAAAATCTCAAAGTCTTCAATATCATCAATGTTGATCATTATGTATAGTAGTTCAATAATTATCAAATTATGTATTGATTGATTAGAAATTATTTGCTGCCCTTTTGAAGACATTTACCCAAGGCTTGGACATCAAGAATAAATCAGACATAGGCAATAGACAATTACAACAGTCAAAATGTTTAAATTTCATAGAATACTACTTAACTTGCAAACACAATATAAAATTTAAGCAAAGGTGGAACACATGGATAAACTAGAGTAACAGGAGGTAGAAAATAAGAGAACCAATTTAAAGAAAGTTGCATGTGAAGTCAGGTGCATGAATATATTCTCTGCTAAGGTAGAAGTCGATAAGCAAGTCCTGCTACACCATGTGCAGTCAATGTTAGTTCTTGTGTGTGTGATTAGCAGATCAATTGCTTCTTCCATTAAAGGCTTAGAAGACGAGCCAAGCTTTCACCTGCTTCCTGAAGTAGATATAGTCTAGTGCATTCCATAGTGTGGGAGCTACTCCAAAAAAGGCACGCTTACGAGTATCTCATCATTGATGTCCTTTGGAGAGGATGTGGTTAGAGATACTCCTTGGAAGGACCTTAGAGACCTTGGAGGAATGTAGAGGGAGATCCTGTTCTTCAAGTACTGTGGACAATTTCCTTTAAGGGCCTTGAAGATCAAACACAGAGCTTTAAATTTAGCCCTGTGTTGCACTGATATCCAGTGAAGATTTTGCAGAAATGGTGTGATGTGGTCATGTCGCTTACAACCTTCTATCAGTCTTGCTGCAGCATTCTGAATCAATTGTAGCTGGTTCAAACCTTTTCTAGTCAGACCAGTGTAGAATGCGTTACAGTAATCCAGTGTTGATATTATCATGGTGTGAAGCACTATGACGAGACTTGCCTTCTCAATGTATGGGGAGAGGGAGTGTAGTTGTCACTTATCTACTTGTTTTAGCTCATAATGTGTTAATCAATTCTTCAGCAATAGGTTTGTTATACTTTAGCTGTCCTAATTTGATTGCACCATTATGAAAAAGAAAGCCAGCATACCCTTCAGCAAGTAAAGTGTTTGAAGAGAGTGGATTTCTAGCTATGATTTATGTCTTTACCTGAGTCCCTGAAGCAGATTTTTGAAAACAAAACCCACAGAGTTGATGTTTTAAAGTGGGGGGGAGGACATCTACAGTATGACACACCTACTGCCACAGAATTGATCAATAGGTAATGAGCTACAACAAGAAGATAAGTAATTTGTTAATTATTGTACTACTAGTGAAAAAGGCCCGTTTCTGACAGAAATGAAACGGGTGCTAGCAAGGTTTTCCTCGGAGTGTGTATGTTTGAGAGAGTGTTTGTGAGATTGACTGTGTGAGAGAGAGTGAATGTGCGAGTGTGTCCGTGAGAGAGTGTGTGTGTGAGAATCAGAGTGTGCCAGGGGCCCCTCCCTCCTCCCTCCCAGTTCCAGGGTCCCCCCTCCATCCCTCCCTCTGTCCCTCCCAGTTCCAGGGTCATCCCCCCCTCCGAGTTCCAGGGTCATCCCCCCCCTGCCTCCAAGTTCCAGGGTCCCTTCCAGTTTCAGGGTTCCCCCACCCTCCCTCAGAGTTTCAGGGTCCCCACCCTCCCAGTTCCAGGGTCACCTTCCCTCCCTCCCAGTTCCATAGTCCCCCTCCCAGTTCCAGGGTCCCCCTACCAGTTCAAGGGTCCCTCCCCCTCCTTCCCAGTTCCACGGTCCTGTCCCCTCCCTGCTTGGTGGGGGGGGGGGATTGCTATTTGCTGTCAACCTAAGGAAACACTGCTTCTGGCGTCCAGCAGCTAAGTCCTGTCCTGACCCACAGGCAACTGGAGCTCCCTCATACTCTTTCAGTGACACACAGGCAACGGCGGGGCTGACGCAGCCATGGGCACTTACCTGGATAAACTTTGTATTGTTGATAAATGATCTGAAAATACAGAGTTTAAAATTGCTGTTTCTACCAGGTAGAATAATTTTTAAAGCTGTTTTAGTGATATTTAATTTAGATTTCATGATATTCATATGTACAGTTGGGTAGCTTTCAAATAAATTAAAAAGGTGTGCAGTAAGAAACCAAAAACAAAAACCTTTTGTCTTTTACCTGTTAAGGCACAGTTTATCCAGTAGAAACAGCTTTAGAGGTGTTTCAGATGGAAGAAGTAAAAAAAAAACGACGTGGATCAGCAGCTCCTAGGTGTGCTTGGTTTTGAGTGTATGGGAATGACGGCTGTGTTGGGGAGTGGAAACAGAGATTAACCAATGGGCTTCCTTGCTTACATTGTAGTTGATTGGGTCACTTCCACTTGTGTGTAGTAATCGTCCTGCTGCATGGCCAGAGTCGGAGAGGAGAGGGGGTGCGGCGGAACGGTGAGTGAGCGGCTGTGGGAGGGTGGGTGAGGGGGACTGTGGGCGGGGGGACGGGGTGCAGCGGCGATTTTGTTTGGTTTTGAGTGTAAGGGAATAACGGCTGCGTTGTGGAGTGGAAACAGAGATTAACCAATGGGCTTCCTTGATTCGTTGAGTGTCAGTGCTCCGCCCTCGGCGTCATCACATTTGACGCGAGGACGGGGCAGACACTCATGGGCAAACCGGATATCTACACCACCACAAAGGGAGACATTTCCGGCTTGCAGGTGAGGCTTCAATAGAACGTTGGAGGCAGTGGTGTGCTGGTAAATTTTTAACAACAGGCTCTCTTCCTGCCCTACAATTTAGGGGAGGGGCTTGCGGGGGAGGGCGCAGAGGTGGACTGCGGGGGTAATGCATTACTCTCTCTCTCCTTCTCCCCTCATCTCAGAGCTCCCATTAAACAACAATAATCTAGTCTAGCTGCTATGTAAAAATAGACAGAAGTGAAAGGTGGATTCTGGAAATTCGTGGTTGCACCAATAAATGATCATTTCAGTTGACCTACTAATTTCCCTGGTTCACCCAGGCTGTATAATTACTACCCTCCCTGCAAGCTGCGCCTTCTCTGGTGCTGGCCTTTACCAATTTTCTTGACTGTATCCCTTTAAATATTCAGGTTAAAGCACCAGACAAGCTCTACGTTTCCTGCTCGTCTTTACTAAGTACTAGCTAAAGATGCAGCCTTTTTAATTGGACTCACTACATAAAAACCAAAAGAAAATACAAAAATAAAGGTTAAAACATAGCACCTTATATGTACTTTCGACTCGTTTCGAGAGGATTAACACCGTAACCAAGCAACTTTATCTCCCCGTCTGGCCCTGCAGTCCAGAATTTGTTTCTTAATTTTTTGTTTGTTTTAATCTTTCCGTATGGTCTGCAAGCTGGAAAAAGTGCTTGGTGCCGGCGTTTGTTCCTCTCCCCTAGTTTCCCTGTGTCTGTAGCTCCAGGGGGTGGGGTGAAAGATTTGCAAGTGGGACATGCTGTTCTCACGGCAGCAGCGGCAGAGGTCAGCTGTGTTGCTCCTACTTGCTGAGTTCAGTTTCCTTTCCCAGAAAGAAGAGCAACACAAAAGGCAGAGCGGCTGACGGGGCTTTCCTTCCCGGGGTTCGCCGCTTTGCCTCTACTGCTGGAGGTCTTTGGCTGTGCTGCAGTGCGACTACTGAGCTGTCACCTGCGGGGTTGGGTCGTGGGCATGTCCTGGAGTACCGGGAAGCAGCGGCCCACCCGTCCTGCTCTAACTGCAGCTTGATGCGAACATTTGCTGATGTAAACCAGTGCCAGCCGGCACCGTCAGAAAAAGCAGGCTCCTTCAGCCAATCCTGGGGCTTTTCTTCAGCCTGTCCCGGGGGTGGGACAGGCTGAAGAAAAGTCCCCAGGATTGGCTGAAGCAACCTGCTTTTTCTGACTGTGCCTGCTGGCCGGCACCACTGAAAAAAAAATCACTGCAAGAAGAGGAGCTGCAGCGGGTAGGGGGGAGGTGGTGAGACATGCTGAGCGAGCCACAGGGAAAGAGGACATCAAGAAAAGGCATGTCAAGCCTAAATTTTGGGAGCCAGTTGTTAAAGTAGCTACTTTAACAACCGGCTCTCAAAATTCTTAAAAAACTAACAAACGGCTCTTGTGAGCCGGTGCGAGCCGGCTCCAGCACACCACTGGTTGGAGGTGCGTTTTATATAGATAGATATGTGGAGGGGCATTTTCGATATGACATCTAAGTCTGACTTTAGATGTTTTACTCAAAACGTCCAAAATTCAAGTGGGGAATATAGCCATTTTTGAAACAGTAAAACATTTATCTTCTTTTTTTTTTTTTTTTCCAAAAATGGCTATTTGCTATTTTGTGCTCTGTGCATTTATCTTTTTCATCCATAAAAAAAAAAAGTCCAAGTGAAATACATACAAAATCAAGCCATTGGGATGTAAGAGAAGCTAGTATTCTTAGAGGGGCATAATCGAACGAAAACGTCTATCTCCATGGGCATTTATCTCCGAGAACGGGTCCGTGAAGGGGCGGACCGAACCGTATTTTCGAAAAAAATAGACGTCCATGTTTTATTCGACAATTTGTGAGCTGGGCGATAATGGAAAATGAAAGCGCCCAGCTCAAAAACGAATAAATCCAAGGCATTTGTTCGTGGGAGGGGCCAGGATTTGTAGTGCACTGGTTCCCCCTCACATGCCAGGACACCAACCGGGCACCCTAGGGGGCACTTTTACAAAAACAAAAAAAAAGGTAAAAGAGCTCCCAGGTGCATAGCACCCTTCCCTTGTGTGTTGAGCCCCCCAAATCCCCCTCAAAACCCACTGCCCACAAGTCTACACCATTACTATAGCCCTAAGGGATGAAGGGGGGCACCTACATGTGGGTACAGTGGGTTTGGGAGGGTTGGATGACTAAGCATTAAGCAGCACAATTGTAACAGGTAGGGGGGATGGGCCTGGGTCCACCTGCCTGAAGTCCACTGCACCCCCGAACAACTGCTCCAGGGACCTGCATACTGCTGCCAGGGAGGTGGGTATGACATTTGAGGGTGAAAATAAAAAGTTGTGAAACATCATTTTTTTTGTGGTGGGAGGGGGTTAGTGACCACTGGGGGAGTCAGGGGAGGTCATCCCCGATTCCCTCTGGGGGTAATCTGGTCATTTAGGGCACTTTTTGGGGCCTTATTCGTGAAAAAACAGGGTCCAGGAAAAGTGCCCTAAATTCTAGCTACAAACGCATACTTTTTTTCCATTATCGGCGAAAGGCGCCCATCTCTGTTCGGGTGATAACCATGCCCCAGTCCCACCTTCACCACGCCTTCGACACGCCCCCATCAACTTTGTACGCTTCTGCGATGGAGTGCAGTTGAAAACGTCCAAGTTCGGCTTTCGATTATACCGCGTTATTCGTTTTTGTGAGATAAACGTCCATCTCCCGATTTAGGTCGGAACTTGGGCGTTTTTCTCGTTCGATTATAAGCAGGTTAGTAGACTGGCCACACAGACATCTCCGCAGAGCAGTGGGGCACCCTAGGGGGCACTGCAGTGGACTTCCCATAAAAGCTCCCACCCTTAGCCCTTATATTGTAAGGTGAACCCTCCAAAACCCACCAAAAACTTACAGTACCCAACTATACACCACCACAATAGCCATTATGGCTGCAAGTGTCACTCTTTTGTGGGTGCAGTAGGTGTTTGGTGGGTTTTGGGGGGCTGACATTCCACCACAAGTGTAGCAGTTAGAGTGGATTATAGGCCTGGGTCTCCTTCTCCACCGTGCACTCCACTGACCACTAGGCGCATCCAGGGACCTGCTTGCTGCTTTAATAGGGCTGGCAATAACATCTGATGCTGTTTTAGAAGCTGGTATTTACTGTTTCTTTAACATGTTTGGGGGGTAGGGAGGTCAATGACTACTGGGGGAATAAGGGGGGGGGGGCATTCCTTTATTCCTCCAATGGTCATTTGATCAATTAAGGCACTTTTTTGTAGCTTAGTCATTATTAAAACAGGTCTAGACCAAAATATCTTAGTTTTAGTCCTGGATGTTTTTGTTTTGTTCCATGATGGCTGAAAAACATCCAAGTCTTAAGAACGCCCAAATCCTGCCCATAACATGCCCCCGACACACCCCCTTGAGACTTGAACACATTGTAGATGAACTGCATGGATAAATGTCTGCAAAATGGGTTTTGAAAGTACCAGTTTGGACATTTTGGTGAGAAAAAAGCCCAAATGCTGCTTTATGCCACTTTTTAGATGTTTTTCTCTTTTGAAAATGAGCCTCGCCCTCTAGTGACCACAATTCTAGGCGGCTGACATAAAAACAGAGATTAAAAAAAGTAAAACAAACTCTACATAAAAACCATCAACAAAAATCACTTAAAAACTTCAAAGACTAACTCATACACAGGAACCAAATAAAAGAGCAGCAAATATCTATACTGCAAGGTGTACTTATTACAATATCACAGCCGTCATAGAAGGATAGGCAAAATCTTTCACATCAAAAGTCTGGGTATTGGCAAAAGCTAGTGCAAACAAGGGTGCCTTCATTTTCTAAATTGTATTACAGAAGTGATCTTGTGTAGATCCAACAGGAGGGCATTCCAAAGAGTAGCACCTTCCACATGAAAAAACTAAAGATCGATATTCATTCAACCATATTTGAAGTAAAGATGGGATATCAAGCAGTAATTTATCAGTGGTTCTTGAAGCTCGACATATTGGTCTGTAAATTCTTAAGGAATTAGCAATTGTTAAAGGTGCACTGTCATTCATGGAGGAGAGTTCAGCAGATATCGCATTGTATGTGTGCACGGGAGTTTTGATTGGGAAGTATGGAGAGATGTGGCTTAAAAGATGCCATCCTTCACCACCTGCTTCAGCTTTTTAACTGTCTGTTAACATTCCTTAGCTGCTAGCTGCCTGCCATAGCAAAACAATAGGGATTTATGGGTGGATAATATTTGAGACATTAAGACATCATATTAATATATGTGGAGGGGCATTTTCAATATGACGTCTCAGTCTGACTTTGGATGTTTTGCACAAAATGTCCAAAATCTGAATAGGAAAGAAGGTCATTTTTGAAAAAGAATAACATCTATCTTTAGATATTTTTTTTTTTTTTAATACTGTTTCAAACAAGATTTTGTGCTTTTGATGTTTTGTTTTTTGGTCCATTAAAAAAAAACGAATAAGTGCAAAATGTAGAAAATCAAGCCATTGGGATGAAGGAGGAGCCAGCATTTTCAGCAGACTGGTCCCCCAGACATCCCAGGAGAGCAATGGGGCATCCTAGAAGCATTTCTGTACACTTCATAAAAATGCTCCCAGGTACACATCACCTTTGCTCCCTTATCTTGGCTCCTGTGCCCTCCAAAACCCACTCAAAACCTACTGCCCCTCACAACTACAATAGCCGTTATGGGTGAAGGGAGCACCTATATGTGGGTACAGTAGGGTTTTGGTGACTTTGGGAGGGGGTCACAATTTTCACCACAAGTGTGACAGGTAGAGGGAGATAGGAACCTGAGTCTCCCACTCCAGAGTGCACTTCATCAACTACTACACTACTCCAGGGACCTGCATGTTGTTCTAATAGACCTGGTTATAACATCTGAGGCTGTCATAGAGGCTGGTAAGTTATATTTTTATTCACATTTTGGGGGGATGGGAGGGGGTTCAGTGATCTGTGTGTCGGGGGGGGGGGGGTCATCCTTGATTCCCTCCAGTGGATATTTATGGCACATTTCTGTACCTTATTTATTATAAAAACAGGTCTAGCTCAAAACGTTTTAGTTCTAGTTTTGTTTTGTTCCATTATAGCTTAAAAACATCTAAGAAATTCCCACATCCCACCCTTAACACGCCCCTGACATGCCCCCTTGAGATTTGGATGCATTGCAGATGAACAGCATAGAAAACCATCTGAAAAGCAGGTTCCAAAAACACTGATTTGCTTTATGCTAGTTTTTAGATGTTTTTCTCTTTTTGAAAATGAGCCCCCCCGTTTGAGCTCTGAGCACTAAGTATCAAGCTCTTTTCATATGTGCACTAACAAGAAAGAGCCCAACGAATGAAGATTAAACTATAACCCAACATAACAACCATCAAGCTAGTAAGGATGTGCAGTGGGTGAAGAATCCTCGGTATATATAACATTATTTAAAACCCTGTGGTCACCTTTAGATGAGTTTGTATGAAGATTTTTTAAACACATTCTGAAGGCACATCATTACACTGATCTTTTAAGAGTGTTTTGCTTTGAAATCAACCTCATGGCAGGATTACAGTATACCAGACTATTGATTACAAAATACAAATGTTTTATTTATTTTTAACTTGCAGTGCTCAGTAATGCTGTAGTGCCCTTTAAACCAAATGTTTTCTGGAATGGGTTACAGCCGCCTTACATCACCACACTTGTCCTTCCTGCCTTCCTTGTCTCTCAAACGCGGGACTCAAACTTCAGTGCTAACTGATGATTACTTTTATAAGCACTGGTGTATTACTTATCTTGATTGTTTTGACAATTGCACGGTCTGTAATCTCCAGAACACCCGTGTTCAGTGCGTAGTGATTAAAATCTCACACTCCGTCTTTATCCCCAACGCGGAGCCACGTTTCACTTTGGTGAAACATTTGGTTTAAAGGGCACTACAGCATTACTGAGCACTGCAAGTTAAAAATAAATAAAAAAATTGTTTTTTGTAATCAATAGTCTGGTGTACTTGACAGAGAATAATTACCAACACCCATACGATTTTACTAAGGATTACAGTATAGTCATGAAAGAATCAATGGGAAAAGCAAACTATACACAATTCTCCTTAGTAATACTACCAAAATGTGAGAGCACTGTTAAACCTTACGTTTATTCAATTTTTTATCCATAGAAAATCAAATAAAATCAATATGATCAGTATAATATTTTACAAAACCCCTACAATCCACAGGCTAGCTTTCAGATTACAAAAATACATTGTGTCTCTTAAATCCCATATATATTCCCACCACATACAAAAATGGTAAAATATTATAGTGATTATATTGATTTTATTTGATTTTCTATGAATGAAAATTTAAATAAATGTAATGTTTAACAGTATTCTCATATTTTGTTAGGATTACAGTATAGGCAAACTAGGCACTTGCCTGGGGCCAACATTTTTAAGGAGGGCTGTGCCTCAATTGGTGCATTCAGGTGTGCCATCAGTTTTGTCCTAATAAGGCAGCCACTACCCAGTGCGGACTGTGAAATAATGTAGGAAGACCTTAGGAAATTGGAAGACAGGGCATCCAAATGGCAGATGAAATTTAATGGAGGAGGAGTGGATGGATGGATGGATGGAGTGGAGGAGTGGCCTAGTGGTTAGAGCACCAGTCTTGCAATCCAGAGGTGGCTGGTTCAAATCCTGCTGCTGCTCCTTGTGATCTTGGGCAAGTCACTTAATCCTCCATTGCCTCAGGTACAAACTTAGATTGTGAGCCCTCTTGGGACAGAGAAATATCCCAAATACCTGAATGTAACTCACCTTAAGCTACTACTGAAAAAGGTGTGATCAAAAATCTAAATAAATAAATGTGGACAAATACAAGGTGATGCACATTGGAAAAAATTATCTGAATCATAGTTACTTAATGTAAGGGTCCACCTTGGGGGGGTCAGCACTCAAGAAAAAGATCTGGGTGTTGTTGTAGATAATATGCTGAAATCTTCTGCTCAGTGTGTGGCGGTGGCTAAAAAAGCAAACAGGATACTAGGAATTATTAGGAAAGGGATGGTGAATAAGTCTGAAAATACTATAATGCATCCACACCTTGAGTATTACTTCTGGTCACCATATCTGAAAAAAGATATAGCAGAAATAGAAAAGGTTCAAAGAAGTTACATGGAAATACTTTTAAAACAAATAGGAGGAAATATTTTTTCACTCAACAAATAGTTAAGCTCTGAAACTCTTTGCCAGAAGATGTGTTAACGGTGGTTAGTGTATCGGGGTTTTAAAAAGGTTTGGACAAATTCCTGGAAGAAAAGTCCATAGTCTGCTAGTCTTGCCCTGGAATTTTTTTAATATGGAGTGTTGCCACTATTTGGGTTTCTGCCAAGTACTTGTGACCTGGCTTGGCCACTGTTTGGAAAACAGGATACTGGGCTAGATTGACTATTGATCTGACCCATTATGGCTACTCCTATGTTCTTATGTTCTAAAAGTGTAGAGGCAGGTTTAGAGCCATTAGCACCCACAGAAGTCTAGGGGTAATACTATTTTATGTCATTTCCCATCTGAAATGACACAAACAAAATGTTGCTTTGTGCTGTTATATTGATTTGGCACATGCAATTTAGGGACCTGAGTGCGTGCTTATGTGTGTCATTCCCGCATACTAAGGCCACTTTTTACCACCTGAGTAAAATGGTAGATTTTTTTTCTATTTCCAACATGAATGGCCACGAGCTAATTTTCTCATTAATGCATGGCTATTAGCAGTGAACACTTTACACTTATTTTGGAGACAGTAAAGGCTCACACACTAACCGCGTGCTAATTGGTAAGCGTGTGGCAAGTAGTGGCGTAGCTACGTGGGGCCACGGGGGCCTGGGCCCCTGTAGATTTGGCCCTGGGTGCCCCTGCCTTGCAGTGCCTTTTTACCAGCTCTCTTCTACTGACTTTCCTCTGCACAGCCTGTGAACTCTTTCTTATTGGATGGGATACGAGGGCATAGGGTATAAGGGGTTTTAAAAATGTTTTTACATTATAATGGAGTGCCCAGCAGCACGCTTCATTGCCTAGGACTCATCCAGGGGTAATTCCTGCCTTGATCAAGGGAGCATGGGTGCCCCTTCCTCCATATTAGGCTTGGTCAGGGGGAGTGGTAGCTCTGCTCCTGGGGGAAGGGGAGGGGGAGGAAGGTGAAAGCACTTCCTTAACTGGCTCATGTCTAAAAAAAAAAAAAAAAAAAAAAGCAAAACTATAGACTGAAGTCTAGACCTGCCACAAAGCAATTTGCTCGCCTAGAATTCTTCATGCCTGAAATTTGGATACTCTGTAAACCCACAAAATATTTGGTCCGTGGTCAGCAGTATTATTTTTCATTGAACGAAGCTGGGGATTTATTTGTTTACAAAATTTGATCTCTACCCTCCAATCTCTTGGGTTCCCGTTAGTTTACAAAACTATATTCTCAATAGCCATTGCAAATGCTCAAGACAAAGCAGACTTCAGATCGACATAAAACATAGATGTACAATCAGCTTTCAGAAAGTAAAATCCTCGAGTATTTTAATGTTCCTACTTTATCCAGGGTTCTTAGACCGGGCGGAAAGCTCAGTACTAAATCAACTTTCCCTTTCCCTGCACAAGTTTCGGTCTGGGCAGCAGCCACTTCTTGCAAGGAGCAGCCCCACCTTCCGTGACAGTTAATGAGCTTCGGAGCTGGTCACGACTGGTGGGGTTTTTTTCTGTCAGGGTCAACTAGGGGAGCTGGTAAGCTGCCTGCCTATGTGCCTGTCTGTACTTTCCCTCTTTAATCAGAAGAGACCAAGAAACGTAACTGCATTTGTGCTCCCAGTTCTGACAAGAGGGTCAGGTTTTTTTTTTTTCCTTTAAATGTGTCTGTCATCGCTGTTGAGAGATTGAGGGAAGCAGTGGGAGGCTGCAGTTTCCTTCTTAGCAAAATACTTTCTTGAAAAGCAAACGTTTGTTTTACTGAGGTTTTTTTTCTGTTGTTTTGCTGCACCTTCTTCCTGGGTAGAGTAAAGCTCTTTCCACTGATGAAGATAGAAAGAAAATTTTGCGCTCCTTCAGGCTTGCACGGATTTCTGCAACCAGATGTGTCCTGACTGAGGTGCCATCATCACCAAAGCAAAGTTTGTTACTGGGAGACGTGGAAGACTGCCACAGCCAAAAGTTACAGTCTGACTGGGGGGAAAAAAAATGAAGGGAAAGAATGGCGCAAAGAAGGGTCGGAAAAATAATCAGGAAAAAACTGCGCTGATCAAAGGAAGTGCTTTGGACCCACTGAGAAAGTAAGTTACCGCGTCCCGTACTGTCAGTTCTGTCATTGAAAGTTATGTGCGTCTGGTTTAAGGGAAATTACCTTCCCTGCGTTCATTGTGCGGAAAGTTTGTAAAGGGCTGCGTGCAAAAAAGTTTTCTTCCCACTTTATTTCTAATGATTTATTTCCTGTATGTACTGTTTCCTTTGCTTTTAGCACCCGCTATATTTTACAGGGCTGGTGCTTTTTGCTAAGCTGCAGTAAGCAGCAAAAAGTGCCTACTGTGGTAATTTTTCCATATGCATGCACTAATAAAATAAAATGTATTTTTGAACTCGGGGGGGGTTGGAAAGCAGCTACCTTGCCACCAGGGGCGTAGCCAGACTGGTGGGAGGGGGGGTCCAGAGCCCGAGGTGAAGGGGCACATTTTAGCCCCCCCCCCCCCGCCATTGCCGACCCCCCCCCCCCCCCCCCGCCACCGCCGCCACCACCAACAACAACTTTGCCCCCCCTGCCAACGACCCCCCCCCCCCGCTGCCAACCCTCCCCCGCCGTCGCCTACCTTTGCTGGCGGGGGACCCCAACCCCTGCCAGCCAAGGTCCTCTTCTTGCGGCGCAAGGCTTCGTTCTGTTTCTGTGAGTCTGACGTCCTGGCAGGGGTTAGGGTCCCCCTGCCAGCAAAGGTAGGTGACAGTGACGGCAGCAGCGGGGGAGGGTTGGCGGCAAAAGGGTTGTCGGCAGGGGCATCCAGGGCCAAATCTACAGGGGCCCAGGCCCCCATGGCTCCATGTAGGTACGCCACTGCTTGCCACACGCTTACTGATTAGCATGCGGTTAGTGTGTGAGCCTTTACTGTCTCCAAAATAGGTGTAAAGTGTTCACTGCTAATAGCCATGCATTAATGAGAAAATTAGCATGTGGCCATTAATGTTGGAAATAGAAAAAAAATCTGCCATTTTACTCAGGTGGTAAAAAGTGGCCTTAGTATGCGGGAATGACACACGTCAGCACGCGCTCAGGTCCCTAAATTGCATGTGCCAAATCAAACTACTACTACTATTACTTATCATTTCTAAAGCGCTACTAGACGTACGCAGTGCTGTACACTTGCACATGAAGAGACAGTCCCTGCGCAACAGTATATAACAGCACAAAGCAACATTTTGTTTGTGTCATTTCAGATGGGAAATGACATAAAATAGTATTACCCCTATCACTGTCAGGTCGTTTTAAAATGATAGCGCAGCCTTAGAAACTACTCTGTATTTTCAGCTTTCTCACTTGTAGGCTGGATTGTAGAATACTGAGCATCATGGATCTAAGAGGAAAAAAAAGTATCAGCCTGCTTTTTCTTGAAAATCCAGGTATCAAACCAGTGGCATAGCCAAGGGTGGGCCCAGGTGGGCCCAGGCCCAACCATTTTGGGCTCATGCCCACCCAGTAGCAGCACACCTATGATGTTGCTGGTAGGGATTCTTTCCAAGTCCCACCAGCCGAAAACTCCCAACAACTGTCCCTCCTGTATACCTTGTAAATAGCAGATCTTCGCCTGCAGCAAGCAGTGACTGATACATGTTGTGGGGCCAACATGAGCAGTGTGTATTAGTTGCTGCTCGCTACCGGTGAAAATCTACTATTTAAAAGGTATGCGGGGGGGAGGGGGGATCTTTGAGAGACTATATGGTATGCAGACGAGAGAGGGAAAGAGCAAATCACTTGTGGGACAAGGCAGTGTTCTTCTGCCCACCCATCTTGGGCCCAGGCCCACCCAAAATTGGGTGTCTGGCTACGCCCCTGTCAAACTAGCTGCACGTTTTTCAACAGAATGACTTTGATGACAAATATTTAGGAGTGTTTACAGTTTCTACTAGCAAAACTGTTGACGTATAAACAAATTTGTGAGTTACAGCAGGATCAACACTGTGAGTGAAGAAACTTCTATCTTTTAAAACCAAATTCTTCTACTACATTATAATATCTTTGCAGTGCTAAATATATGGTAAGAAAAGAAAGTCACAAATTAGAACCAAGGTCTGTTTAAGGGGACAATTGCCCTGGCACCATAGGCGTAGACTGGGGGGGGGGCGAGGGGGGGCAATGCCCCCCCCCAAATGACGACGAGGCGCCACCGCGCCATTAGTTAAAAAAAAAAAAAACATGCAGGCACGCGCTCCTCTCCATCCGCTTGGCTTCCCTGCCCTCTCTGTCTGCGTCCGGCCTTCCTCTGACATCAGAGGAAGGCGGGACGCAGACAGAGAGGGCAGGGAAGCCAAGCGGACGGAGAGCAGCGTGTCCATCTACCCCTGTCTCTTCCTCCCTCCCTCCGGCGCAGGCAGCAGTCTTTTTCTGCGTTCCTGGCAGCGGTAGCGATGTACACGCTGCCTTCGGCTCTGCCCCAAAGCCTTCTCTTCAAGTTCCTGTTCCCGCATAGGTGGGAACAGGAACTTGAAGAGAAGGCTTCTGGGGCAGGCCGAAGGCAGCGTGTACATCGCTACCGCTGCCAGGAACGCTGAAAAAGCTGAAGACTGTTGCCTGCGCCGGAGGGAGGGAGGAAGAGAGGGGGTAAATGGAGTCACGATCTTGGACCTCGCGGGGGGAGGGGGGCAGTAGAAGGAAGATGGATGGAACTGGGAGGGGTGGGGAGCAGAGGGAAGGAGCAAGAGATGGATGGGACTGGGAGGGGTGGGGAGCAGAGGGAAGGGGCAAGAGATGGATGGGACTGGGAGGGGTGGGGAGCAGAGGGATAGACCAGGAGATGGATGGGATTGGGAGAGGTCAGGCACAGCAGAGGGAAGGAGCAGAAGATGGATGGGATGGAGGGATGGTGAGCAGAGGGAAGGAACAGAAGATGGATGGGACTGGGAGGGGTGGGGAGCAGAGGGAAGGAGCAAGAGATGGATGGGATTGGGAGAGGTCAGGCACAGCAGAGGGAAGGAGCAGAAGATGGATGGGACGGAGGGATGGTGAGCAGAGGGAAGGAACAGAAGATGGATGGGACTGGGAGGGGTGGGGAGCAGAGGGAAGGGGCAAGAGATGGATGGGATTGGGAGAGGTCAGGCACAGCAGAGGGAAGGAGCAGAAGATGGATGGGACGGAGGGATGGTGAGCAGAGGGAAGGAACAGAAGATGGATGGGACTGGGAGGGGTGGGGAGCAGAGGGATGGAGCAAGAGATGGATGGGACTGGGAGGGTGGGGAGCAGAGGGAAGCCTACTGGAAAGAAGACACTGCATAAAACAGAAGACACTGGGACCAAAGCGAATAGAAAAACTAAATGATCAGACAACAAAGGTAGATAAAAGTATTGTATTCATAATTTATTAATTGAAATGTGTCAGCTTTTTGAAATGTGCATCTGTGATATTTTGCCTGTAAATTTCAATTCCTTCCTCCATATTAGCATATTCATTTGCATATGTATATATGCAAATGATATGCTAATATGCTCCGCCCATTCTTTGCCCCCCCAAATGAAACAGTCAAACTACGCCTATGCCTGGCACCCATGCCACATGAGACCTGAAGCCTGTCTGAAAGTGAAGGAGGCACAGCCTGCTGGCACACTTTGAGATCCTGTCTCAGATTTCTACCCTGGGCTTCAGTACGACTTCACAGAAGTAGATGATTGAAGGGACTTCCAACAAAAAGCTCGTGAATCGGCGTAGCAAAAGTATATTTATTGAAACAGCTACGCCCCCTATTCCCAAAGGGCCAAATTCTATAAATGGCGCCTTAAAAATCTGTGCTGAAAACACCACATGTGCGTTTGTAGAATATGCTCACCTGCCATTCTTGCAACTTACCCACCTAAAACAAGTCCTAAATACCTGTGTTAAGCACAGATCAGGTGCATTCCATAATAGTGCGCATAGTTTTCTGAAATGCCCACAGCCTGCCCATTCCACACCCTCTTTATAACTGCGCACATGAGAATTTACATACACCGCATTATAGAATATGCCTAGAAAGTTGTGTGTGTAAATTCTAATTAAAGCCAATTTGTACTGCTAATTGGTTGTTAAGTACCAATTATTTATTTGTTACATTTGTATCCCACATTTCCCACCTATTTGCAGGCTCAATGTGGCTTACATTATACCGTAGAGACGTTCGCCATCTCCGGTAGAGAAACAAATCAGGGGCGTATCTGTACTCTGGCAGTAGGGGGGGCCAGGGCCAGAGGGAGAGGGCACATTTAGCCCCCCCCCCCAGCACCACCGACCCCCCCCCCGCCATTGCCAGAGCCCCCCCTGCCACCAACGACTCTCTCCACCTCCCCTCCCGCCGCCAACCCTCCCCCGCTGACGCTGTTTACCTTTGCTGGCGGGGACCCCAACCCCCGCCAGCCGAGGTCCGCTTCCGCCTGCTTTTAAAAATAATTCTTCAGCTGGCGGGGGACCCCAACCCCCGCCAGCCGCCGAGGTCTTCAAAGTTCTTGTTCGTCGTCCTCCTCCGTGGCCATGCTGTACGCTGCTGATTCGGAGTCTGTCTGACGTCGCACCACGTTGTACGCGCATGGCCACGGAGGACGACGAACAAGAACTTTGAAGACCTCGGCGGCTGGCGGGGGTTGGGGTCCCCCGCCAGCAAAGGTAAACAACATTAGTGGGGGAGGGTTGGCGGCGGGAGGGGGGCCAGGGCGAAATCTACGGGGGCCCAGGCCCCTGTGGCCCCACGCAGATACGCCCCTGAAACAAATACAGAGAGTCGTTGTGGTCGAATAAGGTTCATGTGTTATAGACACATTGGTGAATCGTAGGGAGAAAGAGTTGTATAGAGTCTATTACGAGCTTTGGTTTCGTTGTGTTGCAAGGTTTAGGCCAGTGATGGCGAACCTATGGCACGCGTGCCAGAGAGGGCACGCGGAGCCCTCTCTGTTGGCACGCACGCCGCCGGTCACCTCACCCGAGACTTTCAGCCCTCCCATCCACCCGGTGTCAAGCATTCCTCCCTCCCTCCCACCCGCCCGGCCTCCATCCCTCCCTTTGAACTCGAAGAAATTTAAAAGTCTTCCCTTGTCCAAGTAGGCGGCGTCAGCATCAGCAGTAGCAGCGAAAAGCGTGCTGCTGGTTCGGCGCGTCTTCAGCCTTCCATCTCTCAAGCTCGCTGGTCCCGCCCTCATTTCCTGTTAGGGCGGGACCAGAGAGCTTGAGAGACGGGAGGCTGAAAATGCGCCGAACCAGCAGCACGCTTTTCGCTGCTACTGCTGATGCTGATGCCGCCTATTCGGACAAGGGAAGACTTTTAAATTTCTTCGGGTTCGGAGGGAGGGAGGGATGGCGGGCTGGTGCCGGATGGGAGGGAGGGAGGAAGGAATGCTTGACGCCGGGTGGGAGGGAGGGAGGGAGTGAGGCCTGGTGCTTGGGTGGGAGTGCTGGGTGGGTGGGAGGGTGGGAGGGAGGGAGGCCTGCCTGGTGCTTGGGTGGGTGGGAGGGAGGGTGTCCTGATGCTTGGGTGGGAGTGCTGGTGCTTGGGTGGGAGTGCTGGGTGGGTGGGTGGGTGGATGGCCTGGTGCCTGGTGCTGGGTGGGAGGGAGGGTGGCTTGGGTGCTTGGGTGGCCTTGTGCTTGGGTGGGAGGCTTGGTGCTTGGGTTGGAGTGCTGGGTGGGTGCATGGCCTGGTGCTTGGGTGGGAGGGAGGGAGGCCTGGTGCTGGGTGGCAGGCCTGGTGCTGGGTGGGTGGCAGGCCTGGTGCTGGGTGGGAGGGAGGGAGGCTTTGGTGCTTGGGTGGGAGGCCTGGTGCTTGGGTTGGAGTGCTGGGTGGATGCATGGCCTGGTGCTTGGGTGGGAGGGAGGGAGGCATGGTGCTGGGTGGCAGGCCTGGTGCTGGGTGGGTGGCAGGCCTGGTGTTGGGTGGGTGGCCTGGTGCTGGGTGGGAGGGAGGGAGGCTTGGTGCTGGTTGGCCTGGTGCTGGGTGGGAGGGAGGCCTGCCGCTGGGAGGGCAGGGGGTAGAGGAGGGTGGCTGGAGGGGAGGGCAGGGGGAGAGGAGGGTGGCTGGAGGGGAGGGCAGGGGAGAGAGGTGGGTGGCTGGACATGGGCGGCTGAAGGGGAGAGGAGGGTGGCTGGACATTTGTGGCTGGAGGGGAGAGGAGGGTTGCTGGACATGGATGGAGGGCAAGAAATGAAGAAGAAAGGAGGAAAGTAAAGAAATAAATGGAAAGGAAGCCCTGGAAACAGAGTTAAGAGAACAGATAGAGAGCAGCAGAATCAGCGACTAGGACCAATATGGTTAGAAAAACAAAATCACCAGACAACAAAGGTAGAAAAAATCATTTTATTTTCATTTTAGTGTTTGGAATATGTCCAATTTGAGAATTTACATCTGCTGTCTTATTTTGCACTGGGTATACTGGAGCTGTAATAACTTACAGAAATGATTTATAATGAAAGAAAATCATGTTATTTTTTTCTTCTATACTAGTATAATATTTTCAATGATGTCTGTTTATATGCGCCATAGCTGGTGTAAGGGGGTGTGGCTATCATAGGGGTGAAGTCATATGTGGTGACCTCGCCCATAATGAGTACTGGCACTTCGCGATGAATAATTAGGTTTTGGGTTGCTGTTTGGGCACTCGGTCTCTGAAAGGTTCGCCATCACTGGTTTAGGCACTTAGGTTGGGTTGGTTGGGTATGCCTTTTTGAACAGGTTGTTTTTTAGTGATTTCTGGAAGTTCAGGTGGTAGTACATTGTTTTCACGGCTTTTGGTAGTGCGTTCCACAATTGTGTACTTATGTAGGAGAAGCTGGATGCATAGGTTGATTTGTATTTGAGTCCTTTGCAGCTTGGGTAGTGGAGATTTAGGTATGTTCGTGTTGATCTGATTGTGTTTCTTATTGGTAGGTCTATGAGGTCTGTCATGTATCCCGGGGCTTCGCCATAGATGATTTTATGGACCAAGGTGCAGATTTTGAAAGCAATACATTCTTTGATTGGTAGCCAGTGTAATTTTTCTCTGAGGGGTTTGGCGCTTTCGAATCGTGCTTTTCCAGATATAAGCCTGGCTGCTGTATTTTGAGCGGTCTGAAGTTTCTTTATGAGTTGTTCTTTGCATCCCACGTAAATTCCATTGTAGTAATCTGCATGGCTTAGTACCATTGATTGTATTAAGCTGCGAAATGTTTCCCTCGGAAAGAATGGTTTCACGTGTTCGAGTTTCCACATTGACTGGAACATTTTCTTAGTTGTAGATTTAACTTAGGCTCTCAAGTGTAAGGTTACGGTCGATAGTAACACCGAGGATTTTCAAGCTGTCTGAGATAGGGAGGGTGTAGTCTGGGTGTTTATATTTGTGGGTTTGTTCATATTGTATTGGGATGAGAGGATGAGGCAGTGTGTTGTATCTGTATTGAGTCCATGATGTTTAGGCTGAGATTGATTTCATTGGTGATTTCTGTCAGGTCATGTTTGTAAGGTATGTATATTGTGACATCATCTGCATAGATGAATGGGTTGAGGCCTTGTTTGGATAAGGACTTGACTAGGTGTCATCATTAGGTTGAAGAGGGTCGGTGATAGTGGTGATTCTTGAGGTACTCCGCAGTCGGCTTTCCACGGTGATGAAATGTTAGGAAACCCTTGATCCAACTAAGTATGTTTCCACCAATACCGAAGTAATCTAGGAGTCTTAGTATTATGTTGTGGTTTACCATGTCGAATGCGCTGGACATTATCGGTGCTGATTGGCTTGTTAATCAATTAAGTTGTGCATGCAAGGCCAAATTAGCACACACAATTTAAGGTGCCATATATAGAACTCGGGGGAAATTGTTTATCAGAAGACCCATCAATAACCCTACTCCGTTCTACTTCAGCTGTGGCAATTTGTAGTGGTTTGTTCATTCTTCCACTTCAGTGGTTATTCTTCTAGCCTCAGTATGACTAAACATCCTGGTCAGATCCATCCTGTTTACAGATCAATGCCTGGACTGAGTATTCAAGGATGACCATGAGGGAGACTGGCATACTGAGTGCCAGGGACCCATATTCTGGGGCCATAAATCCTAGTTCCTTGGTTCTAAAAATAGCAGTTTTGAAAGATCATACCAAGAGCTAATTACAAAGTGGTGAGCTCATTTATGTCTTCTGGTTTATTTTGACATGTGATGTGTGTGATCACCAAAAAATATATATGGATACAAATTATCCCAGTGCTATGCACGAATCCATAATAAAGAGTATTGATTTTCTATATTTCTTCAGCAATAAAAAGCAAAAAACAAACAAACATAGACTAAACCTATATAGAGGGAAAATGGTGCACTTATAAACTGACAAGGAACCCTCAAGGCAAAATGTGATGTGTGTGGCATGTGTTTTGATATACTTTCTGACAGATGAAATGAAGGAAAGAATTGTTTAAAAGGTTCTATGTCTCCTCCATTGTGAGGCAAAAATAATTCTCAAGTGTAGGGATAGAAAGTCATCAAGGGGCCCTTTCACTAAAGTTTAATGTGCATTAATGGACATTAGCATGTACTAAGTGCCATGTGGCCCATAGGTATAAAATAGGACATGCAGTATTTACTACTACTACTACTTATCATTTCTAAAGCACTACTAGACGTACGCAGCGCTGTACACTTGAACATGAAGAGACAGTCTCTGCTCGACAGAGCATACAATCTAATTAGGACAGACAAACAGGACAAACAAGAGATAAGGGAATATTAAGGTGAGGATGATAAAATAAGGGTTCTGTACAAGTGAATAAGGGTTAGGAGTTAAAAGCAGCATCAAAAAGGTAGGCTTTTAGCCTAGATTTGAAGACGGCCAGAGATGGAGCTTGACGTACCGGCTCAGGAAGTCTATTCCAGGCATATGGTGCAGCAAGATAAAAGGAGCGGAGTCTGGCATTAGCAGTGGAGGAGAAGGGTGCAGATAAGAGAGATGAACCCAGTGAATGGAGTTCCCGGGGAGGAATGTAGGGAGAGATGAGAGTGGAGAGATACTGAGGAGCTGCAGAGTGAATGCACTTATAGGTCAACTAGTAAAAGAGGCCCATTTCAGAGCAAATGAAACAGGCGCTAGCAAGGTTTTCGTCGCCACCCCCCTCCCTCCCTGGCCAACCCCTTCGTTGTTCTACCATTGCTCCGCCCCCAACGTCATGACGTTTGACGTGAGGGCAGGGCCCGGAGCGATTTCCACCCTGCCTCTCTCCCTCCCTGCCAACCCCTTTCGTTGTTTTGCCATTGCTCTGCCCTCGAGGGCGGGGCCCGGAGCGATTTTGGTGGCTTCACCACCACGAACCTTCGAACCTTTTTGAAGGAAGTCAGGGCTTGGCTTCACTGACGTCAGTGTCCTCAGAACGTTGAGGGTGAGTTTTATTATAGTAGATAAGAGGAGTTTGAACTGTATGCGGAAACGGATAGGAAGCCAGTGAAGTGACTTGAGGAGAGGGTTCTTTTTTCTAAGGCACGCTAGCGTTTTTAGTGTGTGCTAAAAATAGGCATGTACTAAACGCTAGAGATGCCAATGTATTCCTATGGTCATCTCTAGTGTTTAGTGCATGCCTATTTTTAGCATACACTACAAACGCTAGCACGCCTTAGTAAAAGACTCCCTCAGTGTATGCTAATATCTGTTAGCATGCACTAAGCTTTAATAAAAAAGCTCACAAATTTAGCTTGCTGGAAGAAAATGGAAATATCTCAGATGAGTTTTTTTAAAAAACAGAAATTTATTTATTTATTTATTTAGATTTTGCTCCACCTTTTTCATTAGTAGCTCAAGGTGAGTTACATTCTGGTACTCTGGATATTTCTCTGTCCCAGTAGGGCTCACAATCTAAGTTTGTACCTGAGGCAATGGAGGGTTAAGTGACTTGCAAGGAGCAGCAGCGGAACCGGCCACCTCTGGATTGCAAGTCTGGTGCTCTAACCACTAGGCCACTCCAAAATTCTCACGCACACATACAATGCAATATCTGCTAAACTCTCCTCCATGAATGACAGTGCACCCTTAGCAATTGCTAATTCCTTAAGAATTTACAGACCATTACGTTGAGCTTTAAGATCCGCAGAAAAATTACTGCTTGATATCCCATCTTTTCTTCAAATATGGTTGAATGAATATCTATCTTCAGTTTTTTTTATGTGGAAGGTACTACTCTTTGGAATGCTCTCCCATTGAATCTACAGAAGATCACTTCTGTAATACAATTTAGAAAATGTCTGAAGGCAGCTTTTGCCAATACCCAGTCTTTTGCTGTGAAAGATTTTGCCTATCCTTCTATTAAGGTTGTGATACTGTAATAAGTACACCTTGTAATTTAATCTTTGAAGTTTTTAAGTGCTTTTTGTTGGTTTTTACGTAGAGTTTGCTTTACTTTATTATGTATGTTTTTATGTCAGTCGCCTAGAACTGTGAGATAGTGCGGTGTATACATTTTAAAATAAATAAATTAAAATAAAATAAATAAAAAATAATTCTCTTATGCAAATACCTCCCATATCCCCATCCAGCAACCAACAATAAACATGCTCCAAGCACCTGTCTTCATGTACCTATGGAAGATAATTTTATAACAAGATGTCCAAAATTGCACCAGTTTTATAAAGGCAACATAGTTGTCTCTGTGCCTTAATGAAATAGACTCCCAGATTCAGCCCCAATAACACACAAATTTATACCTGATCTGAAGAAAATGTAAATTTGTGTATGTATTCTACTCATGTGCGCATATATTTTATATAAAATATACACAGACATTACAACTTCATCTCTGCTCTACCCACAATGTCCTGCAAATTCTTTTTAGTGCGACTACAGTTCTGCGTGCAAATCTGGGTGTATTCTGATTTGCGCATGCAACTCAATTGGTTAACAGGCATAATCAGTGGTGATAATTGGATGCTAGCAAGCAATTATCAGCACTAATTAGAATATATGCACACTACTCGCTTGGCATATTCTATAAAGTAGTCTGCCTAAATTCTACCTCAAATTCTACCTTGTGGGTGTGGCCATGGGAGGAGCATGAACGGGTCATGGGCATCCAGTGGTGATCCTAGGTCGGCTGCCACCTGGGGCGGATCGCTGCTGCGCACCCCCCCCCCCCCCCCGGGTGCAGCAGCGTCCGTCCCCCCAGGGTGCCGCACGACACCCCCCTCCCCGGCACATCAAGCCCCCCCCCCCCTCAGGGTGCATTCTTGGCTGCTCTAGGGTGCAGAGAGCAGCCGCGCGCCTGTCGGCTCCACTGACTCCCTCTACCCCGGAACAGGAAGTAACCTGTTCCGGGGCAGAGGGAGCAGGGAACCAGCGGAGCTGACAGGTGCGCGGCTGCTCTCTGCACCCTCCAGCAGCGTGCACCTGGGGCGGACCACCCCCACCTCCCCACCCTTGGTATGCCACTGTGGGCATCCCTAAAATTTACACACAGGGTTATAAAATAACCCATTCTGTGCCTAAAGTTAGACGTGGGCATTCATACCAGCTTTTCATTGGTGTAAATGGCTGCACCTAAATTTTAGTTGCGTGGATGGCACTACACGTATTCTGTAAACTGCACCTAACTTTAGGCATGGTTTAGAGAATATGCATAGGCACGTTTTCCATCCACACTAATATTTTTGGGACCAAATATAAAATCTAGCCCTCAATGTGCATATGCAGTCATGCAGGTTTGAAATCTAGTCAAGAAAGGTGCATATTTTATAATAGCAACAGATGCACCTTTATAAAATTACCTCAGACAAAGCAGACACACAAAATTACACCTACTTTCCAGCATGGGGGTGTGGAAGGGCCACTAGACCATTAGGTCAGGGGAGGGAATTGTCTCGCGGCCCACTGGACTACCAGGGTTCCATTTGAGGGGATATTAGGGAAGGGTTAGGGAAGCTTGGGACCCACTGGATCTCCAGCCCCCCCAAACCTGTGTCGGGGGGTCAGGGGACGGATCTCCAGACACGATGTTGCTGGGGGGGGGGGGGCTGGGTCATGGGGATGGATCTCCAGCCTCCATGTTGCTGAGGAGGGGTCGGGTCAGGGTTCCTGCTTCTGCGGAGGTGGGCTACTGCATTGGGGGGAATGGGGGACCTGCTAGCATGCATATGCATACTGGGCAAAGCTCACCATTCCTCCCCAATGGTCTGCAAACCCTAATGCCAGCTCCGAGCTGATCATTGGGGAGGAATACATTTAGCATGCGTTTGCATGTTACTTGCACTAAGAGCCCTGTGTTGCATGTATTTGCATGCCAGTTGCATTCAGAGCCCACAAGCATGTTGTTTCATGCGCTCGGGGGCTCTGATCATGGGGCGGTAGCAAACGCAGGCACTAGTATGGTGCTAACAGCCTCTAGCGCCTGAGTTTGCTTCTGATCATCTGAGCATTAGTGCTCAAAGTCAATCTGCCAGTCAGTCCTATCCTCTTGTGTGTATCAGTATAATTTAGATGCAACAAAGACCCAATACAGATTTAGAACTTGGAAAGACCAGACTGCTACTGGTTCATCTCTTTTGGAGGCGATGCAAGAGATGGAAGAAGACAACAGCTCTGGAGTTCTTGGGATGATAAAAGAGGTTAAGGACAGTTGTGCAGCATTGACATATGTAAATGGCAACACATATGGGGCTAGATTCTATTATGGCACCAAAAATAATCGGCATC
Organism: Microcaecilia unicolor; assembly: GCF_901765095.1. Lineage (NCBI taxonomy): Eukaryota > Metazoa > Chordata > Amphibia > Gymnophiona > Siphonopidae > Microcaecilia > Microcaecilia unicolor. Next base: position 459,121,223 of record NC_044032.1, on the reverse strand, counting down.
GAAAAACGCGCTAGTCTATAAGCCGTGCTTAAAGTTAGGGGTGGTTTATAGAATAGCGTTTATGCTGGGGATTCGTGTCTAATTTTAGGCATGACCATTTGCACCAACTGTAATGTACTGGAAATGTATGTGTCTACATTAGACGTTTAACCCTGTTATTCTATTACAACACACATTAAATTTAGAGCATCCCCGTTATGCCTATGATCCTCCCATTTGCTAAAATTTTAGTTGCAGATCACATGCCTAAATTTACATGCATAAATACAAATTAAATCTAATTAGTAACAATAATTGCTTGTTAAAAAGCCAATTATTGGTGCTAATTAGTTCATTATACAATTAAATTGCACACATAAATTGGGCACATGCCCAAATTTTCATTCGCAATTTTTGGCAACTTTTAGAGAATTAGGGGGATGGGCTGTGAAGCTGGAACCTGTTTGTTTCATTTTGTGTCCTGTGTTCTTTCCAGGCATATCCATTTGGGGGGTGGAGGAGAGTGTTCAATAGGTCATCATGGGAGCGATGTCGTTCAGGGTACGTGCTCTTTCAGAAAGAGTGTGCCCTGTTCACATAGAGTGTGCATTCTTTCCTGATCGTGTGTGTATACGTACACTATTCATGCATTCAAGAGGGTTTGCATATGTGCGCACTTTCAGGAAAGAGTGTGTACTCTTCCTGAAAAGTGCACACTTTTCTAAACGATTGTGCACTCTTTCGGAACAATGCATAATACTGATAGTACACAAAAATATACAAGAAGTTGTATTTTTTGTTTGCCAATGACATGAAACAACATGGGAAAAATTGTTGAGGTTTCAAATGAATGCATATGCCCAGAGGTGGCCCAAGGTAATCTGCCACCTGAGGCAGGGATGAAATAGTGCCCCGGCCCCCAAGCATCATGCCCCTCCCTGCCAACCCCTTCCCACCCCCACCCCGAACCTACCTTCTTTTTTGTTGTTTTCAAAAAGCGGCAGTGGCAGTGGTCCCCATAGGCTGTACTGCAGCCTGGCTCCGAGGAAACAGGAAGTTACGTCAGAGATGCGGGCCGCAATACAGAGGAGATGCTGGTGCCAGTGGCAGAGCAATGTATGAGGATCGTTGCCACCGCCGCCTTTTGAAAAACAAAAAAAGAAGGTAGGCTGTGGAGGGAAGTTGAAGGAAGGGGGAAAGATGCTGCTCCATAATTAGTGCTGCTTGAGGCCCCCGCCTCAGTTTGCTCAATGATAGGGCCGCCACTTCATATGCCTAGTAAATATCAATTTTACAGTGCTGTTATTTACATGTGTAGATAATGTAGGATGCATAGATTTTAAGGGGGTGTGTTCTGGGCATGGTTTGGATGGTCCAAAAACTATAAATATGTTTCCCATTTTCCAATAGCTATAAATATGTATTTTAAAACATTTCCCTGTTGGCATTCACACCTACTCTGAGACATGTGTAAGTGTCAGCTGCCAGGTCATGATTTAACGTTTTTATTGACAATACTTCAAAGGAGATACAACCAAGAATATGAATACATTAAGAACCAGAGTGAAACATGTTCTCATTACACACAAAATGATACATTTTGTCATCATATTTTTAACATTTCAACCCTACCCCACCCCTCTATTGAAACCTCAATCTATTCATGTACTCAAAAGACTAAAAGTACATACATCCTTTTGCAGCTAACAAACAGTGCTATATAACAGACGGTTGTCTAACCTACATTTAACAATTATTATTATTGTTCTCCCCCCCCCCCCCCCACTTCCTCCCCTCCCTCCCTCATCCCTCATATTCAATTCCAATCTGTTACGGACCTAAGATACTTAACAACACATACACCACAATAGAACAAGAGATCAGTCCCCAAACCGCAGACAACTGCCCTTTCTCCTTGACACCTCCGCCAGGATCTGTACTAACATATATTGTGGTTTAAGTGTGACAGTAACCTTTCGGCTGCCAGGTCATTTGGGCCCACAGTCTCAACCAGTGAGGGGGCAATTGTGCTCACCTCAGTGGTGTCTGACCTCACCTGAAAATAAAGTTAGTTCACTTGGCTTCTTAATCGGCTCCTCTTGCAATGAGTTCAGAGGGTAAAGGGTCATTTGATGTACTGCATTTCTATGGTACAACCAAAGCAGTGTACATGTATTATAAGCAGGTACTTTCTCTGTCCCTAATGGGCTCACATTCTAAGCTTTATACCTGAGGCAAGGGAGGGTTAAGTGACTTGCCCATAGTCACAAGGATCTGCAGTGGGAATCAAGCCCGGTTTCCCAAGTTCCCGGTCCACTGCACTAACCATTAGGCTACTCCTCCACCTTACGTACAGTCTTATGAAATTCAGCACTTACACACGTACCCCCATGCACGCAAATTTGGGTGCAGATCCCAGATCCGCGTGTAAACTAATTAGCCAATTATGCTTTAACAATCAATAACTGATGTTAACAAGCACTTAATTGGCAGTAATTAGGAGTTGCGCGTGGATCTGCCCTATCACGTGTGCCTAAATTCTACGGTGTGCAACTCCAAAGGGGGCATGGCCATGGGTGGGTCATGGGCGTTGCCAAGATTTAGGCACGCTGTTATAGAATACTTGGATTTGCGTGCCTAAATGACAGCAGTTGGGTGCGAGCATTTACACCAGCCTTTGGCAGGCATAAATGGTGACATACACACTGAAGAACCAAAGCCCTCGCAGACTTGAAGATACACAAAAAACAGCAAAGGTATTTAGTTCCTTTGGAGCATCGTCTGTGTATCTTTCGAGGGAAAAAAATGGTGATAGGAGTGTACTACCGTCCGCCTCGCCAGGATGAGCAGGTAGACACAGAAATGATAAAAGAAATCAGAGACGCGAACAAAATGGGCAATGTGATAATAATGGGTGACGTCAATTATCCAAATATAGACTGGGTAAATGTAACATCGGGACATGCTACAGAGATACAATTCCTTGATGAAATCAAGGACAGCTTTATGGAGCAACTGGTGCAGGAGCCGACGAGAGAAGGAAAAATTCTAGACTTGGTCCTTAGTGGAGCGCATGATCTGGTGAGGGATGTTATGGTACTGGGGCCGCTTGATAACAGTGACCATAATATGATCAGTTTTGACATCGACCTTGAAGTAACTGTACACAGAAAGTCAAATACATTAGCGTTTAACTTTAAAAAAGGAGACTATGATAAAATGAGAAGAACGGTAAAAAAAAAACTTAGGGGGGCAACTGAGAGAGTAAAAACTGTACAACAGGCGTGGACGCTGTTCAAAAATACCATCCTGGAGGCCCAGGCCATACATATTCCGCGAATTAGAAAAGAAAGACGGAAGTCCAAAAGACACCCAGCCTGGTTGAAAAGTGAGGTGAAGGAAGCTATTAGGGCTAAAAGAAATGCCTTCAGAAAATGGAAGAAGGAACCGTCTGAAAATAACAAGAAACAGCATAAGGAGTGTCAAAGCAAATGCAAGGCGCAGATTAAGAAGGCTAAGAGGGAGTATGAAAAAAAGATAGCATTAGAGGCAAAAAAACATAGTAAAAATTTTTTTCGGTATATTAAAAGCAGGAAGCCGGCAAAAGAATCGGTTGGGCCGCTGGATGACCGAGGGGTAAAAGGGGCGATCAAGGAAGACAAAGACGTAGCGGAGAGACTGAATGAATTCTTTGCTTCGGTCTTCACCGAGGAAGATTTGGGTGGGATACCGGTGTCGGAAATGGTATTTCAAGTGGACGAGTCGGAGAAACTTACTGACTTCACAGTAAACCTGGAGGACGTAATGGGGCAGTTCGGCAAACTGAAGAGTAGCAAATCTCCTGGACCGGATGGTATTCATCCTAGAGTACTGATAGAACTGAAAAACGAGCTTGCGGAGCTACTGCTAGTGATATGCAACTTATCCTTAAAATCGAGCGTGGTACCGGAAGATTGGAAGGTGGCCAATGTAACGCCCATTTTTTTTAAAGGCTCCAGGGGAGATCCGGGAAATTATAGACCGGTGAGTCTGACGTCGGTGCCGGGGAAAATGGTAGAGGCTATTATTAAAAACAAAATTACAGAGCACATCCGAGGACATGGATTACTGAGACCAAGTCAGCATGGCTTTTGTGTGGGGAAATCTTGCCTGACAAATTTACTTCAATTCTTTGAAGGAGTGAACAAACATGTGGACAAAGGGGAGTCGGTTGATATTGTGTATCTGGATTTTCAAAAGGCGTTTGACAAGGTACCTCATGAAAGGCTACAGAGGAAATTGGAGGGTCATGGGATAGGAGGAAATGTCCTATTGTGGATTAAAAACTGGTTGAAGGATAGGAAACAGAGAGTGGGGTTAAATGGGCAGTATTCACAATGGAGAAGGGTAGTTAGTGGGGTTCCTCAGGGGTCCGTGCTAGGACCGCTGCTTTTTAATATATTTATAAATGATTTAGAGATGGGAGTAACTAGCGAGGTAATTAAATTTGCTGATGACACAAAGTTATTCAAAGTCGTTAAATCGCGACAGGATTGTGAAAAATTACAAGAGGACCTTACGAGACTGGGAGACTGGGCGGCTAAATGGCAGATGATTTTTAATGTGAGCAAGTGCAAGGTGATACATGTGGGAAAAAAGAACCCGAATTATAGCTACGTCATGCAAGGTTCCACGTTAGGAGTTACGGACCAAGAAAGGGATCTGGGTGTCGTCGTCGATAACACACTGAAACCTTCTGCTCAGTGTGCTGCTGCGGCTAAGAAAGCGAATAGAATGTTGGGTATTATTAGGAAAGGTATGGAAAACAGGTGTGAGGATGTTATAATGCCGTTGTATCGCTCCATGGTGCGACCGCACCTTGAGTATTGTGTTCAATTCTGGTCGCTGCATCTCAAGAAAGATATAGTAGAATTGGAAAAGGTGCAGCGAAGGGCGACTAAAATGGTAGCGGGGATGGGACGACTTCCCTATGAAGAAAGACTAAGGAGGCTAAGGCTTTTCAGCTTGGAGAAGAGACGGCTGAGGGGAGACATAATAGAGTTATATAAAATAATGAGTGGAGTGGAACAGGTGGATGTGAAGCGTCTGTTCACGCTTTCCAAAAATACTAGGACTAGGGGGCATGCGATGAAACTACAGTGTAGTAAATTTAAAACAAATCGGAGAAAATTTTTCTTCACCCAACGTGTAATTAAACTCTGGAATTCGTTGCCGGAGAAAGTGGTGAAGGCGGTTAGCTTAGCAGAGTTTAAAAAGGGGTTGGACGGATTCCTAAAGGACAAGTCCATAAACCGCTACTAAACGGACTTGGAAAAATCCAAAATTCCAGGAATAACATGTATAGAATGTTTGTACGTTTGGGAAGCTTGCCAGGTGCCCTTGGCCTGGATTGGCCGCTGTTGTGGACAGGATGCTGGGCTCGATGGACCCTTGGTCTTTTCCCAGTATGGCATTACTTATGTACTTATGTACTTATCTTCACTATATTTTGTGTATAGGCAGAAATGGTGCTCACACTTAGGTGAAAAATGTGGGCTAAGTTAGTAATATCGGAGGCGTAACCAGACCGGCGGGAGGGGGGTCCAGAGCCCGAGGTGAGGGGGCACATTTTAGCCCCCCCAGTGCTGCCGCCCCCCCACCATTTTTTACCCCTCCCCCGCCACCGCCGCCGCCACCGCCGCTGCCACCACCACCAACTTTGCCCCCCCCCCCCCCGGTGCCAACCCTTTTGACCCCCCCCCTTCCCGCCACCACCAACCCTCCCCTGCAGCCTCCGTCACCGTCTGGTACCTTTGCTGTCAGGGGACCCCAACCCCCGCCAGCCAAAGTCCTCCTCTCCGGCGTGGCCGCATAGCTGGCTGATCTGCAAGGCGCCGGAAGAAGAGGACCTCGGCAGGTGGGGGTTGGGGTCCCCCTCCAGCAAAAGTACCTGATGGCAACGGCAGCAGCGGGGGAGGGTTGGCGGCGGGAGGAGAGGTTGAAAGGGTTGGCGGAAGGGGGGGCCAGGGCCAAATCTACGGGGGCCCATGCCCCCACGTAGCTATGCCCATGGTTAGTATTCTCTAAAGGATGCTTCATGCAGAGCGCTGTTTACCGAATACTAGCTTAGCGTGGCTCATCCCAGCTCCTAATTTTGGATGCCATTTATTGAATTTAACCCATAGTTACTGCAGCTTGCACACATAAAACCCCAAGTGATACCACTCTTTAGTTAATGTGTTATTTTTTAGTGAAACCGACGCTCATGCTGTACATGCCAGCAAATACACGGGTATTTGCTAATGTCCTTGTAAGTATTTTACAGAACGCTTTGAGTGGAACAGAGCCTGTTGTAAAATATTTTTTTAATGAAATTCTCTATTCAAAATTGAAAAGACAGTACAGAAAACAAAGATACCATCAAACATTCAGGTATGCACCATCATAACTGTCATCAAATCATCAACTGTACCCCCCGTCCCAACCCCCCTCCGAACTCAACTCCTATTGCTAGAGTGTCTTATTTTAGTAGATGCCCCTGCAAAAGCTAATCAAAAATGTATTATGTCCAATAAAAAAGGTATCATCTTATTTTCTTTTCTATGTTTTATTTTGTTCTATTTCTATTGATTACCTTTGAAAGTGGACTAACACGGCTACCACATCTCTCTACTCAAGCATTTAAAAGAAACGCTGACTGCAATTTTTCAATATTGACCCTGAGTGTGTGATTTGCTAATGCAAGTGCACAACTCAGCCAATTGCTTGCGCATTTGCTCAGATTTGGAAAGCAAGCTGACCTGCTTCTCTGGTGTTTGCAAATACATATATATCTAAGGCTCCTTTCACATTCCTGGATGGCAGAAAACCATCTCTTTGCCTACCAGGAAACAGAATGTTTTCCAGAGAAGGGTGCTTCATGAATCTTCCCCTCTCCTTTCTTTGTTCTAAAAAGAAGCACAGTGTGCTAGAGGCAGATCATTTCATCTCCAGTACTATTTGTAGCATTTAAAAACCATTCTTCTTGTCTCTGGCGTTTCACATTTCTCTGCAGTAGTGAGCGAAGCAGGCATCGCTCTGCATTCTATGACCCTCTGACATTTACAGAATGAAAGAAAGCACAGTGCCAGCCAATCAGATTCTCTGCCATGCCACAGAGAAAATAGTCCTGCCTGACAGCCAAGAGAACCTGTAAGGAGAGCCTGTAAATGTGGTCTTATGATTGAACACAGTGCCACTGCCTATTGCCGTGTTTTCTGATCTGCTGAATGACCCCTCCTTTCTCATTTTTGGTTTCTCCAACAAGTACTTAAAACCAGAGGTAGAATCTGGTAGAATCCAGATGGAATTTGGCCATAGGAACTGAGTTCATTTCCCAGCTTACTACAGCTATTGCTGTCTGTATGACTTTAGGTATGTCGCTTTATTTCAGCCTCCCTCTGTGTATCTAGCTGGATGTGGGACTCAGAGACTTAGCCAGAAAACAGATTTTGGGTGGGCCTAGGCAAGAAGTGAGTGGGCACCATGTGTTCTCCCTCCCCCCCCCCCCCCCCCCCCCCCCACCACCAAAAAATATCTCAGCTGGTGGGGAAATGCTTCTTTCCACCTTGGCAGTCTGCAGCAGGCATGTGCTGAAAACTTAGCGTGTGCAGGTGCCGGTATTATGGAGAGTAGCGTTTTTGTTACCATCAGGGGGAAGTCTTCAGCTGGCAGAGCTTGGGATCCCCACCTGCTACCGCTAAATGTGTGCTACTGTTGGGTGGGGCTGAGCCCTAAGTGGGTGGGCCCCAGCCCACCCAGGCCCACCTGTGGCTATGCCACTGATGTGGGTCATGCAACTAAAGTACTAGGAAGTAGAGGGTGAAGGTAATTTTGCCTCCCTTGTCTTTAGAAACGGCCATACAGTGTGCAGGCCAGTTTATGTAGTATCTAGTTTCTGAAGTTGTTACATGTGTAATATGACAGTGAAGTACTATCACTACAACATTTATTAAGCGACAGGCACAATATGAATGATTCCTGGGCTGATGCAGGACAGGCAGCTGAATGTGAAACGCTGCTTCTGTTAGCGCTCCAAAGTTGAATTGGAACAGGTTAACACACGGACCACAGAACCCTGAGGCAGGTGTCCGAAATGGCAGCCATCATAGATCGTGGCTGCGGTGCACTAAGGAGATCCGCACAGCCATAAGAACGAGTTAAGCAAGTTAAGTAACCTTGAGGCTCATTTTCAAAGCACTTAGCCTCCCAAAGTTCCATAGAAACCTATGGAACTTAGCCTCCCAAAGTGCTTTGAAAATATGCCTCCTTGTGTACTGACTTTTCATATTAGACAAGCAAAGAAAACAAAAAGAGAATAAAAAAGAGAAAAAAGAGGTTTTTTGGCCGATGATGAGTAAGTCCAGTCCCCGAAGCTAGTATTTAGGCTGGGGACTTCTCGAGGCCTTTTCCTCATTTACAATTGTGATATTTGTTTCCACATTCAGACGCACTGATGCTCTTTATTTGATTTCTCCTTATTTTCTACATTTGAGTTTGATTCATAAAGGAAATAAACCTCTTAATATATTTTAGGTTAAATCTAACAATATGAATGAAAATCATTATTATAGTACACATGGAGGGGCATAATGGAACAGAAACGCCTATCTCCATGGGCGTTAATCTCCGAGAACGGGTCCGTGAAGGGGCGGACCAAACTGTATTAACGAAAAAAATAGACGCCCATGTTTTATTCGCCAATGTGTGAGCTGGGCGTTTTTGCTTTTCAGCGATAACGGAAAATGAAAGCGCCCAGCTCAAAAACGAATAACTCCAAGGCATTTGTTCGTGGGAGGGGCCAGGATTCGTAGTGCACTGGTCCCCCTCACATGCCAGGACACCAACCGGGCACCCTAGGGGGCACTTTTACAAAAACAAAAAAAAAGGTAAAAGAGCTCCCAGGTGCATAGCACCCTTCCATTGTGTGTTGAGCCCCCCCAAATCCCCCTCAAAACCCACTGCCCACAAGTCTACACCATTACTATAGCCCTAAGGGGTGAAGGGGGGCACCTACATGTGGGTACAGTGGGTTTGGGGGGGTTGGACGACTAATAAGCATTAAGCAGCACAATTGTAACAGGTAGGGGGGATGGGCCTGGGTCCACCTGCCTGACGTCCACTGCACCCCCTAACAACTGCTCCAGGGACCTGCATACTGCTGCCTGGGAGGAGGGTATGACATTTGAGGGTGAAAATAAAAAGTTGTGAAACATCATTTTTTTGTCGTGGGAGGGGGTTAGTGACCACTGGGGGAGTCAGGGGAGGTCATCCCCGATTCCCTCCAGTGGTCATCTGGTCATTTAGGGCACTTTTTGGGGCCTTATTCGTGAAAAAACAGGGTCCAGGAAAAGTGCCCTAAATTCTAGCTACAAACGCATCCATTATCGGCGAAGGGCGCCCATCTCTGTTCGGGTGATAACCACGCCCCAGTTCCGCCTTCGACACGCCTTCGACACGCCCCCGTCCACTTTGTCCGCATCCGCGACGGAGTGCAGTTGAAAGCGTCCCAAATTCGGCTTTTGATTATACCGCGTTCTTCGTTTTTGTGAGATAAACGCCCATCTCCCGATTTAGGTCGGAACTTGGGCGTTTTTCTCGTTCGATTATAAGCTGGATGATCACCTCCCTTTTCTGTGTAAACTTACAAGTACTTTATAATAAAACAAGCTACCTTGTGTGCTTTATAAGGTTTCAGAAATGTGTTCATGGCAACCAGATGCACACTTTGGAACTACAAAAAGTTACTGCATTGCAACTTTTGAATTCCTTAAGCGGCTTGTTCAGTAGTTCTTTGGAATCACGATGAGAAACTACACTAACAAGAAAGTCACCGAATTATCTCATTCTCACTGAATCTGATTATGTTGGTCACATTATCAAAAATGACATCACACACATGGCATAAACCAATTAGACTCTACATTATGCAAGAAAACTTTATGTTCATATAGGTTCATGGAAATTGCAAAGTACATGTTTCAAGAATTAAAAAAACCAACATGCTGGGGCAGAAACACTGACAGGGTATTATATAGACTGTGGGATTTTTGGAATATTGCATGCTATAGTTTATATAATGTTTTATCCCTGTAATTTCCCCCTGCTGCTTTGTGCTTCCAGCTCACTCAGAAACAGGCCCTAGATCTGCAACCAAAAGCCTTCAATCACAACCATTGAAGAGCTGTCCCTTATTTCGTATTACCCTTTATTCCCAACATACCTAGTCTGATCATTGCAGTGATAGCTCTGGACCTGGGGAGAGGGAACAGTCTGGTGCAGCAGATATATAGGTCTAGGATACAGGTCATGCACCTCACCAATAGCCAGTGTATACACAGAGAACCCTGTGAGGAGAGAAAGGTGGCGAGGATTGTCTGGATGCCCTTCAGGGCACATTGCGTGCCCACTTGGCTGTTACACAGGGAGTTGAAGCAGGAGAGACATTCCTCTTTGAATGTCCTCCTGGCTCTCATCTCCCTGACCAGGGCATCCAGATGCCGACTGATCCTCGCAACCTCTTCCCTGAGCAGGCCTTGATCCTGGTGGATGTTATGAGCGGTGCTTACCAGGAGCATGTCAGCCTGCTCAGGGTGGCTTGGGTGTATTGTGGGGATCTCAGCCTCACCCAGCTCCTCCTTCTGCTCCTCCCCAGCTTCTCCTTCTCCTCCTGCATAGGGCATGGGAGATCTAGCCCCTCCAGCTCTTCCTCTGCCTCGATGGCTTCATCCCCCTCCACTTCCTCCTCCTCTTCCAGCACCGGTGGTGGTGGTGGTGCTGCTGCTGCTGGCAATGCTGTTGCTGGCGCTGGGCCTTCCTCCTCCTTGGGAGCTTGGCCTTGGGCAGCTTGGCCATCTGCATTAGGAGATAACATGTGACATGACTATGGGCAGACATTGTTATGTGGCCACATACTGTAGCAGGAACCAAGCCCAAAAAGGGCTGAAAAGGACACATTTGACATGCTGGATAGATATGACCACACAACTCACTGCCAGGTAAGGGATCTGCTGTGGTTGACATAGCTGCTTCCTGACAGAGAAACTGTTGCTGTACATGTTAGTGTCGCAGATCACAGAACCTTAAATGTGAACATCACTATTTGTCACTTTGAGTCAGGATACACTCAATAGCAGCCTGGAATATTAATTTTCTGACCTCAGTATTGGCTGTGAATAAAGCCTGGCTATGTTTATCCCAAAGGTTGGCTCTGCATAAGTCCCACCACATGTCCATCTGGAAGAGAATCAATAGTTATAGGGAATGTATGGTGCATAGTCTTACCTCGCCACCTGTAGGCGATGTTCTGGCCCCCAACTCCATTCTGGAGCCAACTGTGACTAGTACCTCCCTTTTCAGGGCACTCAGGATTGTTGTTTTTGAAAAAGGACACCCTTTATATCCACCCATGCGAGAGACAGAACAGCAAAGACAATGATGACCTTTTACTAGCTCACCCAAGTCCCCTATATCCTGGGTGCAGTCAATTGCACACATGTGGCCCTCCGGCCCCTGCAGCTACTGAGTGAGAATACTGGAACAGGAAATGCTATTACTCAACATGTAGGTAGTCTGCAACGCTGCAATGGAAATCATAAGCATGTGTGCAAACTACCCAGGATCATGCCATGATTCATGTATCCTTTCAAAGACTGGCATTCACAATACTTTCTAGAGGGTAAAGATCCAAGGCTGGTTATTATTTGAGGACCATCCTACAACCCCAACATTCTTTGGTTCATTGACTACATCTCTCTCTTTTCACCACAGGTGCGTGGTCAGCTTGGGTCCTGTGTGCTGGAAGATGCCACAGAACACACTTGTGGAACCTGATAACATGCAACCAAAGCTATGTATTCCTTCTCTAACATCTTCTGTTCTCTTTCGTCCTCAATGCAGGTGACCATGGCTATCCGCTGAGGAGGTGGCTAACCCCATAGTGAACCCCCAGAGCCAGAGGAGCAAAGATACAACAGGACCCAAGCTGCTACCCGGACAGTGATTGAATGGGCATTTGGATGCCTACAGTCCCGGTTACAATGTTTTGACTACTCTGGGAGGGAGCTATTGTATAGGCCATCAAAGGTCTGCAATTTCCTTGTTGTACAATTTTGCAATATCCCGCCATATGCCTGAACCCCAAGACCAGGCTGGACAGGAGAATGATGAGGAACCCCAGGGACCCTGAGATGATCTGCCACCTCTGCAAGCAAGGTAGAGAGGCCAGGAGGACTGAGACAATCTAATGCAGCACATTTTTGGTGACAGTGGTGAACTATATATTAATCACCTCTCTGACCTCATGTGCAACTGTCTTTAAATTAATCCTCTTAATTTCTAACTCCTTTTACTCTGTTACCTATCTATAAGTTCTGTCTTTGCTTATATCCTACTCTATTAAAATGTTTTATTATGTATTGTGTTGACATTGTAAGTATTATACTATGCCAAAGCAAACCAATTCCAACTGCGTAGAGCAATATCACTATCAGAAACTAAACCTCTCTCTAATTGCTCCAAATCAACAGGATAAAGATGAAACCATGAACTGTTATCATATAAATTATTTATGTATAGCCTCATACGTCCAGGGTACCTTTAAATAGATTTAGGACACCACTGACTGACATTCATCATTGGCTACCTCCACCAACCAAACACTGCAGAGAAAAACTCTCCTATTTACATCCAATCCTGAGAGAAAAATCTGCAATGTTTAGGCATATGGGAAAACATCAATTTAATAAATCTACAGTTCAAATGTTCATCAGATCCAAAATATGACCCAAAAAAACTTTTATAAAGGGTCTAAAAAAGAAGAAAAAAATGTAATTAATACTGAAAAAATCCAAAAAACAAACAGCCAGGTTAAACAGTTCTGTGTATACACTTAACTTAGTTTTGTTCCAAGAAGCTCAATCGCTGTTTAATTCTCTTTTAATATCCATGGCTGTGACCTTTTTATAGTCCACGTTTTGTTCCAACTCTTTCTTATTCCTCGACAGAATTAGGATTCCCACTGTTTCGTTCTCTTCGTCAGGAGAAAAAATAAGAAAGCATCATACATTTCTCTTCATATCTATACAGACACAAAATGGCGAATGTTTAAATAGAACGCCAAGAGAGAGACTCCGCCTCCCACTGACATCATTCAAAACTTCTCTATTCTGAACCAATCAATAGAAAGCAGCCCATTCCATCGGGCCATTCAGTCCATTAGGGCTGACAGTTTGCAATCGATAAATCCACCTTTGCTCTTTTTGATGTAGTACTCTTGAAATATCGCCCCGTCTGCCATTATTAATCACTTGCTCAATGATTATGCATTTAAGTTGCTCAAAAGCATGTTTCATCTCATAGCAATGTTTGGCTAGGGGCATCTGAATTTTACCCGTTTGAATACTGTGCTTGTGTTCACTCAAACGGGTTTTAAACATGCGTTTTGTCTGGCATTGTATTATACTATGCCATACCTTGTATTGTTATTTGAATATTTTAACTACTGTAATTGTCTTTTGCTTATATTTGATTTATTCTTACTGTACATTGCCTTGAGTGAATTCATTCAAAAAGGCAGTAAAAAATTCCTAATAAATAAATATATATTAGGGGCGAGCATATAATTGTCAATTCCCCACCACCATTCCCCCTCTCCCCTTTCCTGTCCCACCCCCATTGTGCAGTACAAATAACTGATGGAAAGTAACATAAAGAGTGGCCCCATGTTTCCCCCTCCCCCTCCCTTACTGCTCCTGGTTCTTCCTGCATACCAGCGACCTCTTCCCTGAGCTGGACCTACTGTTCAATGATCTTTCTTCCCCACACTCTAACATTCTCTTCCTCCTTGTTCATGCTCAGGGTGGAGCAGAACTTCCTCATCTTTGTGCAGTTGTTCTGCTGGTGGTGGCTCCTGCTCCAGATGATCTTCCTGCCTCCATGGTTGTGTCTCCAATATCCTCCTCATCTGCTTCCAGCAGTAGAAAGTTGGCATCTTCTGCCACTGCTGCACCTGGCTCCTTGGACCATGGGGCTGGGGTGCGTCCCGTGAAAAGTTTGGTGTTGGGAATATAAACTCCATAGTGGTGACATTGTGAGATATTGTGGGGTTTGGGAAGTGGCCTAATGGTTAGGGCTGTAGTCTAGGATCCAGGGGAACTGGATTTGATTCCCAGCTTAGCTAGTGCTCAGCCACCCGCCTAACCCTGTACTAAGAATCGTGAGCCTTCAAAAGTGTGTTAAAATTGTTTAAAATCTGTTATATCTTACTCTTCATACTTAATTTTTGTACCATTAACTGTTGCATTGTTATTAACTTTAATCTGATGTCCAAAATAAAGTGTTGAACCATTTTATAACACCTTCGCCTACTGGGTTAAAGCATAGCCTTCAGCAGTAGAGCAGTGGTTCCCAAACCTGGTCTTGCAGGCATCCCAGCAAGTCAGGTTTCAGGATACCCACATTGAATATTCATGAGAGAGATTTGCATGCACTGCCTCCACTGCATGCAAATCTATCTCACAAATTTAATTTTGGGTATCCTTAAAACCTGACTGGCTGGGTTGCCTCCAGGACCAGGTTTGGAAACCATTACAGAAGAGTGTAGATAGATAGATAGATAGATAGATAGATAGATAGATAGATAGATAGATAGATAGATAGATAGATAGATAGATAGATAGATAGATAGATAGATAGATAGATAGATAGATAGAACAACACCATTGCTAGTCTTGCAAGTGACCTGTGTAGTAGCCTCATAACCATGATAATAATAGGGCAGCCATAGTATAACATAATAAAATTAATGGCTTTTAATAAATAAAAATGTTGACTAAAAGATAGAACTTAAAAACATGAGGGCAGGAGCAAGGGAAAAATGAACGACAACCAAAACAAAGGGGCAGATACATAATACAAAAAAAAAGGGTACAGGAAGGGAAAAGGATCACTGGGGGAAGAGGGGAGGGAGGGAGATGACCCCAAGAGCAGTTGGAGCTGCCTCAGGAGGTGAAGACTACTAAGGGTCCTCAAAGGTGGGGGGGGGGGGGGGGGTCCAGGGATGGCAGCATGCTGTAGAGCAGAAAGAATGTGGGCTTGTGTGGTCACCGTCTGCTCTAACATTTCCTCCAGCCTAGCCTGTCTTAGTCGCTGGACAATGGCGTCTCACATGTACCCCCATCTCCTCCAAGACAGCCTCTGTTCCAGTGGGAACAGCACCTGTCACTGGAACCACATGAATCTCAGCTCTCTGTCTTGGGGAAGATGGGAAGACATGCAGAAGGCCATTGACCTCTCCTGCATAGTTATTCCCTTCCTAAGGAAGGGCTTGCTGCTCCTGGGGTGGTACATGAAGAATGGAGTGGATAGGGGCGGGTTGAGCTGGAGGAGCAGCTTCTGCCTCATTCTCCTTCTCCTCTAGCCTAGTGGTTAGTGCAGCAGACTTTGATCCTGGGGAACTGGATTAAATTCCCACTGCAACTCCTTGTGACCCTGGGCAAATCACTTAACCCTCCATAGCCCCAGGTATAAATAAGTACCTGTACATAATATGTAAACGGCTTTGAATGTAATTACAAAAACCACAGAAAGGTGGTATATCAAGTCCCATTCCCTTTTCCTTCTGCTTTTCTTCTTCCTTTTCCTCCTCTCCATCTTCTTCTTCCTCCTCCTCCATCTTTCTCCTCCTCCTCCTCTCCTCCTCCTTCCTCTTCCTCCTCCTCATTTCCTCCTTCTTCCTCCCTCTCCCTAGAGTCTGCTAGAGCCAGCCCTGTGGCAGCCACTCTGGGGGGGGGGGGGGGGGGGTGTGCTGTGGCTGGTTGACGACCTACAAAGGCAGGGAACATGGAAATAGGTTATGACAGATGTTTCCGAATGCTACGTTGCTATTTGCAGTGGGGCTTTATATAAGGGGGTAACATCATGGGGGAAAAGACTGTTGGGGTGGTTTCAGTGAGCTCATTCCTAGTTAAGGACATATATGGCAATAGATATTTCACACTCATACATGAACAGGCAGTCCTCCAATAGATTCAGAACAGATGACTGAGACATTGGGTTATATAGAATATCTAATCTAATCTATGGCTTACATACCACATTCATCCCAGTGAGAGGTTCGGGGCAATTTACGTTAAAAGCTGCATATGTCAGGAAGGAGTCATAAGATTTGAATAATAGTAAAGGAGGACAGAGGGAGGGTTGATTCACATGGAGGCATGTAGGTGGTAACTCCTGGTGAAGGTAGAGCTGGTTAGTGTTTGTCAAAGAGTAGAGTCTTCACTTTTCTGTGAAGACTCATGTAATTTGATTCTATATGGATTGAAGTTGGTAGAGAGTTCCATTCCATTATGGCTGCAAGGGAGCACATAGAGTTGGTCTGACGGTTTAAGTCTTGTGTTATTCTGTTTTGGGTATTTCAGGAGTGCATTGTCAGGCAGGTGGGTCGATTTATAGAAGCATTGTGAAAAGAGCTGGGTCAGCAATTTGGAAGAATTCCCATGTAGGACTTGAAAGACTAGGGAAATGGATTTGAAGGTGATTCAAACTCGGACACATAGCCAGTGCAGATAATATAACCAGATATGCTTTCAAATTTTCTTAGTCGAAAGATCAAGTCTTGCCACTGTGTTCTGTATTAGCTGCAATTTGGTAAACAATCTGTTGTTTAGGCCAATGTATAGGGAGTTGCAGTAATCTATGTTGGAAATCACCAGCATTTGTACCAGCACAGCAAAGTGGGATTTCTGGAAGAGAACGCTTATCAGTCTCAGCTGTCGCATTCGGAAGAGGGGTATCTTCCACAATTGGCCAATTTGTGCTTCGAAGCTCAGGGAGGAGTCTAGGATGACTCTTAAGACCCTAGATTCTTTGCCAACTGTCTCTAGGATTAAACCATTAGACAGTGTTAGATTAGTGGGGATAATGGAAGCTGTGTTCCTGAACCAGAGGAGCTTTGTCTTGGCCTGGTTCAACTGGAGCATGTGTTCTGTGGCCCATTTTTTAATTGTGTTCATTGCACAGGCAATGTTTTTGGATGTGTCTTTGAGTGTGGGTCTTACAGGGATGAGCATTATGATATCATCAGCATATGACAGTAAGCTTTCACCCGCTTCTAGGGTGATGCTGGAGAGGGAGCTCTTGAACAGATTGTAAAATCTATCGCTCATTCCCATGGGGTATTACATAAGCAACAAATTTTATGACCTGAGAATAAAATTAGGGGGACAAGAAAAAGAGAAGCCCTCTCCCGTGAAGCCAGCAATTAAGCATTCATAGGAAATGAACTAGATAAGCAAAAAGGCAATTAAGAATTATCAATATTACTTGGCTGAACTTCCTCCAGGAAATTTGCTAGCTCCATCGGATCACTGAAGTCTTTAGTGCGATTATGTACAGTAACCCACATTCCTGCTGGATAAAGCATACCAAATTTAGCATTTATTTCCTTCAATCTCGGTCGGTATACTAAAAACTATCTTCTTTTGTGCACTGTATTTTTACTCAAATCCGGTACACTTCACCGGGGCCCTCAGTTTGGCTCTTTGCATAATTTGTGTGAATCTAAGTACTTTTACAATTATAGAATGGAAAAGAGATTATTTTACACTTTTTGAGATGGCACCCAGTGTGCTCTTTCTCTTTCAAATTCTTTTTGAAACTTCAAATCAAAGAAAGCAGGAATAAAAGCTTCCAAATATTTCATGATGTCTTGCCCCTCGTGGCCTTCAGGGATTCCTAATATGTGAACATTTCTGCAGCGTGCCCTGTTGTTAGATTCTTCTAGTTCTTTCTATAGCTGTGTGATGTACTTGCAATGTTTTAATATTTTCATCAGCCGCAGCTTCTTTGTTTTCAAATGTTTCAATGCGACTTTTAACTTGAGCAACTTCCAATTTAAAAAGCTGATAAATCTGTTTTAATCTCAGTAATTTCATCTTTGGTTTCTGTGAGAGTATCACACATGGATTTCAGCTCCTCTAATATGGCCTGTGAGGTCTCATTGTTGGCCTTACTGCTGGGGATTTCTGCAGTGATTCTGGTTCAGGTTTGTGGCACTTTCCAATTTTGAAATTAGCCATGTTGTTAATATAATGTTTATGTTTCAATCATTTTTATTAATAAGTACAAAACAATACAAGAGCACCATTACAATGATATATATTTCTTATTTTTCAAATTTATATTCTACAGTATCCAAAGTTCTATGTGGATTACAAATTGAAACATCGTATTCATTAATAAACAATATACATTGTTAAGGAGTTTACCTCATGGTTAGTGCAGTGGGCTGAGACCCTGGGGGACTGGGTGCAATTCCCACTGCAACTCCTTTTGACTCTGGGCAAGTCACTTAACCCTCCATTGCCTTAGGTACAAAAACTTACCCCCTGTTTACAAAGCTGCGCGTGCAGCAATGCCAAGAATGGGCTGTGTTGGCATTAGATCACCGGCAGCTGTTAGTGCAGCTTTGTAAACAGGGGGGTTAGATTGTGAGCCTACTAGGGACAGAGAAAATACCTGTATATAATAAGTTGGAATAAACCAATAAAATAAACCATTTTGACTGTACCACAGAGAGGTGTTATATCCAATCCCATTACCCTTACCCATAACAAAGCAATGGACCACTAAGACAATACAAAGGGAGAAATGGGGCCAAATGAAGCATAAAACCATCAAATATCACATCTTGGGAGAGTTTTATTGAATCTTATTTTCAAGAAAAACCTTTTTGAGTAGAAATGTCTGAAGGGTAACAAAATTCATAGAGGCCAGGGATGGTATCAAGATGAAACATGTTAGATATGTGTTATGATTCTGTTAGAATTCTGCTAGTCAGACAGGGGAATGCTTGGAATCACTCCTGATTGGTCCGTCAGGGGCTGAGCTGATGTCAGTCTGATCTACTTAAGCTTACTTTTCCCTACAACCCCTGCTTTGGCGTTTTTCCCTATCTTGCTGAAGCCTTACCTGCGCTCTGTCTGAGCTGTTAGCTCTGTGCTCTCGTGGAGTTTGTTACTCCTTTTCTTGCTTGTAGTTTTCTGTTGCTCTGTCTCTGTCTGCCTGCTGCTCTTAAAGGCAGATGATCAAAAGTCAATGCGACCGCGCAAGCCCATTAGCGCTGTTTTTGCGCACGCTTTTAACAACGTGGGATGATCAACGTGGTTACCGGCATAAACTGCAAGCGCGCCAGGCAGTGTGTGTCTAATTACCTCTCTCTACACTGCACCTGGGATTCCCTGTCTGTTTGGCCCTGGTGCTGTGGGGTGAGTTCCTACCTGGTCCTGTTCCTGTTTGTTTGTTTGTTTAGCTTCCCTTTCCTTCAGAGTTCCCTTTGTACTGTGGTTATATTCTGCTCTTGTAGCAGCCTCCGGACCCTTTGTTTCTCTCCATGGGGTTGTTGTTTGTTTGTTCTTCCTTGTGTTTAAGTTAACCCTTGTCTACAGTGTTCCTCGGGCAGCTGTGTGTTCAGAGCCTGGATAACCCTTTGACTTCAGTACTTTGCCTGACTCTGGCAGCTGAGTGTTTGGAGCAGTCTTTCCCTTGTGACTGTTTTAATTCTTTTGCTCTCACTACCCTCGCTATTACTGTGTACTGCTCTTTCTGAGCGGGGTGCGTCTCAGGCCCGGCTCTCTACTTTTTGCTGGCTTCCCTATCCTGTCTGCTGGGGGTCTCTGCTCCCTGTATCCATATTTCTCACTCCCTCATTTCCTTTGTGTCCTGTGGGGGTACAGCCTGACAGGTTTCCTATAGTTACCTCTCTGAGGGGGTCATGATCAAAAGCAAACTCTGGTGCTAGAGGCTGTTAACGCCATACTAGCGCCAGAGTTTGCAGCCGACCCATGATCAGAGCTCTCGAGCGCCTGAAACAGCACACTCGAGGGCTCTCAGCACAAGTAGCATGCAAATGCATGCTAAACAGGGCTTCTAGCACAATTAGCTTGCAAATGCATGCTAATTGGCGCTTAACGCATTCATCCCCAATGATCAGTGACCAGCGTGCCAAAGATTGGGTCGCTGGCCGCAGCAAAATCAACGCCAGCTCCGAGCTGGCGTTAGATTTTGCGGATCATTGGGGAGGAATGGTGAGCCCTGTCCAGCATGCAGTTGCATGCTGGCAGGCCCCCCTTCCCCCCCCCCAAGGCAAATGCGAACGGGGGGCTGGAGGTCCGGTGGACCTCCGGTCCCCCCCGACGATCCCCCCCCATGTTCACAGAGGGCTGGAGATCCAGTGGGTCTCCAGCACCCCCGAACCCACGCTGCCTCCTGAAAAACGCTATCCTACCCTCCCACCCACCGACCCCCCCCCCCCCCCCGTCGATGGATCACAGTGGGAGATCCTTTGGCCGGAGGCGGCCAATCAACGATTTCTGGGGGTTTCGGGGGCTGGAGACCCACCGATCCTCCATCCCCCCCCCCCCCCGTCAGCGGGTGGGAGGGTAGGACAGCGTTTTTCGGGAGGCGGCCACTTAAGGATTGGGTTCGGGGGGTGGGGATGCTGGAGACCCACCGGACCTCCAGCCCCCCCCCCCCCCGTCGCTGGGCGGGAGGGTGGGAGACGGTTTGCGCCGCAGTGGCGGCCTCGTTGTTCGGCATGCTGTTTGACAGGTTTGGGCGTTTGACAGCCCAGACCTGTCAACAAGTGCGGGAGGATCGCTCGGCACAATTCTCCTGCACTTTAAACATGATAATCAAAGATAATAGCGCTGCTTAGATTTGCATGCATTATCTTTGATCATCGATGCAGAAAAGCCCTGCGCTGTCCCGGCACTATTTTTAGGGCGCTGTTTGGAACAGCGCAGGGCTTTTGATCATCTGCCCCTGAGTTCTTTTTTCCCTTGTGTCCTTAGTGAGCACTTAGTGTGTTGGTGCTCTAGTCCCCGTGGGGACCCCCTTGTTTTTTCTTTCTCCCTTCCCTGGGTTTGAGTCGGTTCTGGTTAGGCACTGAGGCCTGTATGACTGTATTCTGAGCACGTGGGTTCCCTTTAGGCTGTGAGGCCCGCCTGAATGCCCTATCTTCCCCTTTCTGGTAGTGCAAGTTGGTCGCGCATGTGTGTGCAGGGCTTGGTAGCTTGGGTGGCGAATAGTACCTGTTCGGTCCATCTTAGTCCTTGGCCTAAAAGCTATACTAGGCCTTAGCCTAGGCTCAAGGGCTCACGACCAGCCTGACAATTTGTACGGACTTTGAAAGCATATAGAAAATTACAGGCAAATTTGTTTTGATTTGTAGAAATGTAATGTTTATTTATTTATTTATTCATTCATTCTTATATCCATAATTATCCAAAAACAAATTTCAGGTCAATGTGGCTTATAGTTGATAGGAGAAATTACAGTAATATGTTACAATTACAAAGCAGTATAGAACATCAGGAACACGTATAATTAACCATAGTATTTTTGAAAAGGTAGGTTTTTAATTCTTTTCTGAACTGAAGATAGTTTGTAATGCTTCTGTTAGAATAATCATTTGAAATTCCTATACATCCTTCCAAGACTTACAACAGTCACACAAATATTGGAATTGTTGAAAGATCTGAAAGTGAAAGAAACTGAAAACATGTGAGCACACAGGGCTGGCCCAAGGGGGGGGGGGTGGCATCTTATGATGCCACACCCCCCCCCCCCCAGCCGAGATGCCACCCCCCCCCCCCCCCGGGCGTTTTACCTGGTCACGGTGACTTTTGAAACCCGGCAGTGGCACCTCTTCCCTTTACTGCAGCTGCCTGAGCTTGGAAAGCCACCATGACCAGGTAAAATGCTATGAAGCAGCCCCCTCCCCCCAAAATACCGCTTCTAAGGAGTGACTCCTGAGGCCCCCGCCTCAGGTAGCCTAATGGTTGGGCTACCTCTGTGAGCACACAAGCCTTATCCAGGGATGCCAAGGATGGACCATTCCCAAGAGTGAGATTTACCACTCCACAGCCAAAGATTGAGATGTATCAGATAATGTGACTGAAGTATAATCTAAACAAATTAAATGATCATATTGCTTTGCACATGAAAAAAGCAGTATAAAATTATATTTGGTGTCTTTGGTGTCTCTGAAAGGATATAGGATAGAGGCAAAATGAGACAGTTTTGAAATGAATTTGACCAGGTAACTATGCAGTTAACTAAATAAATTCTCTGGTCTGAAGACTGCCTTCCACTCAGCAGTCAAAATTATGCTCATACCCTCAGATTCTATAAACGGTGACTAAAGTTACATGTGCAAATCTGCACATGTAGCCAATTTGTGCGTGCAGCATAATTGTTTAACAAGCTAATCAGCGTCAGCTGCTAACAGGCAATTATTGGCACTAATTAGAATTTACGCATGCATATTCTGTAAAGTGGTGCGCATAATCACTGAAGGGGGTGTGGCCATGGGAGGGTCATGTATGTTCCTAAAATGTACACACAGTATTACATAATATGCTCAATCTGCACCTAAATAAGACATGGGCATTTACAAGTTGGCATAAATGGCTGCACTTAAATTTTAGTCATGGGACAGCTGCTACACTTACTCTATAACCCGTGCCTAACTTAAGATGAGGTTTATAGAATAGCACTAAGTGTGGTTTTATTCAGCGACAATTTTTTTTGCGCCATATATAGAATCTGGCCCATACTGTATATAATGCTGAAAAAACATGAAGACAAAAAAAAAAGTCAAATCAAGGTTTATTAAAATCACAATAATTTACATAGCCTGACAGAGACTGTGTTTCGCCCTCATCAGGGCTGCATCAGGGGCTCTAAATAGTAGCGACAAAAAAAAAGCCTCTACAGCTATTTGTTTTTTTTGTTTTTTTTTATTTATTATTTTAATTTAATGATTCACACAGCAATGTGATAATACAACTCACATTTGAAATTACAAAAGAAATTCTTTTCAAAAAGAGATGAGGAAACAAAAAACATTTTTTTCCACCCACTACTAAGGAAAAACAACTCCAAGAAAAGGAAAAAAGAAAATTAAAAGAAACATGAGATTATTAATGCACACAAGCTATCTCTAAATTCAGACTCCAGCCTGCAATGTAGGAGGGCATATAACAGTCACTTCAACTCTAGCATCTAGGAAATCTTTAAGCTGTTTAGGGTCTACAAATTGAAATTGTTTACCCTCAAGCATAACAGTACATATACAAGGAAAACGTAAAACAAAATTAGCTTTCAAGGCTTCTACCCTGGGACGGAGTTCCAAAAAGGCCCTACGTCTCATTTGTGTCGGCCTAGAAAGGTCAGGAAAAATCCTAATTTTGGAACCCATAAACAGATCGTCTAGATGTCTCAGGGAAAGTCTTAACACAGCGTTCCGATCAGGTTCTAGCACAAAAGTGACTAACATTGTAGTCCTGTAGGTAATCACATCCAGTGAACTTTCCAGGAAGGAAGTAAGGTTCATTTCTTCACCCATTTCTCGTCTAGGGGGATCTCCCAATGTCCCCTTAATATTCCAGATGTAATAGGCTCGGGTTATGGGAGGCAATGATTCTTTATCCATTCCCAGAATGTCAATCATATATTTTTTCACCATCTCCGTTGAGGAAATTAAAGGAGATTTGGGGAAATTAAGAAACCGAAGGTTAAGTCTCCGAGACTGATTTTCAAGGTATTCCAAACGTTTGTGTAAGAAATTATTGTCCTTAACCAAAACGGATTCCAAAGACCCCATTTCTTGAATCTTAGTGTCTAATTTTTCAATCTTAGAGGACTGCTGTGCTGTCACCTGTGCCTGGATCAGAACTGCTTCTGAAAGAGTTTTTATATCTTTAGTATTTTCTTTTAACATAGCTTGCATGGAGGAGTGAGTATTATGTACCATATCCCACAGTGACTCTAATGTCACAATAGAGGGTTTACTTATTCCACTCGTTGGCAAAAGGGAGTGTGGTGGGGTCTCGGTGGAAGTAAGTCTATTAACAATAGCTTGTGGTAATACCTTTAAGGCCAAATCGGCCGAAAACGTAGAATCTGGGGTCACACTCAGTTTTGCCGCTGTCCTCCCCTCTGGCAGCTCCGAATTCACCTCTTCGGTTTCGGGTACTGCCTGGTCTGCGGCAAATTGAACACTTCCTGGCTGTGGAGGTTCCCTGCGGTCTTCGGGGCTCAAGGAAACCCCATCTCCGCTATCCATCGACGTCGTCACGTCGACAATGGCAGAGGGAGTCGATGAACATAGAGGTCCCGGCGGCGTCCTGGGAAACTGTAAGGTAGTTTGCCTCAACATCATCGAAGGTCCAGGAACTGAGGGAGGCTCCCTAACCTTCCCCCTCCGTTTCCCCATCGCTAACGACGGGGCGAGGGAGTCAAAAGAGGAAATAATTCACAGCGTCCTCCAGGAGCTCAAACAGGTGCGTGTGTGCGAAGCGCCATCTTGGAATCTATATCCCTCTACAGCTATTTGACGAGATACACAGTAGAAGTAAGTTGCTGGATATCCTTGATGTGAGGTCTTCTTGGTTTCCTCCGCTGATGTGTGCTGGTTGCCATTGTATCCGTGGATGACAGTTCTTTGCTTTTGGCATTTCACTTTGAACATTTTATCTGGGTCATGCGCAAAGCAGCATGCAGAGAATCCTCCTAGTCCTAAATTTATGGTTGTGTTCATGTGAGAATTAAATAAAAAGGCAGTGGGGGCAGGGGATCTTTACATTTTCAGCCTACTGTGTCCTGTCTATTGCAAATTTTTAAGACATTTTGGAGGGTCCAAGCAGATCTTGATAAATGTATTTATTTGGATTTTGCTCACACCTTTCTCAGTAATAGCTCAAGGTGAGCTACATTCAGGTACACCAGGGATTTCCCTGTCAAGCTTGCAGTCTAAATTTGTACCTGAGGCAATGGAAGATTAAGTGACTTGTCCAAGATCACAAAGAGTAACAGCGGGATGTGAACCAGGCTTCTTTGGTTGTCAGCCTGTTCCTCTGACCACTAGGCTACTCCTCCATTCAAATGCTTGTGCATTTTACAGAAGATAGGCTTTATTTGTTCTTTGTGGAATCTCTTGTTAAGTTTTTGCTAAGTCTGATTTTACATAGAGAGGATTTTAAAATGTATGAAGGAACAGGTGCAAAGGTTATTAGTGAACGCATGATGCACCAGGATTAAAGCAATAAAATGTCACAGGTGCTTGAGCTGAGTTGTAAAGAGCTGTAAATTATGGAGACAACTTTGCATAATTTTATACAGTTTCTTCTTTAGTATTCTAGATATTTAGTATTCCTGGTGTTCTTGCAGCCTGACTTACTACAAACAGTTAGACCCTTAATATACTTGCTCATCATTTTTAGACTTCATATAAAGTGAGAAATGCACTAAATACACCATATTTGTCCATTAAATGCCTAAGGGGGAAAAAAAAAAAATATATATATATATATAAGCTCCCAGCCACAGAGGTGCAGGATAGGGCCCCTCACAGCCTGTGTCCTGCCCTGCTCGATCTCTGCACTTTTACAGTCTGGAAGTTTTCTTTTTACCCTCTGCATTCTGGGGTTTGGAATTTCACAGGGTCCTTTGCAATCCACCGGACCACAGGGAAAGCTATATTGTAATCCACAGTCAGGGTTATCTCACTCAACCTCTTCACTTTTACAGTGTGGAGGTTTCCCTCTTAGCTGCCCCCTGCTTGGGACTAAGAGGCAGATGCAGCAACCAAACGTAAAAAAATCAAAATCGTTAAAGTCCCTAACGATTTTACAAAAACGAAGAATGCACCAAAAAAAAAAGTCACACGTGCTCAGATCGGTATTGAAACGTACAATGTATCAAAGAATCACAATACACATCGGTAATCGGCCCCTAAATCATGCGCAGAGCAGCCAAGCGTTTTGCTGGCTGCTCTGCGCATGCTGCAAACGTAAAAACAAACAAAAAAAAAAAGCCACAACACATACACGTGGCTACCCGGTCAGCAAGATCCAAAAACAAAGGATCAGGAGGGGGCAAGGGAGCTCGTCCGGAGCGTCCTGTATGGACGGCCTTGCCCCCCCCCCCCCCCGCTGCTCCCCACTTTCCGCCACTTTCCCACCCACCACGAAAAAGCAAAATTCTAGCTGCCCCGGTTGGTCGCAGAGTCTCCATGACGTCTCTTCTTCCCTGGCCTAGGCCCGCCTCCTTCTGGAGACTCTGCGACCAACACAACAGATCTTCCTGCCCGTGCAGCGCTTCAGAAAGAGGTGAGAGGTGCTGCTCGGGTCGGTAAGAGGGAGGGGGGTCTCGGTGGAGGGGGGGAGCGGCGTAGTCGACCTCAGGGGGGGCAGCGGGGGCGGGGCACGAGGCGGAAGAATGACGGGAGGCGGAGTTAGCTTTGCAAAACACAAGAACAGGAAGGGAGGGGGACCGGGGCTGCTAGAATTCCGCTTTCTCGTGTGTGTGGGGGGGGGGGGGGGGGAAGTGGCGGACAGTGGGGAGCAGCGGGGGGGGGGCATGGCCGTCCATACAGGACGCTCCTGATGAGCGCCCTTGCCCCCTCCAGATCCTTTTTTAATTTTTTTTATTTGATGTGTTTTCTGACGTCCTTTGGACCAATCACAGCGCTTTTAGCTCTGCTAATTCGCTGGGATTGGCTCAAGGTTTCACTCTACGATTTTTCCTGGCACAGAGCTGTCCTAACGAGAGGTCCAGACCTCTCGTTAGATTTCCTGCCTTTTTCCTGCGTAAAGGCAATCGGAAAAGGTTAGTGCATCTCGTTTCAATGGGGTTTTTACACTAATTGCTCATCTCCATTCCGTTTTCGTTAGCTGCTAGCTTCCTCGGTAAAAGCCCTTTGATGCATGCAACGGATCAAATTTTCCTCTTTGGAGGGTCATTAAAGGCTCATTAAGCTTTAGTGCATTTGCCTCTAAGACTCCTAGGTGGGTGTGGCCCCTCAGTGCGTCCCGGATTCCACCACCACCACTTCCCCCACTCAGCTCCAAACTCCCTCTGAAGCAATCCCTCCCCCTCTCCCTTTCCTACGGAAGGGAAGGAGAGTCTCTGTGCGCTTCCTTCTCCCCCCATTTTCTCTCAGGTTCCTTCAATTTTCCTGATTAGGGAGAGAGTCAGTGTTGCAGCCCTAACCCCAATTTAAACAGTTCCCTTTTATCACAGCACAAAACCCAATTTAAACAGTTCATTCTTATCACAGCACAAACCCCAATTTAAACAGTTCACTTTTCCACTTGAACCTTTTTCCCCCCTGTCCACCTATTACCAGGCCAGGGGAATGTATGGGTCCCATCCTTTCACTGTCAGCACCAACTCCTGACAACCTCCCACTTGACCCAAGTTGAAACATTCGTTCCTTAATCCCACCTCTGATGCAGCCACCTTTTGCCTCCCTGCATCAAGCCAAAGAACCAGGCTGCCATCTGCCCTCTTAACTCTCTAACTGTAGCTTTGGCAAGAGCTGAGATATCCATGGGTTCCTCTTCCAGGTTCTCCTCTCTCTCTTTCTCCCCACCGTCCCCCGATTGCCAATCCATAGGTTCTTCTACCCTGCCCCCTCCCTGCTGCTCTTCATTCCCCTGATTGAACTTACTCAGAGTCTCCTCCTTCCCCTTAGCCCTCTGGGACTGGTAGTATGAATAATTCTTACTTGCTCTACTTGGTGTCTCCCTCAGGGGCTGCTGGGAATTGTAGTCCCTGGCTCCACTCTGTGTCTCCCTCAGGGGCTGCTGGGAATTGTAGTCTTTGGCTTTCACTATTTCCTCTGAGGAAGGTGACCAACTGCTTTCCCCTGCTGGATCCTTGGGGACCGGAATCTATGGCGACCACCCCTACGGGCAGACTCAGGCCACCCCGAAGGAGCCCTTCTCTCCCCTTCCCTGGCAATTTCCCACTCCATGTCCTCGTACTCTTCACAATATATATCTATCTATTTCATTCTATACACATACTTACACACATACATACATATGTAGATAGAGATACATAAATATACTGTGGGGGGGGGGGGGGGGGGGGGGATGAACTTTGCTTGTTCAGCAGTCCTTGTAACTTAAACATTCATATCAGTTCTAATTATACCTAACTACAGTATATATAATCTTCCTTTTCGAATCATTGTAATTAGCTTTTTTTTTTTTTAATAAGACACCTGCTCAGGGATGGTTGTTTAAATTCTAAGTACTGTACATAACTCTCAACCTTTGCCACATGGTGCATGCCTTGCTGGCTTCTAGTAACATTAAACCTTTACAATGTACTGCCCCCCTCCCTGAACCCCCCCTCTTCATTTACCCTGGCTTGTATCTCCTCGTACTTTGGCTCCACTCTTGTCTCTGTTTTTCTTTCTTCATCCTCTTGCTCTGTTCTCCTTCTCTGTTTCTGTTTCATTCCTCTGTTCCTTTCTGTTTTCCTTCTTCTCTTGATACGGCGACCAGAACTGAACGCAATACTCAAGTTGCAGATGCACCATGGAGCGATACAAAGGCATTGTAGTATTTTTGGTCTTATTCGCCATCCCTTTCCTAATAATTCCTAGCATCCCATTTGCTTTTTTTGGCCACCGCCGCACACTGAGCAGAAGATTTCAGCGTATTATCTACGACGACACTCAGATCTTTTTCTTGAGCGCTGACCCCCAAGGTGGACCCTAGCATCAGGTAACTATGATTTGGAAACTGATCAGGATGGACAGCAGCCCCTTCGCCTTATAATATTTCATAGTAGACATGGAGAGGCATTTTTGATATGATGTCTAAGTCCGTCTTCGGACATTTTGCAAACAACATCCAAAATCTGAATAGCAAAGAAGGTCATTTTCAAAAAAGAAAAACGTCTATCTTTTTTTTTTTTTTTAACTACTGTTTTGAACAAGGTTTTGTAATTTGGACGTTTTGTTTTTGGTCCATTTTCGAAAAAAAAAAACAAAAAAACGTCCAAGTACAAAACACACAAAATCGAGCCATTGGGATGTAGGAGGAGCCAGCATTTTTAGTAGACTGGTCCCCCTGACAACCCAGGACAGCAATAGGACACCCTAGGGGGGCACTGCAGTGGACTTCATAAAATGCTCCTAGGTATACATCTCACCATTGCTCCCTTATCTTGTCTGCTTGAGCACCCCCCCCCCAAAGCCCATTTCCCCCAACTGTATACCACTACAATAGCCCTTACAGGTGAAAGGGGCACCTATATGTGGGTACAGTGGGTTTCTGGTGAGTTTTAGAGGGCTCACAGTTTCCTCCACAAGTGTAACAGGTAGGGGGAGGTAGGAGCCTGGGTCCACCTGTCTGCAGTGCACTGCACCCACCACTAGACTACGCCGGGGACCTGCATGCTATTCTAATGGACCTGAGTGTAATATCTGAGGCTGGCAAAGAGGCTGGCAAGTAATGTTTTTCATCACATTTTTGGGGTGTGGGAGGGGGTTAATGACCAATGGGGGAATAAGAGGAGGTCATCCCTGATTCCATCCAGTGGTCATCTTTATTTAGGGCACCTTTTTGTGCCTTATTCGTTATAAAAACAGGCCTAGCTCAAAATGTCTTTGTTTTAGTCCTGGTCGGTTTTGTTTTGTTTCATTATCGCTGAAAAACGTCTAAGTCTTTGGGAAATTTAAGGCCAGCCTATCAGCTAAAGTCCTAGCAACCAAATTAAGATCAAAGTTTAATAATCAGTCTAGATCAGTGATTCTCATATCTGTCCTGGGGGGCTACCAACCAGGGGCGTAGCTACGGGTGGGCCTGGGTGGGCCCAGGCCCACCCAATTTCGGCTCAGGCCCATCCAGACAGCCGGCAGCTCTCCAGTCCTCGTCCTCCCAAGTCCTGATACGGAAGTTGTAGGCAGGTCCGTCATTGTAGCGGTTGCGCTACAGCTGCAGCCTGCACGTCATAGTTCAGTGCCTGCCTTCCTCGCTCCCCATCCGGTTCTGTGCTCAACTTCCTGTTTCCGGCAAGGCGGGATGCCTCAGAGAGAGAGAAGCTGTGTCATAGGGGATGGGGCACCGGAGAAGGAAAGCTGTGGAATTGTTGGTGGGCGACCTCAGGTATGAGTTTGACGACGGGGTGGGGAGAGAGATGCCGGGTCGCCTACAAGGAGGTGAAAGACAGAGGGAGAGGTGGCGAAACCGGTTGCCCCGAATGCGTGTGAGTCGTTGAGGGGGGGGGGGGGGGTTGTGCTCGGCGAGTGAGAGTGTGAAGGCAGCCGAATGCCAGTGACTTGGTGGCCAAAACTCCTTCCCTCTCCTCAGCTCTCTGCTCTTTCCTGCTGCCCTTGTGAAGGTGGCTGCAGTTCCTGGGTGGTGGTGGTGGTGGGGTGGTTGGCTGGGAGATCCTGGGTGGTGGGGTGGGAGATGGCCTGTTCCCCCCCCCCCCCAGGTGGCTGCAGTTCCTGGGTGGTGGTGGTGGTGGGTGGCTGGCTGGCTGGGAGATCCTGGGTGGTGGGGTGGGAGATGGCCTGTTTCCCCTCCCCAGGTGGCTGCAGTTCCTGGGTGGTGGTGGTGGGGTGGCTGGCTGGGAGATCCTGGGTGGTGGGGTGGGAGATGGCCTGTTCCCTACCCCCCCACCCCAGGTGGCTGCAGTTCCTGGGTGGTGGTGGTGGGGTGGCTGGCTGGGAGATCCTGGGTGGTGGAGTGGGAGATGGCCTGTTCCCCCCCCCTCCCCCCACCAGTTGGCTGCAGTTATGTTTGTGCAGTGCTGCGTATGCTTTGTAGCGCTTTATAAATGCTAAATAGTAGTAGTAGTAGTGCTTTGCCTTGCTCTTTGTTCCCCGCCCCCAGTGCGTGTTAATCACAGCGCCGAAGTTGAGCTGAACGGGAAATGTTCTGTGCTGGCTGAGGCTGCCATCAGTGTCGCTGTCGCCCCCACCCAGGCCTAGGAAACACATGTAGTTTTAACTTTTGCCCAAACCATGCCTAGAGCATGCTTCTTCAAATCTGTTCAGGAAGGGCTGATGGCAGTCTATGGGGGTGGATGGGGGGGGGGGGGGGGAGGGAAAAGCTGATGCTGGGCTATGGTTGGTTGGGGGGGGGGTAGGGAAGGGAAAAGCTGATGACGGGCTATAGGGATGGATAGGAAGGGGTTTAAGGAAGGGCTGATGTCAGGTTACAGGACAATTTCTAAATTTTGGTCTTTTATTCTGTAATTGATGAGGGTTGGTTTGTGTTCTTCATTTGACTGAGTATGCTGGTATGTGGTTTGTGTGGGGATCTATGAGTGACTTGTCTGACTTTTCCAATGGAATGCTTAGTGCTGTTGTGTATATTCACTGCTGCCTTTGTAAAGGTATTGTTATTGGAATTGGTGTTAAAGTTTGCAAATTTTGAAGTATATATTGCTGTAATTATATTGCAGAATCCTGTCATGTGTGTTGAGATGTTTGCCATTATAGTACACTTAATGTAGCTATATTTAAAAATATTTATTTTTCCATTAAGTATGTATATGGTTTATATTGACGCAGGGCAGCTGTTGGGCAGATTACTTAGAAATTCATCATCAAGTTCATTCTAAGGCATTATTTTGTAGTGTCCCAAGAAACACTACTCATACCAATATACACAGTGCCCACCCATTTTAGCCCAGGGCCCACCCAAAATGTCAGGTCTGGCTACGCCACTGCTACCAACCAGTTGGATTTTCAGGATATACCTATAAATATGCATGAGAGAGATTTACATATAATGGAGGTGACAGGCATGCAAATCTGTCTCATGTATATTCATTACAGAAATGTATAAATCACAAATAATTATGATTTCACAATATATTCTTTAGTAATTATAACCTTCAATATATTCTAATAAAACGTATATTGCATTCATCATTCATTCATACCTATCACTCGAAAAACATTCACACTAATCATTCAAAATCACGCAGATAAACAGCATACAAATACTTGCTATTAACTATCAAAAATCTTCCATATGAGTTATCAAATAATCCACCAGATGATGTACCACACTTCTATAAATGTTGATTGATGGAACCTACAAAATAAAACTATTACGTCCCTTAATATATCAACATCAATTTGCCTTTCAATAATGTCCAATTCCATGGATTAAAAAACACATATGTTTTAATGATGTCCCACATGGTAAAACTACCACTGATATCTTCATCTGCTTATTATACTGTGTGCATTCCTATATGCAATTAAAATCAGAACTATGTTGGGTTTCCACAGCATCGCATATATAATGGACTGAAATATACAGACTTGTGAGCGAGGAACAGCTGGCATTTTCGGTGTGCAAGAAGCAGTGGTTCAATAGCTGAGCAACAAATGCAAGAAGCAAGCAATCAATAGTTGTGCAAAGGATTTGGAATTGGAGTGATTTTAATTGGTTATAGGAATGTATACAGTATAATAAGCAGATGAAGACATCAGTGGTATTATTTTCCATTTGGGACATAGTGAAAACAAATGTGTTTTTTTTATCCACGGAATTGGACATTATTGAAAGGAAAATTGATATTGATACCTCCCTGACCACCATGGCACAGACCCCCACCCCCCACTTTGTTTAAGGCAATTGCCCAATCTGTGGCAGCCTCCCCCTGGCCCACCCCCTCAAGGCTCAACCAATGTAAATGGAGCCCCAGCAGATCCCCAATCCACAAACCCCCCTTAACCCACTCTCTTGGCTTACTGGGGATCCCTGAAGTCTAGTGAGGCAGTAGTCATGCTTACTTATTCCCACTTCAAGGTCTGGGCTATTCAAAATGGCCCCTGAGTCCTCATTGATTCTACACCACTAGACTCCAGGAGCGGCAGAAAGCGCAGAGAGTGAGTCCAAGGCATGGAGGATGGAGAGATGCTGGGAGAGGCCTATTTACCGTTTCAGATATGTATTTGTTTCTTCTGTTATCTATATGTTTTATATAGGATTTTGATATATTTATATTTTTTAATATGTTTTTTAATGTTTTTATTTTTCTTCTTGGGTTTCATGGTGCATTTATATATTTGTATTTTTAGGGGTAGATATTCAGCCAGCAGCACGCAGTGTTTTGCTGATTGCCACTGACTTTTTTCCCAGATATTCAATGTCAGGCCGTGTCCGGGCTCTGGCATTCGATATCTGGAAACATGCAGCCGGACAAGACATGGCCGATTAAGTGTGATATTCAGCATTTAAGCAGCTGTGGAGAACCACATAAAGATAGCACTGTGTTTTATTCAGTCCTATTTATGCAGTTATACTAGTCGCAGAAGTGCTGAATATCAGCACTTAACTGGCTAAGTGCCAACTCCATCCCAGGTTTGTCCACAAAATAGCAGGTTTTGGATTAAGTGCTAACCAGACATTTTCAACAGCACAGTCTAGTTAAATGCTGCTGAATATGCCTGGTTAGGCCTGGACAAGTGATTTAAACAGTCAGAAGCCATTTCTGGCCATTTAAATTGCTTTGATTATCCACCCCTTAGTTTATTGTTATTTGTCTGTAATGTCTGTTGTAGATTGCTGGATTCCTGATGCAGACAATTCAGCCAAAACATGGCCATATCAGGTTGTTGAGTGTTTTTTTTATAAATGGTTTTGACAGTTGGGTAATGGCTCTCCATGGCTGTCTCCACTCCTTTTTGGTGTGGTTCTTTGACCTGTAGAGTCTTGTTCCCTTCTCCATCTCCTTCTCAACTGTCTGCCTGTGACTTATCTTTGTAATATTTTTAGAAAGATAAAAAGGAGCCAGGCCGTACAGGGTTTTGATCTCGAGATAGATCATCTTAAATTTAGATCTAGAAGGTGGTGGTAGCCAAAGCATGTCACACCAGTGTAGATATATGGTCCCATCTCTTTCATCCAGAAATCACTAATGCAGCTGTATTCTACACCATGAACAATCTCCACTTATGTCCTCCAATCATCTTGCATTTCCTTGCCTGGAGGAGGGATTGTAGCTGGTCACAGAGATTCTATATAGCAGCTCTGTCGAAGTGGAACATAGTAAGGCATTCCTGGTCAGTGAGGGCCAGGAAGCAGGTGTGGGCCTGAAAACTGTCTAATAGGGATGTCTCCTCCGGGGCCTCCCCTCCAAACTCTTGTTCACATCCAGCAAGGTTTGAGCTAGCAAAGCATTCAGTACATCCATGATTGGCATGCAGGTGTCCCACCCAGGGGTGTAGCTAGGTGGGCCCACAGGGGCATGGGCCCCCACAGATTAAGCGATGACCCCCTATAATTTTGACCCCCCCCCCCCCCGCTGCCGCCGACCCTCCCCCACCACTTTGGACCCCTCTCCCGCCGCCCCTGACCCTCCCCCGACGCCACAGTCAGGTACCTTTGCTGGCGGGGGTCCCCAACCCCCGCAAGCCGGTCTTCTTTGGTGCCAGTCGACTCCGGCGCCTTCGCTGATGATCTGTTTCTGACTTCTGACGTCCTGCATGCACATCCTGCACGGGGCTACATACAGGACATGCACGCAGGACATCAGGAGTTAGAAACAGATAATCAGCGAAGGCGTCAGAGTCAACCGGCACTGAAGAAGACTTCGGCTGGTGGGGGTTGGGGATCCCCGTCAGCAAAGGTACCTGGCGGCGATGGGGGAGGGTCGGCGGCAGTGGGGGGGTCCAAAGTGGCGGGGGGGTCGGCAGGCTAAACTGTGCCCCCCACCTCAGGCTCTGGACCCCACTCCCGCCGAGGTCTGGCTACGCCCCTGCTCCCACCACCATAGGTGTGATAAGTGGTGTGCTGGTAAATGTTTAACAACAGGCTCCCTCCCCAGTCCACCTCTGCGCCCCCCCTCGTCCACCTCTGCATCCCCCCCCCCTCAAATTGCAGAGCTGGCTATAGCCGGGGAGTGAGCCGGGGGGGGGGGGGGGCAATGCATTACTCCAGGAAAAAAAATTAAAATGATCCCAGGTTCTAATCTAATTCATGTTTAAAGTGGGATAAAATGCCATAAATAAGTAAATAAATATAAATTTTTAATGTTGAGCACCTGATTCTCAAAGTGGACATATTTCAAACACTATAATGAAAATAAAATGATTTTTTTCTACCTTTGTTGTCTGGTGACTTTGTTTTTCTTATCATGCTGGCCCAGTATCCGATTCTGCTGCTATCTGTCCTCTTAACTCCGTTTCCAGGGCTTCCTTTCCATTTATTTCTTTACTTTCCGCCTTTCTTCTTCATTTCTTGCCCTACATCCATAAGCAAAAGCTGGGTCCTCCGCAGACTTGACTGTCCAGTGGATCCAGCTTCTGCCTATTTTCTTCATCCATGTGCAGTCTTTCTCCTCTCTTCCTTCCCTCTCGTCCATCCATGTCCAGCAACCCTCCTCTCCCCCCTGCCCTCCCCTCCATCCACCCACCCATGTCCAGCAACCCTCCTCTCCCCTGCCCTCACCTCCATCCACACATGTCCAGCAACCCTCCTCTCCCCCTGCCCTCCCCTCCATCCACCCATGTCAAGCAACCCTCTCCCCCCTGCCCTCCCCTCCATCCACCCATGTCCAGCAACTCTCCTCTCCCCTGCCCTCCCCTCCATCTACCCATGTCCAGCAACCCTCCTCTCCCCCTGCCCTCCCCTCCATCCACCCATCCATGTCCAGCAACCCTCCTCTCCCCCCTGCCCTCCCCTCCATCCACCCATGTCCAGCAACCCTCCTCTTTCCCATGCCCTCCCCTCCATCCACCCATGTCCAGCAACCCTCCTCTCCCCCTGCCCTCTCCTCCATCCACCCATGTCCAGCAACCCTCCTCTCCCCCCTGCCCCCCCTCCATCCACCCATGTCCAGCAACCCTCCTCTCCCCCCTGCCCTCCCCTCCATCCACCCATGTCCAGCAACCCTCCTCTCCCCCTGCCCTCTCCTCCATCCACCCATGTCCAGCAACTCTCCTCTCCCCCTGCCCTCCCCTCCATCCACCCATGTTAACCATCTCCTTCCAGCCTCCCCCCCCAGCAGCCCATGTCAACCATCTCCCTTCTAGCCCCTCCCTTACTCAACTCCAGACATTTCCTGTCTTCTTCCAGCCCCCCCCCCAATTCCCGCTCCCCCGCTCCCCAGGTCATCCATCATCTCCTGTCTGCCCTCAGCTCCCCAATAGCCCTTGTTTCCTTCCTGCCGCCGCCCTGCCTTTAAATATTGTATGTTTCCTCGAGTCGCAGCACCGGCATTGAAAGCAGCAGGCTCGGCTCCAGCCTTCCCTCAGATGGTTCCGCCCTCTTCTGATGTATTTCCTGTTTCTGCGAGGGCGGAACCATGCGAGGGAAGGCTGGAGCCGAGCCTGCTGCTTTCAATGCCGGCGCCGCTACTCGAGGAAAAATACAATATTTAAAGGCAGGGTGGCGGCAGGGAGGAAACGAGGGCTATTGGGGAGCTGAGGGCAGACAGGAGATGATGGACGACCTGCAGAGCGGGGGAGCCTGCAGCTCGCGGGGTGGGGGGAGGAGAAGCAAGCCGGCTCACAACAACCGGCTCGCAAGATGCCAATAAATTTAACAACCAGCTCTTGCAAGCCAGTGCGAGCCGACTCCAGCACACCACTGGGTGTGATCCACTGACTCCAGAAATACCACTGTGCAGACTTCCACCTACTGCACTTCATGAGACCCGGAACCAGCCCCCACACCAGCACACACCAGCTCAGACACATCAGCTGTTCAAAAACTCTCCCACAATTAACAAACAATCTAGACACACACAGCTAAGCACTCACTCTCCCAGTACCAGTAAACAGTCCTCACACACTATTTTGCTCTGCTCATGTTGTGCAACTCAGTTTCACTAGCATAGGTAAAGTGGTAGGGTAGCCATGTTAGTCCACTTTTAAAAGTAATAAATAGAAATAAATCAAAACATAGAAGAGAAAATAAGTTGATACCTTTTTTATTGGACTAACAATACATTTTTTGATTAGCTTTCAAAGGTAACCTTTATTCTTCAGATCAGATTTTTGATCTGAAGAATAAAGGTTACCTTTGAAAGCAGGGCCGTGCCTAGGGTCTCTGGCGCCCCCCTGCAGACTATCAGTTGGCGCCCCCCCCCCGGTGAAAATGATCACGCCCCCCCCCCCCCCCCGGTGAAAATGATCGCTCACCACTTGCTACACTGACAGGAATTGTCAGCAATATTCTTAGAAACAAATTGCTATACATTGCAAAATAAGATAGCAGATGTAAATTCTCAAAGTAGACATATTCCAAACGCTAAAATGAAAATAAAATGATTTTTTTTCTACCTTTGTTGTCTGGTGACTTTCTTTTTCTGATCATGCTGGCCAGTATCTGAGTCTGCTGCTATCTGTCCTCTTAACTCCATTTCCAGGGCTTCCTTTCCATTTATTTCTTTACTTTCCTCCTTTCTTCTTCATTTCTTGCTCTATATCCATTTCCAGCAATTTATTCTCTCTCCCTGGGTCCTGTCCTCCCATCCACGTCCATCCTTGTCCCTCTCTGCCCTTCCCTCCTCCATCCATAGCCAGCAATCCTCCTCTCTCTCCCCTCCCCTCCATTTCCAGCAAATTGTCCTCTCCCTGGGCCCCCATGTCCATCCTTGTCCCTCTCTGCCCTCTCCTCCTCCATCCATAGCCAGCAATCCTCCTCTCTCTCCCCTCCCCTCCATTTCCAGCAAATTGTCCTCTCCCTGGGCCCCCATGTCCATCCTTGTCCCTCTCTGCCCTTCCCTCCTCCATCCATAGCCAGCAATCCTCCTCTCTCTCCCCTCCCCTCCATTTCCAGCAAATTGTCTTCTCCCTTCACGCAATTCCAGAACCGCTTAGCACTGCTTAAAAAAAAAAATTACACGTCAGCAGGAACAGCTGCTTCAGCCAATCCCAGGGGCCTTCCTTCAGCGTGTTCCGCCCCTGAGGGCTGAAGGAAGGCTCCTGGGATTGGCTGAAGCAGCCTGTTCCTGCTGACGTGTAAATTTTTTTTTTAAGCAGTGCTAAGCGGCAGCGCGGTTCGCGAATCGCGTGAAGTGGGGGGGTGGGACGATGCAACGGCAACGAAGAGGTCGCAGCAGCGTCAGTGAAAGCGGAGCGCTGCCGACGTCTACCTTCCCTTCGCGCTCTTGGTTCCCTCAGTGTCCGCCTTCTTCTGATGTCAGAAGTAGGCGGGACACTGAGGGAACCAATGAGTGCAAGGGAAGGGAGACGTCGGCAGTGCTTTCACTGACGCTGCTGCGACCAGGTAAAAGATTTAAAGGCCTCGGCGGCGCGGGGTGAGAGTAAGCACCGCGGCGGCGCCCTCCAGAGGTGGGCGCCCCCCTGCGGCGCTTACCCCGCTTACCGCATCAGCACGGCCCTGTTTGAAAGCTAATCAAAAAATGTATTGTTAGTCCAATAAAAAAAGGTATCGACTTATTTTCTCGTCTATGTTTTGATTTATTTCTATTTATTACCTTTAAAAGTGGACTAACATGGCTAACCTACCACTTTACCTATGCTAGAGAAACTGAGTTGCACAACATGAGTACAGCAAAATAGACCCTGCTCTACCATCTGCAGGGTTGCCCTACTTTGTACTCTGGTTTTATGTTACTCTTTTACTTTTAAAAGTGCTATCTATTGCACTCTTTGGATGCCCGAACTTCCCTACTTGGTAGCTTGTCCTAGTACAGAGTGCACTTTTATGAGCATGGAAGAATGTACACAAATGCCATAAGTATATAATGAAACACCGTGACCTTCTCTGTTCCCAACAGGTGTCTCTGCTGGGAAGAGCTATTGAACTCCCTGCAGCACTGCTTTGGGTCTTCTCTGTACTATTAGCACAATCATTATGAATTCTATCGGTCTCACTCTTTCTCCTATAATCAATACTGTTGCTTTGTTAATGCACTTGAATTCCCAGAAGTAAAGACTAACAAATAAAAACAACAAAAAATAATAACATAGTAACATAGTAGATGACGGCAGAGAAAGACCTGTATGGTCCATCCAGTCTGCCCAACAAGATAAACTCATATGTGCTACTTTATGTGTATACCTGACCTTGATTTGTATCTGCCATTTTCAGGGCACAGACCGTAGAAGTCTGCCCAGCACTAGCCCCACCTCCCAACCACTAGCCCCGCCTCCCACCATCGGCTCTGCCACCCAATCTCCGCTAAGCTTCTGAGGATCCATTCCTTCTGAACAGGATTCCTTTATGTTTATCCCACGCATTTCTGAATTCCGTTACCGTTTTCATCTCCACCACCTCCCGCAGGAGGGCATTCCAAGTATCCACCACTCTCTCCATGAAAAAATACTTCCTGACATTTTTCTTGAGTCTGTCCCCCTTCAATCTCATTTTACCGCCTTCCCATCTACGGAAAAGGTTCATTTGAGGATTAATACATTTCAAATATTTGAACGTCTGTATCATATCACCTCTATTTCTCCTTTCCTCGAGGGTATACATGTTCAGGTCAGCAAGTCTCTCCTCATACGTCTTGTAACGCAAATCCCATACCATTTTTGTATCTTTTCTTTGCACCACTTCAATTCTTTTTACATCCTTAGCAAGATACGGCCTCCAAAACTGAACACAGTACTCCAGGTGGGGCCTCACCAACGACTTATACAGGGGCATCAACACCTCCTTTCTTCTGCTGGTCACACCTCTCTCTAAACAGCCTAGCAACCTTCTGGCTATGGCCACCGCCTTGTCACACTGTTTCGTTGCCTTCAGATCCTCAGATACTATCACCCCAAGATCCCTCTTGCCGTCTGTACATATCAGACTCTCACCACCTAACACATACGTCTCCCGTGGATGTCTACTCCCTAAGTGCATGCCAAACCTTAGACCATTCTTGTATCTTCTGCAGATCCTTTTTCATGTTTTCCACTCCCTCCTGGGTGTCCACTCTGTTACAAATCTTAGTATCATCCGCAAAAAGGCAAACTTTACCTTCTAACCCTTCGGCAATGTCACTCACAAATATATTGAACAGAATCGGCCCCAGTACCGATCCCTGAGGCACTCCACTGCTCACCTTTCCCTCATCCGAGTGAATTCCATTAACCACCACCCTCTGGCGTCTGTCCGTCAACCAGTTCCTAATCCAGTTCACCACATTGGGTCCTATCTTCAGCCTGTCAAGTTTATTCAAGAGCCTCCTGTGGGGAACCGTGTCAAAAGCTTTGCTGACATCTAAGTAGATTATGTCTATAGCACGTCCATGATTCAATTCTCCGGTCACCCAGTCAAAAAATTCAATGAGATTCGTTTGGCACGATTTACCTTTGGTAAAACCATGTTGTCTTGGATCTTGCAACTTACTGGCTTCCAGGAAATTCACTATCCTTTCCTTCAGCATTGCTTCCATTACTTTTCCAATAACCGAAGTGAGGCTTACCAGCCTGTAGTTTCCAGCTTCTTCCCTATCACCACTTTTGTGAAGAGGGACCACATCCGCTCTTCTCCAATCCCACGGAACCTCTCCCGTCTCCAAGGATTTATTAAACAAATCTTTAAGAGGACATGCCAGAACCTCTCTGAGCTCCCTCAATATCCTGGGGTGGATCCCGTCCGGTCCCATGGCTTTGTCCACCTTTAGATTTTCAAGTTGTTCATACACACTCTCTTCCGTGAACGGTGCTATATCCATTCCATTCTCATATGTACTTTTGACAGTCAATCGTGGTCCTTCTCCAGGATTTTCTTCTGTGAAAACAGAACAAAAGTATCTGTTTAGCAAATTTGCTTTTTCTTCATCATTATCCACATAGCGGTTTGCAGCATCTTTCAGTCTCACAATTCCCTTTTTAGTCTTCCTCCTTTCACTAATATACCTGAAGAAATTTTTGTCACCCCTCCTTACCTTTCTAGCCATTTTTTCTTCCGATTGCGCTTTCGTCAGATGTATCTCTCTCTTGGCTTCTTTCAGTTTCATCCGGTATTCCTCTCCGTGTTCCTCTTCTTGAGTTTTTCTATATTTCAAGAACGCCAACTCTTTAGCCTTTATTTTCTCAGCCCCTTGTTTGAAGAACCATATCGGTTTCCTTTTCCTCTTGCTTTTATTTACTCTCCTTACATAAAGGTTTGTGGCCATATTTATAGCTTCTTTTAGCCTGGACAACTGTCCTTCCACTTCTCGTTCACCCTCCCAGCCCATCAGCTCTTTCCTCAGGTATTCCCCCATTTTACTAAAGTCAGCATGCTTGAAATCTAGGACTTTGAGTTTTGAGTGGCCGCCCTACACTTCAGCTGTCATATCAAACCAAACTGTTTGATGGTCACTGCTGCCCTAGGTGGGCACCCACTCGGACATTTGACACACTATCCCCATTTGTGAGCACCAGATCCAGCGTCGCTCCCTCCCTCGTGGGTTCCGTCACCATTTGTCTGAGCAGAACACTTTGAAAAGCATCCAAGATCTCTCTACTTCTTTCTGATTCTGCAGATGGAACCTTCCAATCTACATCCTGCAGATTGAAATCTCCCAGCAACAGCACCTCTCTCTTCTTTCCCAACTTTTGAATATCTGCGATCAGATCTTTATCTAGTTCCTCCAATTGTGTCGGAGGTCTGTAGACAACACCCACGTGGACAGAGGTTCTATCATCTCTTTTTAAGGTGATCCATATCGCTTCTTCCTTTCCCCAGGTCCCTGTCATTTCAGTTGCTGAGATATCATTTCCACATACAGAGCTACTCCTCCACCTTTACGACCATCTCTATCCTTCCTAAATAGATTATAGCCTGGTATGTTTGCATCCCATTCATGGGAACCATTGAGCCATGCCTCCGTGATTGCAACAACGTCTAAGTCTGCCTCCAACATCAGGGCTTGAAGGTCATGAACTTTATTGCTTAGACTGCAAGCACTTGTGGTCATCGCTTTCCATCTACATTTCAGTGGAATTTTTATCTTCTGTTTAGTTTCTTGTTTAGTCTCACTTCCTGCTGTGTTGGTAAGAAGTGATTTGCTGAGATTGTTGTTTAA
This sequence comes from Microcaecilia unicolor, assembly GCF_901765095.1. NCBI lineage: Eukaryota > Metazoa > Chordata > Amphibia > Gymnophiona > Siphonopidae > Microcaecilia > Microcaecilia unicolor. The sequence continues at coordinate 459,079,421 of NC_044032.1, read as the reverse complement.
GGTGATTTCTTTTTATTGGACTAACTTAATAGATAGTATTTCTCATGTCACCAAGTATTCTTTACGTAACAAAAGAGACTGAGCCCGTATCTACAGCCAAAGCTAATTTTACCTGAGCTCCTCCTGGGGATATTGCCTAATATCATTGCAGCCTGGAAAGAATCATCCTAACCAGAGATTCAGCTTTGGAATACCATGCAATGCAATGCTAACTTGCATGTATTGGCATGTTTAAATGATTCCAATCTGCTCTACAATATTTAATTCAGAAGTGTTACTATGATAACATGTGTGGTCAGCTGGAGTTCTGTGCCAGAAGTGAAGCCTTAAGGCAACAGGTCAACTGAGTCCAGGTTCAGAAGTCTTCTCTCAGCACAGAGAAAGATGAAAAACACCATAAGACCACCGCTAAGCATTACAGCTGCCATTTTGAACCTAGGCCAGTAACAGGGCAGGAGCATCCAGGGATTGCTCTTGCCCCACTACTAACCCACCAGAGACACCTCAGTAGGTAGCTGGGGCAATGAGGTGATAGGAGATGATGCTAATTCTGGTTAGGAGGTGTGGGGGGATTGGAGGTCATACTACTACTACTACTACAATTTAGCATTTCTATAGCGCTACAAAGCGTACGCAGCGCTGCACAAACATAGAAGAAAGACAGTCCCTGCTCAAAGAGCTTACAATCTAGTAGACAAAAAATAAAGCAAACAAATCAATTAATGTGTAGAGGAAAGAGGAGAGGAGGGTAGGTGGAGGCGAGTGGATACAAGTGGTTATGAGTCAAAAGCAATATTAAAGAGGTGGGCTTTCAATCTAGATTTAAAGATGTTCAAGGATGGGGCAAGACGTAGGGGCTCAGGAAGTCTGATACCATTGCTAGTTATGGGGGTGGAAGGTTATGCTGATCAGGGGAGGGAGTGGGTTCAGAAGACTGATTGGGGAGAGGGGTTGAAAATATGATCACAGTGATCAGTTTCTTATGTTACCTGTGGCTGCTCAGCAACATCCTGCAGATAGTGCAGATGTACTTAATGCCTCCTCTTGAGGAGGTAACGGTTCTATGCTCACTTCCTGGATGTCTATAACCCACCCACTCTCCACCCATTCCTGTCCCCTGGCCTGCAGCAAGTAGTTACCATGGAAATGTTAGCACTGGACGTGCCATGGCCTTGAGCAATGAAAGTAAAACCCAGACTGGCTCAAACTGTCCTCCTTTTTCTGTAGCCATATGGTTACCCTACCTTGTGGTAAATGTTACCATATGATATTTCACACAGAAAATGCTTACAGCACATTAGGCCATTTAAATTGCTTGAGTGGAGCTATGTGAGTCTAGTCAGTGGCACTTAACATCCCCTCTAACCGCCCATGCTGAAACCAGGTAGTTGTAGATGGTCCAGGGATGGAGTTAGGATGGAGCAGAAGCTTAGCCAGTTAGTGGCAATGTTTAGTCCACCAAATGGCTGAGCAACCACATAAAGTTAGGACAGAAAAAGGCTGTCCTAACTTTATGCAAGGAGTTAACAGAGCATTGGTCTGAATAGCGGCTAGAACCCGGTTAATTTCAAGATCCCGGCCAAATATGTTGCCATCCCCCTCCCTCCCCCCACCAGAAGTACACAGCCCCTTCTTATCCCCCTCCCTCCCTCCCACTCCCTATCCTGCCCAGGTTGATACCCCACAACTCCCCCATACTCAGAATAGGCCCCCCCTTCGGGCCTACTGAAAGTCTATGGTGGTCTAGTGAGGGCGATGGGGGGCTGAAGGAGCAGAGGACCCCTTATGTGGGTCCTGGCCAACATTCAGTTGCATAAGCTCTGGTGTCCAGCACAACTGTAATTAGTGCTTTTATCTGGACGTGGTCCGGCATTGAATATCTAGGGCTAATTCTGCCTGCAGGCTAAACAGCAACCAGTTAGTGAATAAGTTCCTAAATGTATTACTGCTCCAGATAGTGGTTAATATTGCCACTGTCTGGATAATTTGTGTAGCCTACCCTCCCTCCTCCCCAATACTATCCATATAGCAGCCAAAAATCCACAGATAGGCAACGTATATGTTCAATTCCTACTGAATGTATCAGGGGTGTAGCCAGACAACAGATTTTGGGTGGGCCTAGGCAAGAAGTGGGTGGGCACCAAGTGTTCCCCCCCCCCCCCCCACCCCAACCACCACCACCAAAATAATATCTCAACTGACGGGAAAACGCTTCCACCTTGGCAGCCTGCAGCAGGCATGTGCTGAAAAATTAGCATGCTCAGGTGCCAGTATCGTGGAGAGTAGCACTTTTGTTACCATCAGGGGGTAAGTCTTCAGCTGGCCAAGCTTGGGATCCCCACCAGCTACCGCTAAACGTGTGCTACTGTTGGGTGGGCCTGAGCCCTAAATGGGTGGGCTCTGGCCCACCTAGGCCCACCTGTGGCTACGCCACTGGAATGTATAACTTGCTTTGAATATCAACCCTTGTGTATTCTGTGAATGTACTGTAAGATCCCAATAGACAGTTCATACGTTCTTCCAGCAGGGGCCACTGTGGATCTCCTGGACTACTAGAAGCCTTCTAAACTCTATGACCCATACTTCCTGCTGGTGGCCATCTTGTTTTCTGCCCAGAAGATATATATCCTAAGTGCTTCAGCGTATTGACTGTGAGAATTTGGACACTGCTGATACTTTCAGTTGATTCTAGTTGCTATACTTGCTTGCCTGTGAAGATCTCCTGCTTAGTTCCCTGCATCTTTGTCTGTTGAGGTTAGTCTTCTGTGAAGTCCTTCCAGCTGCTAACACCTAAAGGCAACACCTAAGGAGAAGCCAGCTTTTGCAGGTGAAAGACTTGTATCTTTTCCAGCATGATTCCATTCTTGGCACAGTGTTCACTGCCTACCGATTGAACATCATGATTGCAAGCTCTGGCCATGAACCCCGGAGAGATAGCCACAGTTAAGGGTGACCATAAGAAACTCCCTGGACATTTAGTCAGTGCAGATGATGACAACTCTTGTACTTGGTGCCACAGAGGTGCAGCCACAGGAAATTCCAATGCATCCTACAGTCTCCATGCAGTCCCACAAGGAGTCCTGGTAGAGACCACCTGCATTTGGGAGATCCACAGGCCTGTAGAGAATACCTTAACCAGTATTCCATTGTTTCTACCCTTCAGGACTCTCATTTTCTTGATTACAAGTCCAAAATTATTTATATTATTTCATTGTTTAGTGGGGAAGCCTTGGCATGGGCTGCCTTATAGATGCCTTTGTCTTAACCTTCAAATGTGTTTTGATGATTCAGATTGTGTAGTCACGTCCTCTACCTTCTTTCTGCTGCTTAAGCAGAGTGGCCATATTGCTTGTTTGTTTTGTATGTTTGTTAGATTCTTGATATACCGTGGGCTCACAATCTATTGACGGACAGTATGCCACAGAATTTTATACAGTTGGGGCAGAGGAATGCTGGAACAACAAGGCACTGTTAGCAGTGTTTTGGAACAGTTTTTCAGAGCACATAAGCAATTAATTGGCTTCTTAAGAGCTGCCTTCAGATCTGTATGCATGCTATCTTTCTGTTTCCCGTGGATGCCCATATTTGACAACGGTACCAACAACGTTGCCCCATTCTCTAAGTCCAGTACCTTCTCTTGCCTTGCAAACTGGACCATACTGGGGAGTCAGTGATCCCAGGAGGAGAAGGACCAAAGAAGGGTAGGCAAGTTCCTTTATGTGCCAGTCAGGTAACCAAAAGATGCAATCAAAAACTTAAATCTATTCAATGCCCACATGACATGGCTGGGGAAGACTTGTTGTTTGATTTGACTAGCTCTTTCAGGAAATCCAGACTGCCCCAATTTGACTGCCCCTATCAGACTGACTGTTCACGTGTCCTTTAGATTGTAAGCTCCTTTGAGCAGGGACTGTTCTTCTATGTTAAATTGTACAGAGCTGCGTAACCCTAGTAGCGCTTTAGAAATGTTAAGTAGTAGTAGTAGTAACTGAGCACCTATAAATAGGTTCTCAGAGTGTGCTTGGAAGGACTCCATTCAATAAAGAAAAATAAGCATCTACTTTCCTTTATAGATTATTAGTATCAGAGCAAAAATATATGCCTATGTTAGGTATGAGCACCTATACCAGATATAGAGCAGGAGTGACTATCAGGCTTATTTTCGAAAGTGATCGCCGGCCATTTCCCGACATAAATCGGGAGATGGCTGGCGATGTTGGAAAAGCAGCAAAATCGGTATAATCGAAAGCTGCTTTTTTGACAGCATCGCCACTTTCCCGTCGCCTCACCGGTGAAAGTTCAAAGGGGCGTGTCAGTGGTGAAGCGAAGGCGGGACATGGGCGGGCATGGGCGTGGCTACCAGATGGCCGCCTTTCGCCGATAATGGAAAAAAAAAGCGGCGTTAAGCAGTATTTCGCCAGGTTTACTTGTTCCTTTTATTTTCACGACCAAGCCTCAAAAAGGTGCCCCAACTCACCAGATGACCACTGGAGGGAATGGGGGATGACCTCCCCATACTCCCCCAGTGGTCACCAACCCCCTCCCATACTAAAAAAATAAAACTAAAAACCTTTTTTGCCAGCCTGTATGCCAGCCTCAAATGCCGTACCCACCTCCATGACAGCAGAATGTGTTGTATCCTCTGACAGCCTTTCCCTGGTTGTGATGTGGCTCTCGGATGAGTGTGACACCTTTTCTGTTAGGTGCACTGCAGAGTCACATCAGCAATGCATTGTGGTGGGTGTAGGGTAGTGGTCTCTACTCCCATGGTGCTTTTCCTCCTGCTAACTGGGTCAGAGTGTCAGTGTGCCCTGTTTTGTTTCCGGTAGTCCATGAGGTAGTGGCCATTTTTGTAAGCCAGTTTTAGATCCCTTTCATGTGTTACCCACGTTAGAGAACTTAGTTATTACCTTGAATGTGGCTGAAAGAGGGCATTGTACACCATTCTGCCAATTCTGATCTACTGCTAATCTCAGTACCAGGGAGACTCGTTGCCAGTGGGGCACGACCTCTGATCTGCAGTTAACTGTAAGTAAACGTGCTTATTCAAATAAAAGACTTTTTCAAAGAGATTAGTCTTCAGGTGTCAACTGGTGTGCCAAGGTTATACAGCAGCAACAAGTCCTAGAGGCCTGCGTGTATGCAGGTCCCTGGAGCACTTTTAGTGGGTACCGCAGTGCACTTAAGGCAGGCAGACCCAGGCCCATCCCCCCCCTACCTGTAACACTTGTGCTGATAATGGGAGCCCTCCAAAACCCACTGTACCCACATGTAGTTGCCCCCTTCACCCCTAAGAGCTACGGTAGTGTTGTACATTTGTGGGTATTTCTTTTGGGGGGGGGGCTTTGGGGGGCTCAGCACCCAAAGTAAGGGAGCTATGCATGTGGGAGCTTTTTATGAAGTCCACCGCACTGACCCCTAGGGTGCCCAGTTGGTTTCCTGGCATGTGAGGGGGACCAGTGCACTACAAATGCTGGCTCCTCCCATGACCAAATGCCTTGGATTTCGCCGGGTTTGAGATGGCCGGCATTTTTTTCCATTATCGCTGAAAAACAAAACTGGCCATCTCAAACCCGGCGAACTGTGGCATTTGGCCGGGCTAAACCGTATTATCGGAAAAAAGATGGCCGGCCATCTTTTTTGATACTACGGTTCCGGCCAGCTGTAGCACCACCGCCAACATAGATTGCCGGCGATCTATTTCGCTGGCGACGTTCAATTATGCCCCTCCACTTATGCCTAAGTTTCAGAGATTCACACATAACATAGTATTCTATAAGTTATAAAGGCAGTTCTATAAATGGGCATGTGTGACTACAGTATGCACATCTAGGGCAAGTTAATGTACCAATTAGCATCATTTACATGCCAAAATGGACTCCACACTATTCTATAAAGGTAACGCATAAGTGCTATGGTACATATGTGTGAGATGGCATACACATGGGTGGAGCATGGGCCAGCCATGTGCTTGGCACCTACTTAAGTGCGTAATTATAGAATGTAATTTTTAGAATGTGTAACTTATAACAGTGGTGTAGCCAAGGCTGGGCCCAGGCCCACCCACTTTGGGCTTAAGCCCACCCAGTAGCAACACACCTATGATGTGGCTGGCAGTGATCCCCAAGCCCTACCAGCCGAAAACTCCCAACAACTGTCTCTCCTGCATACCTTATAAATAGCAGATCTTTGCCTGCAGCGAGCAGCGACCGATACATACTGTTCGCACCTGCCCCACAACATAGTAGCATAGTAGATGATGGCAGAAAAAGACCTGCACGGTCCATCCAGTCTGCCCAACAAGATAAACTCATATGTTCTACTTTTTGTGTATACCCTGCTTTGATTGGTACCTGTCCTCTTTAGGGCACAGACCGTATAAGTCTGCCCAGCACTATCCCCGCCTCCCAACCACCAGCCCCGCCTCCCACCACCGGCTCTGGCACTGACCGTATAAGTCTGCCCAGCACTGTCCCCACCTCCCAACCACCAGTCCCACCTCCCACCACCGGCTCTGGCACAGACCATATAAGTCTGCCCAGCACTATCCCCGCCTCCCACCACCGGCTCTGGCACTGACCGTATAAGTATGCCCAGCACTATCCCCGCCTCCCAACCACCAGTCCTGCCTCCCACCACCGGCTCTGGCATAGACCGTTGTTAATATATGGCCTGGCTTTAGATCTACCACTGGAATAGTGATGGGTAAAGCTATGCAGCCTAAAACAACTGAAAAAGTACTGACTAGGCCAAACAACAAGTAAATGATTTAATATTTGAGAATCTGCAAAAAGCAGGTCTGAACAATGAGTCCTGCCACAAATTGGTACAATTTTTAAATCAAATACAGCACCTGTAATGAAAGAATGATGGATCAGATGAATAAAATGGAGCTTATAATTTTGGTATACAATGATACAGAGGTAATACAGAGTTCATGAGATGGTATGAAAAGTATGAAAGGTATGAAAAGTATTGCAGCCGGAAGATGTGAAACTGTTATCTCAACGCTTCCCAAAACATGTTGATAATTAGCAGTAGCTGAGAACGGAAGGAGGTGGGCACATCAGACAGCAGACCGCGTGGGAAAGTATGATCTCAGAAAGTGAGAAAGATTAGGAGCAAGGTTTCTCACCATTCACTTCTATGGAGAGGTTTGTGTATAAAAGAGGGGAGATTTTGCCTTAGTTTGGAACTCCTCCCCAACGCTTCTCTCAGACGGCAGGGCGCTGTGCAGATAAACCCAGAATCTGATGTCTGTATTTGTATCAACTTGAAGACTTGTGTTTGGGTAAGAAATAAAATGTACCTATCTATCTAAACCTATCTCTGTCTCTATTTTTATTGATTCTATCTTCTCTTTACCTAACATTTAGCCTAAGGTAGATCACATACAAGTGATACTCAGTTTTGGACAGAAAGCAGTAGTTATGGGAATTAGTTTTCAATTACGGCTCCTAATGCCACCCCCTTATGATTGGGTGACAATGGAGGTTAGAGAAACTATACAGAACCTGATATATGAACTAAGTACCTTTAGTCCCCCGTGTGACGGAGTCAGAAAGAGGTCTATAAGAGGAGGGAATTAAAACACCGTATAAGTCTGCTCAGCACTATCCCTGCCTCCCAACCACCAGCCCCACTTCCCACCACCGGCTATGCCACCCAATCTCGGCTATCTCTCAAAGAACTCCTCTGGCTCCACGTCCCCAGGAGTGGTCCGTATCAGACTCCGCAAAGCATTCCACCTGATCTACTACGGTCTCTTTTGCAACCTCACTATCGGGATACCCTATCTTCCCTGTTTTGGTGATATCTTTGAAAGATACCTTATCTCGAACCATGCGCTTTTGAGAGGCTGTCGGCCTTCCCCCAGTTTCTAGTTTAAAAGCTGCTCTATTTCCTTTCAGAATAGGCTCCCCCTTCCCCAGAATGTTGCCCAGTTCCTAACAAATTTAAAACCTCCCCAAACCATTGTCTCATCCACACACTGAGACTCCGGAGCTCTGCCTGTCTCTTGGGCCCTGCGCATGGAACAGGTAAGCACTTCAGAAAATGCTACCCTAGAGGTTCTGGATTTGAGCTTTCTACCTAAGAACCTAAATTTGACTTCCAGGACCTCTCTCCCACATTTTCCTATGTCATTGGTACCTACATGTTCCAAGACAGCAGGCTCCTCCTCCCTAGTACTATCTAAAATCCTATCTAGGTGACGCGTGAGGTCTGCCACCTTCGCACCAGGCAGGCAAGTCACCAGGCGATCCTCACGTCCACCAGCCATCCAGCTATCTATATGCCTAATGATTGAATCACCAACTACAACAGCTGTCCTAACCCTTCCCTCCCGAGCAGCACTTGGAGACATATCCTCGGTGCAAGAGGATAATATCTCCCCTGGTGGGCAGGTCCTGGCTACAGGAGTACTTCCTACTTCACCAGGGTGATGCACTCCTTCTAGGATACCTCCCTCCTCCAAGGTAGAACAGGGGCTACCAGACTGGAGGTGGGACTTCTCTACAACATCCCTGTAGGTCTCCTCTATGTATCTCTGTCTCCCTCAGCTCCACCAAGTCTGCTACTCTAGCCTCAAGAGAACGGACACGTTCTCTGAGAGCTAGGAGCTCTTTGCATCAGGCACACACATATGACATCTCACCAACTGGGAGATAATCATACATGTGGCACTTAATGCAAAAGAATGGATAGCATCCCTCTTGCTGATGGACTGCTGACTCCATCTTAGTATTTTTGAGCCTTTTAATAATTTAAAACTTGCTAAAGTATTAAGGATATTAGCCTAATATAAAAATGTCTTTTAGTTTTTATAGTGTATTGTATGATTTATTTAGTGTTTCCTTCTTGTGCGCAAATGTCAAAATAAATATGCTATTTGAAAACATAGCATTACACTATACAGCTTGGAGTTCCAGTGCACATGCAGACCGATGACCAAAACTCTGGCGCTGAAATACCACCCAGTCAGCGCGTTTGAGCAGCTCCCTCATGCTCAACACTAACATGGAAATTTAAGTGTGCTCAGTGTTGAGAATGAGAGAATTTTGGGGGAGTTAAGGGTAGGATGATGCCTGGCGCATGTAAAGTTGTACGTTAAACACAGCTTTTGAGCACATGCCCAAAGAACCAGGGGGGGGGTGTAGGAAGAAGAGGAGGTACAGAGCTACTTGCCGCTACCTTTGCCCCAGGACTGAGTCTGCAGCACCCTCTCTGCTACCTTCGCCCTGGGACTGAACCTGCAGCACCCTCCACACAACTTTTTCCATAGAAGCTGTTGAGACAGTACTTCACAGTAAAGGAAGAATTTCAGAACAAAATGGAGCTTCACACAAACGAGTAGAAGTACTAACCTTGTACATTTTTCAGTATGCAGTGTGAAGATGGCACACAAAGAATATTTTGTTAACTTCCTAGTAGCTATACAGAAGGTAGACAGTCTCCCTATTCCTCCCCATAGCTTGGCACAACCTACCTGCTGGGAGACTGAGAAAATACTGAGGCTAGGGTCACATGACCAGGGCTCTCATTGGCTCCTTAGAGTCAGAGTTTTTTCTCAGTCTCCACTTGCTGGAAGGCGAGCACAACCCATCAGTCCAATCCTGGGCCGGTCCGGATGGATGCTAAGGAATAGGGAATTGGCTCATTAGTATGCATTTGCATTCTTGATGCACTATCCCTCGGTGCGCTTGCTAATTCCCGCAGTGGGGGCCTTTGAGCTTGGTGCGCTGGCAAGCATGGGTGCTAGTCCGGCACTAATGGTCTCTAGCACCCACATCTATTTTTGAGCATTGGGCCCTGAATCTGGTAGATGCTATTTCTTGGTAGGTAGCAAAATGGCAAAAGCAGCATAAAGGCCTTCATTTCATGTTCTCAAAACAAATAGTCTAGTCCAACCCACCCCAAAGGGAAGATAAATGACAACACAAGAGAAATGTACTGAAATTTACTATATAATAAATCTAAAATAAATAAATAAATAAAATACTATAAGCTTAACACATGGCAAAAACAGCAGCCAGAGTTAACGCCAAATGCAGGGTATCAAATTCTTCTGTAAAGCAAAAAATAGAAAGCCCCCTGAGCTGTATTTTTGTTTGTGTCTATATTTGTGCTTGGTTTACTTTTTAACACAAACCAAAATCTATACTATAATAAATTTTCACTTACATTTTGTTCTGTCCATCTTCCTTCCCCCTGATGTATTCCCACCTATGCGGAAACAGGAAGTTACATCAAAGGGAAGGCTGTGGGGCCAACATGAGCAGTGTATATTAGTTTCTGCTTGCTGCCAGTGAAACTCTGCTATTTAAAAGGTATTCCAGGGAGGGGGAATGTTTGAGAGACCACATGGCATACAGGCAAGAGAGAAAGAGACAAAATCACTTGTAGGACAGGGTAGAGCTCTTCTGCCCACCCCCTTTGGTTGTACTATAGAAAGGCAGTATATCAAATGTACTAACCTATAACAGTGTATACTTTATAAACAGTGCCTCAGATGACTTTGCATTTATTGTTTTCAATTTTCATGCATTGGTCTTCTGGCTATGTGACAGCATCAGCCTTCACCGATTCTAGAACAGCTGGAAATTTCATTAACTGGCTAGGACTTTTACATGGGATACCCCTTAGTCCAAGCTGCACACATGTTTTTGTTTTAGCCGTTGACAATAGACTGGACAAAGGGGAGACACAACAGATTACCATCAATGTGAAAGTAATGGTGAGCACATGACACTGAAAGAATGGTGAGGTCTTGTTGCTCTGTTCATCTAAACATCTAATAACAGTATTTTGTCCCAGTTTGCTCACCATAGTGCTTACAATGTCTGTTAAAGAACCTGAACTCAGCTGAGGACACATTATTACTGTTCTAATTTTCTCTTCACTGGCAACACCTAAATCTTTACGCCTGTTTTTGCAAGAAATGTGAATATAAATTGTTTTTTCACCGGTAATGAGTTGAAGACACTCACAGTGGTGATGCTTTTGCATAGGCCAGATGGTTATGGAGCTAAAAGGCTAACGATGCTGTCAACAAAGATTGTACTGCACTGTGACAAGATCCTGTCAACTCAAAGGTCTATAAAAGATGCTGTAACAGACCCCTTGGAATTCAGTTTTACAATTGCTATAAAGCCATGTTTAGCTGTGACCTTCCAAAAGGAAGTACTATAGCTTTCAATATACAACAAGGAACCCAGAGAGCCTGTTGATTACAACATGACATCAACACCTTGGAATAAAGACAAATAAAGTACAGAAATATCTACTAAGATGTAGAGGTAATTTTTTTTAACAATACCATAATAGACAGCATGGAAGAACATTCAAGTAACAGATATAGTACAATGTCTACATAGTACCAATGAAACACCTAATAAGCATGCATTAGAACATTCAGATAACAAATATGATGCTAATGGTGTTCCTATAATACAATGAAACATCTTACTATGTAGCCAGGGGCCAAATGTAGATATATAGATGGGGACGAGATGGGTAGCAAAAAGTCAACTGGGATAAATAGACGGGTGGCTAAACTGTTACCCTGTTTCATCACGGGACTTTCGTGTGGTACTGGGGATAACTACTGAGCTTTGTTTGTACTATAGAAAGGTAGTATATCAATACCATGACCCTTTACTCTTTTTACTAAGCTCTCATTTTGAACCACTGGGTCAAGTGTCTCTGAAATATCTAGCTTAGAAAACACCATTCTTGTGATTACTTCAGCAGACCACATGAGCGAACTTCAAAGCTCTAGTGCATTGTTTCCATATATTCAGTTCTTCCCTAACAAGTAGTACTTGTTTTGGAGTTCCACCTTAATCAAAATATCATACTTCCGGTATTTTTTCCTAAACCACTCACACAAAGAAAGGGTCACATTACACAAGTTAAGCTGCAGACGTACCATGCTCTGCTATTGTCAAGCTATATGGCCTCTCCTGAAAACTTCTCAATGTTTGCATCTTTCAGCCAGAGAAATCTGGATTTTCATGTCAGCAAATGCACTGTCTCCAACTGGATGGATATTGACTAGAATTTTGCCATACCAGGCAGATTTGGACTTTCCAGGATGAGTCACTATCTGGGGGGGGGGGGGGGGGGGGGGAATGAGAGAAGCAAGCATTATTAACTAGTTTCCACAGTGTACAACCCTTTTTTATTGTTTTAAACTGGAACTTTCTCTAGAGGTAGACACTTTTCGCATAGTTTTAAAATTAAACTTTTTCTAGAGGTAGAAACTTAACAGCCAAAGAACGTTAAAAAGGATAGTAGCAAGGCTCAAATTTTGTTCCAAAAAAACAGTTATTTTCTGTTCTTTGGCTGCTGGAGGGGTAGTATTGCTACTGACCTGAATTAGGTATTAATTAAGATGTGAGGAAGTAGAATATTTGCAAAGGTTATTAAGGTATATAATTAATTCCACGAATGGTACTTGCTGCTGAAATTACATTCAATCTGCACTAGTAGCAAGATTAATTCTCTCTTTCTTGATGGAGGAAAGACTTCAGATGCTCTGCATTCACCCTGCTTGTATTGATGTGAATAACAGACTGCCTCCTATCCCATGCAGGTAATTTACTGCTGTAATAGGATAAGGTGCAGGCTCCTCATAAGTCAGAAAACCTCCAATTGGTACTGTTAATACTATTTGCTGCAGTTATGAGTTAACATAACTGGATAAAGAATTGAAAATAGCACTTATCTGAGCTGTAGCTTTGTCAATAGGGAACGCTCGACAGAGAGCCCCTGTTTCTCGAGTGCTTCTTCAGGAGCTGTGCCCTCGGCTACTGGATTTGCCCTTTTCTTGAGTCCGGCTCGTTCCTACTGCAGGACTTATGAGGAGCCTGACTTATGAGGAGCCTGCACCTATTCTATTATAGCAGTAAATGACCTGCATGGGATAGGAGGCAGTCTATCATTCAAGTCAATACAAACAGGGTGAATGCAGAGCATCTGAAGTCTTTCCTCCGTCAAGAAAGAGAGAATTAATCTTGCTACTAGTGCAGATTAAAGGTTATTAAGGGCAATCTGATTACTGAGTTAGCTTGAAAGGATCTGTTTGAAGCAGTCCCCTTAGATTCAAAACTATATAGAGAGGAAAGATTCTTTCAGAGAAGTTCTAAGAGAAGAGGACATTTCTCTGGTAAGTGAACATTATTTTGCTCTGTGTTTTTAGAACCTAAAGATTGAGTTTAAAGGAGGAATTGTAGGTTATTGAGAGGCAGAATTAAAAAAAAAAAAAGTAAACTTTATCAACTAGTCTCCATACCCTTTTCCCCCTAGTTTTAAAACTTGAACTTTGTACCACAGCATTAACAGATAGCTTCTAGCAGGCACAGCAGGACCTAGTCTAGTCAGCATTTGATATTCTGCACTTAACCAGTCAAGGAAACCGCATACTGTATATAGGACCGCATAACAGTCAGTCCTATGTTTATGCAGTGGCGCACAGCTGGTTAAGTGCAGAATATCAAATGCTGACTCCGCTCCTAGAATGCCCCCAAAATAGATAAACGCTAACCGGACATTTTCAGTGGCACTAATCACTTAAATGCCACTGAAAATGACTGGTTAGCTGCAAACAAATGATTTAACTAGCTGGGAGTGCACGAGTGGAGGAGTGGCCTAGTGGTTATGGTGGTGGACTTTGGTCCTGGGGAACTGAGGAACTGAGTTCGATTCCCACTTCAGGCACAGGCAGCTCCTTGTGACTCTGGGTAAGTCACTTAACCCTCCATTGCCCCATGTAAGCCGCATTGAGCCTGCCATGAGTGGGAAAGCGCGGGGTACAAATGTAACAAAAAAAAAATACCACTGCATTAGCTGACGGCACAAACCTGGAACTTCAATGCCAGACATGGGCTATCATTGAATTTCTGGGCATAACATCAGTGGTGGTCAGCAAAATGCTGAGCACTGACAGCTGAATATCAACCCCAAAGTTAAGAATTTAAACTCAAAATTTCAGCCAGTGAAGTCTAATTAGATATGGAGTAACATGCCCTGTGATTTTACCTTCCTGTTGTACTCCCTGATAGTTGCCATCTCATTGGGGCCATCGGTAGAAATGATTAGGTATAATGAAGATATAAAAGGACTGAGTGAACAGAAGACGAAGATTGCGCTTGATGTATGTAGTGCAGCTTCATTGTCTCTGCCAGTATTGATGAGGGAGCTTAGAGAGTTTGAAGGAGGTGGTGGGACTTAGTGTAAATATGGATAAAATGGAGATTTTGAGAGTCAAATACTGCATTATTTAAGCAGATGTTGAAATGCTTTCTGTTAGACCATTTGCTGATTAATAATGTTTTTTGGTTTCCTTTGCTGTGGTATTAGGGTGAGACTGATGTCATTGTATTGATTAGTAGTCTATACTATTGTATTTTCATTATTATGTATGTTGTATTACTACTACTACTACTACTATTTAGCATTTCTATAGCGCTACAAGGCATACGCAGCGCTGCACAAACATAGAAGAAAGACAGTCCCTGCTCAAAGAGCTTACAATCTAATTGTTACCCGCCTTGGATAAAGGCGGGATAGAAATAAATATACATAAAAATAAATTGGAACTTGTTCATCCCTCGCCAAGAATGGCTCACTATGAGTCCGCTTTCTTCGTTCTGTCACTCTTTTTATGGAACAACTTACCCCCTCAGCATAGATCCGAAATGTCTTTCCCTAAATTCAAATCCCTTTTGAAGTCACGTTATTTTGAACTGGACTTTGGAACATCAGCAGAGGCTCTCTGAACTTGCCGGTTCTGCTTGGACTCAGTGGTTAGTGTGCATGCAGATTTTGCTTACCTGACCTTGTGCGTATGATGTACCTATATTACACAATCCTAGTATGATTGGTGTGTGCCTTTCCTATATTTTAACTGGCAAATTTTATTTTAAGCCGCTATAGTCTGAGTATTGCAAATATTTTATGTTTAAATCTTTTTTATTAAACAGTAACATAACTGGTATAATATCACATATCCAAACTCAATCACTATCCATCAACATCATAACTAATGTCACTATACAGTTTTACATTTTCTCCCCACATCCCATCCCCTTCCCTAACCCACCCCCAGGTCAATAGACCCGTCATATTCTGCAATCTCCCCCCCCCCCAACCCCCCAAGAGCAGACTTCCCTATATAAACTTTACACATTCAAGAGGTAGCTTCGGGCTGCAGAGGTAAGTGTGTTCCAAAAGGGCTCCCATATCAACTGTAGTTCTTCTCCTTTGCTAGAGTCCATATCCACTACGCCCTGTCTTTCTATTCGCAACATATAAATCATCTGTGCCCTCCACTGAGAGATTGTAGGGTCACTATAAGACAGGCATTCCTGTAAAATAATCTGTCTAGCCACTATAACGGCTTTATTGACAAATGCCTTATATCCCTTGGGGGCCGGGCACTCCAGTGTTAATCGTCCAAAAAGCATTGTGGGTCCGCAAGTCCATGTGCTATTCCACAACCTTGATACGTATTGAACTAACTGCTTCCAAAACCTCAAAATCCCAGGACATGTCCAGAACATGTGTCCCAGTGTCGCTCCACTAAATCCACATTTTAAGCATGCTCCCCATGGTGATGCCCCCATGTGAAATGCCCGTCTTGGTGATATATACAACCTGAATGCAAATTTATATTGTTGCTCCCAATGTGCGACCCATTGAGATCTTTTCCGGATCGTCAGAATATATGACTTGAGAAGATCGATTGTTATAGCTTCACTGAGATCCTGCTGCCATTGACCAGCCAATTTTACATAGTCCGGTTCGGGTATTGTGTCTCTAATGTGTCTGTGGTAAAATGTCAATGGAACCTTGCCCTGCGCTTCTAATGAGAAAGCCGAGGAGAGCTCCTCTTGTACATCCTCCGTTAAGGTGTCCCAGGGCAAGGAAGCTATATAGTGTTGCAATTGTGCATAGTGGAAGAAATCCTTGTCCAAAAGAATAAATTTTGCCTTCAAATCCAAGAAACTGCTTACTCGCCCTTCTTCATCTACCGCATGCAGGATATATTCTAAGCCTTTATCTCTCCATCTGTGAAAAACTACTACTACTACTACTTAACATTTCTAAAGCGCTACTAGGGTTACGCAGCGCTGTACAATTTAACATGGAAGGACAGTCCCTGCTCAAAGAGCTTACAATCTAAAAAGACAAATGTACAGTTAATCAGATAGGTCAGACAGATTAGGGCAACCTATATGTTCGAAAGGTTAGGTTCCGAATGCAGCATTGAAGAGGTGAGCTTTAAGCAAGGATTTGAAGATGGGTAGGGAGGGGGCTGAAAAACTGAATATAGTTGTCCCGGTGCAAAAGCTATATTGTTACAGATTGAAAGGAATGGCGTGGATCTTGGAGAGAATTTATGGAGGCGACATATCCATCTCCATGTTGCCCGAGCTGGTTGCATCACTGGTTTCAAAACAGAAGGTATATGGGCCCCTATGGCGTGTAGATAGTTACTAAAATGGATTCCTGGGGATAATTGTAGTTCTAAGTCAGTGTTGGAGTACTCTTGTGTTCGCCGGTACCAATCATTAATGTGCCTCATACCGCTGGCCACGTTCAGAAATCTGATACTGAGGAGCCCCCACCCTCCATGTTCCACCGGTATCTGCAAAGTTTCTATGGACAACCGAGCCTTCTTACCCCCCCATAGGAAGCACTGAATCAGCGCATTCAAGCTTCTTTCATCTACTCGTTTAAGATAAATTGGTATCATTTGGAAAACATATAGCCATTTGGGGACTATCATCATATTATATAAGGCTATGCGACCTCCTAAAGACAACGGCAGTAGCGCCCAGGCTTTTAATCTTAATTCTGTTTCTTTAAGTAACCTCTGAATGTTTTGCTTATATAATTTCTTAAGATCTGAGGTAATATATACCCCCAGGTATTTAATCTTTCCTTTTGCTCGCTGTATGGGTAAAGTCCTGGCCTGTCGTAACTGTTTATCCGGCCCTATTTCCAGTACACATGACTTTGTCAAGTTTAACTTAAAACCCGAGTAAGAGCCAAATTGTGTAATCTCCCCCAAGAGTGCCGGTAAGGACTTGTCCGGGTCAGTTACCACCAATAACAATTGCAAATATTTTAATAAACATAACCCTAAAGACAGAAAGTTAGAGGCCATGCAAAGGAATTTTCCTTTAAGTGGTCAAGGGAGTCTATAAGGTATATGGAGGTTCAAACTAGTCACAACTTGAGCAAACCGTATGAATGTAATTATGTCAAAGTGTTTAAGCATGTAGGAGTGGCATTAGAGAAATGTCATGAGGGGTGTTTCTCATGGTGGGGAATAATTTCTGCGGTAAAGATTAATACAGTGCCAAGGCTTTTGTTTGTTTTTATTCAGGCTTTATCCATTGGAATACTGTGAGGAGTATTAAATGACATTCAAAAGCATATCTCCCAATTCATGTGGGGGAGAAGAAACAGAGTAACAAGGGAAATATTTTATAGGCAAGAGGAGGTGGAGGACTAGCATTACCCAGTTGTGGGGGGTACTACTTAGAGGCACAGTTAGAGTGGGAGCTAGAAAGAGGCAAAACCAACCGTGAGATTAGAACAAGTGTAAATGTGATCTGAAATCTCTTTTGTGTATTTTGGTGGGAAAAGTTTGGAAGGGAGAAGTAGTGAATCCTTTTATCCAAGAATTGCTGGGGATTTGGAAGGAAGTAAAGAGGATAGTGAAGAAAAATGGGGGTATTTGAGAACTGGAAGGACAAAGGGATAACAAGATTTTGTCATCTGCTGGATGGGGGACGTATGAAGGCATTTGAAGAGCTCCAGAGGAAATATGGTGTGTCAGGGGGAGAGGGAAATTCATGGCAGTGTTGCATGTCCAACAATTTATGAGAAAGGTGGGTACAGGGGTCAGTGAAGGGGAATGGAGGGAATCTCAAGGAGATTATGTAGTGATCACTAACTAAGCTTTAAAAAGTGGTCACGAAGTGCATGAATGTTAGTGCAGCGGGCTGGAAACATGGGGAACTGGGTTCAATTCCCACTGCAGCTTCTTGTGTCTCTGGGCAAGTCACTTAACCCTCCATTGCCACATAAACAAAATAAGTACCTCTAGATAATATGTAAACTGCTTTGATTGTAACAACAGAAAGGCTGTATATCAAAAAACTCCCACCCCTACTGATGATTTAAAAATCAAATTTGTAATTTATTAGTCACAGCAATAAACAAATTCAACATAGTGCAAACACTATTCAAGGTGCCAGAGTGAGGGAAGCTTTAATTCATTAATTAATTAGGATGTGGATCCTAAAGCAAGATGCAGTCTGACAGAGCAAACCTACTTCTAATGAATACAAATTTCTTCCCACATTATGTACTTTAAAAATATGCCTGGTCACCCGACTAATACACGTGATTGAGCCTGGTCTTTTAGTTTGCCCAAGCCCTAGCATGAGTTAGTCTGTTATCTTAATAGTGCACATCTTCTTAGGGGCTGATTAGGATTTACCCTCTTGACCTCTGTGCTCCCCACCTGAGCTGGGCCTCTGGGGTCCTGAGCTTGCGGTCTAGCAAGACCTTACTTTCCTACCTTATTTTGAGCAGGGTTGGGTCTGCAGTCTTTAACTGCAGACTTTTCTGCCTGTTGTGCTGTTTCTGGCCTAACCACTAATCTACTTATATTATCCTACAGTTCTAATATATATACTTGCTTCTACTTATTTATGTAATTCTATAATATTTACTTTTTATTTTCCTCACCATCCCCTGTATAGATTTTTGAAAGGTTTAAGAAATTTAAGTTTATGAGGTAGTAGAGAGGGATTCTGAGAAAGAACTTAATGAGAAGGGATGGGGAGAAGTATTTGAAGAAGCAGGAAGGGTCCCTATTTGTGCTCTGACCAAAAAAAATGCATTTAGGAACTTACATAGGTTCTACTACATGCCATCAAGAACAAAAGCTAAATATCCAGAAGCTTCAGGCTGGTGTTGGAGGAGGCTGTTGGAAAAAAAAAGGAACTTTTCTGCATATATGGTGGACCTGCCCACAAATTATGGTTTTCCGAAAAAGGGTGGCGGAGATAAAGAAGATGATAATGGGAGCAGGGGTACAGATAGACCCAAAAGTCTGCCTGCTGGGTTGAGAGAGCTTTTAAAATGGCAGAGGAAATTAGTAAGAATGGGATTAGTTTGGCCAGATATGAAATAGTGGAAGAAAAAGGAGGCTTCCATGGTAGATCTGTGAAAATCCTAGGTGGGACAGATAGGACTGTTGGAAAAATTAACAGATATGCGTAACAGCAGATTTGTAAAGAATGTGGGAGGAACAGGGAGGACTGAGGAAGCTTTGAGAAAATGCAAGAGGTATTTGGTCTTGGAGAAGTTCACGGATGGAAGGGAGGAAGAGTGGTTGGAGAACTGACTAATCGATCAGACGTTATATAGCTGGCATTGGGAAGGTAAGGAGAGAGAAGGAAAGGGAAATGTTAAGGGAGGATGATTTTGAGGGATGTATAAATATAGGCCAAATAACAGTGATTGGATTCCATGAGTTATTGTGGAACAAACTGAAATATATAAACCTTTTGTCACAGTCCCGGGCCATGCCCCACACCCCAGCTCACCTGCTGGCCTCGGTGGGAGTTGGGGTCGGGGTCTTCTGCCTCTGTGAATTGTCCTGGGTCTGGGTCATCGGTGCAGTGGGCCACTGGTGCAATTTCGAGCATCCACGGTGTTGGAGGCATCTCTGCATTAGGCACAAGTGTGCATGCACCAGGAGCACATTTAAAGGTCCCACAGCAGGAGCTTTGACGGGGCACCCAGTGATGACATCTGCTCCTGGGTCCTTTAAGGCAGTTGTACTCATCTCTCAGTGCCTTCGCAACAGGTCGCCTTGTTGGTTCCTAAAGTGAGGGTTGCAGCCTGCCTTGGCTCTTGCCCTGACTTCTACCTCGCCTCCAGTTCTTGCCTTGCCTGACCCCCTACCTGCCTTGCTTCCAGTTCCAGCCTTCCCTTGCCTTCAGTTCCAAACAAGCCTCGCCTTGCCTTCAGTTCCAGCCAAACCTCGCCTTCAGTTCCAGCCAAACCTCGCCTCCAGTTCCAACCAAGCCTTGCCTCCAGTTCCAGCCAAACCTCGCCTCCAGTTCCAACCAAGCCTTGCCTCCAGTTCCAGCCAAGCCTTACCCTCCTTGCGTTCTGCTTCAGCCGGACCTCATCCTAAGTTTCTGCACTTCCTGGCTCCATCTAGCCACAGGGGCCTTGTACGGGTGGTTCACCTGCCACCAGTCGGGGCATAGTTAGCCTTTGGGTTCAGTGGGCAGCGTTAGGGTTAGCGTATGTCCGGTTTTACCCGGACTTGTCCTCTTTTTGAGAACACTGTGGGACGTCCGGGTGGTTGGGTAGGGGGGTGAGGGAGGTTGGAAAAAGATTTGGGGAAGGGAAATATATAGAAGAGGATGGCTTTCTTTAGGGGGTCAAGTCAAAGTGACTGTGTGGCATGGGGTGTGGGGAGGGGGCGTGACAGGGTTTGGGGGTGGGGAAGGGGCATGACTATTGGTGTCCTCTTTTTTGTCAGGGCAAATATGGTAACCCTAAGCAGCGTTAATCTGGCTGGTACCCTAGGGCTCACCCTCTTAAGCGTGACACCTTTAAATAAATAAAAATATTGAAAAATAAGTAGAATCTGTGGAAATGCAACAGTAAGAGAAAATCAGCAGAGTATCTTTATGCTTCTTATCTACTGTCATATTCAGATCCCAAATAAAAATAATTTTGACAAATCAGTGATTTGCCAGTCAAAAAAATTTCAAAATGATATAGCACAGAAACATTCACCAGTATGTCACGGTTATAACAGCCAAGCTGAACTAAAGCACAATGCAGGATTGATTTTCTACTTCTGAATACATACATTTGAAGAAGCAAATACTGTATTAGGGCAGGATTAAGGCAAAGGCAAACTAGGCAGGTGCCTAGGGCCCAAACATTCAGGAGGGCCCTGTCAGATGTGCAGTTTTTGATCTTGTTTGCTCAGGTGTGATATCACAGTTTTACTGTAGTAAATTAGCTGACACCCAGCAGAGAGAAGAGAAGGGGTGGCAGAAAACCACTGCCCACCTGCAAAAATCTTTATCTATTCTCACTATCCCCTGCACAGGAGGAGCTGGTGGTGGACAGCACTTCTTACCTGCTGCTGCCTCATCATTTGATGGGTTTCCTCTCCAATGTGCAGGTCTCTCTAATTTTGTGATCTACAGTGGAGGAAAGGTAGCAGAGGATATCACTACAGGAAATAAGTACCGTATATCCTCAAATATAAAATGAGATTTTTTGGGGGCCCAAAAAAACCCCATCAAAAATTGCATCTCAGTTTATATTTGAGTCTTCCCCCTTCTCCTGTGGTGTTCAGAATTCTTCCCCTTATCTCCCTTCGCTGTGGCATCCAGCTTTCTTCTATATACCTTGCTCTCTTGGGTTAGCTGATGCTGACACAAAAATGCTTGCAGTCGGCTGGTACAGGACCTTAAGCATCTATGCATGCTCAAGACCTTCCAGCTCCTACCCCTTCTGAAACAGGAAGTCGTAAGGGATGGGAGCCGGCAGGCCTTGAGCATATGTAGATCCTGAAGGCCCCACATTGGCCAACCGGGATCCTATTTCTGTCAGTGGCGGCCAACACAGAAAAGGGAGGTAAAGAAAAGAAAGTTGGTCACCATGAGGAGAGAGGTAAGGGGAGAAATGCAGGACATCACAGGGGAGGGAAGGGGAGGAATGCTGGACAGCCATAGGGAGAGGGGAGGAAGGCGGGACAACACAGGGGAGGGAGGGAGGAAAGTGGAATGGAACGGGTAGACGTGAATCGCTTGTTTACTCTTTCCAAAAATACTAGAACTAGGGGGCATGCAATGAAGATACAAAGTAGTAAATTTAAAACAAATCAGAGAAAATATTTCTTCACTCAACGTGCAATTAAACTCTGGAATTTGTTGCCAGAGAATGTGGTAAAAGCAGTTAGCTTAGCGGGATTTAAAAAAGGTTTTGATAACTTCCTAAAAGAAAAGTCCATAAGCCATTATTAAGATGGACTTGGGGAAAATACACTGCTTATTTCTAGGATAAGCAGTATAAAATGTATTGTACTGTTTTGGGATCTTGCCAGGTACTTGTAACCTGGATTGGCCACTGTTGGAAACAGGATGCTGGGCTTGATGGACCTTCGGTCTGTCCCAGTATGGCAACACTTTTGTTCTTATGTTCTAAGAGAAGGAATGCTGGAATATAAACCCTCGTTTTATAGTGAGTTAACATCCCCCCCCCCCCCCTTTTTAAGGTGAAAATGTTATCTCAGTTTATGGGGTTTATATTTGAGTTCATATAGTACTGCTCTGACTCCTACATGCAGGAGGGTATACGGGTCAATAAGTCAGGGAACATGAGAGATGAAATGGCTAATGTAATTATACTATGTGGCTGGGGATATCAGGGGATTTAAGAAAGTATATTTATATTATGGTGGGTGCTGCAACATGTTTTTTTGTGAGGGCCCAGCAAAGTGTTAATCCTGCCCTGTCAGTACTGACCAATGCTGTCAACTGCAACAGCAGAGATGAGTAATTTAAGTTGCCAAGAATTTGGCAGCCTGTTACTGATTATGTTGTCACTGTTTAAATATTATTTTGCTTTCTTCATTGTTGTTTTGTTTTGAATGTACTTTAGAGAGCTGTACTGAATAGAATATTTTACTATTCGTCCGAATACAAATAATGAAAAATATTATTCGGCCAAATATGAATAATGGGCATTGGGCTTTAATATAACAAATAATATGGTTACAGTGGATATGGTTACAATTTATTTGATACACCACTTTTCATATTAAAAAAAACAGCATAATGGTTAATAAAAGAAGCAACATGAAATCAGAAATCAAGTGTTTATTTCAGTAGGATTTAGCACAATAGAGCCCCAGATTATTCATATTCGAATTTAAATCACTATTCAGCCCAGGGATTAGGTAGATGGAATGTTGCTACTAAATTGGGTTTTTGCCAGGTACTTGTGGCCTGGATTGGCCACTGCTGGAAGCAGGATACTAGGCTAGATGGACCTTTGGTCTGACCCAGTATGGCTATTCTTATGAATATGAATAATATATTAGGGGCACTATTCAGGGCAGAATCAAATCAAATACAAATATTCAGTGCAACCCTAGTATTTAATTAATTATTCTTCCTGTTCTTATTACATTTTAGTTTTGGGCATTGCTGCCTGTCCTAGTTATATAAGTGCATAAGTATTGCCATACTGGGACAGACCCAAGGTCCATCAATCCTAGCATCCTGTTTCCAATAGTGGCCAATCCAGGTCACAAGTACCTGGCAGCATCCCAAAACAGTACAATACATTTTATGCTGCTTATCCTGGAAATATACAATACATAATTAGTAGAGGTGGTCTTGGGAGTGTCTAATGAATGTATCCTGGAAATAAGCAGTGGATTTTCCCCAAGTCCATTTTAATAATGCTCTATGGACTTTTCCTTTAGTTGAAGGGGGTCATGATACAGTTTAACCAAAGCGGTTTACATTTATTATATGCAGGTACTACCACCTTGATCTGGATGAGTAGTTAATAATCAACCAGTTGTTCAATCATTATGTTAAAAAAAATCTATTATATTAAGAGCTAGTAGTCGTGCTTTCAGCCCATTCAGAACCTGCAGGTCACTGCTCACTCTCACTTATCAGAGGGAGAGCCCTAAGGGTATGACTCTGCCTGGGTATTTCACTTTAATCCATCACGGCCCTTTCCCTCCTATATTAACCACCACAGACACAATATTCAAAAGGGTTTAACCAGGTATGATAGGCTCCTGCCCAGAAGACAGAAACAAAACGTGGCTGTTGAGGTATGATATTGGCCAAGAGTAGTTGGGAACCAAGGCCAGTGCCAGACAGACTTCTATGGTCTGTGTCCTGCAAATGGTAAAAGACAGGTGTAACTTAGGGAACTAAGCAAATGCTGGATGGACTTTTACGATCTGTGTCTCGCAAATGGCAAAGGACAGATGAAAATCAAGTGTGCATATTGCATATCACTTTATACGGAAAGTAATAAGAAACAGCATAAAGAATGTCAAGTCAAATGCAAAGCGCTGATAAGGAAGACTAAGAGGGACTTTGAAAAAAAGATTGCATTGGAGGCCAAAACACATAGTAAAAATTTTTTTAGGTATATTAAAAGCAGGAAGCCAGCAAAAGAATTGATTGGGCCGCTAGATGACCAAGGAGTAAAAGGGGCGATCAGGGACGACAAAGCCATAGCGGCAAGATTAAATGAATTCTTTGCTTCGGTCTTCACTGAGGAAAATTTGGGTGGGATACCGGTGCCAGAAATGGTATTTGAAGCTGACGAGTCGGAGAAATTGAATGAATTCTCTCTGTAAACCTGGAGGATGTAATGGGGCAGTTCTACAAACTGAAGAGTAGCAAATCTCCTGGACCATACAAATCAAAGTAGGGTATACACAAAAAGTAGCACATATGAGTTTATCTTGTTGGGCAGACTGGATGGACTGTGCAGGTCTTTTTCTGCCGTCATCTACTATGTTACTGTTACTGTGTTATATGCTACAAGTGAAGGTTCTGTGCATCTCAAGTGGGAGGGGAAAACATCTTAATGTTGAGATTAGCAGGTTAAATACTGCTAGCAATACTTTTGATTATAAAATATTGTCCCAAGACTGTATTGTATTTTATTACCTCTACATGGTTGGGATGATTGCAAATTGCCAACCAGTATTTAAGTATGAATGATTACAACCTGCACAGAGTGGCAGGTGTAGCTTTGCCTTTGTGGGACAGACTGGATAGGACATTTTGGTCTTTATCTGCCATCATTTACTGTGTTACTGCGTAAACTACGCTGCGCAGGCTGGACACCAATATTCAGCGACACTTAACTGGACAGTGCTGCTGAATATCAGCTCTAACTGCCCATTCAAAAACTGAGCAATGGGCTAGAATCAAGGAGAAGCTGGCGATATGCAGGCAAAAAACAAATTCAGAGCCAGGCCCCGCATAGCTAAATGGCTAGAAAAGACCACACAAAAAGACTATTCTATCTCTTTGGTCACTTAGTTATGTGGGTGCCAGCACTTCATATTGGCCGACATCCAGGTCCCTTCCAGATCGTAGTCAGAAAAACAAAGTATGTACGGGGAGGGCAGTGCAGCAGCCGCTCAGAAAAGGCTTTGCAAAGAGGAGGGCTTCCACTGGTGGTGCTTGGGGACTTCCGCCAGCCAAAGCAGCAGATAACACCTCAATTTTAGAGGGAGGGTAAACCCAAATTTTGAGGGGGGGGTCAGGCCCCCAACACCCCCTGTGGCTATGCCACTGCCCTACCCCTGGAGGACTTACACTCTAATTTCATCTAATCTACTCTAATATGGGCATATATATTCCGTTTAACCAGTTTAAACTCAATGTGGATAACAAAACAAGAGATTGGACTAGAGACCCCAAGATATCATAGTTACAATAGTAAAACAAATTTACAACCTAAAAAAGATAGCAACTTAGCTCTGATGTGTCAAGAGATAATGTTGGAAAAGGTATATTTTCAAGCAGTGTCTAAATGAATAGTAGCAGTCGACAGACCTCAAAGCTTTTGGAAGCATATTCTAGTAACAGATTTCCAGCAATCAGAGGTTGGTGGAACCACCAATTGAATTTCCTTAGTAGAGCCCAATGATCCACTTGGAGAGTATAAAGCAGTAAAAGTGCTGAGATATTTGGGAGCATGGCCATAGAGAATTTTAAAAATAAGGGACAAAAGCTTAACATCAATTCTGTCTTTTATCAGAAGTCAGTGTAATTTTAATAAGAATGGAGTGGCATGATCAGTGAATTTATCACCCAAATTTAGTTCAGCCGCAGCTTTCTGTACAATCTGGGGTCTACACAATTGTTTATCAGAGAAACCAAGCAATACAATTTTGCAGTAATCTAGCTGGGTCAAAATTATTGTGTGTAAGACAAGTTGGAAGTGTGGGGGTTCCAATAGAAGTTCAATTTTTCATAATAAATTTCAAATTAGCAAAACTTTTCTCTATAATAACATTGATTTGTTTTTTCCATGGTAAGGTTTGGATCCAGTATCACTCCCAAGAACGTAATATCCTAAAATAAGTGAATATCAGAACTGGTAACTCTTTAAGTCAATTTCAGTATGTTGGCCTCCCACTTTCCTACCAAAAGCAAGTTTGTTTTATCTGGATTAATTTTTAGTCCATTGGCTAACATCCATTGATGGATATTATCAAAAGTTAAATTCATAAAAGCAACAGTGTCTAATAGAGTATGTTTAATAGGAAAATGTTACCCTGGTATTTTATAAAGAAAAGTACATATATATTTTATTATTTATTGCATTTGTATCCCACATTTTCCCACCTCTTTGCAGGCTCAATGTGGCTTACAATACATCATGAATAATGGAGATATGTAAGAAATAAACATTTAGTATTAAAGAAGGATCTTGGGTAACATGATAATGATAAAGCATGATATTAATATAACAAGCAAATAGTAAAGACAATTCTGGGTATGTGTGAAGGAGTTCATATTTGTTGGTCTTTGTGGTATGTCTTGTTAAAGAGATGGGTCTTCAATAATTTGCGGAAGTTGGTTTTCTTTATAGAGGGCTTCTTTTTCTAAGGCACACTAGCGTTTTTAGCGTGCGCTAATATTTAGGGCACGCTAAACATTAGAGACATCCATAGATATAAATGGACATCTCTAACGTTTAGCGCACCCTAAATATTAGCATGCACTAAAAATGCTAGCGCGCCTTAGTAAAAGAGGCCTGTTCCTTGTAAGCCGAGTGGAAGTCCTCAATCTACAGTCCTGCCAGTGGAGGGTGCTCTTTCACTATCACATTTTCAATAGCCAGAGACAGCAAGCTCCATGGAACCTGCCTGTCCCTAGCGATTGAAAACACAATGTTGTAGCACCACCACCCACCGGCAGCAATGCAGTTGGAGGACTCCGACTCAGTTTAGAGGGAACAGTGGCTGCAAGGTGTTGTGTTGTTGTGTTAATGCCTCCATATTTCTAAGAGGATTACATAAATTCAAGAAGACTGGATAACAAATATTCCAGCAATTACAATTCAACTGTCAAACAATCTAATTTCTATATGTTACATATTTTTGGAAAAGAAAAGTTTTCAAATTTCTCCTGAATACTAAATAAACCGAGAGTAATCAAATCTGAGAAGGTAGTGCGTTCCAGTCCAGACTAGAACTGCTTGATATTTAAGCAAAGAGTTGGACATCTTGCATGATCTAATCCTCTGCACTGATGGAAAATGCAACAACTGATTACAGATCTTATTAAAAAAGACCATTGTGCCTGAATGTGAACGCTCCTTTATAGAATTGCTCTCCAAGAGTCCGTGTTAAGTTGGGAGATTTTAGGCTCATCCTGGATTTCTGACAACCCGATCCTGATACCTACTGATTTCAAATGTTAGATACAGGGACTACAAATAATATAATGCTTTAGGGCATAAGTATTTTATTTGGATTTTGCTCACACCTTTTTCCATTAGCAGTTCAAGGTGAGTTACATTCAGTTACACTGGGTATTTCCCTATCCCTGTGTTAAAACATCAAGACTAGCCAAAAGTCTCATTCCTTGAACTGGGTCACCTGGGAACTCTGAAAACTTTTTTTTTTGTGCATTGCAGAAGTCCCTGTATATTGGAATATATTTCAGTACAAAGATTATAATTAAAATTCTCCACTGCTAGGTAACACAGAGGACACACTGTAGGGTTGCCACCTAGCTCCTTTCATAAGCAACAAGATAGTGCAGTCCTGGTTTTACCCAGAAGAATGCAAGGATTTGTAGCTCTGATTATTCTATTGATTTTCCTAAGAAAATCAATCCATAACTCCATGCATGCATTTGGATAAAGCTAGGACTAAATTAGTCTCTTGCTTCTAACATGCAAGCCTTGACAGTCACTGTAGGTCAGATGCATGGATGACATAAGCGGATGCTTCGGAGAACTGAAATCAAGACAGTAATAGCCACCATTACAGTGATCAGTCTAAATATGTATCATTATTTTTAGAGATATGGAAGCTACCCAGCATAGGAATGAGTATTGGAAAACAGAGTGCTGAGCCAACCTGCTTACAAGGCAGATAGTTTGTTACCCGAGTCACTAGAAAAGCAGTAACACTGCAAGCACTGAGCCCTAGCCTGTTGCCACATTCTTCCCAGAATTACTAATGCTAAAATATCCTATGTATCAAAGTAAAAAATAATAAAATGAGATTAATATTTCTGTACTGCATCTGCACTATGGAGAGGCTGCACAAACATGCTAAAGTCAGCTGAACACTTTTTATTCTTTCCAACCCAACAGAAGTTGGAAAGAATTACACACAAACCCAGGGATTCTATATATCATGCTGAGATTTCCACGTGGAAATCGAAGAGTATTCCATAACAATGCCCATAACTTAATTAGTTAACAAGCTCATCAGCCTGTTAATTGGATGTTATTGGACATTAACAACCAATTAGCACTAATTGGCATTAGAATTTACACGCACTACACGCTAAGGGGTCCTTTTACTAAGCTGCAGCAAAAAATGGCCTGTGGTAGTGTGGGTATGTTTTTGGCATGCACCGGGTCAGTTTTTACTGCATCTGGGGAAAAGGGCTTTTTTTCAATGGGCCGGGAAAAGGGCCTGTGGTAAAACTGAAACCAGGGCATGCCTATTTATGGCCTGAGCCTAGCAGTAAGGGTTCATGCACTACATGCATGGTGACTGGTCAGCATGCACCAACTGCCAATTAACGCCAGAAAAGCCGTGCGCAGTAGGAAATGAAAAATAATTTGTCCTGGCGGTATGGGCGAACGCCAAATCTGAAATTAATGCCAGGGGGTGTGTGCTAGCCTGGCGGTAGTCTCACTTTGGCACATGCTATATGCGCATAGAGTACCGCGCCTTTCTAAAAGGGGCCCTAATTGTATTCTGTAACATGGTACGTGTAAATCTAAGTCGTATAGTTAAAAAGTGGGCGTGATTATGGGCATGGAATGGGTGAGTCATGGGCTTTTCTAAAATCTATGTACATTGTTATAGAATACACTCACTCCACATCTAATTTAGGCATTGGGATTTACACCAGGTTTTATTTGGCGTTATTGACTGTGACTAAATTTAGTTGCATGGACCAGTATTCAGTGTATTCTATAAACCGCATGGAAATTTAGGCTTATTCTAAAAAGTACGCCTAAATTAAAGCATACTTTATAGAACACACCTCAGCAAATGTTTAGGCGTGATATACAGAATCTAGTCCAAAAGGGGTTGAGGGTGTCTTTTTATATATCTGTCCCTCTGTTTATCTGGGGGCAATACAAAATTTAACAAAATGGGATGAAAATTCACATGTGAGAAAAAAAATGGACCAAATTAGACCAGGGGGTTCCAGAAAAATAAGACCTCCCCCCCCCCCCCAAAAAAAAATGGACCAATGAGTTCTAGCTTCTGCAGCATAGAAACTTACGCACAGTGAAACATAACAGTTAAGGAATTCCTCCTTTCAAAGTGTCTCTCCCTGATCTCTGCTCATCTAACTCACAAAAATTACTCCTGGCACAAACTGCCCTGTACACCAAAAATAATCCCCCTGCAACTTCCTTACCACCACAATAACTGCCCCACCCCCAAAATAGCAGAATCCCAGAGAGATGGCCATCTGCAAGTTCTCAATTAGCAAACGGGCAAAGCAGACCAAAACTCAAGAAAATACATCATATATTATCTGTATCTTTCGTAGTTTCTTGAGTTTTTGGTTGTTTTTTAATATTAGTGCATGTGTTTTATTCACTTTAGATCATTTTAATATCTTACTTATTAGAATTTGAAAAGCTTTTTATGTGTATCATTCATTCATTTCATTGTTTTATTTCTTTATTATTTATTTAAAAGACAGGATTTTTTTAAATGTGTATTACTTATTAGTTTGTTTTTAACTTAATTTTTATGTCTAAATTGACAGTTTTCCCCTGACACAGCCTTTTTGAAGGTAAATATGTCCACGTTGGGTGCTTTAATAAACTTCTTATCTCTACAATTCGCTGGTCTGCCACCCCCAAAATTATACCACCTGCAACTTCCCTGCCACCTCAAAAACTGCCCTACTCCAAAAACCAGCCCACGTAGCTCCTTCACCATCTTGCAAACTGTACCGCACCCAAAAAATACCCCCACAACTGCTCTACCCTCTCACAAATTTTCTCACCTCAGAAATCTACCCCCCCTGCAACTGCCCTACTTTAAAACCTACTTTCCATCACACAAAAGCACACACTCACATACAGTCAGGAATTACACATAATTCCCTAGCTATGACTAACTGCATTTTAAGTTATTTAAATAGATAGATATAGATATAATTTTCTTTGTTGGTATTTGTACCGTAAAACTTTCTGACTTGTACTACTTTCTTTTTCATTGCTATGGGTACTGCCAACTAATATCTGTTGCCATGTGCAGGGCTAGATTAGGACATTGGCAAACCAGGAACATTCCTAAACTCCAAAGTTTAAGGGAGCCCTGTGTGATATGCTCAGGAGGTTAGGACTCACATTTGTCTAACTTTTTTCAGGATGCTATGATTTTTTACATTCATGCTTGGAAGCTAGAAAGATGGCTAACATGTCTGGACATTTTTCAGAGTTTAAAATCCCTATCTGCAGAGCCTGTTGTCTGTTTTGGGGGTAAACAGTAGGAGAGATGGTGGGTAGGATCCAGCCAATGGAAAGGCTGTGGGGGTGGAGCATTATAAGGCTGCTCTAGTTACAGAAAGAGAGGTGGTAATCCCTGTGCTGTAAAAATGAAGACTCTAAGGAAGTGGGAAAAGGAAGAGAAATGAAACTACCTCCCAAACAGGAAAAGTAGTTCCAACAGCTGCAGCATTCAATCATATTTATTCACAATACCATAACAATTATGGAATTGCAGCCCTCTCATTTCCTCTCCCAGTCACAGATACGTGAAGGGACATTTTTGATAGTGCGTCTAAGTCGGTCTTTGGACATTTTGCGTTAAATGTCCAAAGTCCGAATAGAAAATACACCTATTTTTGAAAAAAGAAAAACAATTATCTTTTTTTTTTTTTTCAAACACGGTTTTGTGCTTGATCTTTTCAGGCCATTTTCGAAAAAATATATAAGAATAATAACATAGTAACATAGTAAATGATGGCAGAGAATGACCTGAACGGTCCATCCAGTCTGCCCAACAAGATAAACTCATTTTACATGGTATGTAATACTTTATATATATATATATATCCAAGTTTGATTTGTCCCTGCCTTTCTCAGGGCACAGACCGTAGAAGTCTGCCCTGCACTGGTTTTCTTCTCCAAATACTGGCATCGCCACCCAATGTCCGCTAACATTCCATTGATCCATTCCTTTTAAACAGGATTCCTTTCTGTTTATCCCATGCATGTTTGAATTCCATTACCGTTTTCATCTCCACCACCTCCCGCAGGAGGGCATTCCACATATCCACCACCCTCTCCGTGAAAAATACTTCCTGACATTACTCCTGAGTCTGCCCCCCTGCAACCTCAATTTATGTCCTCTAGTTCTACAACCTTCCCGTCTCTGGAAAAGGTTTGTATGCGGATTAATACCTTTCAAATATTTGAACGTCTGTATCATTTCACCCCTGTTTCTCCTTTCCTCCAATGTATACATGTTCAGGTCGGCAAGTCTCTCGTACGGTTTGCAACGCAAATCCCATACCATTTTCGTAGCTTTTCTTTGCACCGCTTCCAGTCTTTTTACATCTTTAGCTAGATACGGCCTCCAAAACTGAACACAATACTCCAAGTGGGGCCTCACCAATGACTTGTAGAGGGGCATCAACACCTCCTTTCTTCTGCTGGTTATACCCCTCTCTATGCAGCCTAGAGGGGTAGAACCCCTCATATATATATAAGAATATATAACCCCTCTTATATATAAGAATATATAAGTGAAACACAAAAGCCTTCCATTGACAGTCTCACAGGAAGAGGGCGGAATGAGTTAGGTGAGAAACAGGGAGAGCTGGGTGGGTGAGTGCCAGGAAAAGATGGATGGCTGATAAGCAGTAGAATTTTACTGTTTATAATAGGATAGAAAACCCAGTTCATTGTTAAGTCCTGTCTGGTGGGTCTCAAAATATTTAATCATTTTGACTTCAAAAGTTTTACGTTCCTGGCTTGTCTTAAAATTTCCTTTTAGTATTCTCACCATAAAAACATTGATGTAGTGTTCTGGTTTTGTAAAGTGCTATCCCACAGTGGTGACAACCTGGTTGAGTCCAGGTAAGCAAGAAGCTAAAAGATCAAAACTTTGGTTGGTTGGTTAGTCTTTCATATTCAGCTTTGTTTCTTATCAGAAAAAAAAAACTTTGTACAAAGATGCACAAAAAGCAAATAGGTGCAATAATTCATAAGATCTCTATTTTCTAAGACATGCTTATGCAGGCTGAGAATTAGGGAGACATATTAACAAGAAAACATGTTATTTCCCAAAGGAAAAAATAATAAATAATGGTATAGGGAAGACTTGATATCAGACATGCTGAAGCCCAGGACAGAAACTAAGGTGTGAGCACCCGCACCTCAGGTCCTTCTATCCAGCCACAAGTCTTTGATCCTTGGCCTCCTTCATTCCAGAACTTGATCCTCAGTGCTTCACAGTTATGATTCATGACTTTCAGCCACATTCTCAATTTCAGGCCTTCTCTTTTCTCAAAGTCATCTTCTGTTGCATTATGCCAGCCCGGCCTGGTCTAGACAATCTTCTCATGATTAGAAATTGTGCAGCATGTTCCATAATACTGTGGGACCCTGCCTGATTCATAATGCAAAACTGGCAATTTCTGACCATGATCTAACATGTGTGTTACCTGTAGCAGTGTTCTATATCTTGGGTTAACATTGCTGAGAAAGCTGGCATCACACTGGTGATATTCATGAATTAAAAAGATCTGTGCCCAGATATGCTAAACATTAAATTGCTCTATGTCCAATCCCAATGACTTAAGGCAGAAAGGGAATCCTTTTACTAGCAGTCTGGTTAAGATGATTTATTTATTTATCAATGTATTTATACCCCACATGATGCAACATATTTTGTTTAGATCATTCTAAAGTTACTGCCATTACTTTATGGTCAGATTCATGTGTTGCCCAGAATTATGTGTGAGCCCTGTGCAGACTATAAGACTGGAGGATCTATTCTGTAGGGAAATGTGTACCAGATACAGTCAACTCAACTAGTTAAGGGGCCCTTTTACTAAGCTGTGTTAAGCATTAACGTGTGCCTATCGCAGCAAAAATGGCCTTACGCAGGATGTGCTAAAGTGTTCTGCATTAGTTTTGCCATCTGCATACACTAAGCGCACGCTATTTATTTGTTTGTATTGGGGGGGGGGGGGGAATGGGCATGTCAGGGGCAGAGGATGAGTGCGGCTGCATGAATCAGCTAACATGCTGACATTACCACCACGCTAACTGGTTAGCACATCCATAACGTGGGAGTCCTTAGCCCTCATAAATAGGAGATGGTAAGTGCGTCCGCAGTAATTTTTTTAAATGGCCATTCCCTAATGCTAACATTAGTGCATGGTCATATATTCAAGAAACAGAAAAAAGCTCTTTTTGATGGCCATGCTAGAAATGGGCTTAGTGCATGGGAAAGGCCCCTAAATTCATCAATTTTCAATTTAATGCCATCTATGAGACAGTGGAGTAGCAAGACGGCTGATTTATGGTGGCCCCGAAGAGTCATAGTAACATAGTAGATGACGGCAGAAAAAGACCTGCATGGTCCATCCAGTCTGCCCAAGACAAACTCATATGTGTATACCTTACCTTGAATTTGTACCTGTCCTTTTCAGGGCACAGACTGTATAAGTCTGCCCAGCAGTATTTCCCGCCTCCCAACCACCAGGCCCGCCTCCCATCATCAGCTCTGGTACAGACCGTATAAGTCTGCCCTCCCCTATCCTAGCCTCCCAACCACCAACCCCTCTTCCCCCCATCTGCTCCGTTTGAATTCCCTTACTAGAAGACCCCTACCTTACAGCCAGTGTGCAATGGGTGGGTAGAGGATGGCCAGCTTGGGAGCAGGGGACCAGAGTTAGGGAGAGCTTATGCCAGGACCAGGGTGGACCCAGAGTGGGGTCACTGAAGGAGAAGGGTTAGGCCCTGATACAGAGAAGTTATACTGTGAGGAGAGTACAGCCTTGGTCTCTACAGGATATGCATGGACAGGAGCCTTGTGAATATGTATACTGCCCATGAAAGAGCCCCAGTAAATATACCCGAGTAGTGGAAAAGATGAGCCCTCTGGGCATAACAGAAGTCTGGGACTGAAGTCTGCTAGAGTTTATTAAGTGACTGTGATAAGGTTATAGAGTTAAAGCCTTCCTGCTGCAGCGACAGCATAAAGGTTAACTTTATTAACTACTACTACTACTTAACATTTCTAGAGCGCCACCAGGGCCACACAGCGCTGTACAATCCAGCAAAGAAGGAGAGTCCCCGCTCAAAGGAGCTTACAATCTAAAGGACGAAATGTCAAGTTGGGGCAGTCTAGTGCCATGTGGTTCCTGGCATGAAGAGCAGAGCAGAACCCAGCACTAGAAGTGTCTCCCAGACTCCTGGATCTCTATAACATCACCGACCCACTCCCAAGCTCTACTCTGTATGTGCTAGAACTAGTAAGTGAGTCAACTCTTCCTCACGCCTGCAGACCGCCACAAAAAAAAACCAAAAGAAAAGAAATACCTGAGCTGGCGGGGATCCGTAAGCCCCGCCAACCGAAGACCTCCTCCCAGTAGAAAGAGCACTTACACCCTGTGCCACAGCCAGCAGTGTCCCAGAGTCACTGACATGGCTAGCCTCTGCACATTTGCGCAAACTGAGCATGCACAAGAGGTGGGGTGGTAACAGCTTGGGAACACTGCAGCTGACTGCACGGGGTATAAGGGCTTTTTCTGCCAGATGAGGTCTTCAGCTGGCTTGGTGGGGCTTGCAGATCCCCGCCAGCCACACCAATGGACCACCGATTTTGAGCGGGCCTGAGTTAAAATGGGTGTGCCCTGGCCCACCCGTGGCTGCACCACTGCTATGAGAGACATATCTAGGTCATAATACTATGACCTGGGGGGGGTCACGTGATGACATGGAGCTGAGCGGACACCCAAAACACCGGCTCCGACCTGCTGGCATTTAAACCGTCGGCAAACACCGCGAACCTCCCCCGAAGTGGTTCCCAAGTGAGGCGATTAAGAGCGTGAAAGTGAGAGGAAAGCGTTGAGAGGCTCGGAAGCTCCCGCGACCTGTAAAACAGCAGGGTATGCCCGCTAAGACCCCGCGGGGGAAGAAGAGTGATTGCGCTGAGCGAATCAAAATGGCGGCGGCTCCAGACACCCCAACAACAGGGCCGCTACCGCCGGAGCTGATACGAGAATTGGCGCAGCAGATCTCAGTGGTCCTGGAAGAAAAGCTATCTAAGTTGCAGACCTCCGTAGACCAAATCCGAGAAGCAATGGAGCGCCAGAGCGCCCGATTGCAACATGTTGAAGATCGGGTGTCACAATGTGAGGATGCAGCTGCGGGAACAAGC
Organism: Microcaecilia unicolor; assembly: GCF_901765095.1. Classification (NCBI taxonomy): domain Eukaryota; kingdom Metazoa; phylum Chordata; class Amphibia; order Gymnophiona; family Siphonopidae; genus Microcaecilia; species Microcaecilia unicolor. The sequence goes on along the minus strand of NC_044032.1, from coordinate 459,043,693 downwards.
GGCGTTGGAGCGAAAGTGCGAGCAGTTGGAGCAGAAGGCGGATGATCTAGAGAACCGCAGTAGACGTAACAATCTTCGGATTGTGGGTCTCCCTGAAACGGTCAAAGCGCCGGAGCTTCGGAAGCTGGTGGAACACAGTGGCTCCCTGCACAGCTGGGCCTAGATTTTGGCGGGAAACCCCCGCAGGTTGAGCGAATCCACAGAGTGGGGGCAGAGAGAGCTGCGGATAGCAGGCCGCGACAAGTTCTGGCAAAGCTGCTGAACTACATGGACAAGGAGGCCATTCTGCAAGCTCATCGGCGCAAGCCAGGCCTGGAATATGAAGGCGCGAAAATAATGCTCTTCCAAGATTACTCAGCGTTGGTAGCTGATCAGCGGAGAATCATGGGCCGCCAATGCAAAAGACTGTACGAGAAGGGAGTCCGTTTTTCTCTATTGTACCCTGCAAAGGTCCGAGTGCTGCATGAGAATAAGACCTTGTTTTTTACGGACTCAGCGGCATTGGAAACTTTTGTGACCAATTTGAAATGAAACAAGAGCTGCAGGGTGCAGTGGGGGGGGGGGGGGGGGGGGTTCTGGAGCAGTATGTTGAGAATGGCTGCAGGACATTAAGTATTGTTTTGAGATGACTTTAGAGACGGAGATCTGGCATGAGAGATCGTGAATCTGTGGTTGGGAAATAGAGAGACTAGTGGCCGCAAAGGGGCTTGGAACCGTGGACCTGGAAGACATGACTAGCGCGCATGATAGCCCCTGCAGGGCATGGAAGCCAGCCTCCTAAACAGCTGCAAAGACCAACCACACCTGCAAGAGTTGAAAGGTGGCAGGAGCTCCCTGTTGGAAGCCTTTTGGTATTAGGAGTTAGTGATATGTTGTGTTAAAGATTGCTGTGTACTAGTTTTCCATGTATTTTAACATTGCCTATGTTTGGGAACCGGGGGGGGAGGGGGAGGGAGGGAAGATAATGAGGGAAGGAGACCAGGAGAGTAGGTGGTGTGTGAGGAGGGTGTGTGTGTGTTGAGAACTGGAACGGTGTGGGGGGGGGGGGGGGGGGGGGGAAGGGTTTGTGTTCTGTCAAAATGTGGGATTGGCGGGAGGGTAACGCGGGAGGGACAGGAAAGGCAGTGGGGGAAGGGGAGGGAGGGGACCAGGGGAAGTTGCAGTAGGGGGTTTTATGATTTTTCAGCCGAGCAGCACGGGACCATTTAAGGCAGCTTGGCAGTTCAAAGCAAGAGAGGGTAGACACTGTATAACGCAGGATGTGGAGGAGTGGTTTGGGGGCCCAGCTGGGAGGCTCTCAAACAGTACAAATGAGTTACACGCACGTGGTGTGATTGGGTGGGAAGGTAAATGACCAATTTAAAGATTGTAACATTGAATGTGGATGGAGTGCACTCCCCAGTAAAACGCACAAAAATATTGCAGGCACTCAAGAGGCAGAAGGCCGATATAGTTATGCTGCAGGAGACACATTTAAGCAAGATGGAGCACTTAAAATTGAAAAGGGACTGGGTAGGAGATGTCTTTTTTGCATCTTATAATGGGAGACAAAGAGGGGTAGCTATATTATTCAAGAAAAACATTACTTTTGACTTGCACAGAATGTATCAAGACCCAGAAGGGAGATTCCTCATAGTGGCAGGAGAAATGCAGGGTAAAAAGGTAGGACTGTGTAGTGTTTATGCCCCTAACATATACTCCCACAAGTTTTTCACCCTACTGGTAGCAAAGCTAGTAACGTTTGACCAATATCAGTTGATCATAGGAGGTGATTTTAACGTCCCCAGTGATCCTTCAATAGATTGCAAACCACCAAGGACGATGGGTAAGGATCAGGAAGACAAGGGGGTAAATTTTTTGATGAAAGAGCTAGACTTAGTGGATGTGTGGCATCATCAGCATCTTACTGAGGCTGACTTCACCTTTTTCTCGCACCCACATGGGACGCATTCTCGACTTGACAACCTGTTAGTTCCATATTCAGTGGCCTTGAAAGTGCAGCAGTCGGGAATTGGGGAGCCAGAGGTGTCGGACCACTTGCCAGTATGGATGGATTGGTGCTGGGGAGGGTGTGAGGGGGCAAGTCGCTGGCGCATGAATCCGGTGCTGTATCTAAAGAAGGAATTCCAGGCCTGCTTGAGGAAGGGTTGGATGGATTATCTCTTAGAGAATGAAGCGCAGGAAGTGACCCCGCAAATATTCTGGGAGACCTCAAAGGCAGTTTTACGAGGGAAGATTATATCCTACGTGGCTTCCCAGAATAAGAAGCGTGGGGAAAGAATTCGGGCCCTTACAGTGGAATTGTGGGATACACGGCGAGCTCTCATTGGGTGTCCCTCTGACAAGAATAGGAAAGCATACCTGGACAGCAGGAAGGGGCACTTTATAATATTAGAATGTATAAATACAAGCTACATCGGTGGGGTAATAAAACAGGTAAACTGCTAGCATCACTAGTAAAACAGAAATCGGCAAAAAGGTTTATACCTAAAATAAGGAATAGGGACGGTGAAGTCAGAACCCAGTTGCAGGACATTAAAAAAGAATTTGTAGAGTACTACTCGAAGCTATACCAAACAGGGGAATTCTCGGAGAGAAAATGTTTGGAATTCTTTGAGGGGGTGGGGCTGCCCACGCTGTCGGAGGACCAGCAGAGGGAGTTGAATGCACCCATTCAGGGTAAAGAAGTACAGCGGGTGATAAAGCGTCTTAAACTGGCTAAGGCGCCAGGCCCGGATGGGCTAGGGGCGGAATACTATAAAATCTTGCAGGATGTAATGAAAGCACCCTTTATAGCTATGTGTGAAGAAGTCAGGGAGGGGGGCACGATGGGGCCTATATTAAATCATGCGCACATTGTGCTGATTCCAAAGCCATGGAAAGACGAAGAATTAGTGGGTTCTTACAGGCCCATCTCCTTGTTGAACCAGGACGTAAAGATGTTGGCAGCAGTGTTGGCGGATAGACTGAGCCAGGTGATCCCTGCCCTGATTCATCCGGATCAGGTGGGCTTTGTCAAGGGGAGGTTCGCGTCAGCTAACATACTGAAAGTGAGTAGGATTTTATTAGAAGGCAGTGGGAGGGCGGGAGACGCCATAGTAGCAAGTCTTGACGCGGAAAAAGCTTTTGATAAAGTAGTCTGGCAATACTTGTTTTGGATCCTGGGGCGCTTCGGCATCCAAGACGAATTCCTGGGGTGGATCAGAGCGTTATACAATAGCCCGACGGCGCAGCTTATTGTCAACGACTCCCTGACCGATGCGTTTCCCCTGGGAGGAGGAACTAGGCAGGGCTGCCCCTTGTCACCACTGTTATTTATCCTCACCCTAGAGCCCCTGGCAGCGAAACTGCGGCAAGAGATCACGTTAAAGGGATTGACAGCGGGAGGAGAAGTATATATAATCAACCTGTTTGAAGATGATATGCTGCTGTTGCTGGACGAAGCAACTCGCACGTTGCCGCTAGCAATGACAATCATTCGGGCCTTTGGGGATTTTTCAGGCCTTAGTATAAATTTTGACAAGTCCGAAGCACTGCCGGTAAGCGACCCTTGTATAAGTAGAGACTCACAGTCCTTCCCACTCTGATGGGCCACCGAAGGTATTAAGTATTTAGGGATCTATATCAGTGCGAATCCGATGTGGGTATATAAAAAGAATGTCATAGACTGGCTGGAAGAGGTTAAAAAGTTATGCCAGAAATGGAAAGACCTCCCAGTGAATTTTTTGGGGCGAATAGCGCTGGTCAAGATGGTGCTTCTTCCCAAACTACTTTATTCATTACAGATGCTCCCCCTGTGGGTGAAGACCTCGGAAGTGCGTCTGTACAAAAGCATTATAGGCACATTTATCTGGCATGCTAAACGCCCCCGAATAGCTTTTGCTAAATTGATTAGAAATAACGGACAGGGGGGTCTACGACTCCCGGACTTGTGAGTCTATAATGTGGCAGCATTGATGCGGTGGATACACGAACTGATATCGGAAAAGGGGTTCTTGGCCCCCCCCCCCCCCGGGTTTCTGGGAAAGCTGGTGCAGGCCAAATGACCCTTTCACTGTTTTAGAGTCCTGGGCAGTACAAGGGGCAAAAAAGAGAGTAGAAAACCCTTATGTGGCAGCTCTTCAAATGGCTTGGAGATGGTGGAGAGGGCAAGAGGGAACAAGTGTGGGGGCTAGCCCATTTCTGCCGCTGGTGGGAAATATGGCCTTCCCGGCGGGGATGGGAACATCAGTTTTCAGTTTATGGAGAGACAAAGGTTGCAGATTTGTAGGCCAGTTTAGGAAAGAAGGGGAGGACATTTTCCCAACATTCGATACGGTCAGAAGTGAGTTACAGATCCCTGGCTCCCAGTTCTTTGCATATTTACAAGCACGAGACTACATAATGAGTGTGGACCACAGGAGCAAGGCCATAGTGCGTTTCACACAACTTGATCACATTTTTTTGCAGACAACCCCGAATTACAACAAATTGACAGGCTGGTGTTGAATAATTCGGGAGCGTCTGCGGGCGCCTTACATGACAATGCTAGCGGAAGCCTGGAGTAAAGATGTAGCAGAAGAGGTATCAGTGGAGAGATTGAGTGTCATTTTCCGAGGCCTGCGGAGGCTTACCCCGAATGCGTCACTGCAAGACACGCAATATAGAATCCTTTACAGGGCATATATATGTAAAGCTAAGGGGAAAGCCCTGGGGATGTGGGATAGTGATATGTGTGATAAGTGTGGAGGGTCGGTGGGCACCTTCTTGCACTCATTCATGGAATGTCCGGCCCTGCAGGCATTCTGGACTGGGGCAATTGGAATTCTAGAAAAGATTTTGCAGCGCACAGTGGAGTGGCAGTACTCAATTACATTAATGGGGTGTGGGCAGGCTCTTAGGGAACAGGGGCTGAGGGAGCCGCACTGCAAATTCGTATTGTTAGCAATGATCTTGCTTAAAAGATGCGTGTTGAAGCAGTGGGTGGGTCCGGAGCCCCCTTCCCTGGCAGCATGGAGAAACAGTATGGTTGAAATGGCTAATTGGGTGGTTATGCGATATAAATTCTCGGCCTCCTTGTGTGCCTGTCAGTACCGAGACCTGTGGGGGAGAACAAGTGCCTTCTTGCTGATGTCAAACTGCGGATCTGATTGGGTGGAGATGTGTGCTGATTAAACCGGGGGGAAGAGCGGGAGGAGGGAAAGGAGGGAGGGAGGGAGGGACTTTGTTGGGGGGGGGGAAAGTTTAAGAAAATATCATGGAGGTCAATGGGCTATGAGAGATGTTGATATTGTGTGTTTTGCTGTAATGATGTTATTTTTGCTGCCTGTATCTGACTCCATGAGACAATAAATATAATATTAAAAAAAAAAATACTATGACCTGGGTCCCAGGATATTTTACATTGATTAGCTGGCATTGTTTTATGTTGTAAGAGCTGGGATCTCTTTTAATAGAGAACAAGAGAACAGAACGAGAAAAAGCTGGTAGTCTAAACCCTTCATTGGGCTGTGGGAAAAAACTTCTTTAAAACCCTACCTTCTGTGTACGTAGAGGTCCCATTGGCACTCTGTTCACATTCAGTGCAGTCACTCATAAAGGTAATCTCTACTCAGAATGACTGTCCATAAAAAAGGAATAGTTACTAAACAAATTATTCAAAATAGACACATTGCCAAGCAAAATAAAAACAAAGATGTGAAAATAGTTAAATAGAAAGGAAGAATGAATCCCTGGAGTCCATGAGTTCCTTTCTACTCCACTAGACCATCCAGCCACCTAGTTATATAAATGTTTAGTGGTAGTAGTAATAGGACCTCTCCTCATCCAATGTCCTCCATTCTCCTGAGCCCCAATGCTCAGAACCTAATGCCAGCATTAGAGCCAATTAGTGCAGGCATTAATCTGTGCAGAATGCTCAGAGGGTTGTAGCGCAGGAAACAACATGCACACCTTACTTAAATGTAGTCAAACCGATGTTAATGAGGTTATTTGCTATGCCTTCCCAATACTCGGATTTCTTATGATTTTCTGTTTACAATCTTCTGGGTTTCATTTGTTTCGGAAATAGAAGGAAACCCGTGCAAGCATCTAAGCACCGGTACTGAGAAACAAATGTGTGCGAGTCCAAAGAAACCCGAAAGTGAAAGCACACACTGGCATTCATTTTCTGTGCTTACATATAAGCCTTTCAAGTGAAAGAAAGTTGTTTTGAAAAGCTTATATTTAAAGACGCAGAAGAACAGCGCTGATTTGTGCTTCACTTCAGAATTTGACTGGGCATGTGCACAAGAGCTGCGCTGACCGCAAAACTCTTGTGTATATGCACCAGGCACGTTCCTCCCCCTTACGTTCAGCCTCATAGTGCATATGTAATTTGAATTCCATTAGCTCTAAGTATTGAAAGGCTATGTTTTTGCACTGTTCCAGTGGTATGGGGCAGACGCTGTTCACTTTATTTATTTGATTTGATGTACTGCCAATCGCCCTATGGCAGCTAAGTGGTTAACAATAGATAAAGGAAGCAAGAGAGAAGAGGAGAGAAAAAGAAAAGTGAAAGAGAGGAAAGGGACGGTTGTTAGGTAGAAATACTCTGAATCAGGAAAGGAAAGACTGACTGAAAAGCCAGGATTTTAAAAGTTTTTTAAAGGCAAGGAATGATGGTTCAGATTTAAGGTGAGGCGGCAGAGTGTTCCAGAGTTTTGGACCAACATTAGGCAAAAACAATGGCCCGAGTGGTATTGAGTCTTTTAACAAAGGAAGGAGGAAGGTGAAGAATGGACTTCTGGGAAGAATGTAGGAGTCGGGTGGGGAGGGGGGAAGAATGTGGGATGAGTAACTTGGAGAGAAGACCTTTATACACCAGAAGAAGTAATTTGTAAGATACAAGTAACCAGAGTTCTTGTTTTAGGAAAGGAGTAACATGATCAGATTTGTGGGCATTATGTAAAAGTGGCAGCAGTAGATTGTTGTTCTGACCTGGTTCTGCCGCACCCTCCTGCATTAAATCCTCCATCTCCTGTACTTATTCCTCTCCAGCTCCCCCGGCAATAATGGCAGCTGATCAGTGAAGGGAGACAGGATTTCTGGACAGCCTTTGCCTTTCCATAGGATGCAACTCTCCCACAGAAAGGAAAGAGGTTGACCAGATCCCTTTCCTCGCAGAGAGGAAAAAGGAAGGGAAGCAGAAGGTCCCTTGCTCTGTCTCCCCCCCCCCCCCTTATAGCAACAGTGGTAGCTCTCAGCAACCCATCTACCCATAATAATGGAAGCAGCTTTTTGGGAAAAGGAGGAACAGGTAGAGAACTGGCTGAAAGCCCATCCTCTTGCAGTAAAAGAGCAGCTGCAACTTTACAGTAGAGGAAGAAATTAAGATTACAGACTGAAGCTCCATCTCCTACAGCAGATAGCTGGTCCATGGTCTGTCCCTACCATCAACCAATGGGAGTAGAGTGGTTGCTTTTTGGGGGGGGCAGGAAGAAATGGAGGTACCATAAATTCCTCTTCCTCTTACCAGCCCCCAGGGCCGGTCTTAGCAAGTGCGGGGCCCTATGCAGACCAATTTGGTGGGGCCCCACCCTAGCCCCACCCCATTGATAAGATTATTCCATTTTTAGAAAATTTTATTTATGAAATTTCAAATAAAGACAAATGAAGCTAAACTTGTACAAAAAACTGATTGAAATAATAAGCACAATGCTATCATGAAACCTCCCCTCCCCAGAAATTATTCAATTCAAGTCCACTACAATTAGTAGTTCCAATTCTCATAACAAAGGAGAATAAAGGAAAAATATTAAGAAACGATCCAGTACTTTCAAATTCCCCTATTACTCTGCAACCCATCAAACCAGAGAGGCAAGTAGCCACATCAATTACTAAAATAGTTTGAACTGATTGTACCTACTTTATATCAGATTTTGCTACTTCATGATTTCCATTCTCAGATTTTAGCTTAGTAATCTTTTCTTCCTGTGATTGCAGTCTAGCTTCCAAATGATTAATTCGAGGTGTCATATCATTAATTACTGGAAGCAGTGTTTTAGCTAAATCTGCTATTGCCATCCAAATTTTTATCAGGAGAAATATCTGCAGATCTATGTGAAAATAACCGAGATATGTTAGAAACAGCCTCTTCCAAGCCAGAAGATCTTACCTGCTCAGCTTCTCCAGCAACTAATGTTGTTGAGCCAAATTCCTCTCAGGGAGGCAGACATTTCCAACCCTTGCACTGTCCGCAAGCGTCATTAGATGAGAGAGACACTTCTCCTGATCTGCCTGCATGGAATCCGATTTCAATTTGGCATAAGGGCACAACTGTTGGCATCAGCAATGATGGCTCACCTCACGTCCTCACCACCTCCGACCAGGCTCCAGCTTTTCCCGCTCAGTGACTCCCGCCCTCGCGTCCGGAAACAGGAAATACATCAGAAGGCGGGACATTGAGCGGGAAGCTGAGCTGGCATCTGTCTGTCGTCGCCATCGGGGGCGGGGCCATCGCTGCCTGGGCTGCCTCGCTGGCATCGCTCAGTTAGTCGCCGGGGTCCGGGGACTCGGGAGCTGATGGCGGGCTCAGCGGGCCCAAGCCGGGGGTGGACGCTGCACCGGTGGTGGCGGGAGCGGAGCAGCTGAGCCGTGGGAATGGGGATCATCTCAGGTGACTAAGTCGAGCAGAGGTCAGAGCAGAGGCACGAGCGAGGCAGAGTTGAGGTGCGCCACACGGGGCCCCCTTAGGCGCGGGGCCCTATGCGGCCGCCTTGGTCGCCTCTGCCTAAGACCGGCCCTGCCAGCCCCACTAGTTGATTGCCTCAGCAGCACTGATCGGTTTATGTTGCATGAAAGACCAGAACATAATGACAGTGGATTAGCCAGAACTGTTTTTTTTTTTTGGGGGGGGGGGGGGTGAGTGGGGGCAAGGTTAACATGAAAGCACTCAGTTCAGATTCTTGAGAAGGGGACAAACATTTGCTTCCTTCAGGCTTGATGGCAAATAGCCCTCTGAAAGCGAGGTATTAACAACTGAAGTAAAAGTCACAAATATCTTCCCAAATTACTTTGAATACAGAAATGGAGAAGGCATCTAAAACACAAACTGTATTTTCCATAGATCTGATAATTTTACCAATTTCACTACTACGTGTAACAGCAACATCGGCCCAATTTGCATTGTATTCATAGCAGGATTAAACTCATTACAAACATTCCAAATCTTGAAAACACGCTGGGAGGACATCACAACTAGGAGATTTATATGACACAAAATTGTGTCAACTGCTTAATAGTAATTCATAAGTACATAAGTAATGCCACACTGGGAAAAGACCAAGGGTCCATCGAGCCCAGCATCCTGTCCACGACAGCGGCCAATCTAGGCCAAGGGCACTTGGCAAGCTTCCCAAACATACAAACATTCTATACATGTTATTCCTGGAATTGTGGATTTTTCCCAAGTCCATTTAGTAGTGGTTTATGGACTTGTCCTTTAGGAAACCGTCTAACCCCTTTTTAAACTCTGCCAAGCTAACCACCTTCACCACATTCTCCGGCAACAAATTCCAGAGTTTAATTATGCGTTGGGTGAAGAAAAAGTTTCTCCGATTTGTTTTTAATTTACTACACTGTAGTTTCATCGCATACCCCCCTAGTCCTACTATTTTTGGAAAGCGTGAACAGATGCTTCACATCCACCTGTTCCACTCCACTCATTATTTTATATACCTCTCTCATGTCTCCCCTCAGCCGTCTCTTCTCCAAGCTGAAAAGCCTTAGCCTTTCTTCATAGGGAAGTCGTCCCATCCCCGCTATCATTTTAGTCGCCCTTCGCTGCACCTTTTCCAATTCTACTATATCTTTCTTGAGATGCGGCGACCAGAATTGAACACAATACTCAAGGTGCGGTTGCACCATGGAGCGATACAACGGCATTATAACATCCTCACACCTGTTCTCCATACCTTTCCTAATAATACCCAACATTCTATTTGCTTTCCTAGCCGCAGCAGCACACTGAGCAGAAGGTTTCAGTGTATTATCGACGACGACACCCAGATCCTTTTCTTGGTCCGTAACTCCTACCGTGGAACTTTGCATGACGTAGCTATAATTCGGGTTCTTTTTTCCCACATGCATTACTTTGCACTTGCTCACATTAAACGTCATCTGCCATTTAGCCGCCCAGTCTCCCAGTCTCGTAAGATCCTTCTGTAATTTTTCACAATCTTGTCGCGAGTTAACGACTTTGAATAACTTTGTGTCATCAGCAAATGTAATTACCTTGCTAGTTACTCCCATCTCTAAATCATTTATAAATATATTAAAAAGCAGCGGTCCTAGCACAGACCCCTGAGGAACCCCACTAACTACCCTTCTCCATTGTGAACACTGCCCATTTAACCTCATTCTCTGTTTCCTATCCTTCAACCAGTTTTAATCCACAATAGGACATTTCCTCCTATCCCATGACCCTCCAATTTCCTCTGTAGCCTTTCATGAGGTACCTTGTCAAATGCCTTTTGAAAATCCAGATACACAATATCAACATGTTTGTTTACTCCTTCAAAGAATTGAAGTAAATTGGTCAGGCAAGATTTCCCCACACAAAAGCTGTGCTGACTTGTCTCAGTAATCCATGTCCTTGGATGTGCTCTGTAATTTTGTTTTTGATAATAGCCTCTACCATTTTCCCCGACACCGATGTCAGACTCACTGGTCTATAATTTCTCAGATCTCCCCTGGAACCTTTTTTAAAAATCGGCATTACATTGGCCAACCTCCAATCTTCCGGTACCACGTTCGATTTTAAGGATAAATTGCATATCACTAACAGTAGCTCCGCAAGCTCATTTTTCAGTTCTATCAGTACTCTAGGATGAATACCATCCGGTCCAGGAGATTTGCTACTCTTCAGTTTGCTGAACTGCCCCATTACGTCCTCCAGGTTTACCGTGAAGTTGGTAAGTTTCTCCGACTCGTCCGCTTGAAATACCATTTCCGACACTGGTATCCCACCCAAATCTTCCTCGGTGAAGACCGAAGCAAAGAATTCATTCAATCTCTCCGCTACATCTTTATCTTCCTTGATCGCCCCTTTTACCCCTCGGTCATCCAGCGGCCCAACCGATTCTTTTGCCGGCTTCCTGCTTTTAATATACCGAAAAAAATTTTTGCTATGTGTTTTTGCCTCTAATGCTATCTTTCTTTCGTAATCCCTCTTGGCCTTCTTTATCTGCACCTTGCATTTGCTTTGACACTCCTTATGCTGCTTCTTGTTATTTTCAGACGGTTCCTTCTTCCATTTTCTGAAGGCATTTCTTTTAGCCCTAATAGCTTCCTTCACCTCACTTTTCAACCATGCTGGTTGTCTTTTGGACTTCCGTCTTTCTTTTCTAATTTGTGGAATATGTTTGGCCTGGGCCTCCAGGATGGTATTTTTGAACAGCGTCCATGCCTGTTGTACAGTTTTTACCCTCTCAGTTGCCCCCCCCCCCCCCCGTTTTTTTTAACCGTTCTTCTCATTTTATCATAGTCTCCTTTTTTAAAGTTAAACGCTAACGTATTTGACTTTCCTGTGTATAGTTACTTCAAGGTTGATATCAAAACTGATATTATGATCACTGTTATCAAGCGGCCCCAGTACCATAACATCCCTCACCAGATCATGCACTCCACTAAGGACCAAGTCTAGAATTTTTCCTTCTTTCATCGGCTCCTGCACCAGCTGCTCCATAAAGCTGTCCTTGATTTCATCAAGGAATTGTACCTCTCTAGCGTGTCCCGATGTTACATTTACCCAGTCTATATTTGGATAATTGAAGTCACCCATTATTATCACATTGCCCATTTTGTTTGCGTCTCTGATTTCTTTTATCATTTCTGCGTCTACCTGCTCATCCTGGTGAGGTGGACGGTAGTACACTCCTATCAAGCGAATGCTACATACCTGTAGAAGGTATTCTCCGAGGACAGCAGGCTGATTGTTCTCACTGATGGGTGACGTCCTCGGCAGCCCCTCCAATCGGAATCTTCCTAGCAAAGTCCTTTGCTAGCTCTCGCGCGCCCGCGCGCACCGCGCATGCGCGGCCGTCTTCCCGCCCGAAACCGGCTCGAGCCGGCCAGTCCAGTATGTAGCAAGACAATACACTTCAAGGGAAGACACAACTCCAAAGGGGAGGCGGGCGGGTTTGTGAGAACAATCAGCCTGCTGTCCTCGGAGAATACCTTCTACAGGTATGTAGCATTCGCTTTCTCCGAGGACAAGCAGGCTGCTTGTTCTCACTGATGGGGTATCCCTAGCCCCCAGGCTCACTTAAAACAACAACCATGGTCAATTGGGCCTCGCAACGGCGAGGACATAACTGAGATTGACCTAAAAAATTTACCAACTAACTGAGAGTGCAGCCTGGAACAGAACAAACAGGGCCCTCGGGGGGTGGAGTTGGATCCTAAAGCCCAAACAGGTTCTGAAGAACTGACTGCCCGAACCGACTGTCGCGTCGGGTATCCTGCTGCAGGCAGTAATGAGATGTGAATGTGTGGACAGATGACCACGTCGCAGCTTTGCAAATTTCTTCAATGGAGGCTGACTTCAAGTGGGCTACCGACGCAGCCATGGCTCTAACATTATGAGCCGTGACATGACCCTCAAGAGCCAGCCCCGCCTGGGCGTAAGTGAAGGAAATGCAATCTGCTAGCCAATTGGATATGGTGCGTTTCCCTACAGCCACTCCCCTCCTATTGGGATCAAAAGAAACAAACAATTGGGCGGACTGTCTGTGGGGCTGTGTCCGCTCCAGGTAGAAGGCCAATGCTCTCTTGCAGTCCAATGTGTGCAGCTGACGTTCAGCAGGGCAGGAATGAGGACGGGGAAAGAATGTTGGCAAGACAATTGACTGGTTCAGATGGAACTCCGACACGACCTTTGGCAAGAACTTAGGGTGAGTGCGGAGGACTACTCTGTTATGATGAAATTTGGTGTAAGGAGCCTGGGCTACCAGGGCCTGAAGCTCACTGACCCTACGAGCGGAAGTAACTGCCACCAAGAAAATGACCTTCCAGGTCAAGTACTTCAGATGGCAGGAATTCAGTGGCTCAAAAGGAGGTTTCATCAGCTGGGTGAGAACGACATTGAGATCCCATGACACTGTAGGAGGCTTGACAGGGGGCTTTGACAAAAGCAAACCTCTCATGAAGCGAACAACTAAAGGCTGTCCCGAGATCGGCTTACCTTCCACATGGTAATGGTATGCACTGATTGCGCTAAGGTGAACTCTTACAGAGTTGGTCTTGAGACCAGACTCAGACAAGTGCAGAAGGTATTCAAGCAGGGTCTGTGTAGGACAAGAGCGAGGAGCTAGGGCCTTGCTGTCACACCAGACGGCAAACCTCCTCCACAGAAAGAAGTAACTCCTCTTGGTGGAATCTTTCCTGGAAGCAAGCAAGACGCGGGAGACACCCTCTGACAGACCCAAAGAGGCAAAGTCTACGCTCTCAACATCCAGGCCGTGAGAGCCAGGGACCGGAGGCTGGGATGCAGAAGAGCCCCTTCGTTCTGCGTGATGAGGGTCGGAAAATACTCCAATCTCCACGGTTCTTCGGAGGACAATTCCAGAAGAAGAGGGAACCAGATCTGACGCGGCCAAAAAGGAGCAATCAGAATCATGGTGCCTCGGTCTTGTTTGAGTTTCAACAAAGTCTTCCCCACCAGAGGAATGGGAGGATAAGCATACAGCAGGCCTTCCCCCCAATCCAGGAGGAAGGCATCCGATGCCAGTCTGCCGTTGGCCTGAAGCCTGGAACAGAACTGAGGGACTTTGTGGTTCACTCGAGATGCGAAGAGATCCACCAAGGGGGTGCCCCACGCTTGAAAGATCTGTCGCACCACTCGGGAGTTGAGCGACCACTCGTGAGGTTGCATAATCCTGCTCAACCTGTCGGCCAGACTGTTGTTTACGCCTGCCAGATATGTGGCTTGGAGCACCATGCCTTGACGGCGAGCCCAGAGCCACATGCTGACGGCTTCCTGACACAGGGGGCGAGATCCGGTGCCCCCCTGCTTGTTGACATAGTACATGGCAACCTGGTTGTCTGTCTGAATTTGGATAATTTGGTGGGACAGCCGATCTCTGAAAGCCTTCAGAGCGTTCCAGATCGCTCGCAACTCCAGGAGATTGATCTGTAGACCGCGTTCCTGGAGGGACCAGCTTCCTTGGGTGTGAAGCCCATCGACATGAGCTCCCCATCCCAGGAGAGACGCATCCGTTGTCAGCACTTTTTGTGGCTGAGGAATTTGGAAAGGACGTCCCAGAGTCAAATTGGACCAGATTGTCCACCAATACAGGGATTCGAGAAAACTCGTGGGCAGGTGGATCACATCTTCTAGACCCCCAGCAGCCTGAAACCACTGGGAGGCTAGGGTCCATTGAGCAGATCTCATGTGAAGACGGGCCATGGGAGTCACATGGACTGTGGAGGCCATGTGGCCCAGCAATCTCAACATCTGCCGAGCTGTGATCTGCTGGGACGCTCGCACCCGCGAGACGAGGGACAACAAGTTGTTGGCTCTCGCCTCTGGGAGATAGGCGCGAGCCGTCCGAGAATCCAGCAGGGCTCCTATGAATTCGAGTTTCTGCACTGGGAGAAGATGGGACTTTGGGTAATTTATCACAAACCCCAGTAGCTCCAGGAGGCGAATAGTCATCTGCATGGACTGCAGGGCTCCTGCCTCGGACGTGTTCTTCACCAGCCAATCGTCGAGATATGGGAACACGTGCACTCCCAGCCTGCGAAGTGCCGCTGCTACCACAGCTAGGCACTTTGTGAACACTCTGGGCGCAGAGGCGAGCCCAAAGGGTAGCACACAGTACTGGAAGTGGCGTGTGCCCAACTGAAATCGCAGATACTGTCTGTGAGCTGGCAGTATCGGGATGTGTGTGTAGGCATCCTTCAAGTCCAGAGAGCATAGCCAATCGTTTTGCTGAATCATGGGGAGAAGGGTGCCCAGGGAAAGCATCCTGAACTTTTCTTTTACGAGATATTTGTTCAGGGCCCTTAGGTCTAGGATGGGACGCATCCCCCCTGTTTTCTTTTCCACAAGGAAGTACCTGGAATAGAATCCCAGCCCTTCTTGCCCGGATGGCACGGGCTCGACCGCATTGGCGCTGAGAAGGGCGGAGAGTTCCTCTGCAAGTACCTGCTTGTGCTGGAAGCTGTAAGACTGAGTTCCCGGTGGACAATTTGGAGGTTTGGAGGCCAAATTGAGGGTGTATCCTTGCCGGACTATTTGCAGAACCCACTGATCGGAGGTTATGAGAGGCCACCTTTGGTGAAAAGCTTTCAACCTCCCTCCGACTGGCAGGTCGCCCGACACTGACACTTGGATGTCGGCTATGCTCTGCTGGAGCCAGTCAAAAGCTCGCCCCTTGCTTTTGCTGGGGAGCCGCGGGGCCTTGCTGAGGCGCACGCTGCTGACGAGAGCGAGCGCGCTGGGGCTTAGCCTGGGCCGCAGGCTGTCGGGAAGGAGGATTGTACCTACGCTTACCAGAAGTATAGGGAACAGTCTTCCTTCCCCCGAAAAATCGTCTACCTGTAGAGGTAGAAGCTGAAGGCTGCCGGCGGGAGAACTTGTCGAATGCGGTGTCCCGCTGGTGGAGAGACTCTACCACCTGCTCGACTTTTTCTCCAAAAATGTTGTCCGCACGGCAAGGCGAGTCCGCAATCCGCTGCTGGATTCTATTCTCCAGGTCGGCGGCACGCAGCCATGAGAGCCTGCGCATCACCACACCTTGAGCAGCGGCCCTGGACGCAACATCAAAAGTGTCATAAACTCCTCTGGCCAGGAATTTTCTGCACGCCTTCAGCTGCCTGACCACCTCCTGAAAAGGCTTGGCTTGCTCAGGGGGAAGAGCATCAACCAAGCCCGCCAACTGTCGCACATTATTCCGCATGTGTATGCTCGTGTAGAGCTGGTAAGACTGAATTTTGGCCACGAGCATAGAGGAATGGTAGGCCTTCCTCCCAAAGGAGTCTAAGGTTCTAGAGTCTTTGCCCGGGGGCGCCGAAGCATGCTCCCTAGAACTCTTAGCCTTCTTTAGGGCCAGATCCACAACTCCAGAGTCGTGAGGCAACTGAGTGCGCATCAGCTCTGGGTCCCCATGGATCCGGTACTGGGACTCGATCTTCTTGGGGATGTGGGGATTAGTTAAAGGCTTGGTCCAGTTCGCCAGCAATGTCTTTTTGAGGACATGGTGCAGGGGAACAGTGGACGCTTCCTTAGGTGGAGAAGGATAATCCAGGAGCTCAAACATTTCAGCCCTGGGCTCGTCCTCCACAACCACCGGGAAGGGGATGGCCGTAGACATCTCCCGGACAAAGGAAGCAAAAGACAGACTCTCGGGAGGAGAAAGCTGTCTTTCAGGAGAGGGAGTAGGATCAGAAGGAAGACCCTCAGACTCCTCGTCAGAGAAATATCTGGGGTCTTCTTCTTCCTCCCACGAGGCCTCACCCTCGGTGTCAGACACAAGTTCACGGACCTGCGTCTGCAACCGTGCCCGGCTCGACTCCGTGGAGCCACGTCCACGATGGGGGCGTCGAGAGGTAGACTCCCTCGCCCGCATCGGCGAAGCTCCCTCCGCCGACGTAGTCGGGGAGCCCTCCTGGGAGGTGGCCGCAGTCGGCACCGCACGCGGTACCGACTGTCGGGGACCTCACCCCGGGCGATGGGCCAGCCGGCGCCACGCTCGACGGTACCGGAGGCGCAAGCACCGCCGGTACCGGAGGGGTAGGGCGCAACAGCTCTCCCAGGATCTCTGGGAGAACGGCCCGGAGGCTCTCGTTCAGAGCGGCTGCAGAGAAAGGCATGGAGGTCGATGCAGGCGTCGACGTCAGAACCTGTTCCGGGCGTGGAGGCTGTTCCGGGCTGTCCAGAGTGGAGCGCATCGACACCTCCTGAACAGAGGGTGAGCGGTCCTCTCGGTGCCGATGCCTGCTAGGTGCCGACTCCCTCGGCGACCCAGAGCTCTCGGTGCCGACGCGGGGAGGGGACCGGTGTCGATGCTTCTTCGACTTCTTCCGAAGCATGTCACCGGAGCTCCCCGGCACCGACGAGGAGGACGTAGAATCCAGCCGTCGCTTCCTCGGGGCCGAGGCCGAAGGAGGTCGGTCTCGGGGGGGCTGTACCGCAGGAGCCCTCAGGGTAGGAGGAGACCCACCCGAGGGCTCACCGCCACCAGCAGGGGAATGGACAGCCCTCACCTGCACTCCACTCGATGCACCACCGTCCGACGACATCAGGAGACGAGGTCCCGGTACCACCGACGTCGATGCAGCTATCCGATGTCTCGGCGCCGATGCAGAGGGCCGATGCCTCGATGCACTCGATGCACTGGCAGCCAAGGAAGAAGGTCTGGACGCTGATGACGTCGATGCACACGATGACCCCGGTGCCGATGCCGACGAAGAGCCCGAGAACAAAACGTTCCATTGGGCCAATCTCGCTACTTGAGTCCGCCTTTGTAAGAGGGAACACAGACTGCAGTTCTGGGGACGGTGCTCGGCCCCCAGACACTGAAGACACGAAGAGTGCCTATCAGTGAGCGAGATTACCCGGGCGCACTGGGTGCACTTCTTGAAGCCGCTGGAAGGCTTCGATGTCATGGGCGGAAAAATCACGCCGGCGAAGTCAAAATCCGAAATGACGAATTCGGAGCACCAAAACTTTAAGGGAGAAAAATCTCGACCGAGGCCGAAAAGAGGCCTACCCCGACAACGAAAGAAAACTTACCGGGGCAAAAACTGGAAATACGGGAAGGGGCAAACGAAACCCAAGGGGGTTTCCGGAGCACTTTCCGAACGAAAAGAAACTTTTCCGAAGAAAAAACACGTCGATTAGATAACGGACGCGCGAGGTCGACTCTCCGGGGCTCAACACGGCAAAAAACACAGCCGTACCGAGTGCGGATGAAAGAAGACTGGCCGGCTCGAGCCGGTTTCGGGCGGGAAGACGGCCGCGCGGGCGCGCGAGAGCTAGCAAAGGACTTTGCTAGGAAGATTCCGATTGGAGGGGCTGCCGAGGACGTCACCCATCAGTGAGAACAAGCAGCCTGCTTGTCCTCGGAGAACCATCCTTTTCCCTTTTATATATGGAATTTCAACCCACAATAATTCAAAGGTGCGATTTGTGTCCTGCTGAATTTGTAATCTATCTGAGTCAAGGCTCTCGTTAATATACAATGCTACCCCTCCACCAGTCCGGTCCAACCTATCACTACGATATACTTTGTACCCCGGTATGACAGTGTCCCACTGGTTATCCTCCTTCACCAGGTCTCAGTAATGCCTATTATATCCAATTTTTCATTTAGTGCAATATATTCCAACTCTCCCATCTTCTTAGGCTCCTAGCATTTGCATATAGACATTTCAGAGTATGTTTGTTGTTCCTATTTGCATGATGCTTAGAACTTGACACTATTGATTTGCCATCTTTTGTCTGATCTTTAGTTGTATTTAAGGGCACCTGGCCTACCACGGTCTGTTGTGCAACCTCACTATCCAGAAACACTATCTTCCCTGTTTGTGAGGTATCCTTGCAAGATACCTTATCCCGAACCATGCGCTTTTGAGCGACTTTTGGCCTGCCCCCCATTTCTAGTTTAAAAGCTGCTCTATCTCCTTTTTAAATGCCGATGCCAGCAGCCTGGTCCCACCCTGGTTAAGGTGGAGCCCATCCTTTCGGAATAGGCTCCCCCTTCCCCAGAATGTTGCCCAGTTCCTAACAAATCTAAAACCCTCCTCCCTGCACCATCGTCTCATCCACGCATTGAGACTCCGGAGCTCTGCCTGTCTGTTTGGCCCTGCGCGTGGAACAGGTAGCATTTCAGAAAATGCTATCCTAGAGGATCTGGATTTGAGCTTTCTACCTAAGAGCCTAAATTTGGCTTCCAGAACCTCTCTCCCACATTTTCCTATGTCGTTGGTACCCACATGTACCAAGACAGCTGACTCCTCCCTAGCACTATCTAAAATCCTGTCTAGGTGACGCGTGAGGTCTGCTACCTTCGCACCAGGCAGGCAAGTCACCAGGCAATCCTCACGTCCACCAGCCACCCAGCTATCTATATGCCTAATGATCGAATCACCAACTACAACGGCTGTCCTAACCTTTCCCTCCCGGGCAGCACTTGGAGACATATCCTCAGATCTCATGTGCTCAATTACCTGCAGATTGGAGCTTCCTAATGAAATAATCACTCTTGCCCAATCAATTCCTTTCTTAGTTTCTTCTAGATCTTTAACTGATCAAAATACAGAGTAAAACCAACATTGGAGTATAAGACCTCAGGAAGCAGAATATACATTCCCCATTTCAAATGTTTCAACTATTTCATAAGTTGATTTCCCATTCTTACGTTCCCCCAGTCTTTACTCCTTCCCTGGTCTTCTATTCCTCCCCTTTCCCCCCATATTGATCTGCTTCTCATTACTTCACCAGCCATAGCTTCATCCTGGCTTCCAGGCCCTATCTTCCCTGTCTTACCCCTAACCAGTTTCCTATTTTTCTTTCACCTCTTCCCTAGCCTCCCCATTTTTACACTCTCCCACCCCTTCACTAATCTGTCCCTTTCCTCTTACCCTATCTACAACCTCCATCATTACTACTGCCTCTCAAACACTCCAGTGCTAGATTAACAGTATACTGAGCCCTAAGCATACACTTGTGGGGCCCCCTAATATGGAATCCCCCCCCCCCATTTACTTCTCAGCACTGCCCCCTCACACAGATCTTTATTGTTGCCCCCCCCCCCCCCAGTTTCATATTGAGAGACCTAGGAATTACTGAAAAGTTCCATACCTGTTTTTCTGGATTCTTGAAATGTCGAGCTTATAGAGTGAAGTTGAATGGTAAATTATCAGAGAGGTGGAGTAATTCCACTGCCGTACCTCAAGGCTCACCACTATCTCCACTACTCTTTAATGTTTATATGCATTCATTAGGTTACACACTGGAGAAGTTGGGCATTCATTTTTATAGTGGCTGGGAGGTCTGAACCAAAAATGGAGGCTCCTGCGTAATAATGAGACTCATGGTCCTGACTTTAGCCAACATACCAAATAAACGAGACTGGAGGAGAATCAGACAGTCCAGGAGTTTTCTGCAGTGATTCATAATCTGCTCTTTATGGTGTTGGGACCTCAGGCAATTGCTCTGCTTGCCCTTCCCCTCCCCCAAATATCAGTGCTAGGTGCAGAAGCTGCCACTCATGATCCACAAATCACAGGTTTTCTTCAATAGATTGTAAATGCTTGCTTCTGAGTCATTTCATTTTGATTTTTCTATGAAATAAGGTTTCATTTTAATTTTATATTTTCCTCACTGCTCATCCTTCAGTTGGCAGCAGTGGAATGAAAACATGTTTATTGAGAAACCTTATACTGTTAAATAAACAGCTGGCTTTGGCAACTTAAAACATCTCCTGCCTAATTATGGCATTCATGATTTTTCTTATCCCATTCATTAATATTTATACACAAACTACATCACGCAGTTTTTCAATATGCATTACCTTTTAGCTTTTTATTAATCAACCTAAAAAAGGTTTTCTTTTAAAATATGAAACTTATAAATAAGGTATTACACAACAGTGAGAAAACAAATATGACATTGGCTGTGTGACCTGGACTTAGTACAAAGCCCTTTGTGTGGTATATTAGGAAGGACTAATTAGATGACAGGACTAATTCACTGTAATGAATGCATATTCAGTAGCACTTTCACTGTTTCAATTTCTGTAACTGACTTAAATATTCACTTTACTGACATTTGGAAGAAAAAAAAGCAATACATTTGTTTCACTGAACAGGGAAGTAGCGTCCTTTTCACATTTTTTTGAAGCTCTTGTGCTCCACCTGCTGGATTACAGCTCTTTCTTTCAACTCACATACTTAAGGGCTCAATATTCAGCTATCACAGCCAGAGGTTTTTTTTTTTAAACACCACAGCCAGAGTTTTTTTTTTTTTAAACACCTGTGTAGCAGTCAAAAAATATCAATTTAACCACGCCGGCTGACGGAAGAACAAACGACAGCCGGCGTGGTTAAATACTGAGGTGAAGGAAGCTATTAGAGCTAAAAGAAAATCCTTCAGAAAATGGAAGAAGGAACCGACTGAAAATAATAAAAAACGGCATAAGGAATGTCAAGTCAAATGCAAAGTGCTGATAAGGACAGCTAAGAGGGACTTCGAAAAAAAGATTGCGTTGGAGGCAAAAACACATAGTAAATTTTTTTTTAGGTATATTAAAATCAGGAAGCCGGCAAAAGAATCAGTTGGACCGCTAGATGACCGAGGAGTAAAAGGGGCGATCAGGGAAGTCAAAGACGTAGCTAACAGATTAAATTAATTCTTTGCTTCAGTCTTCACCGAAGAAGATTTGGGTGGGATACCAGTGCCGGAAATGGTATTTGAAGCTGACGAGTCGGAGAAACTTAATGAATTCTCTGTAAACCTGGAGGATGTAATGGGGCAGTTCTACAAACTGAAGAGTAGCAAATCTCCTGGACTGGATGGTATTCATCCCAGAGTACTGATAGAACTGAAAAATGAGCTTTCGGAGCTATTGTTAGAAATATGTAATTTATCCTTAAAATCGAGCATGGTACCGGAAGATTGGAGGGTGGCCAATGTAACGACAATTTTTAAAAAAGGTTCAAGAGGAGAGCTGGGAAATTATAGACCAGTGAGTCTGACGTCGGTGCCGGGCAAAATGGTAGAGACTATTATTAAGATCAAAATTATAGAGCATATTCAAAAGCATGGATTAATGAGACAAAGTAAACATGGATTTAGTGAAGGAAAATCTTGCCTCACCAAACTACTACATTTCTTTGAAGGGGTGAACAAACATGTGGATAAAGGTGAGCCGGTTGACATTGTGTATCTGGATTTTCAGAAGGCGGTTGACAAAGTACCTCATGAAAGACTCCAGAGGAAATTAGAGAGTCATGGGATAGGAGGTAGTGTTCTATTGTGGATTAAAAACTGGTTAAAAGATATAAAACAGAGAGTAGGGTTAAATGGTCAGTATTCTCAATGGAGAAGGGTAGTTAGTGGGGTTCCCCAGGGCTCTGTGCTGGGACCGCTGCTTTTTAACATACTTATAAATGACCTAGAGATGGGAGTAACTAGTGAGGTAATTAAATTTGCTAATGACACAAAGTTACTCAAAGTCGTTAAATCGCGGAAGGATTGTGAAAAATTACAAGAGGACTTTACGAGACTGGGAGGCTGGGCGTCTAAATGGCAGATGACGTTTAATGTGAGCAAGCGCAAAGTGATGCATGTGGGAATGAGGAACCCGAATTATAGCTACGTCATGCAAGGTTTCAGGTTAGGAGTCACAGACCAAGAAAGGGATCTAGGTGTTGTCGTTGATAAGTTGAAACCTTCTGCTCAGTGTGCTGCTGCTTCTAAGAAATCAAATAGAATGTTAGGTATTATTAGGAAAGGAACGGAAAACAAAAATGAGGATGTTATAATGCCTTTGTATCGCTCCATGGTGCGACCGCACCTCAAATATTGTGTTCAATTCTGGTCGCCACATCTTCAAAAAGATATAGTGGAATTAGAAAAGGTGCAGAGAAGGGTGACGAAAATGATAAAGGGGATGGGATGACTTCCCTATGAGGAAAGGCTAAAGCGGTTAGGGCTCTTCAGCTTGGAGAAAAGGCGGCTGAGGGGAGATATAATAGAGGTCTATAAAATAATGAGTGGAGTTGAACGGGTAGATGTGAAGCGTCTGTTCATGCTTTCCAAAAATACTAGGACTAGGGGGCATGCAATGAAGCTACAATGTAGTAAATTTAAAACGAATCGTAGAAAATTTTTCTTCACTCAACATGTAATTAAACTCTGGAATTCGTTGCCAGAGAATGTGGTAAAGGCAGTTAGCTTAGCGGAGCTTAAAAAAGGTTTGGACGGCTTCCTAAAGGAAAAGTCCATAGACCGTAATTAAATGGACTTGGGGAAAATCCACTATTTCTGGGATAAGCAGTATAAAATGTTTTGTACATTTTTGGGATCTTGCCGGGTATTTGTGACCTGGATTGGCCACTGATGGAAACAGGATGCTGGGCTCGACGGACCTTTGGTCTTTCCCAGTATGGCAATACTTATGTACTTATATGACACTGTCCAGATAGTGGCCGGTGCTGAAAGCGAAAGCTACATACCTGTAGAAGGTATTCTCCGAGGACAGCAGGCTGATTGTTCTCATTGATGGGTGACGTCCGCGGCAACCCCTCGAATCAGAGATCTTCCCTAGCAAAGACGTTTGCTAGGCCTCGCGCATGTGCGACCATCTTCTCGCCCGAACTCGCTTGTGTTCGTCAGTCCAGTAAATAGCAAAGACAAAGACAAGAGAAGACACAACTCCAAAGGGTTGTTCTCACTGATGAGGTATCCCTAGCTCCCAGGCTCACTCAAAACAACAAACATGGTCAATTGGGCCTCACAACGGCGAGGACATAACTGAGATTGACCTAAAAAATTTACCAACTAACTGAGAGTGCAGCCTGGAACAGAAAAAAAATGGGCCTAGGGGGTTGGAGTTGGATTCTAAACCCCGAACAGATTCTGCAGTACTGACTGCCCGAACCAACTGTCGCGTCGGGCATCCTGCTGTAGGCAGTAATGCAATGTGAATGTGTGGAGAGATGACCACGTCGCAGCCTTGCAAATCTCTTTGACAGTGGCTGACTTCAAGTGGGCCACTAACGCTGCCATGGCTCTAATACTATGAGCCGTGACATGACCCTCAAGAGTCAGCCCAGACTGGGCGTAAGCGAAGGAGATGCAATCTGCTAGCCAATTAGAAATGGTGCGTTTCCCGACAGCCACTCCCCTCCTGTTGGGATCAAAAGAAACAAACAATTGGGCGGACTGCCTGTGGGGCTGTGTCCGCTCCAGATAGAAGGCCAATGCTCTCTTGCAGTCCAATGTGTGCAGTTGACGTTCAGCAGGGCGGGTATGCGGACAGGGAAAGAATGTTGGCAAGACAATTCACTGGTTCAGATGGAACTCTGACACCACCTTTGGCAAGAACTTAGGGTGAGTGCGGAGGACTACTCTATTATGATGAAATTTGGTATAAGGAGCATGAGCTACTAAGGCTTGAAGCACACTGACTCTGCGAGCTGAAGTTACTGCCACCAAGAAAATGACCTTCCAGGTCAAGTACTTCAGATGGGAGGAATCCAGTGGCTCGAAAGGGGGTTTCATCAGCTGGGTGAGGATGACATTGAGATCCCATGACACTGTAGGAGGTTTGATGGGGGGGGGGGGGGGGGGGCTTTGACAAAAGCAAACCTCTCATGAACTGAATAACTAAAGGCTGTCCCAAGATCGGCTTACCTTCCACACGGTAATGGTATGCACTAATCGCACTAAGATGAACTCTTACAGAGTTGGTCTTAAGACCAGACTCGGACAAGTGCAGAAGGTATTCAAGCAGGGTCTGTGTAGGACAAGAACGAGGATCTAGGGCCTTGCTGTCACACCAGACGGCAAACCTCCGCCGTAGAAAGAAGTAACTCTTCTTAGTGGAATCTTTCCTGGAAGCAAGCAAGACTCTGGAGACACCCTCTGAGAGACCCAAGGAGGCAAAATCTACACTCTCAACATCCAGGCCATGAGAGCCAGGGACCGGAGGCTGGGATGCAGAAGCGCCCCCTCGTTCTGAGTAATGAGTACATGAGTACATAAGTACATAAGTACATAAGTAGTGCCATACTGGGAAAGACCAAAGGTCCATCTAGCCCAGCATCCTGTCACCGACAGTGGCCAATCCAGGTCAAGGGCACCTGGCACGCTCCCCAAACGTAAAAACATTCCAGACAAGTTATACCTAAAAATGCGGAATTTTTCCAAGTCCATTTAATAGTGGTCTATGGACTTGTCCTTTAGGAATCTATCTAACCCCTTTTTAAACTCCGTCAAGCTAACCGCCCGTACCACGTTCTCCGGCAACGAATTCCAGAGTCTAATTACATGTTGGGTGAAGAAAAATTTTCTCCGATTCGTTTTAAATTTACCACACTGTAGCTTCAACTCATGCCCTCTAGTCCTAGTATTTTTGGATAGCGTGAACAGTCGGAAAACACTCCAATCTCCACGGTTCTTCGGAAGACAACTCCAGAAGAAAAGGGAACCATATCTGACGCGGCCAAAAGGGAGCTATCAGAATCATGGTGCCTCAATCCTGCTTGAGTTTCAGCAGTCTTCCCCACCAAAGGTATGGGAGGATAGGCATACAGGAGGCCCTCCCCCCAATGCAGGAGGAAGGCATCCGACGCTAGTCTGCCTTGGGCCTGAAGTCTGGAACAGAACTGAGGGACCTTGTGATTGTTTTGAGCGGCAAAGAGATCCACCAAGGGGGTGCCCCACACTTGAAAGATCTCACGTACCACTCTGGAATTGAGTGACCACTCGTGAGGTTGCATGATCCTGCTCAATCTGTCGGCCAGACTGTTGTTTACGCCTGCCAGGTACGTGGCTTGAAGAAAACATGCCGTTCCGGCGAGCCCAAAGCCACATTCTGACGGCCTCCTGACACAGGGGGCAAGATCTGGTGCCCCCCTGCTTGTTGATGTAGTACATGGCAAACTGATTTCCATCTGAATTTGAATAATTTGATGGGACAGCCGATCTCTGAAGGCCTTTAGAGAGTTCCAGACCACTCGTAACTCCAGGAGGTTGATCTGTAGACCTTGTTCTTGGAGGGACCAACTCCCTTGGGTGTGAAGCCCATCGACATGAGCTCCCCACCCCAGGAGAGACGCATCCGTTGTCAGCACCTTTTGTGGCTGAGGAATTTGGAAGGGACGTCCCAGAGTCAAACTGGGTCGAATTGTCCACCAATGCAGGGATTGGAGAAAACTCGTGGACAGCAAGACTACGTCCTCTAGGTCCCCAGCAGCTTGGCACCACTGAGACGCTAGGGCCCATTGAGCTGATCTCATGTGGAGGCAGGCCATGGGAGTCACATGCATTGTGGAGGCCATGTGGCCAAGTAATCTCAACATCTGCCGAGCTGTGATCTGCTGAGACGCTCCTACCCATGAAACAAGGGACAGAAGATTGTCTGCCCTCGCTTCCGGAAGGTAGGCACGAGCTGTCTGAGAATTCGAGTTTCTGAACAGGAAGAAGGTGGAACTTTGGATAATTTATCACAAACCCCAGTAGCTCCAGGAGTCGAATAGTCATCTGCATTGACTGCAGAGCTCCTGCCTCGGAGGTGTTCTTCACCAGCCAATCGTCGAGGTAAGGGAACACGTGCACTCCCAGTCTGTGTAGAGACACCGCTACCACAGCCAGGTACTTTGTGAACACCCTGGGCACGGAGGCGAGACCAAAGGGTAGCACACAATACTGAAAGTGCCGTGTTCCCAGATGAAATCGGAGATACTGTCTGTGAGCTGGCAGTACCGGGATGTGTGTATAAGCATCCTTTAAGTCCAGAGAGCATAGCCAATCGTTTTCTTGAATCATAGGAAGAAGGGTGCCCAGGGAAAGCATCCTGAACTTTTCTCGGACCAGATATTTGTTCAGGGCTCTTAGGTCTAGGATGGGACACATCCCCCCTGTTTCTTTTCCACAAGGAAGTACCTGGAATAGAATCCCAGCCCTTCTTGCCCGGGCTCGACCGCATTGGCGCTGAGAAGGGCGGAGAGTTCCTCTGCAAGTACCTGCTTGTGTTGGAAGCTGAAGGATTGAGCTCCCGGTGGGCAATTTGGAGGCTTTGAAACCAAATTGAGGGAGTATCCTAGCCGGACTATGTGGAGAACCCACTGGTCGTAGGTTATGACAGGCCACCTTTGGTGAAAAAATTTTAACCTCTCCCCAACCGGCAGATCGTCCGGCACAGACACTTTGACTTCGGCTATGCTCTGCTGGAGCCAGTCAAAAGCCTGCCCCTGCTTTTGCTGGGGAGCCGCAGAGGCTTGCTGAGTCGCATGCTGCTGACGAGAGTGAGCATGCTGGGGCTTGGCCTGGGCAGCAAGCTGGCGAGAGGGAGGATTGTACCTACGCCTATTAGAAGAATAGGTAACAGTCCTTCTTCCACCATAAAAATGTCTACCAGTTGAGGTAGATGCTGAAGGCGCTTGGCGGGAGAATTTGTCGAATGCGGTGTCCCGCTAGTGGAGCTGCTCTACCACCTGTTCGACCTTTTCTCCAAAAATATTATCCCCCCAGCAAGGAGAATTCGCAATCCGCTGCTGGATCCTATTTTCCAGGTTGGAGGCACGCAAACATGAGAGCCTGCGCATCACCACACCTTGAGCAGCGGCCCTGGACGCAACGTTAAAAGTGTCATAAACACCCCTGGCCAGGAATTTCCTACATGCCTTCAGCTGCCTGACCACCTGCTAAAAAGGCTTGGCTTGCTCAGAAGGGAGCTTATCCACCAAGTCAGTCAACTGCCGCACTTTGTTCCACATATGAATGCTCGTGTAGAGCTGGTAAGACTGGATTTTGGCCATGAGCATTGAAGAATGGTAGGCCTTCCTCCCAAAAGAATCCAAGGTTTTAGAATCTTTACCCGGGGGCGCAGAAGCATACTCTCTAGAACTCTTGACCTTCTTAAGGGCCAGATCCACAACCCCAGAGTCGTGAGGCAACTGAGCCCGCATCAACTCAGGGTCCCCATGGATCCGATACTGGGATTCGATCTTCTTGGGGATGTGGGGATTAGTTAGCGGCTTCGCCCAGTTCTCCAGCAGTGTCTTCTTGAAGACATGATGCATAGGTACTGTGGACAACTCCTTAGGTGGCGAAGGATAATCCAAAAGCTCAAACATTTCAGCCCTTGGCTCATCCTCCTTAACCACAGGGAAGGGAATTGCCGTAGACATTTCCCGGACAAAGGCCGCGAAAGATAGACTCTCTCAGGAGGAGAAAGCTGTCTTTCAGGGGAGGGAGTGGGATCAGAAGGAAGACCGTCAGACTCCTCATCTGAGAAATATCTGACGCCTTCCTCTGCTTCCCACGAGGCCTCACCATCGGTGTCGGACACTAGTTCATGAACCTCTGTCCGAAGCCGTGACTGTCTCAACTCCGTAGACACATGGCCACGGTGGGAACATCGAGAAGTAGACTCTCGCATCGGCGGCGATGAAGCTCCCTCCATCAATGTCATTGGAGAGTCTGCTTGGGAGGCAGCCGACGCGGGCACCGCAAGTGGTACCGGCACCGAAGACCTCACGACGGGCAAGGGGGCAGCCGCTGCCTCAGTCGACGGTACCGGCGGTGCAAGCACCCCCGGTACCGGAGGAGAAGGGCGCAACAGCTCCTCCAGGATCTTATATTTCCAAGTTACTCGCTTTAACGTCGTCCTTTAATCTCCAACTATGCTCCACCTCCCCCACTCATCAAAATGGTCACTGTCTTGATCTCATCTTCTCCTCCAACTGTTCACCTTCTAGTTTCCTTGCCTCTGATTATCCCTCCTCTGATCACCATCTTATAACTTTCACACTTAAATCTCCTCCCTCCCAGTCCCGTCCTATCCTATCTAATTTATCTAGGAATCTTCACGATATTGACCCCTCATCTCTATCCTCCCATGTTTCAAACCTCCTTTCTACTGTGGCACCATCCACATCTGTCAACGAGACTGTTTCTTCTTACAACAATACTCTATCCTCTGCCTTAGACACTCTTGCACCTTTGATGACCCGCCCTGTAAGGCGTACAAAACCCCAACCTTGGCTGACTTCTAATATCCGCTACCTACGTTCCTGTACCCGCTCCGCCGAACGCCTCTGGCGGAAATCTCGGGCCCTTGCTGATTTCTTACACTTTAAGTTCACTCTGGTGGATCCTCTTCTACTTCTATCCCTCTGCCTGTCGGCGTACCTCAGGGTTCTGTTCTTGGTCCCCTCCTCTTTTCTATCTACACTTCTTCCTTGGCTCATTAATCTCATCCCATGGCTTTTCCTACCATCTCTATGCTGATGACTCCCAAATCTACCTTTCTACCCCTGATATCTCACCTTGCATCCAAACCAAAGTTTCAGCGTGCTTGTCTGACATTGCTGTCTGGATGTCTCAACGCCACCTGAAATTAAATATGACCAAAACTGAGCTTCTCATTTTCCCCCCCAAACCCACCTCCCCGCTCCCCCCGTTTTCTATTTCTGTTGATGGCTCTCTCATTCTCCCTGTCTCCTCAGCTCGAAACTTTGGGGTCATCTTTGACTCTTCTCTCTCCTTCTCTGCTCATATCCAGCAGATTGCCAAGACCTGTCGTTTCTTTCTTTACAACATCCGTAAAATCCACCCCTTTCTTTCCGAGCACTCTACCAAAACCCTCATCCACACCCTTGTCACCTCTCGTTTAGACTACTGCAATCTGCTTCTTGCTGGCCTCCCACTTAGTCACCTCTCCCCTTCTCCAGTCGGTTCAAAACTCTGCTGCCCGTCTCATCTTCCGCCAGGGTCACTTTACTCATACTACCCCTCTCCTCAAGACCCCTCACTGGCTCCCTATCCATTTTCGCATCCTGTTCAAACTTCTACTGACCTATAAATGTATTCACTCTGCTGCTCCCCAGTATCTCTCCACACTCGTCCTTCCCTACACCCCTTCCCGTGCACTCCGCTCCATGGATAAATCCTTCTTATCTGTTCCCTTCTCCACTACTGCCAACTCCAGACTTTGCGCCTTCTGTCTCGCTGCACCCTTCGCCTGGAATAAACTTCCTGAGCCCCTACGTCTTGCCCCATCCTTGGCCACCTTTAAATCTAGACTGAAAGCCCACCTCTTTAACATTGCTTTTGACTCGTAACCACTTGTAACCACTCGCCTCCACCTACCCTCCTCTCTTCCCTCCCGTTCACATTAATTGATTTGATTTGCTTACTTTATTTATTTTTTGTCTATTAGATTGTAAGCTCTTTGAGCAGGGACTGTCTTTCGTCTATGTTTGTGCAGCGCTGCGTATGCCTTGTAGCGCTATAGAAATGCTAAATAGTAGTAGTAGGATCCCTGGAAGGATGGCCCCGAGGCTCTCGCTTAGAGCGGCTGTCGAGGAAGGCTGGGAGTCCAGTACAGGTGACGAACTCAGAATCTGCTTGGAGCGCGGAGGCGGTACCAGGCTGTCCAGGGTAGAGCGCATCGACACCTCCTGAATAGAGAGTGAGCGGTCCTCCCGGCGTCGATGCCTAGTGGGTGCTGACTCCCTCGGTCTCGGTACCCCGACGGGAAGGTGACCGGTGCCGATGCTTCTTTGCCTTCACACGAAGCATGTCACTGGAACCTCCCGGTACCGACGAGGACATCGAATCCAAGCATCTCTTCCTCGGGGCTGGGTCCAACGAAGGTCGATCCCGGGGGGGCTGTACCGCAGGAGCCCTCGAGGCAGGGGGAGACCTACTTGAGGGCTCACTTCCACCAGCAGGGGAATGGACAGCCCTCACCTGCACTCCGGACGAAGAAGCACACTTCGACGACATCAGCACCAACGATAATCTTGGTACCGTCGACGCTGGAGCACCGGTCGATGACCTCGGTACCGCCGACGTCGATGCACCGGCCGGTGACCTCGATACTGAAACCGTCGAAGCACCGGGCGAGGCCCCGAACAGAACGTTCCACTGGGCCAATCTCGCCGCCTGAGTTCTCTTTTTTAACAAACAACAGAGAGTACAGGCCTGAGGACGGTGCCCAGCCCCCAGACACTGAAGGCACGAAGCGTGCCTATCAGTGAGCGAGATAGCCCGGATGCACTGGGTGCACTTCTTGAAGCCGCTGGGAGGCTTCGATGATATGGGTGGAAAAATCACGCTGGCGAAATCAAAATTCGCGATGATGGCAAAGGCACCAAAAATAAAAGGGAGAAAAAACCCCGTACGGGTGGCGAACAGGGCCACTACCGAAAGCGAATGGAAACTTGTACGGGAAAAACAACTCGAAATAAAGGAAAGATTTTCTTTTTTTTTTTTTTTTAAAGAACACGCGAACTAGTAAAAACAAAGAAGACTTCCAAAACGGAAGGACGAAAGAAAAGCGCGAGGGTCTCCTCAGGGCACAGAACGACAGTAAACACAGCCGTCCCGAGCGCGGAAAAAAGAAGACTGACGAACACGAGCGAGTTCAGGCGGGAAGACGGTTGCACATGCGCGATGTGCGTGCGCGCACGAGGCCTAGCAAACATCTTTGCTAGGGATGATCTCTGATTCGAGGGGCTGCCGCGGACGTCACCCATCAGTGAGAACAAGCAGCCTGCTTGTCCTCGGAGAATATCTAGATAAGTGGTCAGTGCAGAAACTTATCCAGATAGTGGTAATATTCATTCTGTTATCCAGTAACAGATGTCCTGTTAAACAAATAAGTTATCCAGGTAGCAGTCTGAATATTGCCACTCTCTGGATAAGTTCCGGGACCTCCTTGCCTCTGCCCTGGAACTATCCGCATGGTGCAGAGATGTTTTGTAAGATATTCAGAAAAATTATCTGGAGAGTGCCTCTGAATATCCCAGTCAGCAGCACTTCTCCGGACAGCAGGTACTGTTATCCAGATAGGTGCTTTTGAATATTGACCCATTAGAATTTAGTTTTGAAATTCATTTTTGAATTACTATATAGCGTTCTCACCCTTTATCCCCTCCCCCCCCACCTCCGCCCAAGGGCATCATGAGTATTTGAATCCATTATTGGTACTACCGAAATTCTAACTAGCTTTCACATTATATGTATCTTTCTTTTGTGTTCTGTTTCCTATCACACATGCAGAACTTTGTGACTTTGACCCTCTGCAGAGGTTACAGTTTACCCATACATTGACATAATACAGGCAAGAGTGATGGGCTCTCTTATCACACAAACTATGGAGGACATTTAGTGGATAAAGCAATACCCATAAGTCTGCAAAGTTCAAAACACTGGAACTTATATTTATTAATCGGTGTCTCTCTGCACCTAGTTTAAGTCCAGATGTACTATGCATTTTTTCTCATAGACACATGTGCAACCCCAGCCAGGGATGTGGCCTGTATAATAAGGTCACCAGATTTGGGACACATGGGTAGGGGTGAGGTAGGGAAAATAAGGCGTCATCCCCCTGGTTGATTTTCCTCATAAAAATTATCTACTCAAAATACTAAAATTCCTTCATATCTTAAAGTACAATATTTAAGTTTCTTATCACAAAATATTTAGGATCCAAAACAACAACAAAAAAAAAAGCCTTAGGATGGGCAGGTATCTCTTGTATATAAAAGAATTATGCAACAGAAAATCCAGCTGTTCCCAACGTATAAATATTGTGTGGAACATTGTAAGGTCTCCACCACCAGGAGACTCTTGGAAAAGTCTCCTGCACCGGGAGACTCTTGAGACCCTCGGCCCTTTAGCTGAGCTGTGTGCTGTAATCCACTGCTAAAGAGCACACGGCCATCCACAAGGTTAGATCATTATACTTTATTGTAATCCCTTTGTGTCAACTGCTCCTCCAAAGGTAGTTCCCACCACAGCATTTCTCAAGAAGCATATTAGTTCAACAGCATAGTATTCAAAACAAAACAAAAAAACCCTAAAGGTTCCAAAATCTCAGCAGTTCATATAAAGCAGTTATGCAAAGCAATTCTTCAAACAAAGTAGCTCAAAAAGTCTCATTCTCCCAGCAGTTCATGTATAGAAAGTATGCAAAGTAATTCTCCAAACATGGTAGCTCCAGAAAGGGTTCAAACCCTCCCCAGCAGTTCATGTAAGCAGCTATACAAAACAATTCCCCAAACACAGCAGTTCAGAAAGGGTTCAAACTCCCAGCAGTTCATGTATACCAGTTATGCCCTAAACCACCACTCCTCCTCTCTCCCTTTCAAAAGAAACCTGTTCTCTCAGCTCCCCTCGTGGGATAGCCACCTTTTCCCTTCTTCTACCAGGCTCTCCTCCCGAGCAGCCCTCTCCTGTTTCACCTCCTTTCCTTCCAGTTTAGTCAGAGCAGCAATCTCCATCGGCCCCCCCCCCCCTTGCTCTAGTTCCTCTCCCTTGCCAGTTCATAGGTTCCCCCCCACACCCATTGCTCAGCTGCTCTCCATTTGCTTGATTGGGCAGGTTCAGAACTCCTTCCCTCATCCTGGCTCTCTGGGACAGGTTTTTCCAACTCTCTTCTCTTGCCCTTCTCCTGACCTCCTCTGGGGGCTGTTGGGGATTGAAGTTCCTGTTTCTAACATGGGACCTACTCAGGGACTGCTGGGAATTGTAGTCTTTTCCTTTTCTCCAATCCCCCAGGGGAAAAGACTCCTTCCTTTCTCTACCCAGTCTCCCTCCCTCTCAAGCCTCCTTGTTCCTCCATGTGCCTTCATTCTCCCTTCACCCTCATATTCCTCACAACATATGTTTTGTTTCTGAAACTTTGAACTGAGTACCAGAGCATTTTACCGTCAGTTACTGCTATTCTCAATCAGGCAATAAAATGTTCTAGCCTATTTGTATCTCTAGCTTGAATTTATAGCTCAACATCTATCTCTTCTCAGGTCTTGTTTCTATTCCATTCTTGGTTTGCTCATTCTCTGGTGTCATTTTTTTCTTTTCATATCAGCTGTCTCATTCTTCTTTGTTTCTTTCCTTTATTGGTGGATCATTTGCTTATCATATCAGCTGTCTCATTCTTCTTTGTTTCTTTCCTTTATTGGTGGATCATTTGCCCTCACCCCTCCCCCCCCCGTTATACAAACGCATGTTGCGGGTCGCTGCATCTGAGCTGGCCACCAGGGCCTTTCCTGTGTCATGTCCCACCTCTCTGATGCAACTTCCTTTGAGCAGAGCGCAGCACAGGAAAAGCTCTGGCAGGACCGGACCGGAGGCAGCTTGTATTTAGCACAGCCTGTGCCAGTGACCCATCATGCGCATTTGTATACCAGGAGTAGGGGGCTGGAGAAGTGCAGGACCCACACGAAAGATGGGGGTAATGGGAAGGATGCCAGAATTGCAGGGGGGAATGACAGCTTTCTTCATTACCACTGCAGTAGGGGCAGCTCATTTTGGGGGGTCAATGCCCCCCTTACCCCCCCAAACTACACCCAAGGGGTCAGCTATAAATCAATTCATATAATGGGTTTTGCTTACATCTCAGCACAGTTCTGGAATTCGTTGCATTTAGAATTAAAATTAACTCACAATCATCTATGTTTTCGCAAGTTGCAAAAAAAAAAAACATTTATTTGGTCTATACTTGAAGTTAAAGGATTGAGGTTTTTACTTCATAATATCTGCCATTAGTTTAAGATGGTGTTACTTCCTAGGGTTGCCTAGCTTCTTTTATAAATTATAATCCGTATGGATCCAGCAATGATATGGAGCAGAATATAAATTTTATTGTTGTTGTTGTTATTGTTGTTGTTTTTCTTCCACATATGCAGTAATCTGTTACCACAGATTTACCAGTCTAGCACAAATTGCTATGTGTCTCCATCTCCATGTCATTATCCACTGCGCACACAGTGATATTCTATAATATGAGCACACAATTCGCAATGGGGCATTTACGGGGGAGGCACATGGGTGAAACATGTATGTGTCAAATAATTACATGCTTAGGTTACAGAATACTGTAATTTACGCACTAAAGTTCTGCATTTATGCTTTGCCATAGACATGCCGTAAGTGGGTGTGCCATTATGGAATTTGTGCTCAGTGTGCTGCATTTTGGCACCTAACGTTTGGCACTCTTTATAGAATTGCCCCCTCTGTGAAGCTAATGCAAGGCCAACATGTCAGAATGCAGTATTAGTAGTGGAGTTTCTGTATTACAAATCTGAGATGCTTCCTGTAACAAAGATGTGTCTGTTGGCGTAAGCATCCTTTATGTCTAAAGAACATAACCAATCTCCTTTTTGGAAATAGAGAATGAACGTGCCTAGGGAAAACATCCTGAACTTTTCTCAAAGTAAATATTTGTTCTGGGTCCTTAGATCTAGTATGGGACAGAATCCTCCTGCTTTGTTTACAATTAGGAAATACTTAGAGTAAAATTTCTTTCTTCTTTCCTCTGGTGGAATGGCTTCAAGCATTTTGGCCTCTGAGAAGGAAAAGAGCTTTTGGTAAGTATTTCCTGATCAAATAGATGTATCCTAAAAAGGATGATTAGATGGTATCCTAAAAAGGATGACTTTTAGTACTCACATATTGGAGGTAATAAGGGCCAGCAGTATGCAAAACACCTAAGCCCCGTACCTACCGAAAGGTTATCCAGCAAGGATACTAGAACACTGGTTATGTTTTCATGGAGGCAGCCAAAATCCCATGCTGTGGCTTCACAACTGGTTGGGTCTTCTGGGCTCTCTGCTGTCTAGGATGAGAGCAAGATTCCCGTATTGTCTTGGATACCTATGCCTTTGAAAGTAATAAGATCTCCACTCTGACACCTCCAAGAAAATGAGGAGGCTAGGTCAGAAGTGGGCCTGGAGAAGGACTTAAAAGTATCAATGCTGCTTGATGACAGAAGCAGCCTCTTGAACCTTATCTCTAAAGAGATTCTCTCCATGGCATGTCAGCAAGCTTTTCCTGTAAATCGTACCATAGGTCTGAAATCCAAAGCCATGAGAGTCAACAAGAACCAATGTCAATACTGGACCCTCTTGATGGCATCTCAGAAATATAATAGGTCCTTTTGCCCATCACTGAACAACGTTGCTTGGCTTTCTCTAGAGTAAGAGTGTCTGTGACCTCCTTCATTTTGCACATAGTGTTTCACAAGAACATGTTCATGAAGAGCTGTTAATAAGCTATAGCGTTTTGAAAGAATTTTCTCTCAAAAGACTCCATTGTCTGAGCCTCTCTCCCTCTGGGCACTGAAGAATGCAACTTGGGGCTCTTGGTTCTTTTGAGAGTGGATTCAACCACCATGGAGCGTTCTGTACATTGAATCAACCTTCTTGTTTATATGTGATACAAAGAGGGGGTCCTCCCACATTCTCATCTGCATGTATCTGAGGATTCTGTGCATAGGCACTATGACAGGTTCCTTTGGGAGAGTCGAGGATGTCCATTTTTTCTTCCCTGGGTTCTTCTTCCATCTCTAACTTAAACAGAATGTCTTCCATCATTTTCCTGACAAACTCAATGAATGAGAGTTTCTCAGGTGAGGGCTTTCTCCTTACATGTGGTGGAGATGGATCTGACAGTAAGGCAGTGGAACCCTCCTCTTCAGAGAATATCTCTGGTTCATAGTCAGAGTCCCAGAAGTGCTCAGAGCCTGACTCAGAAAAATATTCCAGAGGAGAGATCTGGGTCTCTGCTTGTCTTGACTTACATTCCTCAGTGTGAACAGGCCTAGAGTGAGAGCATCAAGACACCAAGGATCTCCAATGTCTTAGTGAAGCTTCCTCTTCCAATGTTTGGAAAAAGACAACAGTGCAGCAGACTCTGACCCTGAGGCCCTCTGAGGTCTTGATATCAGTGTCTCGTCTGCAGGCAGTGAGTGGATCTCTCAGACTTGCTGGATCTCTCAGTGCTCCTAAATCAGTGCCAAAGTGTTGCACTGAGCAAAGAATCACTTCATATGTTCACTGAACTTTTTCATGAGCTGCAACTTGAAGGCTTCCATCAACAAAGGTGCAGGTGGGCACAATATGTACCTCCTGAGTCACTTGGGAGTATCAGAGGCCTGATTCTGGGTCCTTGGAGGCTGTTACATCACCTCTGGTAACAAGGAGAATGAGGCATCCTCAATTTGGTGGTGCTTCAAGGACATCATGGACCTCAGTGCCACAGTGCTTTAAAGACATGCTCTAATGAGGTTTGACATCAATATACCCTGGTCTCACCCGGTATTCAGCATCACAACCCTCAACATCAATGGAGATGAGGACAAATCATTTCTCTTCTTCAGATGAGAATCAGAGGATGTCTTTTCCTGGTGGCCTCTTTGATATGGAAGGTGATCAAGACACTCTGAATACATTCCCAGCATCTACTGCAGCTCCTGGACCCATGGTATTACATTATGGCATATTGTTATACTAATTAGCCTTCAAAATGGGAACCATTATCAATTATCAGTTCTAAAGTTTTAATAGTGTTAGCTTGAACAGCTCGCCTGCAAGGATATGCAATTAAATATCTAGAATAAGTATACACACATATTGACATCCTTGCAAATTAGGTAAAGGTCCTATATAATCCATCTACCAAATTTGTTCAGGTAGTTTCCCCCTCTGTAATTGCCCCTTAGTCATGTGGGGAACAGATGGCCTAGTCTGGTATTAACAGACCAGACATTCAACAATAACAGTTCTAATAACATCCATAGTTAAACTAATACCACGATCTGTTGGCCACCTGTAAGTGACCTTTCCTCCCAGAGGTCCACATTTTTGGTGCGCCCATTTCGCCAAACCTGAGCAATTGTCTGGCTCTTCCACAGTTTCCACCTCGAGGGGTGTGATTTTACTTTATTCATCGGCCGCTGCACTGTAGAGACGTTCTAAAGTATCACCCTTGCAATGGACATCTTCATTAAAAAAAACTGTAACATTAGTATTTTATACATAATTCTAAATATCTTGCCACAATTCTCTAGCCCACAAATCCTTGGCATATTTTTCCAATTATTTTTGTACCAAGTAGGTAGCCAAGTGGCTAATCTATTTGCCACAGACTATGAGTCAGTATGTACATGATATTATCCCAAATCCTCAGTTTTCAAATCCATATAAACAACATATAACTCTACATATTAAACACTTCCTCCTTCTCCACTGCATTCTAATGTCCTATAGTTAGTTGCTCCATATCTGCTAAAGCCCAATAATATACTAGCAGCAGTTTCTCAAAAGGAATGTACTTTCTCCTGCTTCTGGCAGCTTCTGGTTCTAAAACCCTAGTGTTACTTGATTCTTTTGTTTTTGCCACAAGCTTTAATTAGCATAATTTTAATTCACTGAGAAACTTAATTCCACTTCTCCTAATTGCACTGGCCACAGATCTAAGCAATCTGTGTTGTCTGCTACGCTGCCTCAAAAGTCTATTAAAAAGCCTGTTGCTCTTTTTCCCCACTCTCAAGGTCATATTTTTTCATGATTACCCGGTGCTAGAATTTTACTTAAGTGAGGTATGCGCTGCTTGCAAAAGCTGACTAATCCAATAAATCATTGTACCTCCTTTTTACAGAGAGGAACAAATTCCAATGCCTAAAAGTTTCACTGTCTGGGACGGTCCTTGTATCTTATTAAGATTTATCTCCCATCCCTTGTCCTTTAAATGTGTAATTAATGACTCTAAGAGGCAGATGCAGCAACCAAACGTAAAAAAATCTAAATCGTTAAAGTCCCTAACGATTTTAAAATAACGAAAAATGCACCAAAAAAAAAAGTCACACATGCTGAGATCGGTATTGAAACGTACAATGTATCAAAGAATCACAATACACATCGTTAATCGGCCCCCAAATCATGCGCAGAGCAGCCAAGCGTTATGTTAGCTGCTCTGCGCATGCCACAAACAGTCAAAACACAGTAAAATCACAAGCACATGGCTCCCAAATCAAAACAAAAATTTAAAAAAAAGGATCGGGAGGGGGCAAGGGCGCTCATCAGGAGCGTCCTGTACGGACGGCCTTGCCCCCCCCCCGCTGCTCCCCACTTTCCGCCGCTCCCCCACCCCGAAAAAGCAAAATTCAAGCAGCCCCTGCCCCCCTCCCTTCCTCACTACTCTCTCACCTCAGCTCCGCCTCCCGACATCCTCCGTCCTGTGCCCCGCCCCCTTTTGGGGTCGTCGCCGCCATTCCCCTCCTCCATCGGGCCCCCCTCCCTCTTACCGGGCCCGTGCAGCGCCTCTCTCCTCTGTCCGAAGGCGCTGCACGGGCAAGAAGAAAGCTGATGCCTGCCTTCGCCCAGCTTCGATGGCGCGTCTTTCTCCTGCTGGGCCCACCCCTGTCTGACGTAACACGTAGGTTACTGACGTCAGACAGGGGCGGGCCCAGCAGGAGAAAGACGCGCCATCGAAGCTGGGCGAAGGCAGGCATCAGCTTTCTTCTTGCCCGTGCAGCGCCTTCGGACAGAGGAGAGAGGCGCTGCACGGGCCCGGTAAGAGGGAGGGGGGCCCGATGGAGGAGGGGAATGGCGGCGACGACCCCAAAAGGGGGCGGGGCACAGGACGGAGGATGTCGGGAGGCGGAGCTGAGGTGAGCGAGG
This sequence comes from Microcaecilia unicolor, assembly GCF_901765095.1. Taxonomy (NCBI): domain Eukaryota; kingdom Metazoa; phylum Chordata; class Amphibia; order Gymnophiona; family Siphonopidae; genus Microcaecilia; species Microcaecilia unicolor. The sequence goes on along the minus strand of NC_044032.1, from coordinate 459,004,528 downwards.
AGTGAGGAAGGGAGGGGGGCAGGGGCTGCTTGAATTTTGCTTTTTCGGGGTGGGGGAGCGGCGGAAAGTGGGGAGCAGCGGGGGGGGGGGGGGGGCAAGGCCGTCCGTACAGGACGCTCCTGATGAGCGTCCTTGCCCCCTCCCGATCCTTTTTTTATTTTTATTTATTTATGTGTTTTCTGACGTCCTTTGGACCAATCACAGCGCTTTTAGCTCTGCTAATGCGCTGGGATTGGCTCAAAGTTTGTTTATTTTTTCACTTAATGATTTTTCCTGGCACAGAGCTGTCCTAACGAGTGGTCCAGACCTCTCGTTAGATTTCCTGCCTTTTTCCTGCGTAAAGGCAATCGGAAAAGGTTAGTGCATGTCGTTTCAATGGGGTTTTCACACTAATTGCTCATCTCCATTCCGTTTTCGTTAGCTGCTGGCTTCCTCGGTAAAAGCCCTTTGATGCATGCAACGGATCAAATTTTCCTCGTTGGAGAGTCATTAAAGGCTCATTTAGCTTTAGTGCATCTGCCTCTAAATGAGTCTAAACATCCTCCTATGTATCCCCTTAAATCATGATATAAATGTACTTTCTTTTTTGTTAATTTTCCCTCTTTGCTTTTTGTATTTATATTGCGCCACTCTTATAGCAGCACGCTATCCAGCTTATCAGTCTATAACTTATTCTGGCAATTAAGCATTACATTTTGACTGTGTAAGTCACATACCTATCATTCCAATTCTGCACTTTTCCTATGCTGTTTATCCTGGCTCTAATTAATTTTCCAATAAGCAATACTGTTCCAAGACTCTGATTCCTTTAAACAGGAATCCTACTCCTCACATAACCCTACACATTTTGACCATTCAGTGGCTATAATACCATATGGTGCCTCATCCCATACTGGGATTTCAACACTCTCCCCTGCATTCCTCTTAAAAAGTGCCATTCCTTCTACGAATCCCACCCTTGTTGCCAAAATGTTCCCTATGAGAAAAGGCTAAAGAGGCTAGGGCTCTTCAACTTGGAGCAAAAGCGGCTGAGGGGAGATATGATAGAGGTCTATAAAATAATGAGTGGAGTTGAACGGCTAGATGAAAAGCATCTGTTTATGCTTTCCAAAAATACTAGGACTAGGGGGCATGCAATGAAGCTAAAGTAGTAAATTTAAAACGAATCGGATAAAATTTTTCTTCACTCAAAGTGTAATTAAACACTGGCATTCGTTGCCAGAGAATGTGGTAAAGGCGGTTAGCTTAGCAGAGTTTTAAAAAGGTTTGGACAGCTTCATAAAGGAAAAGTCCATAGACCATTATTAAATTGGACTTGGGGAAAATCCACTATTTCTGGGATAAGCAGTATAAAATGTTTTGTACTTTTTTGGGATCTTTCCAGGTATTTGTGACCTGGATTGGCCACTGTTGGAAACTGTTGGGCTTGATGGACCTTTGGTCTGTTCCAGTATGGCAATACTTATGTACTTATGTACTTGTGACCTGGTTTTACAGCCTGCCTCACTGACATAGACCACTCAATAATTACTGTGGATTCTTTTGGATTCGTATTAGGTAAATGAGACTTTTATTAGAAGTTCACTTTAAAATGGAGAATGTATAAGTCATTATTGCCTAAGATACACAATGGTTAATATATATATATACACAATGATTAAGCTATATACCTATCTGTAGTGGAAAAGAAACAATCATTACATCACTGGTCCCTACATCCAAGCAACGCTAGGAGTCTCTTGACTAGGAAAAGAAGCAATAATACATCATAATATACATACATCACTGGTCAGGAATTACCACATTCAAGCCCTTGTCTCATCAGCTGGGAAACCCACTGTCATGTCCCCTACCTCAACACAAGCGGCGCCCTCGGGCTGCGCAGGGTCCCGTCGACACACGTACCTGACTTGCACAGCCCTGAGCCATGTGTATGTAGTTCTTCTCTGGCTGCAGGCTCCTTGATTGCTTTGCTTCCATGCACCTGGCTCTGCTCTCTCTCTGCCTGGCTTCCAGGCTCCTTGATTGCTTTGCTTCCACACACCTGAGTCTGCTCTCTCTCTGCCTGGCTTCCCTTGCTTCTCTCCTATTGGTCTTCTGGTTCCTCCTTCCCCTGCTCTTGTCCTATGGCTGTGCTCCTTCTCCCTGCTGGTCCCTGCTGATGTCAGATTACAGCACTTTATCAGCTGAGCTCTTCCTGGACTCCATGCTTCGGCTTCTACTTTGGTAGGTGTTACTTGCTCCGTTGTGTGCTTCTTCTCTACTTTGTCCCTCGTTGCTGACTTTGCCTATGCCTGGATTACTCTCTTGCCTGCTGCCTGCCTACTGACTTTGCCTGTACCTGGATTACTGTCTTGACCTGCTGCCTGCCTACTGACTTTGCCTGTACCTGGATTACTCTCTTGACTTGCTGCCTGCCTATTGACTTTGCCTGTACTTGGATAACTCTCTTGCCTGCTGCCTGTCTGGCTGTTATGTTCACCACGCCACTCCCTGCTTTGTCTTGTAAGTCCTGCAGGCCGCCCACACCCAAGGGCTCAACCTCTGGGGAATGCCAGTTAGTGCAGGTGAAACCCGGGGTTGTCTGGCCGCCAAGCGGAACCTGGTCCGAGTACCGGGCTCAGCAGCGCTCTACTTGGTACAAGAACTCACAAGTCTGACACCTGTACAGCGAAAACCTGAAGTCTCTTGTGACCAGGAACGGTCCTTCTATGCAATAAGTCTAATCCACAGATGAGCTTCCAGCTTCACTGTTCAGAGCTCCCCTTTTTATTAGGCTTAGAACTAATTTTCAGAGCTAAGGAAAACTGCAGAATGCTTGAGACATGTGGGAATGTAGTCACATGTTTCTCCGTCCAAGTGGCCAGCCTGAATTCAAAACATGCTCCACCTCCCCCAGCACATAGCTGTGTCTTATCTTCTTACACATTCCAAATCATTTTCACATGAACAGAATTATCACTTTAATGAGAGAGTGCACTGTTGGTCACTCAGAGTTTAAAAACAAATTTTAAAATCCTTTACAGCCTCTTCAGCTTGGAAAAGAGATGGCTGAAGGGGGATATGATTGAGGTCTTCAAAATCCTGAGTGGAGTAGAACGGGTAAAAGTGAATCAATTTTTCACTCTTTCAAAAAGTACAAAGAGCAAGGGACACTCAATGAAATGACATGAAAATACTTTTAAACAAATAGAAGGAAATACTTTTTTTACTCAAAGAATAGTTAAGCTGTGGAACTTGTTGCCAGAGGATGCGGTAACATCAGTTAGCATATCTTGGTTTAAAAAATGTTCTGTCAAGTTCCTGAAGGAAAAGTCCATAGTTTGTTATGGAGATGGATATGGGGGAAGTCACTGCTTGCCCAGGGATTGGTAGCATGAAATGTTGCTACTAATTGGGTTTTGCCAGGTACTTGTGACCTGGATTGGCCACTGTTGGAAGCAGGATACTGGGCTAATTGGACCATTGGTCTGACCCAGTATGGTTATTTAAAAAAAAAAAAAAAAAAAAGAGGGAGAGATGCTAGTCACAATGTGTGGAGCACGGAAGGGAAGGAGCGATGTTGGATATGGTGAGGAGAGTAGGGAAGGGAAGGAAAGATTCAGACACCTGGGTATAGAGAAGGGGAGGAGAGATCCTTGACAACCTAGAATATAGGGAAGGGGAGGAGAGATCCTTGATACCTGGGGAGGGGAGAGAAGTGGAGATGCTGGACATGGAGGGGTTGGGAAAGAAAAGTGAGATGCTGGACTACAGTGGAGGGGTGCATGGCTAAACGTTTGCCTATGTGGTCAGAAACCTTTGGGCTGGCCCTGTCTGGATCAGTATACATAGAAAAAGTGAGTAGTCTGCTTTGTCACTACATGCTATAGGGAAGATATAACCCATTGGTCTGAACTGATCTGGTAATTTTCAAGGAAACACAATTATCAGGTAATCATAGGTGAGCCATACTGACACCACTACATAAAATTGCATTATATGCTAATCATACACTGATGTTCTTAGAAAACCCTTGTATATCTCTTCCCAGCATTTTATCGTACAGTGCAGCCATATAACATGAAATGTATTATATACAACTAAAACTATTGTATTACCATTTAATATGACTTTAGAGACATAGGTCAGGATGCGTAACTTTTTCCCTTTCCAGTAGAATTATGAGACAACAACATCCTTAGGCATTCAAATTCCCAATAATATCAAAGAGCTCTACAATTTACATTGCCTGCCCATTCTGAATCAGTTTAAGAAGAATTTGAGGAGGTAGAATTTAATGTCACCGTCACTGTTGACAAGAATTAATGGTATTAAAATTAATATGCCCAGGTTGTTTCTGCTAACAGCTTCTTATTTATGGAATATATATGACATTCTCCATCTTCCTGGCATCCTTGGATGAGTCCTGTTACTTCTCCTTTTGATCTGGTAACAGAAACATAGAAACGTGATGTCAGATAAGAGCCAAATGGCCCTTCCAGTCTGCCCATCCATTGCAATCATTAACTCCTTTCCCTAAGAGATCCCATGTGCCTGTCCCACACTTTCTTAAATTCAGACACAGTCATCATCTCCACCACCTCCACCAGGAGACAATTCCATGCATCCACCACCCTTTCTGTGAAAAAGTATTTCCTTAGATTATTCCTGAGCCTATAACCTCTTAACTTCATCCTATGCTCTCTCATTCCAGAGTTTTCCTTCATTTGAAAGAGGCTCCCCTCCTATACAATAATGCCACTGAAATATTTAAACATCTCTATCATATCCCCTATCTCCCACCTTTCTTCCAATATATACATATTGAGAGTCTTAAGCCTGTCCCCATATGCTTTATGACAGAGACCACAGACCAGTTTTGTAACCACCCTCTGGACTGACTCCATCCTGTTTATATCTTTTCGTAGGTGCGGTCTCCAGAATTGCACACAGTATTCTAAATGGTGCCTCACCAGAGACTTATATAAGGGCACTATAACCTCTTTTCTTCTGCTGGCCATTCCTCTCCCTGTGCACCTGTGCACCTGAGCATCCTTCTGGCTTTGACCGTCGTCTTGTCTATCTGTTTGTTTACCTTGAGATCATCTGACACAATCACCCCCAAATCCTTCTCTTCTTTCATACATAGAAATATTTCACTCTCTATACTATACCATTCCCATTCCCTTGGATTTTTGCAACCTAAGTGTATGACCCTGCATTTTTTGTCATTAAATCTGAATTTCCAATTGCTGTACCATTCTTCAAGCTTCGCCAGATCCCCCTGCATGCTATCCACACCCTCTGAGGTATCCACCCTATTACAGAGTTTGGTATCATCCACAAAGTGACAAACCTTACCAGACAGTCCTTCCACAATATCACTCGAAAAGATGTTAAAAAGAGCTGGCCCAAGAACCAATCCTTGCGGTACACCACTAATAATATGCTATTCCTTGGAGCAAGCTCTATTTACCACTACCCTCTGTCTTCTTCCGCTTAACCAGTTTAGAACCCAGTCACTTTAGGACCCATACTGAGGGAACTCATTTTATTTATCAGTCGCCTGTGTGGAACCGTGTCAAAGGGCTTTGCTAAAATCCAAGTTTGCTAAAATCCAAGCATCTAGTGCCCCTCCTTTATCTAACTGTTTGGTCACCCAGTCAAAGAAATCAATCAAATTTGTCTGACAAGACCTGCCGCTAGTGAAACCATGCTGCCTCGGGTCCTGTAGTCCATTTGATTCTAGAAACCACACAATCCTCCGCTTTAGAAGTGTTTCCATTAGTTTACTCACCACGAAGGTCAGCCTGACAAGTCTGTAATTCCCAAACTCCTCTTTACTTCCACTCTTGTGCAGAGGGACCACATTCGCCCTTCTCTAGTCCTCCGGGACCACTCCAGACTATAAGGAAGCATTGACGAGGTCAGACAATGGAGCCGCTAAAACGTCCCCGAGATTTTTGGGCACCCTCGGATGTATCCAATTAGGCCCCATCACTTTGTCTATTTTTAATTTGGCTAGCTTCTCCCAAACATAGTCTTCTGAAAATAGTCCTGGTTTACCAAACATCCATTTCCATTAGTAATTGTTTTCTGTGGCCTTGCCCCCGGCCCTTCAGAACAAAAATAACTATGGGGCATGTTTACTAAAGGGCATTAAGAATTGCAGTTAACACAGATTTTAGCACAACAAATCTAACACTGTTCTTTTGAGGAGAATGTTTTAGGTCGTGCACTAATGTAGTCATTAGCATGTGTTAATTACAAGGTGTTTAAAACAGGAACAGTTAGCTTCTCCTATGCAAGAGGTGCTAAGTGATCTAGTGTTAACTGAACTGTTATCCCATTAGCATGCGTTAACGAGGACATGCTAACACGATTTTGTTTCAACACCCATACCATAGCAATGCCACACCCACATCATGCCTTCTCCTAGAAAAATTCTCTAACGCACATGCTAACAGATATATTATTGCAGAACACCTTAATGTGCACATGCGATAACCCTGCATGTGTTAATGGCTTAACGCCCTTTGGTAAACATATCCCTATGTTACCCTATAGATACTGAGCTTAACAGATTAATTTCTTCTTATATTTGAAATGATAATAGGCATAGGATTCCTCTTCACTCTAAGGTAATAAGTGGTGTGAGGTAGTAGAGAAGAGGGAGCATGAAGGAGAGAAGGGGAAGGAGGGGTGAGACTTAAAAAAAAGGTGTCTGGAGTGGAAATTATATTCTAACTGTGGTTTAAGAATTAAAATGTAAATACAGAACTCCTTACCTTCAATAAGGTGTTGCTGCAAGCCAGGTTAGATATGGCCAAAAACCCCCGACAATTACTAAAGAGCTAGCTTGAACGAATTAATTCATCAATGGACACTTTGAATAGTGATCTATGGTAAACATCAATTTTTCAGATTTGGAAACAAGTCTGGGGCCTATTTAGAGAATTTGTCTTGGGTGGTGGAGGGGCCATAATTAATCCAGATGGTGCTGGATGAGACTAAAAAGCAAGTGAGAAACAGAAAGTAATAAAGTTTTCCAAAAACAACTCCAGAGGTTATATCAGGCAGTTCTAAAGGATGCATTGAGTCAGAGAAATTGCTTTGAACAATTGCAGTTTCCCCACTTAACAGCAGATGACTTACAGGTACTCAATGCATCAGTGACAGGAGGAGTAATTGGGCAGTCTATTGTGCAAATGCTAATCACAAGATACCAGGGCCAGATGATTTTCCAATGGAGTTTTATAAAATATTACATCATCTGCTTCAGACATTGGGGGTAATCTTTGATAAGGCAAGAGAAATGCTTCCTAAATCTTCCAATATACTTTAATATTGATAACAGTTCTACAAAAAAAAAAAAAAAAAAAGGAGGATTCGAACCAGGTGGAATTCTATAGACCTATCTCATTACTTAATACAGATATAAAGATTTATGCCAAATTAATTGAAGAACACTTTTCTGAAACTCACTCAGTCCATTTTATTGGAGTTTTAGCACAGGAATAAGCTACAGTTCATGAATCTTGCCTTGACAAATGATTGTGAATAAGTTACAGGGTGTGCTTCACAAGCTGGTTGGCAAACAGGAGGACTTTTTTAAGGGGCAGAATGTGACTGTAACACCCTTGGCATGTCTCAAGATGAGACAAGCTCAATGGACCTTGAACACACAGTGGATTCAGGCCACTCACAAGCTCCAAGACGTCATCTCTCTCACCACACCCTTCCAGGACTTTCTGACCTGATGGGCAATACAATCTAATTTGGCAAGAGGCATCCTCTTCCAAATTCCACATTTCTAAATAGCACTCAAAAGATGCATCCAAACTAGCCTGTGAAGCACATGTAGATGAACTTCACACTTAAGGATTATGGTCTTCCCAGGAAAAATTTCATCAGACAAATTTCCTGTAATTGAGAACAGTCTGGAACGCTCTGGACTTTCAGAGATTGGTTGGTCAACAAAATTGTATAGGCTGATAATCAAGCTGTGATGCATTACATCAATGTGAAAGAAGGTACTATATCGTACTTCCTGTCCTGGGAAACTATCAAGATTTGGTATTGGACCATCTCTTACAAAATGACCCTCATCTGTCAGACAATCACAACAGCCTGACAAACTGAAGTTGTGTACTAGCACAGGACCCCTTTTACTGCAGCTTAGTAAAAGGGCCCCTATGCATACTCTCAGTTTCAAAGGGGGGTTGTGCAGGAGAACTACTACTACTACTACTACTATTTAGCATTTCTATAGCGCTACAAGGCATACTCAGCGCTGCACAAACATAGAAGAAAGACAGTCCCTGCTCAAAGAGCTTACAATCTAATAGACAAAAAATAAATAAAGTAAGCAAATCAAATCAATTAATGTGAACGGGAAGGAAGAGAGGAGGGTAGGTGGAGGCGAGTGGTTACAAGTGGTTACGAGTCAAAAGCAATGTTAAAGAGGTGGGCTTTCAGTCTAGATTTAAAGGTGGCCAAGGATGGGGCAAGACGTAGGGGCTCAGGAAGTTTATTCCAGGCGTAGGGTGCAGCGAGACAGAAGGCGCGAAGTCTGGAGTTGGCAGTAGTGGAGAAGGGAACAGATAAGAAGAATTTATCCCTGGAGCGGAGTGCACGGGAAGGGGTGTAGGGAAGGACGAGTGTGGAGAGATACTGGGGAGCAGCAGAGTGAGTACATTTATAGGTTAGTAGAAGTTTGAACAGGATGCGAAAACGGATAGGGAGCCAGTGAAGGGTCTTGAGGAGAGGGGTAGTATGAGTAAAGCGACCCTGGCGGAAGATGAGACGGGCAGCAGAGTTTAGAACCGACTGGAGAAGGGAGAGGTGACTAAGTGGGAGGCCAGCAAGAAACAGATTGCAGTAGTCTAAACGAGAGGTGACAAGGGTGTGGATGAGGGTTTTGGTAGAGTGCTCGGAAAGAAAGGGGCGGATTTTACGGATGTTGTAAAGAAAGAAACAACAGGTCTTGGCAATCTGCTGGATATGAGCAGAGAAGGAGAGAGAAGAGTCAAAGATGACCCCAAGGTTTCGAGCTGAGGAGACAGGGAGAATGAGAGAGCCATCAACAGAAATAGAAAACGGGGGGAGCGGGGAGGTAGGTTTGGGGGGGAAAATGAGAAGCTCGGTTTTGGTCATATTTAATTTCAGGTGGCGTTGAGACATCCAGACAGCAATGTCAGACAAGCACGCTGAAACTTTGGTTTGGATGCAAGGTGAGATATCAGGGTAGAAAGGTAGATTTGGGAGTCATCAGCATAGAGATGGTAGGAAAAGCCATGGGATGAGATTAATGAGCCAAGGGAAGAAGTGTTGATAGAAAAGAGGAGGGGACGAAGAACAGAACCCTGAGGTACGCCGACAGGCAGAGGGATAGAAGTAGAAGAGGATCCACCAGAGTGAACACTAAAGGTGCGGAGGGAGAGGTAGGAAGAGAACCAGGAAAGGACAGAGCCCTGGAATCCAAGTGAGGATAGGGTATCGAGAATTATGCTGTGATCGACAGTGTCAAAAGCAGTGGAAAGATCAAGAAGAATGAGGATGGAATATTGACCTCTGGATTTAGCCAGTAATAGGTCATTGGAGACTTTAGTAAGCGCAGTTTCGGTTGAGTGGAGAGGGCGAAAACCAGATTGTAGTGGGTCAAGAATAGCATGTGAGGAGAGAAAATCAAGGCAGTGGCGGTGAACAGCACGCTCAAGTAATTTGGAGAGAAAAGGAAGGAGGGAGATGGGTCGGTAATTAGAGGGACAAGTAGGGTCGAGTGAAGGCTTCTTAAGGAGAGGTGTGACCACAGCATGTTTAAAGGCAGCAGGGACAGTCGCAGTGGAAAGTGAGAGGTTGAGAATGTGACAGATAAAAGGAATAAAAGCAGGAGAGATGGCATTAAGAAGGTGGGTGGGAATGGGATCAGAGGAACAGGTGGTACATTTTGAGGAAGAAAGGAGAAGTGTAGTTTCCTCAATAGTAACTTCAGGAAAGGAGGAAAGGGAATGAGGGGAAGGAGAGAGAGGGGAACGGACTAGTGGAGGGAGAGGTGGTGAGGTAGAGAAAGCAAGGTTTATCTTTTGAACCTTGTTGTGAAAGAATTCAGCAAGGGTCTGATGAGATAATGAAGGGGGAGTTGGGGGAGGGGGCACCTTGAGGAGAGAGTTCAATGTGGTGAAGAGAAGTCGAGGATTAGAGCCAAGAGAGTTGGTCAGTTGGATATAATAATCCTGTTTGGCACGTAAAAGAGCAGATTGGAAGGAGGTCAGCATGAACTTAAAGTGTAAGAAATCAGCAAGGGCCCGAGATTTCCAGTAAGCATTGTTCTAGAAATGTACGCATGCATTGCATAATGTTTCCCCTTCAGTGCCTTCAGGCAATCCAAAAATTCTCAAGTTAGATATCTTATTGCAGTTTTCAACATCCTCAATCTTTTATCACTGAGGAAATTTACTCACTAACCTCTTCTTGAGCCACAACATCATGAAGGTGCCCCTCAGTTTTCTCTACACATTCCTGAAACATTTCTATTTTTTTCCAACTTGAATACTACTGCTTCAGCAATTTCCACCTTAGCCAAACAAAGCTCTGCCAGCAATAAAGCCAGGATATTTTCCTTACTACTACCCTCCCCATTCACGGCTGTGACTTTGGAGAACATCTGGTGTGATTCCCATCACTGATGGGTTCTGGCTTAGTGGCATTAGCCGCATACAGTTTCTTGATCAATGGAGTTTCTTTTGATTTCATAATTCAAGGCATGGGGCCCTCTCTTTAGCAGACACCTCTTTAGATACCAATTGCCACGTTTACCAAGCCTCTGGGGCACAGGCACACTACCATCTTGAGAGGATTTAGTGGGGTGGATACAGAACATTATTACACACATCTGCATTGCCTACCATCTAAAGGGAAAGGGGATGGGTTTTAATGCACTACCTTTCTGTGGTTACAATCAAAGCAGTTCACATATTGTATATATAGTATTGTTCACTTATTTTGTAGTGGAGAGCTAGGTGACTTGCCCAGGGTCATAAGGAAGTACAGTGGGAATTGAACCCCGTTCCTCAAGTTCACAGACCACTGTACTAACCATTAGACTATATTCCCCCCTTTAGAAGCTCATTATGGATAAAATAATGTGGCAGCTGTGTTAGTCTACTTTAAAAGTTAAAAATTAAAAAAAAAGAAAAGAAAAGAAAAGACGGTAATATCTTTTTATTGGACTACACAAATGTTTTGACTTTCTTTTGACTTTCAGCTCTAACCTAATGGAGGAGGTTTTGGGTTCCAAAAATAGTCAATAATGTATAAAGTTAGTCCAATAAAAAGGCATCACCTTATTTTCTGTTTGTTGTTGTAGCTGTTTTGTTTGTTTTAGTTGTTAAATTTTAACATAGTGATTGGGATATATCAGTTAGAAATTGATATCTGCTGTCATTATATTTTGCAATGTCACAGTTGAGGAAGGTGAGCCCTTGGGCTGTGATGAGATTGGCTGTACCTGTGCAACATAAATGCTGTGCAGGTCCTCGTAGACAGCAGCTGACAGGACCGCCTGACAGGGTCTGGAAGCTGGTGAAGGCAGGACCTGACTTGGACTGGCTGGAGCTAGGACTAGACAGAGCCTAGCAGACTGACTGGAACAAGACTGGAGCAGTCTAGTGGATGGCTCTGAAAAGAGCCCTTGGGGTTAGCTCTGAAAAGGGCCCTTCGGGGCTGGCCCAGTGGTAATCGGGCAGCTCTCCCAGGAAATGGCCATGTGGCAAGCGCTTAACTTACTGCATGGCTATTTAAAAAAAAATTCTTTTCCCTGCTACGGTAAAAGGGGGCCTTGGCATGCAGCATATCCATGCGCCGATGCCACTGCGGGGGTCCTTTTACTACAGCTTGGTAAAAGGACCTCTTAAAGACACAAAATAAAGGTAATGCTCTTTTTTTGATATAAGAAACATAAGCGGTCTTGATATGGTTTTCTAGCCTGTGAAATTTTAATTGCGCGATTAGAGGCATCTTTATTTCCCCCTGCAGCTTCTTGTGACTCTAGACAAGTCACTTGCTGAGAGTCACAAGGAGCTGCCGTGGGGGAAAAAAAATAACAATTAATCACGATTACAAATTTTAATTGAAATGCAGCCCTAAAAAAATTAAAAAATAAAAAGTAACGAAAAGATAAGAAATACAAAATACAAATTGAAAAGTTACAAATTAAGGGGCCGCTTTTCTAAGCCACAGTAGGCCTATTGCGGGCCTACCACATGGTAAAAGGGCAGCATGCTCGACTCCTGAGCTAAAAAATATTTTAAATTTTTTGCCATGGGAGACATGTCTGTGGGTGGAGAGTAGGCATGCCTGCACTAATCGGGTAGCACAGGCACATTACCACACACTACCCGATTAGTGTTGGAGTAGCATGGGAAAATTAGGTTCTTACCTTGATACTTTTCTTTCCTTTAGTCACAGCAGATGAATCCATTAACTGATGGGTTGTATCCGCCTACCAGCAGGTGGAGATAGAGAACACTGAAAGCACATGGTGTTCCTTGGCGCCCAGGCCCCTCTGCCTTCAGTATATGAAATTTCCAAAGCAAAGTGAATAAGAAAGGCAAAATAACAAACTTTCCTCACAGAGAACAAACGCCACTGAACTGGAGCAATAACCAAACAAAGGAGGGACGTTATCAACCTCCTGCAATAAAAACAGCATGTAGTAACTCTGATAGCTTGTCTTCAAGAACTCCTGATGAGATACAATGTCTGTATGCAACATCTGTACAAAAACTAAAGTCAGACAGGGAGGGATCATGGATTCATCTGCTGTGACTAAAGGAAAGAAATTTATCAAGGTAAGAACCTAATTTTCCCTTCCTTGTCATCAACAGCAAGCACCCACCTCTATATCTGGGGCTCCTGTCTTAATCAGGGTGACTGCTCGGGCATGCCTTCCTGCGGCTGGAAATCCTCCCCTGGCCGGTCCAGTGTGCCCCGGTCACCCCTCTGATCCACGGGCTGTGACCCCTTGCACTCTCCTGGAACTTCAACTAGGATTCTCCAGCCTTCACATATATGCAAATGTGACAGTCAACAAAATGCAAATTCAATTTATTAGACTATCTCCAGTCTTGTGGAAACCCCTTCTTTCCAGCAATTATTCACTTATCACAAGTTCTCTCACTGAGCCGATCTACTGTGGGGAATCTGGGTCTCAGTGTCTAACAGCCTCCACCCCTGGATAGGACACTCTTCATGCTCCACAACTTTATCGTCCTATCCTCCGCCCCACGGCTGTTAGTTGCTTTCACCTCACACAATACATCCTGTCACACACCCTGGCCACTGCCAGGTAAGTACCTCAAGGGGGGGTTGTGAGGGAACCTTCTCCTAACCCTTCCAGGAGCTCTCCAGCATGTTTCCTTCTTCACTTTCTCCCTCTGGTACTCCTCAGGCTCCGGTCATTGCATGTCTCCCCCCCCCCCCATCCTCTCTCTTTAGCTCCCCAGGAGGTACTGCTTATATAGGCCTGCTCCTAGCCCACCACATCCTTCCTGGGCCCCCCCTCCTAATACTGGAAGAATCCAGCACCTTCTGGGTGTCCTTCTCTCCACAGGCCTTAGCTTGGAGCTCCCTTTGATGACCCCTTCAGGACATTACCCTGATGTCCCCAATTGGAGCTCCCTCTAGGGACCATAAAATGGCATTTTTCTTATTACTGGTAGAAGAACGCCATCTAGCGGCCTCCTCAGGGTAGGGCAGTCCCTGTGTTTATCACACTACCCAGCCTAGAGACTGAAGAACTGAAACAACTCTGGCTGTGGCAAGTCGGCTTTCGTCTGCTGAATCCGCTCTGATGAGCCAGTCGTCAGGATAAGGGTGAACTCTGATACCCTCTCACCTGAGAAAGGCAGCCACCACCAACTTCACCTTGGAAAAAGTCCAAGGGGCAGTTGCTAGGCCGAAAGGCAATGCATGAAACTGGAAATGTTGGCTCAATACCGCAAACCGGAGAAACCGCTGATGCGGCGGCCAGATGGGAAAGCGAATGCTACATACCTGTAGAAGGTATTCTCCGAGGACAGCAGGCTGATTGTTCTCACTGATGGGTGACGTCCACGGCAGCCCCTCCAATCGGAACACTTTCTAGCAAAGTCCTTTGCTAGTCCTCGCGCGCCGATGCGCACCGCGCATGCGCGGCCGTCTTCCCGCCCGAACCGGCTCGTGCCGGCCAGTCTCATATGTAGCAAGACAAAAAGAAGGGAAGACACAACTCCAAAGGGGAGGCGGGCGGGTTTGTGAGAACAATCAGCCTGCTGTCCTCGGAGAATACCTTCTACAGGTATGTAGCATTCGCTTTCTCCGAGGTCAAGCAGGCTGCTTGTTCTCACTGATGGGGTATCCCTAGCCCCCAGGCTCACTCAAAACAACAACAACCAAGGTCAATTGGGCCTCGCAACTGCGAGGACATAACTGAGATTGACCTAAAAAATTTACCAACTAACTGAGAGTGCAGCCTGGAACAGAACAAACATGGGCCTAGGGGGGTGGAGTTGGATTCTAAACCCCGAACAGATTCTGAAGCACTGACTGCCCGAACCGACTGTCGCGTCGGGTATCCTGCTGCAGGCAGTAATGAGATGTGAATGTGTGGACAGATGACCACGTCGCAGCTTTGCAAATCTCTTCAATAGTGGCTGACTTCAAGTGGGCTACCGACGCAGCCATGGCTCTAACATTATGAGCCGTGACATGACCCTCAAGAGCCAGCCCAGCCTGGGCGTAAGTGAAGGAAATGCAATTTGCTAGCCAATTGGATATGGTGCGTTTTCCCACAGCCACTCCCCTCCTGTTGGGATCAAAAGAAACAAACAATTGGGCGGACTGTCTGTTGGGCTGTGTCCGCTCCAGATAGAAGGTCAATGCTCTCTTGCAGTCCAATGTGTGCAGCTGACGTTCAGCAGGGCAGGAATGAGGACGGGGAAAGAATGTTGGCAAGACAATTGACTGGTTCAGATGGAACTCCGACACAACCTTTGGCAAGAACTTAGGGTGAGTGCGGAGGACTACTCTATTATGATGAAATTTGGTGTAAGGGGCCTGGGCTACCAGGGCTTGAAGCTCACTGACTCTACGAGCTGAAGTAACTGCCACCAAGAAAATGACCTTCCAGGTCAAGAACTTCAGATGGCAGGAATCCAGTGGCTCAAAAGGAGGTTTCATCAGCTGGGTGAGAACGACATTGAGATCCAATGACACTGTAGGAGGCTTGACAGGGGGCTTTGACAAAAGCAAACCTCTCATGAAGCGAACAACTAAAGGCTGTCCTGAGATCGGCTTACCTTCCACACGGTAATGGTATGCACTGATTGCACTAAGGTGAACCCTTACAGAGTTGGTCTTGAGACCAGACTCAGACAGGTGCAGAAGGTATTCAAGCAGGGTCTGTGTAGGACAAGAGCAAGGATCTAGGGCCTTGCTGTCACACCAGACGGCAAACCTCCTCCATAGAAAGAAGTAACTCCTCTTAGTGGAATCTTTCCTGGAAGCAAGCAAGATGCGGGAGACACCCTCTGACAGACCCAAAGAGGCAAAGTCTACGCTCTCAACATCCAGGCCGTGAGAGCCAGGGACCGGAGGTTGGGATGCAAAAGCGCCCCTTCGTCCTGCGTGATGAGGGTCGGAAAACACTCCAATCTCCACGGTTCTTCGAAGGACAACTCCAGAAGAAGAGGGAACCAGATCTGACGCGGCCAAAAAGGAGCAATCAGAATCATGGTGCCTCGGTCTTGCTTGAGTTTCAACAAAGTCTTCCCCACCAGAGGTATGGGAGGATAAGCATACAGCAGACCCTACCCCCAAGTCCAGGAGGAAGGCATCCGATGCCAGTCTGCCGTGGGCCTGAAGCCTGGAACAGAACTGAGGGACTTTGTGGTTGGCTCGAGATGCGAAGAGATCTACCAAGGGGGTGCCCCACACCTGGAAGATCTGTCGCACTACGCGGGAATTGAGCGACCACTCGTGAGGTTGCATAATCCTGCTCAACCTGTCGGCCAGACTGTTGTTTACGCCTGCCAGATATGTGGCTTGGAGCACCATGCCGTGACGGCGAGCCCAGAGCCACATGCTGACGGCTTCCTGACACAGGGGGCGAGATCCGGTGCCCCCCTGCTTGTTGACGTAGTACATGGCAACCTGGTTGTCTGTCTGAATTTGGATAATTTGGTGGGACAGCCGATCTCTGAAAGCCTTCAGAGCGTTCCAGATCGCTCGTAACTCCAGAAGATTGATCTGCAGATCGCGTTCCTGGAGGGACCAGCTTCCTTGGGTGTGAAGCCCATCGACATGAGCTCCCCATCCCAGGAGAGACGCATCCGTGGTCAGCACTTTTTGTGGCTGAGGAAGTTGGAAAGGACGTCCCAGAGTCAAATTGGACCAAATTGTCCACCAATACAGGGATTCGAGAAAACTCGTGGACAGGTGGATCACGTCTTCTAGATCCCCAGCAGCCTGAAACCGCTGGGAATCTAGGGTCCATTGAGCAGATCTCATGTGAAGGCGGGCCATGGGAGTCACATGAACTGTGGAGGCCATGTGGCCCAGCAATCTCAACATCTGCCGAGCTGTGATCTGCTGGGACGCTCGCACCCGCGAGACGAGGGACAACAAGTTGTTGGCTCTCGTCTCTGGGAGATAGGCGCGAGCCGTCCGAGAATCCAGCAGAGCTCCTATGAATTCGAGTTTCTGCACTGGGAGAAGATGGGACTTTGGGTAATTTATCACAAACCCCAATAGCTCCAGGAGGCGAATGGTCATCTGCATGGACTGCAGGGCTCCTGCCTCGGATGTGTTCTTCACCAGCCAATCGTCGAGATATGGGAACACGTGTACCCCCAGTCTGCGAAGTGCCGCTGCTACTACAGCCAAGCACTTCGTGAACACTCTGGGCGCAGAGGCGAGCCCAAAGGGTAGCACACAGTACTGGAAGTGACGTGTGCCCAGCTGAAATCGCAGATACTGTCTGTGAGCTGGCAGTATCGGGATGTGCGTGTAGGCGTCCTTCAAGTCCAGAGAGCATAGCCAATCGTTTTCCTGAATCATGGGGAGAAGGGTGCCCAGGGAAAGCATCCTGAACTTTTCTTTGACCAGATATTTGTTCAGGGCCCTTAGGTCTAGGATGGGACGCATCCCCCCTGTTTTCTTTTCCACAAGGAAGTACCTGGAATAGAATCCCAGCCCTTCTTGCCCGGATGGCACGGGCTCGACGGCATTGGCGCTGAGAAGGGCGGAGAGTTCCTCTGCAAGTACCTGCTTGTGCTGGAAGCTGTAAGACTGAGCTCCCGGTGGACAATTTGGAGGTTTTGAGGCCAAATTGAGGGTGTATCCTTGCCGGACTATTTGGAGAACCCACTGATCGGAGGTTATGAGAGGCCACCTTTGGTGAAAAGCTTTCAACCTCCCTCCGACTGGCAGGTCGCCAGGCACTGACACTTGGATGTCGGCTATGCTCTGCTGGAGCCAGTCAAAAGCTCGTCCCTTGCTTTTGCTGGGGAGCCGAGGGGCCTTGCTGAGGCGCACGCTGCTGACGAGAGCGAGCGCGCTGGGGCTTAGCCTGGGCCGCAGGCTGTCGAGAAGGAGGATTGTACCTACGCTTGCCAGAAGAGTAGGGAACAGTCTTCCTTCCCCCCAAAAATCTTCTACCTGTAGAGGTAGAGGCTGAAGGCTGCCGGCGGGAGTACTTGTGGAATGCGGTGTCCCGCTGGTGGAGCTGCTCCACCACCTGTTCGACTTTCTCTCCAAAAATATTATCCGCACGGCAAGGCGAGTCCGCAATCCGCTGCTGGATTCTATTCTCCAGGTCGGAGGCGCGCAGCCATGAGAGTCTGCGCATCACCACACCTTGAGCAGCGGCCCTGGACGCAACATCAAAGGTGTCATACACCCCTCTGGCCAGGAATTTTCTGCACGCCTTCAGCTGCCTGACCACCTCCTGAAATGGCTTGGCTTGCTCAGGGGGGAGCTTATCCACCAAGCCCGCCAACTGCCGCACATTGTTCCGCATGTGTATGCTCGTGTAGAGCTGGTACGACTGAATTTTGGCCACGAGCATAGAAGAATGGTAGGCCTTCCTCCCAAAGGAGTCCAAGGTTCTAGAGTCCTTGCCCGGGGGCGCCGAAGCATGCTCCCTAGAACTCTTGGCCTTCTTTAGGGCCAAATCCACAACTCCAGAGTCGTGAGGCAACTGAGTGCGCATCAGCTCTGGGTCCCCATGGATTCGGTACTGGGACTCAATCTTCTTGGGGATGTGGGGATTACTTAATGGCTTGGTCCAGTTCGCCAGCAATGTCTTTTTGAGGACATTATGCATGGGTACTGTGGACGCTTCCTTAGGTGGAGAAGGATAGTCCAGGAGCTCAAATATTTCAGCCCTGGGCTCGTCCTCCACAACCACCGGGAAGGGGATGGCCGTAGACATCTCCCGGACAAAGGAAGCGAAAGACAGACTCTCGGGGGGAGAAAGCTGTCTTTCAGGAGAGGGAGTGGGATCAGAAGGAAGACCCTCAGAGACTCCTCGTCAGAGAAATATCTGATGTCTCCCACGAGGCCTCACCATCGGTGTCAGACACAAGTTCACGGACCTGTGTCTGCAACCGTGCCCAGCTCGACTCCGTGGAACCACGGCCACGGTGGGAGCGTCGAGAGGTAGACTCCCTCGTCCGCACCGGCGAAGCTCCCTCCGCCGACGTATTCGGGGAGCCTTCCTGGGAGGCTACTGCAGTCGGTACCGCACGCGGCAACGACGCCGGAGACCTCACCTCGGGCAATGGGCCAGCCGGCGCAAGCACCCCCGGTACCGGAGGGGTAGGGCGCAACAGCTCTCCCAGGATCTCTGGGAGAACGGCCCGGAGACTCTCGTTCAGAGCGGCTGTAGAAAAAGGCATGGAAGCCGATGCAGGCGTCGATGTCAGAGTCTGTTCCGGGTGTGGAGGCTGTTCCGGGCTGTCCAAAGGGGAGCGCATCGACACCTCTTGAACAGAGGGCGAGCGGTCCTCTCGGTGCCGATGCCTACTGGGTGCCGACTCCCTCGGCGACCCAGAGCTCTCGGTGCCGACACAGGAAGGGGACCGGTGACGATGCTTCTTCGACTTCTTGGGACGAAGCATGTCACCGGAGCTTCCCGGCACCGACGAGGAGGACGTAGAATCCAGCCGTCGCTTCCTCGGGGCCGAGACCGAAGGAGGTCGGTCTCGGGGGGGCTGTACCGCAGGAGCCCTCGGGATGGGGGGAGACCCACCCGAAGGCTCACCGCCACCAGCAGGGGAATGGACAGCCCTCACCTGCACTCCAGACGAAGCACCACCGTCCGACGACATCAGCAGACGAGGAGGTCTCGATAACACCGACGCCGACGCAGCCTTCCGATGTCGCCCCGATGCAGAGGGCCGATGCCTCGATGCACTCGATGCAATCGGGGGCGAAGATGAAGGTCCAGGCGCCGACGACGTCGAAGCAGTCGATACTCCCGGTGCCGATGCCGACGAAGAGCCCGAGAACAAAATGTTCCACTGGGCTAATCTCGCTACCTGAGTCCACTTTTGTAAAAGGGAACACAGACTACAGGCCTGAGGGCGGTGCCCAGCCCCCAGACACTGAAGACACGACGCGTGTCTGTCAGTGAGCGAGACTACCCGGGCGCACTGGGTGCACTTCTTGAAGCCGCTGGAAGACTTCGATGTCATGGGCGGAAAAATCGCGCCAGCGAGATCAAAACTCGAAATGGCGAAATGGCACCGCAAAAATAGGGGGAAGAAAAACTTCGACCGAGGCCTAAATAGGGCCTACCCCGACGACGAAAGAAAACTTACCGGGGCAAAGACTGGAAGTACGGGAAGGGAGAAAACCATAAAGGTCTCCTTCTGACACCCTTTTTTAAAATTTTTTTTAGAACAAAGTCGATAAACGACGCGTGAGGTCAACTTTGGGGCGCGAATGGCGAAACACGACCGTACCGAGCGGACAAAAGAAGACTGGCCGGCACGAGCCGGTTCGGGTGGGAAGACGGCCGCGCATGCGCGGTGCGCATCGGCGCGCGATGACTAGCAAAGGACTTTGCTAGAAAGTGTTCCGATTGGAGGGGCTGCCGTGGATGTCACCCATCAGTGAGAACAAGCAGCCTGCTTGTCCTCGGAGAATATGCAAATACACTTCATTGAGGTCAAGAGACGTGAGAAACTCTCCTGGCTGTACCACCGCAATGACGGAGCGCAGGGTTTCCATATGGAAGTGTCGCACTCCTAAGGCCTCGTTGACTCTGCGTAAGGAGTGGCCTAGTGGTTAGGGTGGTGGACTTTGGTCCTGGAGAGCTGAGGAACTGAGTTCGATTCCCACTTCAGGCACAGGCAGCTCCTTGTGACCCTGGGCAAGTCAGTTAACCTTCCATTGCCCCATGTAAGCCGCATTGAGCCTGCCATGAGTGGGAAAGCGCGGGGTACAAATGTAACAAAAAAAAGTCGAGGATAGGTCTGAACTTTCGAGGCAACACAAAATAGATGGAGTAGCAACCGCAGCCGCGTTCAGTGGGAGGAACCGGAACCACCCTCTGAGCTTCAGCAACACCTGCAAGGTCTCGTTTACCGCCGCTCGCTTGACGGCAGTGCTGCATCGGGACTCCAAAAACGCGTCTCCCACCGGGGCAGCAAATTCTAGTCGGTAACCTTCTCTGATCAGGTCCAGAACCCACTGAGCCGAAGTAATCTTGGTCCACTCCTTGAGAAAGAGGGAGAGACGACCCCCTACTGTGGGAACCGACGAGTGGACCGGCACCCCATCATTGTGGAGGACGCCCCTGAACTCCTGGACTTTGCCCGGACGCCGTAGCGCATTTGTCCGAACAAAAGGAGTTCCTCTGCTGGAAACGGGTACGTTGATCAAACCTCACAGAGCGCCCCGGGTGATACCTGCGAGCTTCGCAAAAACGTGGCCTGGAAGAGGAGGGAAAAGAAGAACTTTTGGAAGAAGGCCTCAGCCTATCTTCAGGCAACCGTTGGGACTTAGAGTCCCCTAGGTCCTTAACAATCTTCTCCAAATCCTCCCCAAATAAAAGAAGGCCCCGAAAGGGTAACCTCACCAGCCTTTGTTTAGAGGCCATGTCAGCCACCCAATGCCAGAGCCAAAGAAGGCGACGGGCAGAAACCGCCACTGACATCTGCTTAGCCGAAGCTCTGATCAGATCATAAAGGGCATCAGCCAAAAAAAGACAGGGCAGACTCCATACGAGGGCCGAACTCAGCGAGGGAACCCGCTCCATCGGCGGGCTGCTCAACCGCCTGCTGCAACCAGGAAAGCCAGGCCCGAGCTGCACAGAAACTGCAAATAGCTGCCCATAAGGACAGGCTCGAGATTTCAAAGGACTTCTTCAGCGCAGATTCCAGCCGCCGGTCCTGCATATCTTTCAAAGCGACCCGTCCCTCCACCGGGAGAGTAGTCTTTTTAGTCACAGCCGTGACTAACGCATCCATTTTAGACATCCCAAAGAGGGCCAACTGACTTTCACTCAGAGGGTAAAGGTGACACCTAGCCCTGACCACCTTCAAGGGACCATCAGGCTCTTGGATGGAAGCATGCAGGGGAAAAACCCGAGAAGGCTTCTTAGTACTAACCATCCGAGGATTAATAGAAGAGAAGCACCCTTGTCAGGATCTTCAATACAAAGGGCCTGTAAGGCATCAGAAATGAGAGCTGGCAGCTCGTCGTGGTGGAAAATCCGAACTGCTTTAGGGTCATCCAACTCCTGTGGCAAGCAGCCACCCTCATCTGGATCATCAGTCCGTGAGGGCCTGCCAGACCCCTCAGACTCCCCAAAATTAGACCACGGGGGAGAAAAGGGTGAAGAGTCCCCCTCAGATGGGGTATTCACTCGTCTACACTTAGTGTCAGCGAAAAGTTCGGGGGAAGAAATAAAGTCTCCAGCAGAAGCTGGGCTATCAAGAACTGGAGGCAACCCAGTCCGAAAGGAATTGTCAGGAGCCTCAGGCAGTGCTCTTTTTAACATAAAAGCCTTATGCATCAGCAGCACAAATTCAGGGGAGAAAAACTCACCCTGTGCATCCGCCCCCACATTGGGGGACATGGAGGCAATAGCTCCTCTAGAAACCTCGAAACGAGGCGTCCCCCTGCACTCAGACCCCTCCGCAACCACGAGGGTCGAGTCACGCGGAACCTCCAAGATAGTGCCCGCTGCCAACTCTGTCAGGTGGGAAGAATCACTGCCCGCCATGCTCGTGCCAGCATTAGCATCTAGGCAGCATGTGCTGCAAAGCCCCACTGCTGATCTGCGTTTCCCACAGTGGGAGCAGCGCTTAACCCCTTCAGCAGCCATCAAATACAGAAAACAAAATGACGCCTTTATGCCAAAACTTACCCCGCACAGAGCGCTGTCAGTGGGAAACTCCCCAGAGGAGCTGGGCACCACTCTCACCTCAGGAGACCAAGTCAAACGAACTTCGGTCAAGCTGAACCGAACCAGGAGCTCTGGAGAAAGCCTCAGAAATCGCCACGCTGAGAAAGCGAGACTCTCTCTTTTTTTTTTTCATTGTGAAGAAAGTTAGAGGCAGGCAGCCACAGAGGAACTCTGGGAGGAGGGGGAATGGGGTAAGGCAGGGACAGGGAAAACCAAGTATGCCCTTAAAGTGGGCACCACCAGCCACAACAACACCCGCTCTACTGGCAAAGCACAGGAGCCACCCCAGGCAGAAATCCAGGAGCTGAGAAAGCGATGTCCACACCTGCTGGAAGATAGAGATATACTGAAGGCAGAGGGGGCTGGGCGTCCAGGAACACCATGTGCTTTCAGTGTTCTCCATCTCCACCTGCCGGTAGGCGGATACAACCCATCAGTTAATGGCTTCATCTGCTGTTGATGACAAGGAAGGGAGCCCTTACCACCACCTAAATAGGTGGCGGTAAGGGATCCCAGCAGTAATTGCGCTAATGGGAAAATTAGTGTGTGGCTATTTTTTAAAAAGCCGTGGCTATTTTTCAGCCACGCTAGAAAGTGGCTGGAGTGTGCGGCAAGCCCATGCGCTAACCACAGCACCGGCCACTTTCTAGTGCACCTTAGTAAAAGGACCCCTAAAGAATCTAAAACAGCATGTAGAAAAGTTATAAACAGCTTTACAATTCGCACAGCCTACTTCAGAAAAGCAAGCCTTAGTTTTTTCATGTTCTTTTTTATGAGATGAGTAGGCAAAGAAAATTATGTAAAATATTTTCACACACATTTTTAAAATATTGTAATTTGAAGGCATATATATGTATATGCTTTTTCTTCTGTTATTCATAACATTATTATGCTATAGGTGTGGAGTATGTTGTCTCTTTGAGGTGTGTGATTTTTTTAAAGTTATTATAAGGATTTTGTATGCTTAATGCTGTAGGGTTAAATCCTCCCTTATTTTAATCTTTATGGCTGCTCAGGAACAAAAGGGTGAAGTCAGCTCAGGTCACTCAAGATCCGTAGTGGCCTAAGTGAGACCCTGGACCAACCCCCACCCCTACCTAATCCTAATTGAAGCCCTTAGCTCCCCAGACCCCAGAATCCCTCATCAATCTCTAGAAGTAGGGAAGCAGGAGTAGTGCCACTGACTGCTGGCACTGGTGCTGACATCATCCATTGGCAGTGTCTGACCCCTAATGGTGTGTCAGGATGCATCACTAGGGGTCAGTCTGCCAAATAAGGCAGTGTTGTGGGGTATGGACTACACTGGAGGCTCTCTGATTGAAGGCATCCCTGAATTAGGTTACTCCCTCCTAGGGTTGCCAACTGGATCAAGATTCACCTGACAGGGTTGATCCAGTCCTGAGTTTACCTCATTGCATGCAGTGACTTGTGGTTCTTATTTCCCCATTGTATTCCATAAAAAAAAAAACAAGACTACAAGTTCCTGCATGCAATGGGATAAACCCAGTTTCATTTTTATCTATGTATTTCTATTTTTAGTTTGTGGTTACTTATTCTATACTTTATGAGGGGCTACCTCTATTCATGTGTGAAAAAGGCCAGGTATTCTGTTAGCATCAAGTGTTTGTGTAGGACTGATCTGTACTAATTTAGCTTGGTGTCACGCTTCGCGCCTGTCACGAACAGTGAGCCCTTGGACCACTACCGACAGCCGGCAGTGGCAGGAGAACCCCTCAACCAGGCAGCAAGACACAGACCGGACAGGAACAGCAGGACAGAAGAAGCACTAGAGGCAACACAAACTGGACCAGGCAAGGCAGGGGCCCTAGACTTCACCTGCACTTAGCCGCTATTCACCAGGAGTTGAGCCCCTGGCTGCAGGCAGCTGGCAGGACTTACCGGACCGGGCAGAGCTGGACTGGAACAGCTACACAGGCCGTGATCAGGAGAAACGTCCACGAGTCAAGCAAGGTCTTGGCGGGCAGCAGCAGTAGAATAATCCAGTGAGCAGGCCGGGTCCTGGCCGGGCAGCAAGCAGAGGGAAAACCAGTAAACAATCCGGGTCGAGGCAGGCAGCAAGCAGAAGAAGAATAAGTCAGAAAACAAGCAAGGTCTAGCTGACACGAGAAGTAGCAATATAGCACTGCAACAAAACTCTCACAGACTAAGACTCCACTGAGGACCTCTGTTGCAAGGCAAACTAGAAAGCTACCAGGTGGCTAATAAAGGCAAACAACAAGGGCGGTCACTCGGTACGGGTACTGCTTAGTTCCAAAAAGTTCCAAGACATACTGGAGGGCTGGAAGATCTGGACCGGACCGGAGTAACCTCTGGAACATGGGAAACAGCCAGCAGTCAGTCCATGGCAGTCACCAGATCCCGCCACCAGGTGGCCGTATGAATGAGAGCAGGAAGCATAGGCACTATCGTAACACTTTTTTTTTTGTTACATTTGTACCCCGCACTTTCCCACTCATGGCAGGCTCAATGCGGCTTACATGGGGCAATGGAGGGTTAAGTGACTTACCCAGAGTCACAAGGAGCTGCCTGTGCCTGAAGTGGGAATTGAACTCAGTTCCTCAGTTCTCCAGGACCAAAGTCCACCACCCTAACCAATAGGCCACGAGAGCATGTGACCACAGTCCCACAGTATGTCTTGTTTACTTAAACAGAGAAGCATTCTGTAATTTTCCCTAGCTCTGAACATGAGTTCTGAGCCTAATAAAAAGGGGAGTTTCTTTCAGTGAAATTGGGAGATCCACTGTAACATACGTACTGCACAGAGGATCTGTTCCTGGTCTAAAAAGCTCCTGGCTTTCGCTTTAACACCCCCCCCCCCCCCCAGCTGATGTTAAGAGCCTGGATGATGTAAGGACCAGTGATGTTGTATGTATAGTGCATGTATTGCTTCCTTTCCTGGTCTAAGAACTCTTAGCATTGCTTAGATGTAGAGACCAGTGATGTAATGATTGTTTATAGCTAATCATTGTGTTTATATAGCTAACCATTGTATATACCTTAATCATTGTAGAATTTAGCACCTCAAAACAAAAAAACAAAAAGGCACACAACTGCTTACAAAACAGTATATAAAAAACAACAATGTTAATGCATATCAGTTCAGTTGGAAGTAGCAGATAAGTGGAACTAGATTTTTGGAATAACAGTTCTCATCCCACTATTAGTGTATACTAGGAAAAAATGCCCGTTTCTGAGCGGAATGAAACGGGCGCTAGCAAGGGGCCCCCTCCCTCTGTCCCTCCGAGCTACTTGCCTTGTTCGCTGTGGCGTTTCCGTTTCGGCCCTCGTCGAGTGTCATAGCTCCGCCCTCGACGTCATGACGTTTTGACGCGAGGGCGGTGCAGACACTCCAGTGCACACCGGATATCTCGGGCGCCTCAACTTCCGTGGAGGCTTCAGAACGTTGGGGTTGCCTTTTATATAGAGAGATGATATATTTATATACACTTTTCATAGTTTGTACCCCTGACGCAGCCTGACGGTGAAACGTGGCCACGTCGGGTATTGTTCCAATAAATGCATTTGATTCCACTGCTTTGTTGAATTTAGCACCTCTTATAAAGGTTTCATTTATCTAATATGAATTCAAAAGAATCCACGGTAATTACTGAGTAGTCTGTGTCAGTGGGACAGGCTGTAAATCCATAGCAGTACAAGTGAGGAAACAAGGCAGTGGCCGTGGCCAGAAGGATGCTAGGCTGCATAGAGAGGGGTCAAATCAGAAAGACATAGCCAGGTTTTGACATCAGGGAGCGCAAACTTTTGTAAATTAGGCACTGGTCAGTGTTGGAAAGGCGGCAGTGCTGCTATTGTTGCTCAGATGCAGTGACTGTGGCCAGCAATGATTAAAACAGACTGCCTTTGCTGCATCCCACCTACAAGGAAAATGGAAGTTACATCAGGAGGTGGGAGGAAGCAGAGGTCCCGGGACCGGCCAGAACAGGCAGCCTGTCTTCTTAACTGCAAGTAAAATTATTAAAATTGTGGCCATCACCTCAGGAACACTCCATCCACCAGTAGAAACTTTGTTTAAATCAGATGGAGTTTTATTTGTGTGGTGACTCTACAGGATATGGAGCCCAATAGTCCTGAGCATTTTTATTTTTGGTGACAAGGGCCCCCAAAGGCAGCCCTTGCCCCAGACCCTACTTTCAAATAGAGCCAGACAGTTTATGAAATAACTCAAAACCCTGCAAAAAAAGACACTAAAACCTATACAGAAAACTTACCACACCATATCAGTCCTAATCCACCTATGAAATGCTAGTACTATAAATATTACGCTGAGCCCTAGAGCACCAATATACCTGCTACTAGGAAACTGGAACAAGCTGGACTGTTACAGATTCTTACAGACACCACATACTAGCAGAATCCTTCACCTCAGCTGCACATGTAGAATATGGTCAGACCCTTACTTGATACAAAATAGGGGACCACAAAAAAACATGCAGACAAAAACTGAAATGAAAACACCCCCCTCCTCCATCCATGAAATGTACACTCTATAAGCAGGCAATATTGGTGAAAGAGAAACAGAAATGTATTGTCCCCTGTACTTTGCAACATAAACATAGAAAAAAAAATGTACATTTTACAAAGCAGGCATACCTCAGTATGTATCTTCTACCTTTGTTGTCTATGAATTTTATTTTTCTAATTAGGCTGGACCCAGTCTCTTTTCCACTTTCCAGTCTTCTCCCAAATTCTTTTCCAGGTTGGCCTTTCCATTTCTTCTCTCGTCTCTTGTCTTCTTCCTTTCTTTCTTTTCATCTGTCTGGCACTGATCTTTCGTTCTATGTTTCCCTACCCCCACACACATACGCACTTTTCTGTTCTCTGCATTTATATCCACCTGTTAGTAAAATCCAACTAGAGGGTGATAGAAAGGGAGAATGACAGTAAAATCCGTCATTCTCCCTTTCTATCACCCTCTAGTCTCCTTTTCACTTCTCTTCTTGTCACGTCTGTGGTCGTGATCCCTCTCAGGCTTACCGTATTTCTGGCGGTCAGCTTCTAAGCTGGCTTCTGTCTGGTCTTTCTAAGTTAGCTCTGTCTCTGTATGCTGGCTGCTTCCAGCATGGCTCTGATTTCTCCACTACACTGCACCTGTGTGTGTTAAGCCTCTCTGTGCTTCAGAATGCTTTCTGCCTGTGTCTTGGTTTGTGCTCCCCTCGCCCTCTTGTGGCCAGAACCGGTGGCTGCCATAGACTGTCTTGCTGTCCCTACCCATTCCAGGCTTCAGCTCAGTCCGGTCCGGATCTTCCAGGCTGCCAGACTTTGCCTTTCTTGTTTGAGCCTGCACAGCACCTGTAGCTGCCTTGTGATTGTTGCAGTGAGTCTCAGCTGCTGCTGGGCTTAGCCATTTGGAAACTTCTGTGTTTGCCTTTGCATCGCCTAAAGTCCCTGGTATGCTGGTGTGCGCTGTGCACTTCTGCCTAGTCCAGTTTATTGTCTGAGATTCTTGCCTGTTTCTAGTATAGTCTTTGTGTAGTTTATCTTGTACTGTATTGCTTGTTCCCAGTCTTGTTTCTTGTTTGCATTTCTCTGTCTAGTTCTTGGTTGTCT
Source organism: Microcaecilia unicolor (assembly GCF_901765095.1). NCBI lineage: Eukaryota > Metazoa > Chordata > Amphibia > Gymnophiona > Siphonopidae > Microcaecilia > Microcaecilia unicolor. The sequence continues at coordinate 458,976,501 of NC_044032.1, read as the reverse complement.
GTGTTTCTTGTTTAGTGGCTGCCTGGCAGATTTCAGTCTTGTCTCTTGTCTATCAGTATTTGTTCCCTGTTTTAGTGGCTGCTCTGCAGCTTTCCGTCTTGTCTCTTGTCTGTCAGTATTTATACCCTGTTTTAGTGGCTGCTCTGCAGCTTTCAGTTCCTGACCCTTTTCCTATCCCCTTCCTGCCTAGTGGGTATCCAGTTCCTGCCCTGTCCGGTAAGTCCTGCCGGCCACCTGCACCCAGGGGCTCAACTCCTGAGGAACGGTGGTCAAGTGCAGATGAAGTCTAGCTGTCCCTGTTACAGTTCTGTCTTATCCCTGTGTGGGGTGGTTTTGCCTGCCGCTCCTCGGCAGTGGCCCAAGGGCTCACGAACCCAGTTCCTGCCAGGAAAGCCTGACACTTCTACCTATTGGCTTTTCCTATCTTCTTCTCATTCTCTCTCCAACATTCCCATTGCCCCCCCCCCCCAATATCCTTATCTACCCTCCACTGCCTCCTATCCCCTCACCAGATCCAGCTCCATCCCTATATCTCCTTCCTTCCTTTGCTTCCAGACCATTCTTCTGTCTCTTACCCTTTACCTCATGTCCTATTGCCTATCTTTCACCATCTTTTTAAACCCCTTTCACCATCTTTTGAAAATCATTTCCACCCTCACTTAGCCATGTCAGAGACTCATATCCCTCACCAGTACCCCATCCCTTTTCGTTGCCTCTTATCCTCTCCAGTCTTACAGATCATTCGTAGCAAACTTCATCCCCTTTTCTTGCCCACTGTCAGACCTGTGAGTTCTTGTACCAAGTAGAGCGCTGCCGAGCCCGGTACTCGGACCAGGTTCTGCTTGGCGGCTGGACAACCCCGGGTTTCACCTGCGCTGACTGCCGTTCCCCAGAGGTTGAGCCCCTAGGTGCGGGCGGCCTGCAGGGCTTACGAGATGGAGCAAGAAGCGGGGTGATGAACGTGACGGCAAGACAGGCAGCATGCAAGAGAGTGATCCAGGTACAGGCAGTCAGTAGGCAGGCAGCAGACACAAGAGTAATCCAGGTACAGGCAGACACGAGAGTAATCCAGGTACAGGCAAGGTCAGTAGGCAGGCAGCAGACACAAGAGTAATCCAGGTACAGGCAAGGCCAGTAGGCAGGCAGCAGACACAAGAGTAATCCAAGTGCAGGCAAGGTCAGTAGGCAGGCTGCAGACACAAGGGTAATCCAGGTACAGGCATAGTCAACAACGAAGAACAAAGTAGAGGAGAAGCATGCTACTGAGCAAGTAACACCTACCAAAGTAGAAGCCGAAGCAAGGAGTCTAGGGAGAGCTCAGCTGATAAAGTGCTGGCATCTGACATCAGCAGGGAGAAGGGGCACAGCCATAGGACAAGAGCAGGGAAAGGAGGAACCGGAAGACCAATAGGAGAGAAGCAAGGGAAGGCAGGCAGAGGCAGACCCAGGTGGGTGGAAGCAAAGCAATCAAGGAGCCTGGAAGCCAAGCAGAGAGAGAGCAGAACCAGGTGCATGGAAGCAAAGCAATCAAGGAGCCTGCAGCCAGAGAAGAAGTACACACACATGGCTCAGGGCTGTGCCAGTCAAGTGTGCGTGTCGACGGGACCCTGCGCAGCCCGAGGACGCCGCTTGCGTTGAGGTAGGGGGCATGACACTCTCTTCTCTTATCTCTCATTTCACACTCTCACTCATTCTCCCAACCCATCAACATATTCCTATTCACAACTACCAATTGCCAAGTGCTCACTGTTCCCTCAAAATTCCCACTCCATCTTTTCTATCTATAATTTCTTGCTCTGTTCCTCAACCCTCATTCAATCACCAAGTCCCAGTCATCTTCTGCTCTGTTTTCCTTCTCTCCCTGTCCCCTGGTCCCATTCCATCTTCTGCTCTGTTACCCTTCTCTCCACCTCTACCCCCTAGTTCCATTCATCTTCTTCTCTGTTCTGTACCCTCCATCCCATCTTCAGCTCTATTCACCTTCTCCTCCTCCCTAAGTGCCATCCATCTTCTACTCTGTACCCCCTGCCCCCGAGTGCCATTCAACTTCTGCTGTTTCTAGATCTCCTCTCCAGTTGACATTTTTTCTCACTGTATGTCCACCATCATTCCCTCTGTGTCCCCATCTTTCCTATAAAGCATCTCCTCTCTGTGCCTCTGTCCCCTCCCCTCCCCACTTCCCTGCATTCTGGTATTTCTCATCTTCCCTTTCCTCACTCATAGTCTGGCATCTCTTTTACTCTTCCTCCCCCCACTGAGGTCTGGTATCTCTATCATCCTTTCTTCCTCCTCTTTGCCAGTCCTCCAGTGTTTATATGGCTACCAGCAGCGCCAGCAAGTAAAGCAAACTGCTTCTGTCTGGCCCCACAAGCGTTCCCTTTGCTGGGTCCCGCCTCCTCTGACATGACTTCCTATGTCAACATAGGTGGGACACAGCAGAGGAAATGCTTGTGGGGCCAGCCAGAGGCAGTTTCTTTTACTTGCTGACACTGCCGGCAGGCATAGAAATACTGGAGGACCACCGAGGAGGAGGAGGAGGAGGAGGAGGAAGAGGAAAAGGCCAAGAGAGATATAGGACTGTACAGGACAGGGGAAAGAGGGAGAAATGCTGGATCACATATTGTGTAACTCCCCGTGCGACCCTGTAGTGATACCCAGGCCAGTGGTTCTCAACTTTGTTTCAGTCAGGACACACATCATGGATGATGCTTGCATGCATTACACACTGTATACATGATCCTCATGGACCTTGGTCTGATATAGTACATCAGTTCTTATATATTAAATGTAAACATGCTCTGCGTCCACAAAAACCTTATCTCCCCTACAACAACAGGTGCAAATCATAACTAGCACATTTTCTCCATGAAAGTTACTATATAATTTTTTTTTTTAATTACGATTCTCACATCATCTCAATAATAGCAAAATAAATCTCTCCACTACCAGGCACATTGTGAAATAACACAAAACCTGAAAAAATCCTAACTCGACATACATGTAGTAAATCTGCTATAGAACAGTAGCACTGATTTAAACACGAATCCTACTTAACACACAGCACTACAAATATTACACAGGGCCCTAGAACACCAATACATCTACTACTGGTAAAACAGAACAAGTGAGACTGCTAAAATGTTCTACGTAGAAACTACTTGCCCACAGAATACCACACCTTGGTCACACACCAAATACAGAACAAGGGATCACAAATTAGAAATATAAAGGTAAAAACTGAATTGGGAACCACAAGAATTCAAACTAGGCATGTTCCACAACATGGGCAAAATGAAAACAAAATGTATTTCCTCTTCTACTGAAAAAAAAAAAAAAATTACAAAGACATCTGTGATGCACATTTCCCAAAGCTAACATATTCAAATAAATAAAACACTTTTTTTCTATTTTTGTTGTCTGGTTATTTTATTTTTCCAAGCACGTTGGTCCCAGTTTCTGTTAGTCTGGTTGTGAGCTCTTGGGCCCCGGCCGAGGCCTAGTATAGGGGTTAGACCAAGGCCGAGGGTGGGCCAAGCAGGCACTACACACTACCCCAGCTACCAAGCCCTGTACACACACAAGCAGCAACCAACTTGCACCTCAGAAAAGGGAAGATAGGGCAATCAGGAGGGCCTCACAGACTATCTGGAACCGATTCACTCAGAATTCAAGTATGCGGGCCTCATGGCCTAACTGGAACCGACTCATACTTATGGAGGGGAGAAAGAGACTAAACAAGGGGTCCCCCACGGGGACCAGAGCACCAGCAACACCCTCGGTGCTGGTAATCAAGGAGAAAGGGAAGCATACACAGAAACACGTGAAGCTGTAGCCCACCACACACAAAGAAAGTGGGGGACTGTAATATAAGATACTGTAGGCAGAGACCCTCAGCAAACAGGGAAGGGAAAAGTCCACAAAATGGAGTGCGGAACCTAACACACACACCAGCACAGAAAGGGACAGTGCTCTGTAATACAGGAGGTAGTACAGCAAAGAAAGGACTGAAACAGTCACAAAGGGAAGACTGTAGTAAACAGATAACTGCCAGAAGCAGAGAAGCTCTGCAGACAAAGGGTTAAACCAAGCTCAGCACACAGACAGCAACTAGAGGCAGGGAACACTGCAGACAATGGGTTAATCGGGAGTACACTGAAAAACAAACAACCCCCATGGAGAGAAACAAAGGGCAGGGCCTGCCAAGCAGAAATCTCCTTCCCTTCAACTCCCCTCCCTTAGTCCAGCACCTCTGTTCCCCCTCTCTTTCCCCGCTGCCACCATCAATCCCCCTCCCCGAGTCCAGCACCCTCTGTTTCCCCTCTCTCTCTCTCCCTGCTGCTGCCACCCACCACCAACACCACCCTCCAGACCATCAAGCCTGCTTTGTTTAGCAGTCACTGCAGTGATAACACGCTGCCTGAGCCGGCGTTGGATCCATGCCTCAGGTTTAAGGGAACTCTGAAGGAAGGGAAGCAAAACAAATGAACTGGAACAGAACGAGGAGGAACTCACCACACAGCACCAGAGCAAACAGAGAAACCCAGGTGTAGTGAGAGAGGTAATTAGACACACGTAGGCAGCAGCCGGCAGACAGAGACAGAGCAATAGAAAGCTGCAAGCCAGGAAAGGAGTAACAACTCCACACTAGCAGAGCAAAGATAAGGCTTCAGCAGGATTGGAGAAACCGCCAAAGCAGAGGTTGAAGTAGATCAGACTGACATCAGCTCAGCCTCTGACGGACCAATCAGGAGTGGTTCCAACCATTCCCCTGTCTGACTAGCAGAATTCTAACAGAATCATAACAGTTTCTTCTTTTCTGTTTTCCTGTCTGTCTTCTGCTCTCTTTCCAGTGGGTGTGGTCCATTTGTCCTTTCTCCATTTCCCTCTTATCTTCTTCTACTCCCTCACTATATCTGTCTCTTACACATTTCCTCTTTCTGTTTTCTTTCTCTCCCCTCAGATTTTATCTTCTCACTCTTCAGTCCTCCACCTATATTTCTCTTACCAGTACCTATCAACTTTCCATCTTCTCCTCTCACTCCTATCTCTCTTGTCTCACTCCTTCCCTAGTCTCATATTCCCTTGTTTTTCACCCACTCCCCATTATACAATTCTACCTTCTGTACTTACCATCCTCCTCTCACTCATCTCTCCTTGAGAACCTCCATGGTCTCTCCCTACATTGTTCCACCATGCCATTATCTCCCTTTCCTCTCCCTTCTTATATCCTTGTAGACCCTTGTCCCCCCAGCCCCTCTCTCTCCTCCACCACTATGGCCCAGCATTTCCCTATTCCCTCTCCCTGTCCCCTCCACCCCTATGGTCCAGCATGTCATCCCCTCTCTTTGTTCCCTCCACCCCTATGGTCCAGCAGTTCCCTGTCCCTTCTCTCCCCCTTTCCTTATTGTGCTAGGAGACATGGCTACACAAATCCTCAATACCATGTGCCTTCCAGGTTGTATAGACAGCAAACTGCACACCAGAAGTGCAAGCTTGCTAAGTGTACACAATCTAGGAAGGAACCAAGCCATCAGGGTTTGTGTAGCTGCATCTCCTGTGGGCCCAGCATATTTCCCCTTCTCTTACTCACTCTCTCCCTCCTCCTCCTCCTATGGTCTGCCATCTTCCTGTTCTCTTCCCGCTTTCAATCTTTATAACACCAGGCTTCCCAAGGCAGGTTACAATAGTTAAGATAACATAGTAACATAGTAGATGACGGCAGAAAAAGACCTGCATGGTCCATCCAGTCTGCCCAACAAGACAACTCATATGTGCTACTTTTTGTGTATACCCTACTTTGATTTGTACCTGTGCTCTTCAGGGCACAGACCGTATAAGTCTGCCCAGCACTATCCCCGCCTCCCAACCACCAGCCCTGCCTCCCAACCACCAGCTCTGTTGAAGAAAAAAGTTGAACCCATCAGGAAACAGGATATCCTCACTGAAATTTGGCCATCTGTACTGTATAGAACAGTGTAGGAAAATTAGCACAAAATACAGAGTTTATTAGTGCTGTTTCTACCAGCTACAATAATCTTTTAAGCTGATATTCAATTGTTATTTCATGATATTTATATCTACATATGGGAAGCTTTCAAATAAATTAAAAAGCTGTCAAATAAGTAAAAACATTAAAACAAAACTTTTGTCCTCCACCATTTAAGGCACTCCCTATCCAACTGGAACAGCTTTAGACGTTTTACAGATGGAGCATGAATAGGTAGTTCCTTATTTCTAATAATCAGTTTTTGCTATTGTTTTCAATAGCATTTGCTATTGTTTTGGGTCAAAAGGCTAGATAGCCTCACCTCATCTCCTGTTTTATCTAATCTCCTTGCCTTCAACTCCCCTCCCTGAGTCCAGCACCTCTGTTCCCCCTCTCTTTCCCCGCTGTCAACATCAATCCCCCTCCCCGAGTCCAGCACCCTCTGTTTCCCCTCTCTCTCTCTCTCTCCCTGCTGCTGCCACCCACCACCACCACCACCCTCCAGACCATCAAGCCTGCTTTGTTTAGCAGTCACTGCAGTGATAACACGCTGCCTGAGCCGGCGTTGGAGCCATGCCTCAGGCTTAGACACAAGTGCTCCTGTTTACGCGAGGGTGGGACATGTAAGCGGAAGGAAGGATCTGATGCCAGCTCAATCAGGCAGCGTGTTATTGCTGCAGGGGCTGCTAAACAAAGTAGGCTTGATGGTCTGGGAGAAGGGGTGGGGTGGAAGAGGGAGAACAGAAAGTGTTGTTGGACTTGGGAAGGGAGGCATGCTGTGGAATGGTGGGGTGGGAAGGAAAGGAAGAGAGGAGAAAGTTACTGCAAATTTAAAAAAAAATCGTTGCTGCAGTGTGCCGGACCCACCAGTTAAGAACTGCACAGGCACCATTTAAAAAAAAAATCCATTTGGGGGAACGACTGCTCCCCCTGCGCCCCCCCTAGATACGCCACTGTCTAACCAGCAGAAGAAAGGAGATATTGATGCCCATGTACAAGCCGTTGGTGAGGCCCCACTTGGCGTATTGTGCTTAGTCTTGGAGGCTGTATCTTGCTAAGGATGTAAAAAGACTTGAAGTGGTTCAAAGAAAAGCAACAAAAATGGTATGGGGTTTGTGTAGCAAGACATATGAGGAGAGACTTGATGACCTGAACGTGTATACCCTAGAAGAAAGGAGAAACAGGGGTGATATGATATAGACATTCAAATATTTGAAAGGTATTAATCCACAAACAAATCTTTGCCAGACACAAGAAGGTGGTAGAACTAGAGGACATGAATTGAGGTTGGGGGGGGGGGGGTGCCTACTCAGGAATAATGTCAGGAAGGGTGGTAGATTCCTGGAATGCCCTCCCGTGGGAGATGGTAGAGATGAAAACAGTAATGGAATTCAGAATTGTGTGGGATAAACACAAAGGAATCCTGATTAGAAGGAACAGATCCAAAGAAGCTTAGCGGAGATTAGGTGGCAACACCGGTAATTGGGAAGCAAAGTTAGTGCTGGGTAAACTTCTACAGTTTCTGCTCTGATCATGGCTGGTCAGATTCAGCTTCAGAAGCTGGAGAACAAGACCAATGCTGTGCATGTACAAAAAAAGGAATAGCGGGACTAGCATGGGGTTACACACAAAAAAAAACAGACCTATACATAAGATCACTGAAAGATATAGGAATCTCTGGATAACAATCTGTAATAGAAATACAAAGATGTGTTGTTAAACTATAAGTAGAATAGAGGAGAGATTGTGTCACCTATAGTGGAAGGAAATCTTATATAAGTGAAAAAAAATGGGGTACAGAGTACAGATGTAGTGATCGATGCAAGGAAAGAACCAAGGGCAAAATAAGGGAATGATAAGTCTAATGTCATGGATTCAAGGATAGTGAGCCCTTGGACCGCAGTCGGAGCTGAGGCAGACAAGTCACCTGGGCTGGCACGAGGCAGAACAAGACAGGACTAGGTAAGGCAAGACTGGACTAGATAAGACAGGACTAGAATAAACCAGGAGACTAGACAAAGCAAGGCAGAGGTAACAAAGTACAATAGACAAAACAAGAACCGGATCCAGATGAGGCAAGGAAAGCAAGGCAAAGGGGCAGAACTGAAACCCAGACAGGACAAGGCAAGATTCGGAACTAGACTAAAACTGGGACTGGGACCCAGGCAATACAAGGCAAGGCAGAACAAGGCAACACACAGAACTAGCTTAAAACTGGGTCCGGAGAGGTCACGTGATGCAGTAGAGGAGAGCGGCAGCACGTTGCTTCTTCTCCTCCTGGGCCCTTCCTGGTCCTTCAATCCAAACCGCATGAAAGGTGAATAAATGGACGGGGAACAGCGCATACAGAAGCGGATAGTATATGGATTCCTTTGTTACTCGCACGGAGACGGGCATGCCAAGTAAGACAGGAAAAAAGGATCAAGTGAAATCACGCGGGCCTCTGGAAGCAAAGATGGCGCGGAGCCCGGGGGCAGAGCCGCCACTGTTTAGTGAATCGCAACTGCAACAAATAACAACCGCAGTGAAAAACGCGACGGACCCACAGTTCACCCAGTTATCGCAACAAATGGCGGTAATGAAGAGAACACTGGATGACACTGTGCACCTCACAGGAGATCTAGAAAATTGGGTGGCAGAGACGGAAGAGCGGGAAACGGCCATGGCGACATCGGTACAAGCCCTTCAAAAACTAGTAAAAGAATAAGGGCAATTGATCGATGAGCTGGAAAATCGATCTCGAAGATCAAATATAAGACTAGTGGGCTTTCCAGAGTCCGTTCCAGACCAAAATCTACCGGTGATATTAGAACGCTGGCTCAAAACAGAACTGGCACTAACAGATAGCATGGGGAACCTCTGTTTGGAACGAGCCCACAGGCTAGGCCGCAAACAAGAAGGAGCGACGCGCCCCAGAGTGATTATTGCAAAAATTCATAATTTTCTTCACAAGGTGGAAATCCTGAGAGGAGCCCGACAGCGAAAAGATAATCTCTGTTACGAGGGCCATACAGTACGGATATTTCAGGACTACTCCTGGGCACTACAGCAGCGTCGCTGTGAGTTCAACCCTATATGCCGTGAGCTGTTCGCCAAAAAGGAAAGGTTCATGTTGGTGTATCCAGCGACACTTAAGATATGCTACAATGGAAAGTGGCATGTTTTTACAACATACAAGGAAGCAGAAATATTTCATAAAGCAATGAAAGTGAAAATGGAACCTACAAAAGACTAGAAAGGAATTTGGGAATCTGATGCGATGAACAAAAAATTTGGTAGAGTATAAAATGCTGGACAAAAGGAAGCGCTACTAGCGCAAAACAGAGGAAGGTATGTGAGTGGTTTACACCAGTGTTAATAAAGGGCTCAATGTTAAGTCAGAACAGCCTCAGGGCCCGCGTAAGTGGAAGGCTGTCGAGAGCCAAATAGACATGATATTACAAATAGACCACCACAAAAGATATACTAAATGTTAGAGGTTAATGTTAGAGCAAAAAGATAATGATTGTTCTGTTATTTTGTTATTCTGTTAACTTGTTAATCAAGCGGAATAGTACAAGGAAATGTATGCATGAGTGTGAACGCGCATTGAAAACGGGGGGGGGGGGGGGGGGGGGGGGGACCATCAATGTGACCTATGATCCCTCTGAATTGGCGGGGGGATGAAAAGGGAGATGTGGGGATTAGGGGTGAATTAGGGGAGTCACTAGAGGGAAGGGAAAGGTATGGAAAGGAAGGGAGGGAGAAGGGTGGAAGGGTTGGGGATAAGAATAGAGCAGGGACCACAATTCTGTCTTCTGCATCCCATTCTCAATGTACGCAGCAAGCGGACGGCACGAGAGCAGAGCGCAAACGGAGATATAAAGAGGTCAGAGCGAGGCTGGGCGCTCGACCCTTTCCTAGAGGGCCACCTATGTGCTAGAACAACTCAGAATTTCAATGGCGGCTAGATCAGTTAGATTTAACACCTGGAATGTGGGAGGTATTATTGAGACAAAAAGAACAACGTTGGATTTACACATTACAAACTGTAATCCCGAAAGGTCTAAATATATCGATAGAGTGGAAAGCTTTTTTATGAATGGGATCTTTTGGATGCGTGGTGGTGGTAATGCTGTAGCCCTTTGCTGAATATCGACGTCATAATAGGAAATGACGTTGTGGGAAATGACGTGTATATATATAGAAGAGAAGCCACTCGAAGTTTAAAGACGCCAAGAAGAGGCATTATGGTAGTGAACGTTTGAAGCTTGGAATTTGAAAGTATGTCTAGCCCTTGAAACAGCCCGGTGGTGGCGAAACAGGGTTCTCCTGTTGGGCTTTTGACTATTGGACATTATGCAAGAGAGTATGGACTGTTGATATCAAGAAGATTCAAGCTAAGTTATAATTTAAGTATATTTCACCGCATTTCTGGCTTAGTTATGAGCCTCTACCTTTTTGTATTGTCGAAGGTGTGTGCACAGGTATTTTATGAATAAGAAGAGTGGAGTTTTTTTTTTGTGAAGACTGGTGATTGAAGAACGGAGTTCTCTTGATTTTGAAAGGTGTTCCTTTATAGAGAATTGTCCTGTGGTTTCTGAAGTCTTTTTTTCTCCACATATTTTCATAAATATATGTGAATTTACACCTGCAATACAGGGTTTTAAACAGTAGAATTTGTTGATGATTTTTTGATATATATTCTACTTATCCTGTAACATTTATTAGTATTACTATCATCAGGAATTATTATGGCGCAAGATTGGAAAACAGGGTTTGGTTTCTTACAAAAAGATGAAATCCTGAATATACCAGGGTTATCTTTAAATCAGGCAGCATCAGAGGGCGCAGATAAATGGTTGGAGATTTTCAATATGCAAAAAACATTGGTAAAATTGGAGTTGCATAGTGCCTCTTTAGTTGATTATTGTCGTCAGGAAATAATCCCTAGAGGGTTAAGGATGTTACGAGCACCGCAGATGTTTCAAGAAGATGAAGCATTTGTGACGCAGTGGAACATGATTTTGAACAGGTGTTCTCTAGATTTAATGGTGCTCTTAATAAAGAGGTCACAAGAACAGATTGCAATTGAAAAACAGCAATGCGACGGATTATTGAAAGCACAAGAGACAACTAGTACCGTGTTTCCCCGAAAATAAGACACTGTCTTATATTAATTTTTGCCCCCCCGAAATGCGCTAGGTCTTATTTTCAGGGGCTGTCTTATTTTTCGGGGAAACATCGGGGTTGGATCGGGGTTGGCCCGCCCGCCCTCCTTCGCTCCCGGAACTAACCTTAAACGCCTCCTTTCACCTTCGCAGCAAGCAGCAGCAGGGCAGGCCACTCCTTCCTTCCTTGTCCTGCCCTCGCCTGACGTAACGTCCGCGAGGGCGGGGCACGGAAGGAAGGAGAGGTCTGCCCTGCTGCTGCTTGCTGCGAAGGTGAAAGGAGGAGTTTAAGGTTAGTTCCGGGAGCGACGGAGGGCAGGTGGAGGGGGGCCCGGCGACCTTGGGTGGGGGGGCGGCCTTGTCCGGCTCTCGGCGGCCCTGCTTTCAAACAAAAATTTGCTAGGTCTTACTTTTGGGGGAGGCCTTATATCTAGCAATTCAGGAAAACCTCTACTAGGTCTTATTTTCGGGGGATGTCTTACTTTCGGGGAAACAGGGTACTTATGCTGAAGATACGAAAGATCTTACATATAAAATTGAAAAATTTCAAAAAGAATTAAAAATGCAAAAAATAAAAAAATTCCACCGTGATGAGCGGGACTACGGAGAAGGATATGTATATCCGTGGATGAAGAAAGATCAAGGTGAAAGAGGTAATAAGAAACAGACGCGATTTCAATTTGCTTCTGATAGCTCTAGTAGTGGAGAAGAGGTAAATGATACGTCGGGGGAAAAAGACACCAGTACTCGAGGAAAATATGGAAACCGAGGCTGGCGTGCTCGAGGGAGAATGAGTAGAAGCCAGAACCAACGACCACAAATGAGATCGCAGAGACATGTTCAGCAGTGGTAAATATATCAAATCGAATTTTGAGTAAAGATGAATTGAGTGTTCTAAGTAAGGGTCTCACATTCATTCCTACTGAATTTCATGATGCTTTTCAAATTAGGATGGAATTGGAAAAATTCATCCGGAAATTGAATTTAAAAGTGTATTTTTCGACATTGGATCAAGAGCCTATGCCAGACAGATCTATGGTCAGTGAACCTTCAAAATGGACCCCTATGGGTGCTGTAGATCCTGGTTTACTTACTTTTAAAAAGTGTATCTTACAAGATTTGGAAGAGGTGGAGTCTATGTTACCCAAGTGTAGTTTAAATTTACATGCAAAAGAACGTAAGGCATTGAATAACTTGAAGAATGATACAGACATTGTGATTCGGAGAGCCGATAAAGGCGGCGCTGTGGTTATTCAGAATACATCAGATTATATGCTCGAGATTTATCGTCAACTAGCAGATAAAGATACTTATTTAGAAATGGATGTAGACCCTTCAGTCCAGATTCAACAACATCTTCAAGATCTTGTAATGGAGGGTAGGAGTGCAGGTTTTTTGACTAAAAAGGAATATGCCTTTTTAGATTTTAGAGGTTTTAAGATCCCTGTATTCTATACCCTCCCAAAAATTCATAAAAATGGAAGGAAACCCCCAGGTCGTCCTATTGTGGCGGCAAGGGGTTCGTTGCTTGAACGTCCAGCTCAATTCATAGATAAAATACTGCAACCGTTTTTACATACTATTAAATCTTATATACAAGATGGTTCTCAGTTTCTACGGCTGTTTGAAATGAAAAAAGCTGAAATAAGTAACTCTACGTTATTAGTGACGTTAGATGTGTGTGCGTTGTATACCTCTATCCCTCAGGATGAAGCCATGCAGGTGTTAGAACGGATTTTAGAGAGTAGGGTACGTCCTCATCTAGTCCCTACGGCGTTTATATTGAATTTAATTAAGATCACGCTGACAGAAAATTATTTTACCTTTAATAAAAAATATTATATACAGAAAACAGGAGTCTCGATGGGAGCAGCTTGTTCTCCTACAATTGCGAATTTATTTATGGAATCCTACGAATGCCAATGGGTGTATGAGTCTAGGTGGAATAGTTTGGTTAAAAGTTGGTGGAGGTACATAGATGATATCTTTATGTTATGGGAGGGTACACCTATGCAATTACAGGATTTTGTGAAGTATTTGAATGGATGTCATGCTAACATTAAGTTTGAATATCATAGTAGTTATGTGGCCATCTCTTTTTTAGATGTGCAATTAACGAAAATTCAAGGTATATGGGAAACTTCAGTCTTTGTGAAACCTACTGACCGCAACACTACCCTGCATTTTCAAAGCATGCACCCGAATTACTGTAAAACAAATATTCCCTTTGCCCAATTTATGCGATATCGTCGAATTTGTTCCTCCACTGACAAATATTTACACCAGACATCCCATCTTCAACAGAAATTGGAAGAGAGAGGATATCCAAAACATTTAGTACATAAAGCAAGAAAACGTGCTTCTTTTAACCATCGAGAATGGTTATTGAATCTTGTGGAACATAAAGATGAACGGGATGAAACGGTTACATTTGTAATGAAATATAATATACATTCTAATAAGATGGTCAAAATTATCAAAAGACATGCTGCTATGTTGAAGATTTATCCTTGCTTGCGTGACCTTAGAATTATGTTTGCATATCAGAGGCAGAGTAATTTAAGCGATGTACTATGTAAAGCAGACACGTGGAATCGGAGAAACAGTGGCGAAAAGAAAACAGGACATCATGGTGCATGTGGTCATTGTTCAGTATGCGCAAATATGATAGATACGGACGTATTTGTGGATGTACATAAAAGAAGAAAGTTTGGTTTAAAATCGATTACTAATTGTCAATCAACGAATGTGATTTACCTTTTAAAATGTCCTTGTGATTTATATTACGTAGGACAAACGTCGCGTATGTTGAAAACAAGATTGGTGGAACATCGGCACTGTGTACAAGCTAAACAAACATATGAACCCTTGGTCTCTCATTGTTTATTAAAACATCATGCCTTTACAGATCTACTGTGTATTGCTTTGGAACAAATTTATATTATAGAACGTAGAGGAGACGTGAAGAAATTATTGAGACAAAAAGAACAACGTTGGATTTACACATTACAAACTGTAATCCCGAAAGGTCTAAATATATCGATAGAGAGGAAAGCTTTTTTATGAATGGGATCTTTTGGATGCGTGGTGGTGGTAATGCTGTAGCCCTTTGCTGAATATCGACGTCATAATAGGAAATGACGTTGTGGGAAATGACGTGTATATATATAGAAGAGAAGCCACTCGAAGTTTAAAGACGCCAAGAAGAGGCATTATGGTGGTGAACGTTTGAAGCTTGGAATTTGAAAGTATGTCTAGCCCTTGAAACAGCCCGGTGGTGGCGAAACAGGGTTCTCCTGTTGGGCTTTTGACTATTGGACATTATGCAAGAGAGTATGGACTGTTGATATCAAGAAGATTCAAGCTAAGTTATAATTTAAGCATATTTCACCGCATTTCTGGCTTAGTTATGAGCCTCTACCTTTTTGTATTGTCAAAGGTGTGTGCACAGGTATTTTATGAATAAGAAGAGTGGAGTTTTTTTTGTGAAGACTGGTGATTGAAGAACGGAGTTCTCTTGATTTTGAAAGGTGTTCCTTTATAGAGAATTGTCCTGTGGTTTCTGAAGTCTTTTTTTCTCCACATATTTTCATAAATATATGTGAATTTACACCTGCAATACAGGGTTTTAAACAGTAGAATTTGTTGATGATTTTTTGATATATATTCTACTTATCCTGTAACATTTATTAGGTATTACATCCCCCATCAAATGCACTAAAGTGCTGGCAGCGCTACGTAGAAGGCAAACAGACCTAGCGTGCATTCAGGAAACTCGTTTGTCCCAAGAAGAGAATCAAAAATTAAAAAGAAGCTGGGTAGGAGAGGTTCATGCCTCACCAGCAGTGGGACGTAAAGGAGGGGTAACGGTCCTTATAAGAAAAGGGCTGGTATCTAAATCAGAACTTTTAATAACTGATTCAAAAGGTAGAATTGGTATTGTTACATTTATGGCTACAGGGTAGAGAAATATTACTGCTAGCCTTATATGGGCCAAATGTGTATGATAAAAATTTCTATTATGACCTGGTACAACTATGCAGGCCGTATAGATCCCTAGAGCTGATGGTCATGGGCGACTTTAACCTAGTGGCACAACCTATGCTCAAACCCAAGTAAAGCCCAAAGAGGGGGCCCAAGGGCCAGAACACTACTATCCTTTATACGCAGTTTAGATCTGGTTGATACTTGGAGAGCCTTACATCCGGGGCAAAAAGATTTTACCCACCTATCAAGGGCTCATGGGACATACTCACGGATAGATTATGCTCTGGTGGCACGTTCCCTGTTTCCAAGTGTGCTCTCAGTAGATATAGGAACGGCAGATATCTCGGACCATGCCATGGTCTGGCTGGATTTAGAGGCCCCAAGGCACTATCAACAATGGGGGAGGGGATGGAGATTCCCGGCCTATCTATATAAAAATCAGGATTTTGTCAAATACCTTAAGGTAAAGTGGGAGGAATATGACCAGTTTAATGGGCAACATAGAACAACCCCACGCTATTTTGGGCAACCGCTAAAGCGGTGATGAGAGGGGAGGTGATTGCATATGTCAACGTTTGGAACTAGAAAATTACCGGGGCAATAATAGACTTAGAAAATAAATTGCGGGCGGTAAAGAGGAAAGTTATAAAGTCACCGACAGGAGCAAACAAGGAAAACTTACAGGCGGTGCAAGTGGCTCTTAACTCCTTATTACATGAGCGAGCCACCAGGGGGCTTTTATATAATAAGTATAGGTTCCAGAGATTTGGAAATAGGGTAGGTCCAATGTTGGCAGGGATGGTGAAGACATGGGGGGATAAGCAGGTAATTACGGTGCTAAAAGATAGACAAGGAAAACTGCATCATACAAATGAAAAGATAGCAGAAATCCTTCAACAACATTTCTCTGGGACATATGCAGCCCCGCTTAAGGGTGATGTAGTAGCCATAAACCAACACTTGCAGCAAGCTAATCTATCTCCATTAACAGCACAAGAGATAGAATCCCTGAATAGTCCAATTCAAGGAAAGGAACTACAGGAATGTATAAAGACATTAAAATTGAATTCTGCCCCGGGCCCAGATGGGATGTCGGGAGAGTTTTACAAATTGCTAAATACCAAGCTTATAGACCCATTGATATCATATTACGAACAGGCAGTGAAAAAAGGAAAGGTTGCTGAACATGTAAATGAAGCACTGATTGTCCTATTGAAAAAACCAGGCAGAGCAGAGGAGTTGCCAGATTCATACAGGCCAATATCCTTAATAAATGTGGATTTAAAATTGCTATCCAAAATCATGGCGAATCGTCTGGCTCAGATCCTGCCCAGGGTAATTAGTACAGAACAGGTGGGTTTCGTCAAAGGAAGGCAAGCAGTGAGAAATGTCCGACAGCTATTGCTAGGTATGGCAGCGTGTCAACGTTATGAGCAACAGTCCCTAGCGATAAGCCTAGATGCAGAAAAGGCTTTTGATAAGCTGCATTGGGACTATCTATTTGCTGAACTCCAGATGATGGGATTTAAAGGGTGGTACATTGAAGCACTCCAATTACTATATAAGGACCCAGCAGCAGCGCTGCTAATTAACGGAGTCAGGACACCCCTATTCCCAATAGGTAGGGGGACTCGCCAAGAGTGCCCTCTCTCCCCACTCTTTTTTTTTTTTTTTTTTATTATTTATTCATTTTACAAAATATATCAAGATATATAACCTTGAGCAGGAAAGTAAATATTTCAGGATATCTATACATACAAGAACATAAAAGAAAAAATAATATGAATCCACCAAAAAGAGAATCCAAGATACAATACATGGAGGTAACTAAAAGAAAATTGTTTAACAACATCAAATAATACCTAGAACTAACAGAAAAAAACTTCTTATTTCACTCCTATTGTATTCTTAGAGGCTAAGAAGGATGTTAATTGTGAGGGTTCTGTGAATACATACTTCATCAAATTATATCGAATCACACATTTACATGGGAACCGCAAATAAAATACGGCTCCCAATTGAAGAACTGCTGATTTTAACAAAAGAAATTGTTTTCTTCTCTTTTGAATTTCCTTTGAAACATCTGGGAACAAATTTACTTTAAGTCCAAGAAATAATTTGTCTTTATTTCTAAAGAACATTCTAAATAGCCAAGCTTTATCTGATGATAGTGCTAAGGTAGCAATCAAGGTCGCTGGCCTGGCTTGTTCAGTTTCAGAAGTCTCTAATAATGTAGAAACATCTAATGGGACATTTTGTTCTTGCTGAAGATCTTTTTGTGGCACATAATATGCTTGATTGAAAGGTGGTAAAGTTTCTTGAGGAATTTGTAACACTTCCAATAGGTATCTTTTAAGCATGTCTGCAGGTTTCACCATTTTGACCATGGGGAAATTTATAAATCTGATATTATTATACCTCATAAAATTGTCATAAAGTTCCATCTTCCTTCTCAGATTTACAACATCTTTCACCATAGTTTGTTGTACTTTCTCAGCGTCTAGAACCCATTCTTATTTATTTTGTCACTGGAACCATTGCTAAGGAGATTGCGATCTAGTGAGGACATCCTGGGAGTAGAAATGGAGGGCCACATGGTAAAAACCCTTGCATTCGCTGATGACCTATTAGTGCTCCTCCGAAATACCCAAACCTCTCTACCCGGGTTGATGCGGGAGATAGAGCAATATGGGACACACTCTGGATTTGTATTAAATAAACAGAAATCACAAGCGCTTCCAGTGTATGGCACAACACCTAAAGGGGGGGGGAGGGGAGATACCAGTGCTGCAGGACGAGAAACCATTGAAATATCTAGGAGTGTATATTACGCAAAACTTAAAGCAATTATATAACAGTAATGTTAAAAAGCTGTTAAGGGACACAAGAGAGAGACTTAGAGCATGGCAGGGGTATCCATTGTCATTACTGGGTAGGATAGCCCTATAAAATATGACAATAATATCGTGCTGGTTATATGTTTTTCAGGTCCTCCCTCTATATTTAAGGGGTAGAGACGAAAAACAACTCAATAGGCAGTTGCAGCAGTTTCTCTGGAAAGGGAAGAAACCAAGAACCCCTCTGGCAACACTGCAAACGCCTGTGGAGTATGGGGGACTTGGCCTGTTAAGTATCAGACAAATGACAGTCGCGAGTGGCATGAGACACATCGCAGACTGGTATAAGGAAACGCAAGACTTTTCGGCCACCTCCCTCGAAACAGCATTGATGGGCAAGATACATTTTAGCTGTTTAATTCATGAAAAGGGGGGACCATTGCCGCATGAACTTGGCCAATCTATGATAATGCCCACAGCTAAGAAAGTCTGGCGATGGATATGCAAACGCCACAAATTCTCAGCGAGGGCCACCCCGTTTCTTTCAATATGCAGAAACCTGGCCTTCCCACCAGGAGACACGTACTTGGCATTTAAACGATGGAACAACAAGGTATAAAGTATGTGTATCAGATTCTGACCGAAGAGGGAAGATTGTTACCCTTTGAAGATATACAAAACAAGTATTCCATCCCCAACAAGGATTTCTTCTATTATAACCAGCTGAAGCACTATACTGTTAGCTTGACATGGCAAAAACTGTCGGAAGATGTACAAGAGGAACTTGCGGCAGCGTATTCTTTGTCAGCACAGCAAAAGATTCCATTGTCATTCTACCATAGACACATCCGGGACACTGCATCAGAGTTACCTTATGAAAGGCTGGCAACAGAGTGGACAGCTGAATTGGGCACAATTTTATCAGCAGACATTTTCAAAGCCTATGTTTTAAAATTGAAGAGGTTGGTGGGATTCGCTTGGTGTTGGGAACTACAATATAAGTTTGCAGTAAGAATGCATGTGGCCCCTAGACGGGCATTCCACATGGGACTTTCGCCAGCGGGAGAATGCCCAAAATGCAACACAGTGGGTGCCACGCTGGGGCACATGTTTTGGACTTGTCCCCACATCGCTCAATTTTGGAAGCAACTGTTGTTAAAGGTATCACACATGTGGGGAACAACCTGGACCTTGGACTGTAAACTTTTATTTGGACATATAAAGGTAGTAGCCCCCAGGCCTAAAGGATTTACAGAATTTACAACCAGGGCAGTCATCGTAGCTAAAAAGGTGATTCTGCTAGAATGGATGTCATCGAAAGCCCCTACTCTGCAACAGTGGAGAACTCAGATGATAACATTAATGCGAATGGTGAGATTTGACACAACACAGCTGGATAATAAACGAGGACAACAATTTGAACCATGATGGGCCCCATTTTGGCAAACTTTAACGCCAGCAGCGCGGAGTCATCTGCTAAATTTATAGGGATGGTGATGAGAGAAGGGCAGGAAAGTCTTGCGTTCAGAAGATCCCGGGCGGGTGGGAAAGGAAAAAGGGGGGGGGGGGTAGGCTGGGGGGGGGGGGGGAGGTAAATAGAGGGGGGGAGAAAAAGGAAAAGGAAACTGAATTGACATCTAAAAATGCATGATAATTGACTGTCAGATGGGCATGGCATAATATATAGGACATATTTTGTATCTGTTGACTAAATTGTGTTATATCTTGTCAATTTTCTAATAAAAAGATTTAAATATAATTAAAAAAACTGGGTCAGGAAAAGGCAAGACAAGGACAAGGCAAGGCTAGGCACAAAACATGGCAGACAAAGCAGGGCAAGTGCTATGTAACAAGAACAAACTATAAACAAGGCAGGAACAGGACTTGGCTTGGCAGGAACAGGAACCAGGAACGGAGCATTGGCTTGGCAAGAACCAGAACCAGGAATGGAGCTTTGGCTTGGCAGGAACTGGACTCAGGAACAGACTTGGCTTGGCATCAGGACTTGGCTTGGTAGGGACAGGAATACTGTAGCAGGAACCAGGAATAGAGCTTTGGCTATAGCAGAAAGCAGGAACAGGGTTTAACTGAAGCAAGGGTCAAGAGCAGAGCTAGACTGTAGCAAGAGTCAAGAGCAGGCTAAACTAAAGCAGGAGCCAGAAACAGAGTCAAACTATAACAGAAACCAGGAGCAGGGTTTGGCTATAGCAAGAGCCAAGCTTTCAGAAACAAGGTTCAGAAGCAAGACACACCGGAACAAGAATTTAGGGACAAGACTCACAGGAACAAAGCTAGACAGGAATCATGTCATACAAGGTTTGAAAAGCAAGGTTTTCAGGAACGTGGTTCAGAAACAAGGCTTTCAGTTACAAGACTCATAGAAACACATGAATAAGCATGAACTGGATCCAAACAGGAAACACAAAGAAAAGGTAAAGAGACCTCTTGCAAAGGCAAAGCATGAGAGTTCCAAGGTGCTTTATAAAGAACTTTGCTGATGATGTCACAACTTGGAATGAGGCTTGAATAGATTGTAGCGAGGCTTGGATAGCAGGAACACCAAAGCGAAGCTTGGATAGCAGGAACACAGATGCATCAATATAGAGACAAGGCAGTCCTGGAGAAGCCACAGAGCCAGATCACAGGAAAAAAGGTGAGTCTGGACACAGAAAGGTAGAGTGTAGATATACAGTATAAAACCCAAAATATTACCAAGGTGCCAGAGGATGAATGAGAGGTTAAAGCAGTGCATAGACGTGTTGAAGATACATGCAGAACATTGTAAAACAAGAGAAAAGAAAAAAAAAGGAAAAAAAAACCAAATCTATGTACTAGGACCCTAGATGAACCTGTTCTAAAGATAATACTATGAAAAGACACAAAAAAAGTAGGGCAGACTGCATGGAAGGCTACCTAACACATGTTAGAAGAGTAGGCAGAAAACCAGAGAGGCTGGCCAATGTAGAAACGAACTATTATGAAAAAGCATGTACATGTAATAAAACGGGGCAAGGCTCTGTAGCTGGCAGGCAAATGGAACAGTGCAGAAGAAGGAAGCGCCTATGGCTGTGTTGTGTTTGATCGTGAGCCCTTGGATCTAGGCCGAGACCACCAGGGAGGAAGGATAGAACGCTTATACGGGCCACAAGGCTGAACTGAAACCCACACGTAACAGAGTCCAAGCGCACGGGCCGCAAGGCCAAACTGGAAACCAAACACACAGAAAGAAAGGGGAAAGAAACAGAACAAGGTCCCCTAAGAGATTACTAACCAGACAGTACACGCTGCGCAAAATACAGCCACAAACAAAAGGTCAAAAGACCATGCACGCAGACACAATAACTAAAGGGTCAAAGGCAACCCCATGCAAAGAGATAGCTCACACTATGCCTAAGGCACAGCCAGACAAAAGAGCAACACACAAAAGCTCAAATAGCAGAAACAGCAACTAAAGAGTTAAAGGGAAACCACACAGAGAGGCAGCTCAGGGCTGTGCTGGAAACCACAGCTATAAGGAAGAGCAGCCCAAACAGATTCAAACCACAGATTCAGAAAGTAAAGGGTTAAAGACTAACCACATAGAGGAACAGCTCACAGCTGAGCTAACAAGCACAGCTAAATGGAGCAGCTAGTTCTCACAGACTCAAACAGCAAATACAGAAAGTAAAGGTTTAAAGGCTAACCACACAGAGAGAGAACTCACACTGTGCCACAAGCACAGAAAGAGGATCAGAAGGAAGCTCACAGTGAGGGAATTAGTCCTATACAAGCAGAGGTAGGTTTAAATAGGGTCTGGCATCTGACGTCATCTGCCTCAGACATCAGCCCAATCCCTAACATAGTCAATCAGGACCGAGACCCTGTCGCTACCATGCCTGTCCCAATAGGATCATAACAGGCTGTAAACTAGATAAGGGGCGCAAAACCCGGGAAAAATATGTGAGAGATATGACTGAAAAAGTGTAGCAAAAAAGAACCATGCAGGAGAAAAATGAGAGAAAACAAATGGCAAGAACAAGAAAAACAAAGGTCAGGGAGCGAGGCACAAAGAGTAAGGGGTGTGTGTGAATGAACATAAAAGGCTGGTGAGAGGCTGGGAAAACGTGTGCAAAGTACTAAAATCAGGGGAAAAAAAGGGGGCAAAAAGAAGGAGGAAGATGGTGAAACTAGCCAAACAAGCACTTAAAAATTAACACAGGAAAACTAACCTTGATAAAGACTTGATCCAAAAAAGAAGAATGGTCAGCATGTAACACTGAAACAGCGAGCTGCAAAAACGGTGTCAGTTCGGAAGCAGAAATAAAAATGAAGAGGCGCCAAAATCAAGCAGAAAGGTGAGCATGAACGTGCTGGAAACGTGAAGGCCATAGTAAATGGGAAAGAAAGATCAACCAGGAAAAGAAGAGAGCACTTAAGTGAGAAAACAACGTGAGATTAGGGCTGGCTAAAAAAAGGAAAAGAAAGATTAAAAAAAAAAAAGAAAAAGAGAAACCCAGATAGAAATGCACAAAAAAGAGGGGAAGGGGGAAGGGAAGAAGAGGGTGGTGGTGAGGAGGGGGGGGGGAGGGTAGAGGGTGAGGGCTGGGGGGATGGTGGGGGAGGGGTGGGTTGTGTGTATGGGACATGTGGGAAGTGTGTGTGTATGGGGAACAAGAGTAGAGAAGTGGGTACTGCATAGTGGATGTGTAAACATTGAAGAGTATGAGAAGTGTAAATGTACTGTAATATATGTCACTAGTATCATTTATCATGTACTAATGTTGTAAACAGGGAAAGCAATGATGTACATGGGTTTAACCTTCAAAAGAGGGGAAATATAGTGAGATACAGATGGTGGTGTGAATTAAAAATATGGTCCCGTGTTATGTTTCATAAGAAAGATGCATAATCAATTTTGAGGTTCAAACCCAGTGGAGATACGGTTTGAAAACTAAAAATCAAACATTTCTCTTGTAGTAAAATTCTGTCTATGTCAGTTGTTCTCCAACTTGTCTTAACAGTCTTAAAAACAAAAAAATGAAGGTCCTCAGGTGTATGTCCTGCTTTGAGCCAATGTGATACAAGTGGAGCCGATTCACGGTTGCAAATGAGATTGCTGCAATGTTCTATTATCCTTGTTTTAATCTTCCTTTGGTTCTTGCCAATGTACAGTAAATTGCATGAACAAATAATAATGTAAATGACATATGTACTGTTGCAGTTAGAAGAATGTGAAAATGTGTATACTTTGTTAGTTGGAATAGACTTCCTGAGCCGGTAAGTCAAGTTCCATCTCTGGCCGTCTTCAAATCTAAGCTAAAAGCCCACCTTTTTGATGCTGCTTTTAACTCCTAACCCTGCTCTTTTGGATCTGGCCCGATAAGTGTGAAAACATCAAGGTACAGACAAAATCTGGTCTGAGTTTGTCATCTTTGGGTTTGAAGATGTCTGCCTAATCTTTAGAATTGGCTACATTATATCCCAATGTAATTTGTTTCGCTGGGTAACCTCTCCTCCTAAATCTAGTTATTATTCTGTCTTGTCGGTTGAATTCTTCTTCCTCTGTGCAAATTCTTCTGATTCTTACAAATTGGCATAAGAGAATATTGGCTTTAAGGGATCTCTGATGGTAACTTCTGTAATGTAAAAGAGCGTTGCGGTCTGCTGTTTTCCTGTACAAGGTAGTTTTGAAGGTATGAGGTCTCTGATGATCATTAGGTCCAAAAAAGGAATCTGTTCATGATGGTAATTCATTTTGAATTTTAAGTTAGCATCTCCCTGGTTCAACCATTCAAAGAATTCTTCCAATGCAGAACTTTCCCCTTTCTATATCATAAATATGTCAGCAATATATTGTTGGTACATTACATTATTGGCACTAAATGGATGATTGGTTAAGTGAAGTTTTTCAAAATGTGCCACATATAAATGAGCTAAATCAGGGGCCATGGATGCCCCCATCACAGTTCCCTTGATTTGTTGGAAGAAGATCCCTATCAAAGCAAAAATAATTGTTGGCGAGAGAGATCCAGGCTAGAGTGAGGATCAGCCGGTTGGGAATTTGTTTGTAGGTATCTCTTCCTCCCAGTGTTTCTTTGACAATTGTGAGAGTGTCTAATTGAGGAACATTGGTGTAAAGAGATTATATACCAAGGGTGACCAGAAGAGTGTTGGTTAGGTCACAACTAAGGTCTTGCAATAATTGAATCATATGTGGGGAGTCTCTGACTTAAGACAGGATAAAAGGTATGTATGATCTCAAAAATAAATCAACAAAAACAGATAAGAGTTCCAAGACTGATCCGTTAGCAGAGATGATGGCTCCCAAGTGTTGGCTCCCAGTCAGCCCTAGCACTCCAGCCCAGCATCTTCCTGCTGGCCCTGTCAACAGTGGTGTTTAGCAGCACTGTAACAGGGGTTAAAGCAGGGGTAACAGAATATCTTTTTGGTTGGAGGGGCCAAAATAACCAATCTCCTCTCCCTCCCCCAATCTCTCTAGTTGCTGATGATGTGTTGAGCAAAAATATTGGTGGGGCCATGGCCCCTTTGGCCCATCCCATTCCACTGACTATAAAGTACCTGCATATATTTTCAACATACTGCATATGTTGATTTTTTGGAATATCATTCCTGGAGTGCAGGGAACATTCTTGGAGTGTAGGGAACACTGGCTCAACGGTGAGTCGGAATTACCAACCGATGCTCAACACTAACTGCATGCAAATTATATGCATGCTGTTAGTTTTGAGCATTGGTCTGTAAAGGGGTCCAAGCATTCCTGGCACATAGTGGTGCAAAGAGAGTGGGAAGTGGACCAATATAATACAGATTATATTGAGACGCTACGTCAGCAAAAATCACAAAGACCACTCGACCTCAAGATCCATTTTTTGGAACCACAAGGATCATCTAAGACCACTCTATTTCAAGATCCACCTTCTTTTTGAACCACAAGGATCATCTAAGACTCCTGAGGCAGGCCTATGGCTGAAACACAGTTTCTGTGTCGAGTCATTGAATAAAGTGGTACTCTGAAATTTTATCTCCCATTTTCCCTGGAGTCTTTGGTCCACTTACCACTCTCTTTGCAGTTATATTTACGTGGGAGTTAGTGTTCATCCACTTAGGTGGATTACTCATTCCTGGCACATACCCACAAGAGCTGTGCAGTAGGCACAGCTCTTGTGTGTATGTCCAGGGATGATTGAACCCCTCCTGACCCCCTGAAATCCCTGCAGGTCCATTGGACAGCCTACTGACGCCTACACAAACAAGAAACCCTGGGTGGTCCCCCCTGCAACAAAAAAAACCTGGTGGTCCAGTGGACCCCCTCTTGAGCCCTTCTGCAAACAAAAAATGTGGCCATGGTGGTCCCCCCCCACTCCATTCCTCAGATAGCCCATTTGGCAGCCTGGGCTATCTTTGGGCATCTTTTTGGGAGCAGGTTGGGCTGGGAAATTTCTTCCCATCTGGCAACCCTGAAATGCAAGCAGACTGCTCCACCAAGTTGTCCAGACAGCTTCAGACATGCAGGAAAATTTGGCATGTTAAAGGTAGGCACTCCTCCTCTGTACAGTGCACTGAAACATCTGTGCATTGTTCAGAATGCTCATTTTAATACTACTGAGCTTGGAATACATTTGAATAGGATTATCAGTAGCTGCTACGGTGAACGGTAAAAGAGACGTTGAACCACTTTGTTCGTTAGCTGCTAAATAACGTGCGTGCTAGACAGGCTACAACCAGTCTAAATTAAGTGTTTCAAGCATGGAAGCTTTGTGCATTGGGCCCTCGGTGTGTATACTACCATCAGTAACAGAGGTACTGGAGGGGGGACCCCAGAACCACACAGTGATGACGCCTTTCCAAGCTGTGTAAGCGTTCCTCACTATCCCTTTACTGCTGACATAGGTGTTGCCCCCCCCCCCCCCCCTCAAAGATTTGAACTTGCTCTGGGCATCCCTAGCCTATCCCGCTACTCTCACCCTAATCTACTACTACTATCATTTTTATAGCGCTATAAGGCATACGTCGTGCTGTACACCATACATAAAAAGACAGGCCCTGCTCAAAGAGCTTACAATCTAGATAAGACAGGCAAACAGAACGATTAAGGGTAAGGGAATAAATAGGTGAGGATAAAGGACAGGGCAAGTGAGTAGTGGTTAATCCTGTCCCATTGAGACTCACCAAACAGCTAAGTCACCCATCATGACCTACAATTAAATTGCGTGCAAATTCTGGCTTCTTGGAGTTTCCATTTAAGTTTCTGTACTGAAGTTCTTTTAAAACAGGTCACTTGAATTCGGACTCGGAGTTGAATTTATGAAACACTGGCAATTTTACGACAACCAACACCCACCAAACACATTTCGCGCTTTAGGAGGAGGTGTGTGTGTGCGCGCACGGCATCAGTGGAAAGAAACCGTCGGTGCGCGAGCTTCTCGCGCGCACGCGAAGGAGGGAGCGAGGAGCTGGGAGGTTGTCCGGAGGCTCTTCGAGTCTGGCGCCAAACAGATACAAAAGACCGACCAACAGGTAACAGGCGGCTTTGCCTGGTGAGAATCATCGCGGCTGGGTCACTTTCATCTTTACTTCAGTATACAAAAAAAAATTTTTTTTTGAAGGGAAATGAATAGGAGGAAAAAGGCCATTTTCTCTTTAGCGTGTTAAGGAGCAGAAGCGTCACAAAATGGCTGCCGCTGAGCAGAGGCGCGCGAGGAGGAGAGGTGTTATGTTGTATCATTTGCCGTAGGATGAAAAAAATAGACGTATGTTGTATGTGTGGTTTTTTTCGTCCTCTGTTTTAGGTCAGCTGTGTTTGTGCATGTATGCCTACATGTATAATTCAGTTAAACATAGTTTATATAATCTGCGCACTCCCGCAGAGCGGCCTGTAAATTCACAATTCGGACCTTAAGCTCTTTTTGTGGCTGCAGCGTCCCAGCGTCTCTTTAAACTCCAATGGTCAGCCTTTTAATCTCTATCCTTTTTTCCGACTGGAATCAATTTCGCCTTTTATTGGGAGTTAGTAAGCGATCGCTGGACGGTGGAGTAGGAGAAGGGAGGGAGGTACGGCCGCGAGACATGTTGCTGTTTTTCGTCAGCGAAGACGAATTTGGCTGCAGAAACACAGGGGATCAACGCTGGACCTAAAATTCCGCCTGCCTTCTTATTCTGTCTTTTTTTTTGTCTTTGCGCGGGGGTCACGTCTGGGATCCTTTCTGCCCGCTCTTGCTGGTGGCCTTGTGAATACATTAAAAAAAAAAAAACCTCTAGTGGGCCTCAATATTTCACATGTTTCTCTAGGATCGGGAACGGGTTGTTTACTCGTGGCGGAAGGAGGGTAGCGTGGTCATCATTGTCTAATTTTTTTGTGAACAACTTTAATGGGGAAATGTGGAGTTAGCTAACGTTTTTAATCTATCATAAAACATATATATTTTGGGAAGCAGAAATACTCAACTTTTTGTATATAATTTCAATGGATAAGAATGAGTTTAAGATAAATGTGCATCAATCTACTATTTTGTTTGGTTTTGATTGTATGCCAGATGCTAAATTTTCATTGGGAATTTCTTTTGCAGAAAAGCACAGGGAGTTCATAGTTGTGGTCTTCTAAAATACTAATGATGCTGAAATGATGGGCTAAATTATGAGCTAGTATAAAGACAAATAAAGCTTGAAGAAAGAAATATTAAATTTTGGAAGCTGAAGAAAGAATAATATATGGAGAGTTGGTGGTTGAATCCTTTTGGTCCTGATCTGCTGAAAATGTGAATGTTACTGAGAGGCAAGTAGTATGAAAAAGATATTAAGATCTGGGAATGGAGGAGGGACAGAGGGGTTGCATGGGAGGACACAATTGAAAAAAAAATCAGCTAAAGCAGAGGTGGGCCATGATGTAGCCCACCATTGAATGTTATGTTGCTTTCCAGACCACAGGAAATATACATGGAAAACGTCATTAACCAGCGTTTTGGCAGTTTTAAATTACAATTGTTCACAAATTGTTTAAACAGTGGATTGCATGTTAGAAATCCATGTATATGAACCATGTAAATTGCTTTAGCTTGTTAAAGCATGGTTAACCTTATCAGAATATCTGTTTTGAAATTTTAACTTCATATCCACCAAATAGTTCTGTAAAGCTTAAGAACTGCGTGCTAGCTAAATAGATAAGTTGAGATCTATAGCACAAATCACAAGTCGGCTGTACTTTGGATGTTCTTGCTGTGTCATATCCTCCCTGTCATCTCTTGTTCAAGTGGAGGAAAACTATTCTGTTCAGCCTTTATTCATAAGGTAATGCTTACGGCGCTTGATTATTTTGGCTTTTTTTTTTCTTTTTTAAAGATCTTTTCAAATTGTGCTGTTTCTTGTTTGAGGTACATGTGGCAAGGGGATAGCCAGAGAGGAATGCGGGGATGCATAAGACAGGTATAATCAGTAGGAAAAAGGAAGTGTGTGTGTGTGTATATAAATATATATTACATACACACACACACACACAGGTTGAATGAAAAGTAATGCCTCCATCTCCATAACTTAAATGAATATACAGTAATAAAAAAATGAAAATGCTTGACTCGTATGTACGTATTCTTCTACATAGTCTCTATTCGTGACACATTTCTGCCAACGATGGACAAGTTTTTAAAAGCTGTTGCAAAAGAAGTACATGTTTTATCTTTGAGTTGCTTGGTTTTTTTCATCTCTTTGTTTGAGTTGAACAGATGCCCCCAAAGGTATTTGTTCAGTTTTGGTCAAAGATAGAAATCACATGGTGCTAAGCTTGTGCTAGATGGTGGATGGGGTAAGACACTGAGACCCATCTTCGCAATTACTTCTGTGGTTTCCTGCTGCCTGAGGCCAAGGATTGTCATGTAACATCAGAATTTCCTTTTCTGGCTTCCAAACTCAATTGGTCTTCCAACGTTTTCAGGGTTGCAATATAATGCTGATGATTGTAGCAGGTTCAAGGAAAGCTTGAATAACACCACCCATGCTCAAAAGACTGTAACCATGATTTTTCCCGCAGATGGTTGTGTTTAACTTTTTCTTCACAGGTGAACCTTTATGATGATACCCCATGGACTGGTGCTTTGTTTCTGGCTCATAATAATGAGCCCATGTTTCAGCAGCTGTCACAGTCTTGTGAAGAAATTCCTCACTTTTGTTCACCTCCACTAAGTCGCAGCGAGTGCTTACTGCATGCTTACATTTCACAAGCAGTAGCAAAGCAGCCTCTTCACACAGACTTCTCATTTGAAGGAAGAGATTATAAAGAACAAGAGAACACAAGTGGCATGACCCAGTGCTGTCATTCATTGGTTAATTATGGAGGGTGATGGCATTATGTTTTATTTAATCCTCGTATTTTGTAATATAGTTAAATTATACTACTATACAGGTCTTTTTGAGACTTTCCATTGAAATATTGTCTACGTTAGAAGGCTATACCTCCAGAATGAGAGAGAGAGTGGAGGTTGTATGGGGGCTGCATTCGAAGCTTTTTGAGTTGATTATACAGGCATATTTTCAAGCACTTAGCCTTCCAAAGTTCCATAGAAACCTATGGAACTTGGAAGCTGAGTGCTTTGAAAATATGCCTCATAGTGACCTAAATATATTTCTAGCTTAGAGCCAAGACAGTGGAGGTGTATTAGCCATTCAGATGTTACACTGCATAAAACAAAACCTTTTTGGTAGAAAGAATGCTCTAAAACAGGGGTGTCCAAACCTCTGGCCACAATCAGTCAGATTTTCAGGATTTTCCCAGTGAATATGCATAAGATATATATTTACATGCACTGCCTCCATTGTTTGCAAGTAGATCTCATGTATATTCATTAGGGAAATTTTGAAAACTTGACTGGATTGTTGTCCTGAGGGCTGTGGTTGGACACCTGTGCTGTAAAACAAGGGGCCATGATGATATGGCTTGGTAGCAATGCCCAATTTCTTAACTGAAAGGATGGTAGCTGGGGTGGGTGGTGGAGGCTGAAATGTTGGTGGCTACTTCCATTACGGCAGTGCTTTTCATTGCAAGGCCCAGGAGTCACTGGTAACTTCCATTGATGCTAAGTGTGACCACCTTACTCCCCTTTCCCCTGAGTTTCTACCTCCACCAGCTTTTTGTATGTTTGAGCCATGTTAGCCAATCTTCTACTAGTCTTAAGACTGAGAGCAGTATTGGAGATTGGGCACTGAGCAGCTTAAACTTACTCACTGCGGTGGTACAAGAACACAGAATAGCCGTTTCCTTGTCATCTATACTAGACCAATCCAGACTAAAGGGCTATGTCCATCCACTAGTGGAAGGAGACAGAGACAGTAGTTCCGAGTAATCCATCCCTCAAGGGTATCATGCAACTTGGAATGTTCAGTATTTTCTCTCTCTTCTAGCGGATGGTGGATGGATCGTGCAGCTGCTTTGGATTGCTGTCTGGTAGCTCCTGTCCTAGATTTTTCTGGTTGACAGTGGAACCAGGAGTTTGCTGGTAACTGTGTTGGGACCAGTTTTGGATGATACTCGGTGGTCCCGAGCTCCTCATCTGCCAGTGACCCTGGTTCCCTCCCCTGGAAATCTTTCTAGCAGGGTGATGGTTGATTGTGGCATGGAGAAACTTGTTTGCTCTATGGAGTTCTTCTCTGCTATGGTGATGGTTATGTCTGAGTTTCTGTCTTTCAGGTAAGCTCTTGTTTATTCCTGTTGCTAGTGAAGAAGGCTGTTTAAAAGAAACGAACCTCTCTTTTTTTTTACTAGATTTGTATTTAGTTCCTCCTTCCCGAGTCCTTTCTGTCTCTTGTGGTTTTTGGCGGGCACTGTCCTTGTGTTGGGGCTTCGCTTCTGTGCTCAGTAAGGTTTTCTCAGGCCATTTTGTTCCCTGATGGTGTTTTCTCTTGTTCTCATCTTTGATGTATTCTAGTGGGCTGCTTGCGATGTTCCTTTGCTCATCATTAGATGAAGTTACATTCTTATTTTGGAGCCTTCTGAGCTGGTTCCAATAGTTTCAGACTTTGTGGGGCAGGTCTCGGGACTGGATCATGGAACTCTGTTTGTTTTTTTTCCTCCTCTCTGTCCTAGACGGTGGTTGCTTCAGAAGGCTGCCCTGTTGCTGGAACATATTGCTTTGCAGTCCTGTGGGCGTTAGTCTTCTATTTCTACAGTCTCGAGCTGGCTCCCTTTGGCTGCAGGCTCTTTCAGTCTGTGGCGGTTCTCCTTTTCCGGTCAGCCTTGCGCAGCCATTGTCCAGTTTTTGATCAGAGCTTCGGTCTCAGCTGCTTTCAGGCATCTTGCTTGACACGCTTCTGCCATTTGATTCTTAGTTGGCAGCAGTTTTCCTCCCTCTCGGCAGGTTCTAGTTCTGTCTTCTCCATGGGTCCTTACTGTCTGGGTATTGAGAGGGTCAGTCTGCTTTTTGGTGGGGAGCCACTCTGGGTGTCTATGGAGTACTTCGTTTTGCAGTAGTCTAAGCTGCCCTTTATGTGCAAGTGCCTGCCGGCTCATTTCCCTCTTCTTAGTGCCTTAGGGAACGCCATTCTTGGCAGACTCTTGCTTGGATTCGACTTCCTGGGGTGCATCTTTTTTAGGACTAGTTTGTCCGTCTTGTACCTCTCTCCACAGCTTTTCCTTTCTTTCAGGTGGGAATATTAAGCCTGGCATGGGCAGAATTCGCCTCTGTCCTGGCACGTTTGTCACTCCCTTTTCTGTAAGGGGCGCAGTTCTCTCTAATGGGGAGAGGCTGTTGCAGTGAGGACTGGTTGTTGACTGTTGGCTCGGTGCTTTGCTATACTTTTTTTTTTTTTTTTTTTTAACGGGAAACGGATCTGTTCCTGGTGTGGAGCTCTGCTTCCCCTTGGCTGGTTTGCCCTTGTTTGGAGTTGATGGCTAGATTCCTCTTTGTTCATGGCCTGGCGAGAGTCGTTTCCTGTAGACAGTGTTCGGCTGCCTCTCGCTTTCTTTGGCCTGAGCATTCCAGATCTGTGGTCCTTCCCTTCCTCTTCTTGGGGGTTCTTTCTGAACGTTGACTGCTGCTTAGTCTCTGTTGGCTAGGAGGGCAGTCATTGTGGCTTAGAAAGCATGGCTTCATCTGTGTTTTTCTGTGGTTTCCACTCCCTCTGTATAGTAATGATCTGTCTCTGTGGGTCTGCGCGGGTGTCTCTTGGGGCATGAGACCTTCTCTTCTAGCTGTTAGCAACTCCGTCTAGGCCAGCACCGGGTCTGCATTTGGTGCGCAGTTCCATCTCCACAATTTGTGCAGTTTTCTTGCTGGCCTGCTGGCAGCATTTTCTCTCTTGGCTGTTCACCGCGGTTACACCGCATGTGGGGGTGCGGCTCCACCGTTGCATGTGGGGCACACTTCTGTAACAGCAGATATAGCGCGGTTCTGTGTCTGCGTGTGGAGCGCAGTTCCTTGGCAGTGTATAGAACGCAGCTTTTGATCTGTGTGTGGACTGCAGCTACACCAGGCTGTTTAGCGTAGCTCCATCTCTGTATGTTGAGTACAGTTCTATCTCTGTAGATTAAGTGCAGTTCCATGGACTACAGGTGCAGCACAGCTTCATGTCTGCGTGGGGAGCACAGTTTCATCACTACTGCAGCTCCAGTTTTGAAGGTTTCACAAACTTCTAGCTCTTTTCGTAGGGTGCTGTTCATCCTTGCAGCTTCTCTGCATGTTAAATGCATCTCTTTGCCAGAGGTGTGCAACTCCATCTCTGCCAGTGGTACGTGGCGCTGTTCGTGTTCTTTGAGCACAAATCCCATCTTCTGATTGAGCACAGATCCAATTCTGCATGTCAAGTGCAGCTTTGTTTCACTGTCTTGAGCACAGTTCAGTTTGTGACTGTGCAGCTCAGTTTTGTCTGTCTGGAGTGCAGTTTCACCTCGGCCTGTTGGGCAGTGTTCCATCTTGTTGACCGCAGCCCTTCTCTGCGGGTTGGATGCGGTAACATCTCTGCGGCTGGGGGCATATTGCAGTTTAGATGGCTAGACAAGGCTGCCTTGTGTCCTGTTGAGGCATATTTTCAAAGCACTTAGCCTTCCAAAGTTCCATAGGTTTCTATGGAACTTTGGAAGGCTAAGTGCTTTGAAAATATGCCTCGTTGGCTGCCATTCCTTTGGCACCTTTTCTTGCTGTGGCCCCTTGATGACTGGCAAGAAGCTTCTTCATTGCTGGAGTTTGAATTTGTCCAATTCTATTTTTGGGGCTTCTTGGCACTTTGGGGGCCTGTATACTGCAGTGTGGCTACTCGGCACTCCTCTTTTTATTTTCCTTTCTTTCTCTTTCTGTTCTTTGTCCTTTTGCTCAGAGCAAGCTGGTTGAGGAGTACTTTATTTCTACGGTTGTTACCCTGGTATGCTGCTGCCCTATCTTTGTGGTTCTCCTGGAGAGTCAGGCGCTCACTTAGTTGGTTTCTCTTGACTCTTCGTTGAAAGTCTTTTCTTGTTTGTGGAGTTTGATTCTTCGTAGCATGGGCCCTTGATCCTTTTTCTTCTATGAAGTGTGGTTATTGTTTGGGGGGGCATACTCCTTAATACTTGATAGGGTCGCGTCCTCTGACCATCTGGGGCAGACCAGCGGGCCTGGGACTTAGTCTCTTCTGCCACAGTCTGGAGAAGTGGATCAGGTCTGAGAGACTGTTCTTCTCCTTGTCTCCTTAGATGCGTACTTCTTCCTTTCAAGAGGAGTTCTTTTGACATGGCATCTTTGCTGCTTCTTTTGCTTCTCTCGGGATGGGGCTACATATATATAAGTACATGTTGCCATATTGGGACAGACTGAAGAACCATGAAACCCAGTATCCTGTTTCCATTGTGGCCAATCCAGGTCACACTACCTGGCAAGATCCCAAAACAGTACGCAGTGGATTTTCCCAAGTCCATTTTAATAAGGCTTGTGGACTTTACTTTTAGGAAGTCATCCAAACCTTTTTTAAAACCCTGCTAAGCTAACTGGTTTTACCACATTGCTGGCAACGATTTTCCAGGTTTAATTACATGTCGAGTGAAGAAATATTTTCTCTGATTTATTTTAAATTTACTAGTTTGTGTTTTCATTGCATGTCCCCTAGTCCTAGTATTTTTGGAAAGCGTAACAAGTGATGTCTACCCGTTCCACGCCACTCATACTTTTGATAGCTGGTGGTTCAGATGTTCGGATCCTTTTCTGCTGCTAGATTTTTTTCCTGTGTGTATAGGTTTGCTGATTTTTTTTTTTTCAACCTGCCCCACCCTCTTTGGGGAAACTGCTTTCTACATCCATTAGTCTGGACTGGTCTGCTATAGATGACAAGGAATGAAAGATTATGTTATTAACTGATAATTCCTTAGCGTCCCTCCGGACCGGACCAGGATTGGACCTGATGGGTTGTGCTCGCCTACCAGCAGGTGGAGACTGAGAAAACTCTGACTCTTGAGAGCCAATAGGAGCCCTGGCATGTGACCTTAGCCTCAGTATTTTCTCAGTCTCCCAGCAGGTAGGAAGTGAGCCCTTTAGTCTCTCTCTATCTCTTTCTCTTTTAGAGGTTCATAATTACAACAACAATAATACTACCTCTTCTTCTGTGCCTAGGAATTCTCTATTAGACGCTGGGCAGGTAGGAATTTCTTTTTCCTTTCTTTTACAGCCTCTGGGGGTGTTAAACTCGGGTGTCCCCGGGTCCCTCCCCCCTTCCTCCCCATCTCCCACATGTAGCTGGGAAGGGCTACCCTTTGTTTAGAAAGGTGTATGTCTTTGGGAGAGGCAGCCACTCTAGAAAGTCACAATTTTAATGAGCAAGCTCAACTGTTTAAAAAAAAAAAAAAAAAAAAAATGTATATACCCAGGCTGTTAACGAGCAGGCAGCTCTGTGCTAGTCTACTTCTCTTCAGCACTGTCTTTTCTAACTCGAAAAAAAAAAAAAGAAACTT
Source organism: Microcaecilia unicolor (assembly GCF_901765095.1). NCBI lineage: Eukaryota > Metazoa > Chordata > Amphibia > Gymnophiona > Siphonopidae > Microcaecilia > Microcaecilia unicolor. Next base: position 458,941,647 of record NC_044032.1, on the reverse strand, counting down.
AAGAGAATATTTCTCTTGGGGATTGTACTTTAAAAGAGTTAAAACAAAATAGAAGTAGACTTTAAAGGGCGATTTTTTATTTTCACAATTATGTTCCTCCGTTTTTTCTGGCGTTTTAGTAGCTGTGAAATGAAATTTAAAAAAAAAAAAAATGGCGCGAACCGCTTCGGCGCGCGCCCGCTCTTCTCCGATCGGTCTGAAAAGCTCAGGATGTGCTGCGCTGTCTATTAGCGTCGGAGGAGAGGCTAAAGCATGTTTTGCTCGGCAACTGGAGGGTAACTTTTGCTTCCTCTACAGCAGCAGCGATTCTCCGGCTTCTTCGTTTGCGATCGCATCTCCTTTCAGGTCTCCGTGTTTTTTCTTCTTTGATCTCGTTTCTTTTACTTGTGCGCGCTATGTAGCCATGTTTGCCTCCAGCTGCAGTTCCCTTTACGAGGCCGCGTTTCTCCGGTTCGGTTTTGTTTTTCTCGGGAGTGTAGAAGGAAACGGAGATGTGTTTTCTGGGGTAGTCTGGGGATTTGCAGCAGACGGGTATTTCCCTCGGGTCTTTTCTTCTTTGGCCCAGGGTCTGGCCATGGGTCAATGACTGCTTCTCTATACTATATGTTACATAAAGACTCATGTGGGCTCTTTGGAGCAGGGATTGTCTTTCTGTGTGAGGTGTTCTGCGCTGCGGGCATCTGGTACCGCTATACAAATGTTAATAATAATTATAATAATATTTTGCTTGTCCCTTATGTTCTTAATGTCAGGTCACCCTTTAGGAGATACCTGTATGTTTTGGTGTCGATATCTTTTGCTTTTGTATTTGGTCAGACTGTTTGATATTTGTGTGTGAGTAGATAGAGCACAGTGAGGATAGAGCACAGTGAGGACCTCTTTCACAGTATTTTTTGCCTTTTCTCATGTCAGGTATTTGATTTTTGTGGCAATTCAGGTAGCTGCACTTGCTACAGTCCTGTCTACCAAGCTCCCAATCATTCAGCTGCCTTAGCAGGCATGCTTTATTCATGTCTTCCCTTCTTTTCCAACTGCCTTGAAGCCTCTCATATTTCATTTTAGCTTTCTTCTGGTTTTTACAGGACATATGGTCACTTAGAGAATAAAGTCATCCTTTCACTTAAAGATAGTGGACGGTCCTCAAACCATCTACTCGTGTTTTTCTCTACTCTATCAGTTCAGCATTGGCAGATTATAAACATCCTGGTTTGGTCCAGTATGCCTATATATACCATCTGCTATCTCTTTCCTCTTCCTTAGAGACCTTATGTTATATCAAGCTTTCTTGAATTCAGATACAGTCTGTCTGCACTGCCTTCACCAAGTGGCTGTGGCACAACTTCAACTTTTTTCATTTTCATTCTATGCGCCTTCACTCCGAGTGTTCTTTCAATTGGAAGGGGATTCAATCACTTCCTGTGTATTTAGGCCATAGGTCATAAGTATGGTTATGCTGGGTAAGGCCTAAAGTCCTCAAGTCCAGCATTCATACTCTAATGGGCATAGGTACATAAGTTTTGGCATTTCTGGGGAAGCTCAAATGGTCCACCTTTCTACAGCCAGAGCAGCATTAGCGAAAAAAAACAACAAAAAAAAACAACCTCACGAGAGTATCGAACAGAAATCTCTGCTCCAAAAGCAAGGCTGTGCAGTAATTCTGCAAACTAATGCATACAATATTTGTCATGGCTGTTCACCACTAAGAATACTGGGGACCCTGGGCCTAGGTTCGGTGTTTTAACCTGAAACAAGCTCAACATTCATATCTATTGGGTGTGAGTCTGGTACTACTACTACTACTACTTAACATTCTAGAGCGCTACTAGGGTTACGCAGCGCTGTACAAATTAGCGGAGAGGGACGTTCCCTGCTCAGAGGAGCTTACAATCTACATATCAGTGAGGGGAGGACGCATGACCGTGGTACGTGGATTAGTGGTATGTGGATTAGGGAGATCCAAGAAATTACAGGCCGGTGTCTCAGACGTTCATACTGGGACAATTTTTTTCTGTCCGGAGCGTACTACCATAGCTGTGGACTCCTATAGGGGGACTCCTATATTCAGAACTTTCTATATTCAGAACTTACCCAACTATGGAACGCCATAGAGATAGGGTTGGAGTTTGTAGCCCTATTTCACTGGTGTCCTTGGTCACCCTTCCTCTTCTCCTCAGGATCCAGAGAATGGTTAATTTTTTTTTTGCTTATGCATTAACCGGTCATTTTCAGCAGTACTCTCTCTTCCGTTTTTATAGATCTAAGAGGATGTTCATTGCGCTCTTAGGGTCATTTCATTCTTACCTAGACGACTGCCTAATTGGAGAAAGTTTTATCAGCAGAGTTCTCAGGTCACGCACCGGGTTGTTGCATTTCTTACAGTCTCTAGGTGGGTGGTGATTGTAGCCAGGCCTCTCATTTGATCTCTCATCAGATATCTCTGATTTTCTCTTTGTTTAGTCAGGTTGGCGCCACAGTCTTTTGTCTCCTCTGGAAACATCCCAGTTTATATTTTTCTTGGTGACCTTGGGCCTTCGGCCCATTTCCTCACTCTATTCTGCGGAATGCAATTTTACTTTCTAATGCAAAGAAGGAATTTTTCCTTCATCCTATTGCGCTATTTAAGTGTCATAGTTATCTCAAGAACCTTAATTCTGTCATTGGGATGCTTCGTGCAGTACACTTTTTGGCAGAAGCTTTGGCCTCAGCAATTCGTTTTACCTTCGGGTGAATTTTGTTTTCCCTACTGACAAACAAGGCGGAGAGAGCTATTGTTGGTCCCTTGCCATGGCAATGGGTTATGTCTTCCGCCAAGGGAGGAGTTAAGAGTATACTCTTGAGTTTGTACGCATTTTTTTCTTAGTTGTGTCACCCTGCATTTAGGTGAATGGACTCTCATTTTTTCAGCCTTACTTCCTCACTGCGACACTTCAGGGCTATCTCTTTTTGCCTTCAGGCTCACAACATTTCTTGCTTCTTCCGTTCAGCAACAGTCTTGATGGAGACAGGGACAGATGCCAACGTCCAGCAGGGGTTTTTCAACCTTCTTTATGCGTTTCTTCCGTCATCTCACTAGGTGGTTTACGCAGAACCAAGGCACCCTTCTACATCCGGACCCCCAGTCACTCAAAACTTATGGAGTGGTTACTGGGTCCGCAACATCTTTGCTATTTCGCAGGAAGTACTTCAAGTTTTAATTGCTTCCAGACAGAAATCTACATTAAAGTCCTATGAATCAAAGTGGCGACAGTTCACTCTGTGGTGCTCCTCTCGCCACTTCATTCCACAAACAGTACCATTTTGCATGTTTTGGAATGTCTTCTGCATCTTGCGAAACCTTGTCTGTCTTACTCATCCATTAGAGTTCATTTGGCAGCTCTATCAGTGATGCATGATACTGTTGACAACCGCACGCTTATGCAGCATCCACTGTCAAAGCGGTTTCTTAAAGGAGTCCTGCACCTGTACCCCCCGCTTCGTCCACCAACTAGGTGAACAGACTCTTAAAGTTCTGTTTTCTAGTAGCCATAATTTTTTCTATAAAGTTTTCCTCTTCAAGCAGGGTTTCCTAGTAACCATTGCAGCAAGTAGATCTATGTGTGGAATACTTCTACGGTTGGTAACTTCTTTTTGGTCTGCTGTAGTTTAAAGTTTTCACCTTTCCCAATCGGTTTTTTCTTATTGGTTTTGTCCTTCTAGCCAGTAGGCGTAAAAGTCTTTCATTGTTTCTAACCCGCTATATCGCGAAGGATCAAGAAAATGAGAATGTCTATTTCTCTTCTCGCTGAGAGGGCAGTTCCACAGCGTATTACAACAAATTCCACAACTTCAGAAGCGGGCTCTATTCTTACTATGGCGATTTTTGGTGCTCTCGGTGCACATTGATAAGTTGGCAACTTAGTCCTAGTTTCATTTTATTTTTCTCATTGGGTCACACTACATGTTAGTTGTCGCCAGGTGGCCTATGCAGCATGAGCATTCTCTGCAGTTTCATAGGGTCCCTCCCTTCAGATTACTGCTTTGGTACTTCCCATCAGTCAATCCTGGTCCGGTCCGGAGGGACGCTAAGGAAGGAGAAATTAGATCTTACCTGCTAATTTGCTTTCCTTTAGTCCCTCCGGACCGGACCAGCCCCTCCCATGTTCTCTCTACTCTTTAGCTTCTTTTATTAAGTAGAAAGTGTGTTCAGTAGGAAGGGTATTCATTCCTTTACGATTCGTGGAAACAATACTATATATATACAGAACTTTACCCTGGTTTATATTGCTGGTGAGCTCAATTGCTGGAATCTATCTATAAAACCTTAAATACGCCATACCACTTCTTGGTGAGAGTTGTGGCTGAGCTCAGTTGCTGGAATATCTATAAAACCTTAAATATGATTTACCACTTTCTGGTGAGAGTTGCTGGTAAGCTCAGTTGATGGAATATATATAAAATCTTAAGTGGGCCATACCACTTCTCTGGTGAGAGTTGCTGGTGAGCTATAAGACAAGTGAGCCATACCACTTCTCTGGTGAGAGTTGCGGGTGAGCTATATTATACGTGAGCCATACCACTTCTCTGGCGAGAGTTGCTGGTGAGCTATAGTACAAGTGAGCCATACCACTTCTCTGGTGAGAGTTGCTGGTGAGCTATAGTACAAGTGAGCCATACCACTTCTCTGGTGAGAGTTGCTGGTGAGCTGTAATACATATCGGGCCATACCACTTCTCTGGTGAGAGTTGCTGGTGAGCTCTGATACTTGGCATTGCCGAGTGCTTTGTGGCTGCTAGGATTCCATATGGCACAGAAGGTCTTTCTTTCCTGCTTTGTTATTCAAATACTGAGGCTAAGGTCACATGGCCAGGGCTCCTATTGGCTCTCAAGAGTCAGAGTTTTTCTCAGTCTCCACCTGCTGGTAGGCGAGCACAACCCATCAGTCCAATCCTGGTCCGGTCCGGAGGGACTAAAGGAAAGCAAATTAGCAGGTAAGATCTAATTTCTCCTTTGTTTTCCTTTAATCATACCAGTCCAGACACCCTCCTGGCTAATGTCTGTCAGAGTGTTGTTTACTTTAGGTCTCCCTTGATGTTCCACGGCATTGCCTAGTTAATCTTCTGTATTCAGTCTCCTGCCACTTGCTGTGGTTCCAGCTCTCTATGACACCTGTTACTTGGGGACCACGGAGTTCTTTCCCCGGATTCTGGGGTGGATCTATATGTGTTTGGGCAATCCAAATATGGTGCATTGCCTCCTGCTTACTTTACTGTGAGGGGAGGTGGTAGTTGCCTTTGGCCGAGCAGAAGCAATGAGGCTCCATACCTTGGCTCCAAGAATTTGCCCGTTTGGTATTAATTGTGTTTTTTTCTAGACTTTAGGACACCATTGCTTGGCTATTAGAAATATTGAACATTCCAGGCTGCACGATACCCTTGAGGGGCAGATTACTTGGAACTATTTTCTGTCTCTTTCCACTGGTGGATGGACATAACCCATTGGTCTGGTATGATTAAAGAAAATTATCAGGTAAGAACATTATTTTTCCTTCCTTAGCATCCAGGCTGTACCATCCTGACTTGAGTTGCATTCCCTGCCTACCAGCAGATGGCGATACACACTTTTCACGGTGACACTGCCAGTATAAAGGTTGGTGCAGAGCTACTGTTAATCTGTAATTTATCTATAAAATTGAGCATGGTACTAGAAGATTGGAGGGTGGCCAATGTAACACCATTTTTTAAAGAGTTCCAGAGGTGATCCGGGGAATTATACACCGGTGTGCCTGACATTGGTGCCGAGCAAAATTGTAGTGGCAGAGTTTATACATAAGCATGGATTGTGAGGCAAGATTTCCCTTTGACTAAATCCATCTTCTGCGTTTGAAGGATTGAATGAAAATGTGGATAAAAGTGAGCTGGATATTGTGTATCTGGATTTTCAAAAGGCACTTCACAAAGTACCTCATGAAAGACTCTTGAGGAAATTAGAAGTCATGGGTTAGGAGCTATGTCCTTTTGTGGATTAAAAACTGGTTACAAGATAGAAAATAGAGAGTAGGGTTAAATGGTCAGTATTCTCGGTGGTGAAGAGTGGATAGTGGAATTCCCAAGGGGTCTGTAATGAGGCCACTGCTTTGTAACAGATTTTTAAATGATGTAGAGATGGGAATAACTAACGTGGTAATTTTAATTTGCTGATGACAGTTTTTCAAAGTTAAATGGCAAGAGGACCTTACAAGACTGGGAGACACTGGAAATCCAAATGGCAGATAACGTTTCTTTAGCTTCTTTTCAGCCTGGCCCAAAGTGACTGCTGGGTTTATGCACTCCTACCAGCAAGTGGAGACTGAGAAGACTGATTTTGAGCCAGCCAAGAAGAGCCCTGGTCAGCCTCCAGGAAACCTCAGTGTTCAGGTCCCCAGCAGGTGGTAGATGTGGTGAGCCCCTTGGTCTCCAACTTTCTATTCTGTTTTTTCTTTCTTATTTCTAGAACCTCAAGTAGAAATATATTTTTATTTTGATCATTTTTAGGAAGATTAAAGTGTTGGCTTTTTTTTTCTGTTTTCTCCTACATCTGTGCACAGTTTTGGTTAGTTTGTTGGCAGAGGCTGAATGCTCCTCTCAGGTGGCCAGGTCCCTCCCCCTTCCTATGCCTGCAGGCTCGGGGCAGACGGTCCGTTTTGAGGGAAGGGAGTTCGTAGAGCCGTGGGGAATAGCCACTATGTTTAAAGAAAAAAAAAGGCAGTAAAGTTAAAGTGCTGTTTCTTCAGCATGGTGGTGCAATGATTGTTGCCTGCCTGCTGTTGTGGCTGTCTCCCTGCAGGGTCTTGGGACTCGGGGGTTTGTGTTGGGGTACCTCTTCCTCTGGTTGAATAGTGGTCCTGGTGCTAGGTTTTGCGACGGTGAGGTTTTGTTACTGCCGCCTGAGTTTGTTTTGGCATGGTGTCAGAATAGCCTCGAGCCACTGAGTAAAAAAAAAAAAAATTGAGGCTGTTTCACTGGTACCATTTCGAGGACCGGTCCATTCTTGCAGCAGTGTGCTATTTTTCCGTCAGTCTCTTAGGCAGTGCTGAGAGGACTTTCTGGGAAGGATTTCCTCTGCATTTCGTGCTAGTGATGTGAAGGATGAACAGCCCTTGGAGAACGAGGGGTGGTTTGAGTGTGCGGGGGCAGACTCTTTATTTCTTAGATTTGGCAATGCATGGCAGAGATTTTCACGTTTTTGTTTTGTTTGGGTTAGGAGCTGGAGGCTCCTTCGCTATGTCCTGTGGTTCCCTTCCGGGGAGGAATTTGCATGTTGGGCAAGCCCTTCCCTTGCATCGCATCTAGATTCTGGTACAGGTCTGAGTAGTTTACAGTGTTCCAGCTGAAGCATTAGTTTTCCTTTGGCATGGTTCAGCATCGGGTGTTTTTAGGCCCTCGGTGGGGCTCTTTCTGGTAATGATTTCTCTTTGACTATCGTTTGCCAGATCTGAATGGTGCAAAGACAAAATCTGTATATTCCTTGTCATCAAGCAGATGAAGCCATTACGTATGGGTTGTGTCCATCAACCAGCAGGGGTAGATAGAGAGCACTCAGCTTTTCACAGTGCCTCATGGCCAGCTAGCTCCACTTCCTCTTAAGTATTCTCTATCTCCCCAAGCAGGGTGGCTGCAGCTTTTTCGAGCTCCATCAAAAATCTGCCTGGGGGTGGCTCCTGGTTTGCCAGTTGTTAGCTGGGGTGTTAGAGGCTATAGCAGCTTCACTTTGAAGGCACATAGGTCAGCCCTTTCCCTGCCTTACCCATGCCCCTGTGGATGTGGACATATTAGCTTGCTTTTCCCTGTCCTTTCCCACTCAGTGGATTCAGGCACATTGGTTCGCCTTTCCCACTTATCTGAGCCTCCGGAGTGTTTTTATTTACCTCTTTTGCCTCTGCTTTCCTCACAGTGTTAAATAAATAAAAAAATTAAGTCGCGTCGCACTTTAGCGCAGCGATCTTGGAAAAGAGGTTTTTTTCTTGAGATTCTTCTGCAGGACCGGAGCTGTGATACTTGGTCTAGTGAGGTAAGAGTGTTTTCTGACTCCTCCGGGGTGGGCCCATGATTGGGACGTTTTTGGCGTGAACCGCCATTTTTGAATTTTACCGCCGTTTTCGGGCTATGATGATTCTGAGGGGTCTGGCAGAACTTCTTGGGCTGAGGAGCCAGAGTCTGGTGCAGAATTGCCACAGGAGCTTGATCCTTCTGCGGTGAGGATTTTTCACCGCGAGGAGCTGCCAGCGCTTATTTCAGATGCCTTACAAGCCCTCTTGATTGAAGATCCTGGGAGTGGCACAGCCTCCTGTTAATCCAAGGATGGCTAGTACCAGAAAGCCTGCTCGAGCCTTTCCTTTGCATGACTCCATCAAAGAGCTTATTTCGGCTCAATGGGCTGACCCCGAGGGACCTTTGAAGGTTGCCAGGGTTATGGGGCAATTATACCCTCTGAGTGAGGAACATTTGGCTCGCTTTGCAATGCCTAAGTGGATGCCCTGGTCACGGCTGTGACAAAGAGAACTACCCTCCCTGTTGGAGGTGTTGCGCTGAAAGATATTCAAGACCGCAGGCTTGATTTAGCTCTGAAGCGGTCCTTTGATTTGGCAGGTCTCACTGTTCGGGCGTCTGCATGCAGTTGTTATGCTGCTAGAGCCTGCCTGGCTTGGTTACAGAAGGCAGTGGAACAGCCCGGTGATGGAACGGAGACCTTATCTGAAGTGGCTTCGCGGATGGAGCCGGCCTTGTCCTTTTTGGCTGACGCCCTTTATGATATGGTCAGAGCTTCGGCTAAACAAATGGCTGTAGCAGTGGCAGCTCACTGCACTCTTTGGTTACGACATTGGGCGGCGGACATGGCCTCTAAGCAAAGGTTGGTGAAGTTGCCCTTTCAAGGCCTTCTCCTGTTTGGCGAGGAGCTGGAAAACATTGTTAAAGGCCTGGGGGATTCTAAACCTCAGCGCTTGCCCGAAGATAGGCCGAAGCCTTCCTCTAAGGGTCAGGCGGTCCGCTTCTCTTACAGACCTCGCTTCCGTGAAGCTAGAAGGTACCGCCCGGGGCGTGCTGCTGGGTTCATTTCTGGTGCCCGCTTTCAGCAGAGAAACTCCTTTCGCTCGGACAAACGTTCCGCAGCTGCCGATTCAAGGCCTGAGTTCAGGGGCGACCCTCTCAATGATGGTGCGCCGGCCCCCTCCTCGTTTTCTGTCATCGGAAGAAGACTTTCCCTCTTTTTCAAGGAGTGGGCCAAAATCTCCGCAGATCAGTGGGTCTTGGACCTGATCAGAGACGGATACCGAATAGAATTCGATGCCCCGGTGAGAGACGTGTTTGTGGAGTCCCGATGCGGTTTTGCCGCCAAACGGGCGGCAGTAGAGGAGACTTTGCACAGTCTGTGCCAGATAGGGGCTGTGACCCCGGTGCCTCCCGCCGATCAAGGTCTAGGCCGCTACTCCATTTACTGTGTGGTGCCACGAAAAGGCGGGTCTTTTCGCCCGATCCTGGACTTAAAAGAGCTAAACAAGTCCTGAAGAGTGCGGCATTTTCACATGGAAACCCTGTGCTCCGTCATTGCGGTGGTACAGCCAGGAGAGTTTCTCACGTCTCTGGACCTAAAAGAAGCTTACTTGCACGTACCAATTTGGCCCCCGCACCAGAAGTTTCCGAGGTTTGCGGTGTTGGAAAAACATTTCCAGTTTCGGGCCTTGCCTTTTGGCCTCGCCACAGCTCCACGAACCTTCTCCAAGGTAATGGTGATAGTAGCTGCCTTTCTCAGGGGAGAGGGTATCCGGGTTCACCCGTACCTAGACGACTGGCTCATCAGAGCAGACTCAGAAAAAGAGAGTCATCTAGCTACAGCCAGAGTGGTTTCAGTCCTTCAATCTCTGGGCTGGGTCGTCAATATGGCCAAACGTTACCTGACCCCCTCGCAATCTCTAGAATATTTGGGGGCCAGGTTCGACACAGCCTTGGGTTATGTGCTTCTTCCCGAGCAAAGGCGGTGCAAGCTTCAGAATCGGGTCAGTCTGCTCCTGAGGATGCCCTGCCCGCGAGCTTGGGACATTGTCCAGCTGTCGGGATCGATGACGGCCACCTTGGAAGTGGTGCCATGGGCGAGAGCGCACCTGAGACCTCTACAGTATTCTCTACTTCAATGATGGTCTCCAGTATCTCAGGATTATCAGTGCAGACTTTCTTGGCTCCCTGCGGCCCGCCTCAGTATGGAGTGGTGGCTCTCGGACAGCATGTTGCGGCGGGGAATGCCTCTGGCACTCCCCGATTGGTGCCTAGTGGTGACAGATGCCAGCCTGAAGGGCTGGGGCGCACATTGCCAGGGGAAGCATGCCCAGGGACTGTGGACACCCGACCAATCGGAGTGGTCTATCAACCGCCTGGAGTTGAAAGCGTTGTTTCTGGCTCTTCTGGCCTTTCAAGTGACCCTGGAAGGATTGGCTGTCCCAGTGATGTCGGACAACATGACAGCAGTGGCCTACATTAATCGACAAAGGCGGCACTCAGTGCAGAGCTCTAGCCGCGCAGGCCGAACAAATTTGCCACTGGGCCAACCTGCATCTACAGTCCCTGTCAGCAGCTCACATTGCAGGTCAGAGCAACGTGCAAGCCGACTAAGCAGGCATCAGATCGATCCAGCGGAGTGGGAACTAGCAGTGATGGATCTTATGGCGACCAGTTCCAATGCCAAAGTCCCGTGCTTCTTCAGCAGACGAGGGATCCTCGCTCTGCCGGGTTGGATGCCTTGGCTCAACCCTGGCCCCTGGGCTTGCTGTATGTCTTCCCTCCGTGGCCCTTGATAGGGTGAGTGCTCCTGCGGATTTGGCTGCATCCAGGAGAAGTGGTGCTCATCGCCCCGGATTGGCCCAGGAAGCCTTGGTATGCGGACCTCCGACAGATGCTGTTGGAGGCTCCCTTTCCATTACCTCTGGTTCACAGGGTCCGGTGGCCATGGAGGACGCCTGCCGCTTTGGTCTTATGGCATGGCGATTGAGAGAGCGCAATTGAGAGATAAAGGCTATGAGTCATTTTGTGTCAAGTGGACCAGGGGTCCCCACCTCACCATCTAGTACACCAACCAAAAATCAACCTGAAAGGCCAACTAGTTTAGAAAGTACAGCAGCCTCAACATCACTGTAAATTGATTTTTGCCGTTTTTTTTGGCAAAGTTTGAGCCTAAACCATTCAAAAAGTAAGAGGACTAGGAACATGGGGTTTTGCCAGTTCATTAAGCCCTAAAAGTAGTGCAGGTTCTCCAAATATCCCCTTGAACTACTAAAACTTCCAGTTTTACAGCTTCTGGAAGTTGGCCCAAAATGTCATTTTTGCTCAGGTGACATTTTGCAACCCTTTACTTGAGGTCCCCTAGAACCTCCAATTTTTAGTCTTTTGAACTAAAATTTTGCACAGCTTAGTTTTTTATCATAAAGAAACTATGTACCAAATTTTCATCAAAATCTGAGATGGTGAGGTGGGGACGACCTTTAAAATTGCTCCCACTTGACACGGAATGACTCCTACTCAAGGTAATTTCCACTCTCCTGCAGGCCCGTAAGCGCTCCACTTCCGTGGCTTATGCCAGGATTTGGCGCCAGTTTGAAGTCTGGTGTGTTTCAAGAGCGCTTTCTCCGTTGCGGGCTCCTGTCTCGCGATTCTGGACTTTATGCAGGATGGTGTACACAAAGGCTTGGCCTATAATTCCCTGCGGGTGCATGTGGCAGCATTGGCCTCCCTACGTGGCAAGGTTGAAGGCGTGTCCTTAGCTGCTCATCCAGATGTGACACGGTTTCTTAGAGGGGTGCTTCAGCTCCGTCCTCCCTTGCGGGCACCTTGTCCAGCTTGGAACCTGGGGTTAGTATTGAAGGCTCTTCAGGGGGCTCCATTTGAACAGCTTCGGCGTGCTTCAGAGAAAGATTTGACACTGAAGGCCGTCTTTTTAGTGGCCATTACCTCGGCGAGACGGGTGTCAGAGCTCCAGGCGCTGTCCTGTAGAGACCCTTTTCTGCATTTCTCAGAGTCCAGGGTCACGGTTCGGACCGTGCCTTCCTTCATGCCTAAGGTGGTTTCAGCGTTTCACCTAAACCAGCCTGTTTTTCTTCCCTCCTTGTTGAGGAGGAGTTTCTAGATTCATTTGGGCAGTTGCACCTTTTGGATGTGCGCAGGACTCTGTTGCAGTATCTACGAATTACAAATTCTTTCAGGACGTCTGATCATCTTTTTGTGCTGTTTGCAGGTCCTCGCAGAGGGTCTTCAGCGTCTAAAGCCACTATTTCCCGTTGGCTCAAAGAAGCTATCTTTTCAGCATATCTGCTGTCTGGCCGGGCTCTGCCTGAAGCCTTTAAGGCACATTCCACATGAGCGATGTCCTCTTCCTGGGCGGAAACTGGAGCACTATCTCTTCATGAGATTTGCAGTGCTGCAACATAGGTTTCTAAGCTCTCTTTCGCCTGACATTACAGGCTGGATGTGGCTGCCAAGAGGGATGCGCGTTTTGGAGCACAGGTGCTAGTGCGTGGTGTGGCTTGTTCCCACCCTATTTATGGATTGCTTTGTTACATCCCATACGTAATGGCTTCATCTGCTTGATGACAAGGAAGGGAAAATTAGGTTCTTACCTTGGTAATTTTCTTTCCTTTAGTCATAGCAGATGAAGCCATGAGCCCTCCCTGTATGATTGTCTGTATTGCAGTGATTCTGATTTTAGGTGCTGTTCTTGTTTCCTGAAGTTATATTCCTTCCTTGTGGAGTCGGAAAACAGTCTTCAGGATTCTTGTTACAGTTATAGGAGGATGAGTTTATTCCCTCCAGTTCATGTTTTGGGAGGATGAGTTTATTCCCTCCAGCAGGATGTAAGTATTCCCTCCATTTATACAAAGTGGAGGATGAGTTTATTCCCTCCAGGAGGACGAGTTTATTCCCTCCAGGAGGATGAGTTCATTCCCTCCTTTTTTGAGTTCATGCCCTTGTTAAGGGGCCATCGTTCGCTGTGAGGAAAGTTCATGTTATTCCATTGCGGTTTTGCCATACTGCTTTGGAAGCTTCAAATACTGAAGAGGCAGTGGAGCTAACTGGCCATGAGGCACTGTGAAAGTTGAGTGCTCTCTATCTCCCCCTGCTGGTTGATGGACACAAACCCATACGTAATGGCTTCATCTGCTATGACTAAAGGAAAGAAAATTATCATAGTAAGGACCTAATTTTCCCTTTTTCTGGCACTGGTTACTTTTTGACTGTTGCTTTTGCCAGAATCTGCGTGAGGTAAGGACAAAATTTATATTTTTCTAGACTGTCTGTAGATGGTTAATGTTTGTTTCCCTTTTGAGTAAGACCTGGAATTTATGGCCTTTGAATGCAGGCTAAACTCTTAATTGTTCACTCCTTGTGACTTGCAGCAGATGAATCCAGGAACTAGTGGGTTAAGTTTGCCTACCAGCAGGTGGAGATAGAGATAAACTAAAGGCAGTAATGCCAGACAGCCAGCTCCTTCCTCAGTTAGTATGTCTCTATCTCAGCAGGTGGTGGACGGCTTTTTCTCCAGCTCCTGGGCCCAAGGCCTCTGAGGGTGCTCCTGGGCCGGTGGCCAGTTTGAGCTGGGGGTGGCGGACTGGTTGTGTCCCCTTTGGCAGCATACACAGTTGCTGGGTCCCTGCTGCACCTCAAATTCCCTCTGAACAGGCTTTTGCTGTTCCTTTCCTTCCCTGTTTGTTTCTGCCTCCTCCCTTTAAAAAAAGAGAACCATAGAATTTGGTTTAAAAGAGAAACAGAGAAGCTCAGGGAAGTGTTTTTGCTGAGAGCAGGTTTGTGCTACTGCTGTCCGAGTCCTGTTTTCTGTTGCCTGCTTGTCTGAGCCTACCTCGAAGTGGAGTCGGAGAGTTTTTTTCTTCGGCTCCGCTGTCAGTTCCCACGCTTTCCCGGTCCGAGGTAAGTCCTGCTTGGGTTCCTGTTTGGGGTCAGGCGATGGCAGTGGAGATGGTAAAACGCTGTTCCCGATGCGGGAAATGGCGTTCAGCGGCGGGCCTTTGCAGCACGGGCTGCGCTGATTTGGCGGGACTCGATGGAGCAGTGCCCCCCCCCCCCCTCGAGAGCATGCTTTCTTGCCCGGAGCCTGGCTATTCTCACGCCATTTTGTGATAGGTCTCGGAGCCGGCTGCGGTAGCAGTTTTGGGCAAAGCTGCTTCTCTGCTGGTAGGGGAGTCGGGGGGGGGGGGGGCATCAGGCACTGTGGGCAGTGGTGCAGGTGCCATGGCTGCGACGTCCTCTGTTGCGGGGGAGGGGTTTTTGCCAGAATTAAGTTTGTTACTCCATCAGGGGTTTTTTGTTGAAATAGAGCCTTGTCCCCCCCCCCCTCCCCACCCCCCCATTTCACGCCGCTGCGACAGCTTCGGGCCTTTGATTCCTCTCAGGGGTCTGGGGGTAACCAAGAGATTTTGGGTTTTTCCCCAGAGGATTTCTCCTTCCTTAAAAAGCCTACGCTTTCTTTGGGGTCTGAGGAGGGGTCCTGCATACGGTCGCCTGCAGCTTCCTCTGTGGTTTCTTTCTCGGAGCAGATGAGGGTAGAGGACATGGAGGACGGTGTCTTCACTGACCAACCAGAGGACTCTTATGCTGTGAGGATTTTCCATAAGAAGGAGTTGTCCTCCTTAACTCTCAGGCGCTGGAAGCCCTGAATATAGAGTACCCTGAGCTTGCGGCTTCTCAGGCGGTCAACCCCAAGATGGCTAGTATCAGACTACCTAAGGCCTTTCCAGTAAATGAAGCTATTGAAGAGTTGATTTCGGCCCAGTGGGCGGATCCGGATGGGGGGCTGAAAGTGGCCAGGGCTATGGCCCGTCTGTATCCGGTTTCAGTGGACCGTTTAGAGCAGTTTGCTCTGCCTAGGGTGGATGCCCTGGTGACGGCGATCACTAAGAAGACTACTCTTCCAGTGGAAGGTGGTGTGACACTTAAGGATATGCAAGACAGACGGCTAGAGGCCTCTTTAAAACGTGCCTTTGAGGTGGCTGCTTTGACACTTCAAGCTTCTCCTTGTAGTTCTTATGCGGCTAGAGCTTCTCAGTTGGCTACATTCTGTCATGGATTCGATTTCGGTGTCTGATATGCGGGGAACTCCGCAGATGTTGCTGATGGATATTGGGCTGGCGTACTTGGCCGGATGCCTTGTACGATTTGGTCCGTGCTTCGGCCAAACTCATGGCTTGACCGTTTCCTCTCTGCGTCTTCTGTGGCGCCGTCATTGGGCCGCAGATATGGCCTCTTAAGCAACGGCTCATTAAATTGCCTTTCCGAGGGAAATTGCTTTTTGGGGAAGACCTAGAAAAGATAGTTAAAGATTTGGGGGATTCCAAATCTCAGTGTCTGTCTTCCAGAGGATAGACCCAAGTCTACTTCCAGGCAGGGAGCCTCGAGGTCACGTTTCAGAGAGACACGACAGTATCGCCCATGGCAGTCCAATGCAGCCTTTCAGCGTCCTCGTTTTGGGCAGCGTTCGTCCTTTCGCAATTTTTGGCTATTTTTTTCCTTTCGGGTTCTCTTTTGCAGAGTTCAGACAGATATGGGAACCTGGAAAGGTTTCCGATTTCTGGATCACGTTGCAGTTATTTTGAAATTCTTATTTGGTTCTCTGTTTTTCATAGTGAGGATGGTTTCTGGTTGTTGTTTTCATATTTTTGGCCTTGGCAAATGCTTATGAATGACATACTAACTGAGGAAGGAGCTGGCTGTCTGGCATCACTGCCTTTAGTTTATCTCTTATCTCCACCTGCTGGTAGGCGGACTTAACCCACTAGTTCCTGGATTCATCTGCTGCGTTAAAGGAAAGAAAATTATCAGGTAAGACATAATTTTACCTGAATGACAGCCGAAATGATGGAAGATTGGGTGAATGTTGTCTGGAATAGGTGGCCAGGGGCTCTTCACAAACCATATAATATGCTTGTTGACACATTGAGGACACCTGCCTGAAGAATATAGAACAGCCTGAAAGAAAATTGTGATTTGGTAGTATATGCCAAGCGCTATGACAAACCAGCATCAGCCACTTGATGTTTCAGTGGAGAAGCATTTAAAGTCTTTTTAAAGAGAAGAATATGAGACTTGGTTATTTTCTGACAACTTTCCTTTGACGCCTTCCAGGAAGGAACATCAAGAGAGTGCCTTCTTCAAAAATCAGAGTGGGTGTCAACTGCATGGAAAAAAGGTCCAGAAAATAAGTACAGCATTCATTTAAAAAGTGTTGTATATCAAATGTGCTTGAAGGTACTGAAAATGGCACTGATAAGAGAAGACACCGGGTAACTGATTCCAAGAGTGAGTCATCAAGCTCTCACAGTGGTGACTCGTGAGGAATTAGTTGGTACTAATGATAGTGATTATAGAAGTACTGTACATAAAACAGTAATTGAATACAAGTATTGTAATTTTGTTTTTCAAGTTTGATTTTCCTTCTGCATGTGTTATACCATATACCTAGTGATTTTGTTTTTCAAAAGTTATATGGTACAGTTGGTTAACTGGTAGCTTATTTATTGTAGTACCATATTGTTCATATTACCATAAGTGTCAAAAAAGGATGCATTTGGCATACCAGTAGTTGAAAACAAATATCTGTGTTTTTCTTTCTGCATATATTTTATGAAAACAAATATCTGTATTTTTCTTTCTGCATATATTTTATTTACCATCACTTTTGCAAAATGGTGGTGCGTCTTAGAATTAGGGTTTTTTTTCTTCTCATATGCAAAGGAGGGGGTGCACCTTAGAATTGAGGAAATACGGTAATATAGGTTTTTAAAGAAAATTAGAGAACTATTGATCCAGCTTCTTGCTTTCACAAATGGAAGGAAACATAGGCAAATTAGGCATGTGCCTGGGGCCCAGAAGTTTGAGACCTTTTCTGATGTACTTGAGAGTCAGGAGCCTAGGATTTCTTGGATTTTTGTTTTTTAGCTTCTACAGATTTTTTTAAAAGTTAGTTTCTGAAATGTGGATGGATGACTAAAGGGTCTAGATATTTTTCAGTTTAGTCCTCTGTAGCTCTCCAGTGCTTCTCCCCTCCACCCTCTTGCAGAGACTGTGGTAGGATCCAGCCAATGGGAAAGGTGCTGTATTTATAAGAAGGAGGGGTTGGAGGTTTAAATGCTGTTGGGAGGGGAGGTGTGAAGAAATGAGACAGGGAACCGGGGGGGGGGGGGGGAGGAGGAGGGAAGAGTGTTGAGAAAAGGTAGGAATGTAAGAGGGATTTTGGGGAAAAGTTAAGGGGTGTGCTGCAGGCTGAGAAACTGGCAGAGAATGCAAAAGCTTTATGATGGTGGGGAAGATCTGGTTACAGATGGGGGGAGGGGGTATGGCATTGACTGAAAATTCCCCTCCCCCCGCCAATCTGGAACCAGCTCAGTATCACAAGAGAGAATGGGGGTGTCTAGAAAGTGACAAGAGTGCATACATTTGTATGTGTATATGAAGAGTCTATAGCAGTGATGGCGAACCTATGGCACGCGTGCCAGAGAGGGCAAGCAGAGCCCTCTCTGTTGGCACGTGCGGCCTTCATCGTTCGTGGCTACAAAAAGGGGGACAAAAATAACAAGGAATCGCGGTACCGCATTGGCTGTTCGGCTCTGGAGCTAGGGGGGTGTCGCCGGCGCGTACCTTACCCTTCCGCTGCGTTTGCTGCCTCGCTCACTGCATTGTCTCTTGTAAGGCTCCTGTCTCCCACGTCATGGCGTCGCGTCTTCCTCCCCCTGCGGCACTCTGTGCGCCAGCACGCAGCCACCGCTCTGCGACTCCCGCCTTGTGCTTCAGCTGTATTCCACCCCGCTGTACTCCACCCCCGCCGAGCCACCGGCATCATCGGCCCAGGTAATATCCGCTCATTTTTCTACACTGTTCTATATAGTAATAAGTCTCGCTCCCAGATTACTAGCTTGTGGTTCTGCACAGTACTCATTCAGCTTCTGCTACCATTCATAAGCGCCCCCATCTTCTCCCCATCAGCTCAAACACCACAACCATGCATTTCCTGAGCAAAACAGGCCTTTATCTTGTTCTATTTCTGTTCAACAGGAATCGGGGCCAGAATTCTATCACCAAAAGCCTTCATTCACAACTACCTATCGATTTTTCCCTTACTGTGTTCTACACCCATCTCCTTCCATCAAAGCAACATGTAAGCAGCTAAGTTACTAGCTTGTGGTTCTGCAAAATTCAGTATCCATATATCATGGTACCTTTCAGATTCCTGCATTCATAAGCCTCAAATCCAGGCACTAAATATCATTCATAAGTGATAACCATAGTTCCCTACCCCAGGGCTATGGACACTGCCTCCACAGTATGCGAAGTCAACCAAGGGAGTTGAAGAAAATATTCAAGGATCAAAGCATGTTGGGGAGTGGGCTTAGTGCCCAGCTTAAAATATTTTAAAAAAATTGTATTCAAAAGCATGCCAAATGCTTTTAAATTTCTGTTATTCAGGTTAAATTGCCCTGTTGGCACCTTGCGTTAAATAATTAGATTTTGGGTTGCTGTTTGGGAGGGGAGAGGAGGGATGGAGAAAACAGCAAAAACTGGATCCACATTATACCTCCTCCAGTCAATTCCACAGAGGAGGACCCAGCTTTTACTTATGGATGGAGGGCAAGAAATGAAGAAGAAAGGAGGAAAGTAAAGAAATGGCAAGGAAGTCCTGGAAATGGTGTTAAGAGAACAGATAGAGAGCAGCAGAATCAGAGACTGGGATCAATATCACCAGACAACAAAGGTAGAAAAAAATCATTTTATTTTCATTTTAGTGTTTGGAATATGTCCAATTTGAGAATTTACATCTGCTGTCTTAGTTTGCACTCGGTATACTGGAGCTGTAACAGCTTACATAATGGTTTATAATGAAACAAAAATCGTTATTTTTTTCTCCTATACTAGTATAATATTTTCAATGATGTCTGTTTATATGTGCCATGGCTGGTGTAAGGAGTGTGGCTATCATAGGGGTGGAGTCATATGTGGTGACCCTGCCCATAATGAGTACCGGCACTTTGTGATAATTAGATTTTGGGTTGCTGTTTGGGCACTTGGTCTCTGAAAGGTTCGCCATCACTGGTCTATAATGTGGCTGGTGGAATATCACAAATAGAGCTTCCTTTGAAAGTCTGAGCTGCAGTGGAGAAGTCCATTGGTACAGATGTATCTGTGAAGGGAAATGTTCTGACTAGGGTTTTACCCTGCTAACATTCAAGTTACCTTGGCAAATTCATTTGAAACTGGCCTAATACTGCCTCCACTCAAAGCTTTTTGTGATAACTTGTAAAAGGATATAGACAAACATTTGCTCCTTCAATTTGTTTTCACATATAAAACATTGTATATTTATATCTTGGACATACTGCCTGTAAATCTTTACTTTAGGTTCAGTCTACCCTTTACAGTGGAAGTAATGAAAGGTGAAAATGACATGACCAACTTCCTGGTTCTCACAGCTCCAGAACTGTTACCCAGTTTGAGGAGGGAGACTTTTTGGCCAATCTTTTTTGAACTAATTCGATATTCTGACGAGTCAGAGAAACTGAATGAAATCTCTATAAAGCTGGAGGATGTAATGGCACAATTAGACAAATTGAAGAATAGCAAATCTCCTGCACCGGATGGTATCCATCCCAGAGTACTGATAGAATTGAAAAATGAACTTGTGGATCTATTAGTAATATATAATTTATCTTTAAAATTGAATGTGGTACTTGAAGATTGGAGGGTGGCCAATGTAATGCTGATTTAAAAAAAAAAGGTTCAAGAGGAGATCTGGGAAATTTATAAACCGGTGAGCCTGACGTTGTTGCCGGGCAAAAAAAAAAAGGAACAAAATGACACAGCATATTCAAAAGCATGGATTAATGAGACAAACCCAACATGGATTTGGTGAGGCACGATTTCCCTTCGCTTATCTATTACATTTCTTTGAAGGTGTGAACAAACGTGTGGGTAAAGGTGAGCCAGTTGATATTGTGTATCTGGATTTTCAAAAGTCGCTTGACAAAGTACCTCATGAAAGACTCCAGAGGAAATTGGAGAGTCATGGGATAAGAGGTAGTGTCCTATTGTGGATTAAAAACTGGTTAAAAGATAGAAAACAGAGAGTAGGGTTAAATGGTCAGCATTCTCAATGGAGAAGGATAGTTAGTGGGGTTCCCTAAGGGGTTTGTGCTGGGACTGCTGCTTTTTAACATATTTATAAATGACCTAGAGATGGGAGATACTAGTGAGGTAATGAATTTGGCTGATGACACAAAGTTATTCAAAGTTGTTAAATCGCAAGAGGATTGTGAAAAATTACAAGAGGACTATACAAGACTGGGAGACTGGGCATCTAAATGGGAGATGATGTTTATTGTGAGCAAGTGCAAAGTGATGCATGTGGGAAAGTTGAACCGGAATTATAGCTACATAATGAAGGTTCCATGTTAGGAGTCACTGACCAAGAAAGGGATCTAGGTATCGTCCTTGATAGGTTGAAACCTTTTGCTCAGTGTGCAGTGGCGGCTAAGAAGGCAAATAGAATGTTAGGTATTAGGAAAGGAATGGAAAACAAAAATGAGGATGTTATAATGCCTTTGTATTGCTCCATGATGCGACCGCACCTCGAATATTGTGTTCAGTTCTGGTTGCCGCATCTCAAAACAGATATAGTGGAATTAGAAAAGGTACAGAGAAGGGCGATGAAAATGATAAAGGGGATGGGATGGTTCTCTGAGGAAAAGCTGAAGTGGGCTAGGGCTCTTTAGCTTGGAGAAAAGACAGCTGAGGGGAGAAATGATAGAGGTCTATAAAATGAGTGGAGTGGAATGGGTAGACATGAATCGCTTGTTTACTGTTTCCAAAAATACTAGGACTAGAGGGTACGTGATGAAGCAACAAAGTAGTAAATTTTTAAATGAATCTGAGAAAATGTTTCTTTACTCAACGTGTAATTAAACTCTGGAATTCATTGTCGGAGAATGTAGTAAAAGCAGTTAGCTTAGTGGGGTTTAATAAAGGTTTGGATGGGTTCCTAAAGGAAAGGTCCATAGACCATTATTAAAATGGACGGGTAAAATCCACTGCTTATTTCTAGGATAAGCAGCATAAAATATATTGTACTTTTTTGGGATCTTGCCAGGTACTTGTGAACTGGATTGGCCACTGTTAGAAACAGTGTCAGTCCCAGTATGGCAATACTTATATACTTATGCACAGCGAGGTTGAACCTAATGATCACTCCCAGGTTACCTGGACCCCTGACTGGACCTTGTTGAGTGTGAAGCTCTGCACAACTGTCTCCAGTCACGCTTTTTAGGGCCCATTGGGTGAGGGGTGTGGTTCAGCCTTGCGGAGCCCTGCCGGAGGGGCGCAGGTCCCTATTTCCCTGCCTCCATAGTCTGTACATCTTTTTTAGGTGTTATCTTTCCCAGGCTTCTCTGCAGCTGCCAGGCAGAACCACAAAAAAAGATTGGGTCTGTGTTGTTTAGCTTTATTCCTGCTATTGGGAAAAGCTAATTGAGTTTAAAAAAAGCACACACCTATAGAGAACAGGGGAATCGTGGAGGTGCTGGATCCCTGGGTCGTAGTCGGGAAGCAGTGCAGCCGACTAAAGGAAAGAAAATTTATTGGGCAACACATGAGACCCCCCTGCTGTTTACCAAAGAGCCCAAAAGGCTACCAGTACAATACAGGGCTAAATTTAAAACTGTCTGATCTTCAAGGCCATGAAAGGAAATAGCCCTGAGTATCTGAAGAATAGGATGATCCTCCACACACCACCAAGGACACTAAGGTCCTCCCAAGCACTTTCACTAATTACACCCTCTCCAAAAGACATTACACGATGTGATACCTGCAAGCGAGCCTTCTCCGGAGTAGCCCCCACACACTGGAATGCATTGCCTGAAAGGCTCCGCTTAACACAAGACTACCTCTACTTCAGGAAGCAGGTGAAAGCTTGGCTCTTCAACCAAGCCTTTAACGGAAGAAGTAACTAACTTGTTAGTCTCACTCACACACACAAGGATTGACTCGGGCTTTACATACTGCAGCGGGACATATTTATCCACTGCTACCCTAGCCGAGATAATATTTAACCATTTCTCTGACCTCACGTGCAACTTTCTTCAAATCAATCACCTTACTTTTCTAATTCTTCCTACTTTCTTACTCATCTATATGTTACAACTTTGCCTTACCCTTCACTACCAATTATAATGTTCTAGTACATATTGTGTTGTCATTGCAAGTAGTATTACATGCCATACTTTGTATTTGGATATTTTTACTGCTCTAATTGCCTCCTGCTCATGTTTGATCTATTCTTACTGTACACTGCCTTGAGTGAATTCCTTCAAAAAGGCGGTAAATAAATCCTAATAAATAAAATAAAGATGACATTTACTTCCGACTTGTTCAAATTTCTAAAAGTCATTCTACACAGTTATGTCTTCATTACTGGATTTAACCAGAGAAGGTGCTGCCAAGTATAGCTCTGCCTACAGGTCTAACACCACATAGCCTTCCACTCTGGATATCTCCCACAACTTTGGATACAAACAGTTCCAGATTGAACATAAGAATAGCTATACTGGGTTGGACCAATGGTCCATCTAGCTCAGTACCTTGATTCCAACAGTGGCCGATTTCAGGTCTTAAATAGTAGCAAGATATATGCTAGAGATCCCAGAGATAAGCAGTGGCTATGCGAGCTTGGAGGTAAGCGACTTCTTGAACCAGGACTTCCACCATTATGGTGTGTCTTAGCAGCTTCCAGTATGAGTTTCGCTTCAGAGCCTGGCCGCAGCAAACAAATTTTGTCAATTGGCTATCAGTGTGGAGTGTGGAATACTGCTCAAAATAGGTCAAACTCCGTTTCCTTGTCATCAAGCAGATGAATCCATTCATTACGAGTGGGTTGTGTTCATCAACCAGCAGGGGGAGATAGAGAGCACTGAGAAACCATAGTGCCTCATGGCCAGCTAGCTCCATCTGCCTCTTCAGTATTCTCTATCTCCCCAGCAGGGTGGTTGCAGCTTGTTCAAGCTTCTTCAGAAAATCTGCCTGGGGTGGCTCCTGTGCTTTTGCCAGTTGTAGCAGGGGTGTTGTGGCTGATGGTGCCCACTTTAAAGGCGAATAGGTTAGCCCTGTCCCTGTCTTTGCCCACGCTGTGGATGCAGGTACATAGGTGCGTCCTTTCCCTGCCTTTCCCACGCTACTGATCCTCCGGAGTTGGAAATTTGCCTCTTTTGCTGTTGCCTCAAACTTTCCTCACAGCGTTAAAAAAAAAAAGTTGCATCGCACTTTGGCGCTGCGATCCCAGAAAAGAGGTTTTCTTCTGATTGTGCAGCGTTACCGGAGCTCGGAGGGCCCGCGTTTGGGACGATTTTGGCCATTTTGAATTTCCGCTGCATTCGGCGATGGCTGCTGAGAAAGTTAAGCGCTGTTCCGTTTGTGGCAAGCGCAAATCTGCAGCGGGGCTCTGTAAGGTGTGCTTTTCAGACGGTAGAGCCGGCCCGAGCATGGCGAGTGATGTTCCTTCCCGCTCCGTGGAGCTGGCAGTGTGCGCCATTTTGGAACAGCATGGCGCGACCCCCGCTGACGTGTGGAGGCTGATAAAAGAGCTGTTCCCCCAGACTGGAACCGGGAGGCCAGGGTGAGCCATTTTCCCCTGAATTTATTTTATTGCTGCATAATGCATACCTGTTAAAAAGAGCTCTTCCGCAGGGGTCCCCTGCGGCCCTGCTTTCTGTGTCCCCTCCAGTGGAGTCTGGCCTTGGATTACCGTCAGGCGTGTTTTCCCCTGACAGATGGCCACAAGACAAGCGCAGAAGGGTGGATTCCCCTTCAGAGAGTGCCCCCCCCCCCCCCCCCCCCCCCGTGGTCGGGATGTGAGGACTCTGAGGGGTCTGGCAGGCCTTCGTGGTCTGGAGAGCCAGAAGAAGGTGCAGAATTGCCACCGGATCCAGATGATCCTTCTGCAGTGAGGATTTTCCACCGCAAGGAGCTGCCAGCGCTTATTACTGATGCCTTGCAGTTCCTCTCTATAGAAGACCCTGGGAGTACTGAGACCGCCTCCGGTAATCGAGCAGGCTTCTTCGTACTTGCCATCCTCGAAGTATGAAGAAGCCTGCTCGAGCCTTTCCTTTGCATGACTCCATCCAAGAGCTTATCACGGCTCAATGGGCTGACCCCGAGGGGCCTTTGAAAGTCACCAGGGCTATGGGGCAATTATACCGTCTTAAGTGAGGAGCATTTGGCGTGCCTAGCAGTGCCTAAAGTGGATGCCCTGGTCACGACTGTGACAAAGAAAACTACCCTCCCAGTGGAAGGAGGAGTTGCCCTGAAGGACATGCAGGACCGTCACCTGGAGGCAGCTATGAAACGGTCCTTTGAAATTTCAGGCCTATCCTTACGGGTGTCTGTATGCAGCTGCTACGCTGCCCGAGCCTGCCTCGCTTGGTTACAATAGGCAGTGGAGCAGCCCGAAGATGGAGCGGAGCCCCTTATGGAGGTGGCACCACGGATGGAGTCGGCCTTGTCATTTTTGGCTGACGCCCTTTATGATCTGCTTAGAGCTTCGGCTAAACAGATGGCTGTAGCGGTGGCGGCTCGCCGTCTTCTGTGGCTACGGCATTGGGCAGCTGACATGGCCTCTAAGCAAAGGTTGGTGAAGTTGCCCTTTCAAGGCCTTCTCCTGTTTGGTGAGGAGTTGGAGAAAATTGTGAAAGGCCTGGGGGATGCCAAACCTCAGCGCTTGCCCGAGGATAGGCCCGTGGCCTTCTTCCAAGGGTCAGGTGGTTCCCTCCTCTTACAGACCTCGCTTCCGTGAAGCTAGAAGGTACTGCCCGGGGCATTCTGCTGGGTTCACTTCGCGTACCCGTTTTCAGCAGAGGAACTCCTTTCGCTCGGACAAACGTTCCGTAGCAGCAAGCTCAAGACCTGGAGTTCAAGGGCGACCCTCTCAGTGATGGTGCGCCGGCCCCCTCCTCGATTCCTGTGATAGGAGGACGTCTTTCCCTCTTTCTCGAGGAGTGGGCCAAGATTACCTCAGATCAGTGGGTCTTGGACCTGATCAGAGAAGGCTGCAGAATAGAATTCAGTGCCCCGATAAGAGACGTGTTTGTGAATTCCCGATGCGGTTCTGCCGCCAAACGGGCGGTGGTAGAGGAGACCTTGCAAGGCTTGATTCATACAGGGGCGGTTCCCCCGTGCCTCTCGCTGAATGCCGCTCTGGCCGTTACTCCATTTACTTCGTGGTGCCGCAAAAAGGAGGGTCTTTTCGGCCTATCCTAGACTTAAAAGAAGTCAACAAGTCTCTGAACATGCGGCATTTTCACATGGAAACCCTGCGCTCAGTCATAGCGGCGGTACAGCCAGGAGAGTGTCTCATGTCTCTGGACCTGAAAGAAGCTTACTTGCACATACCAATTTGGCCCCCGCACCAGAGGTTTCTGCGTTTTGCGGTGATGGGGAAAACATTTCCAGTTTCGGGCCTTGCCTTTAGGCCTCGCCACAGCTCCCCGAACCTTTTCCAAGGTAATGGTGGTAGTAGCTGCTTTTCTCAGGCGACAGGGTATCTGGGTTCACCCGTACCTAGACGACTGGCTCATCAGAGCAGACTCTGTAGAAGAGTCATCAGGTTACAGCCAGAGTGGTCTCAGTACTGCAATCTGTGGGCTGGGTCGTCAATATAGCCAAAAGTCACCTGACCCCCTCTCAATCTGTCTAGAATATTTGGGGGTCCGGTTTGACACAGCCTCAGGGATGGTCTTCCTACCCGAGCAAAGGCGGTGCAAGCTTCAGAACCAGGTCCGTCTGCTTCTGATGATGCCTCGCCCGCGAGCTTGGGACATAGTCCAGCTGTTGGGGTCGATGACGGCCACTTTGGAAGTGGTGCCTTGGGCGAGAGCGCACCTGAGACTTCTGCATTGTTCCCTGCTTCAACGGTGGTCTCCAATATCTCAGGATTATCAATGCAGACTCACGTGGCTCCCTGCGGCCCTGCTCAGTATGGAGTGGTGGCTCTCAGACAGCATGCTGCGGCGAGGAATGCTGCTAGCACTCCCTGATTGGTGCCTGGTGGTAACAGATGCCAGCCTGAAGGGCTGGGGTAGGCATGCCCAGGGTCTTTGGACACCCGAGGAGTCTGAGTGGTCCATCAATCGCTTGGAGTTGAAAACGATTTTCCAGGCGCTTCTGGCCTTTCAATTGACCCTGGAAGGATTGGCTGTCTGAGGTCTGTCGGACAACACGATAGTGGCCTACATATATTGCCAAGGAGGCACTCAATGCATTGCACTAGCAGCGCAGGCCGCGCAGATTTGCTACTGGGCCGAGCTTCATCTGCAGTTTCTGTCAGCAGCTCATATTGCAGGTCAGAGCAACGTGCAAGCCGATTATCTGAGCAGGAATCAGATCGACCCAGCGGGGTGGGAACGTGCAGACGAAGTATTCCTGCAGATATGTGCCAAATGGGGAAAGCCCGTAATGGATCTTATGGTGTCAAGCACAAATGCCAAAGTCCCGTGCTTCTATAGCAGACGGAAAGATCCTCGCTCGGCAGGGTTGGATGCCTTGGCTGAACCCTGGCCTCAGGGCCTCCTATAAGTGTTTCCTCCGTGGCCCTTGATAGGGCGAGTACTCCTGCGGATTCGGCTCCACCAAGGAGAGGTGGTTCTCATTGCTCCGGATTGGCCCAGGAGGTCGTGATATGCGGACCTCCGGCGGATGCTGGTAGAGGATCCCCTGCCGTTACCTCTGGTACCGAACCTGTTGTCACAGAGCCCGGTGACCATGGAGGACGCCTGCCGCTTTGGTCTTTCGGCATGGCTATTGAGAGGGCGCAATTGAGAGACAAGGGATAATATTCCAGGTAAAGTCATTTCCACTCTCCTACAGGCCCGCAAGCGTTACACTTCCATGGCTTATGCCAGGATTTGGTGCCAATTTGAGGCTTGGTGCGCTTCTGAAGCGATCACACCCATGTGGGCTTCTGTCTCGCCGATACTTGATTTTTGCAGGATGGTTTACAAAAAGGCTTGGCTTATTATTCCCTGCGTGTTCAAGTGGCAGCCATAGCATGTTTTCGAGGGAAGGTTGCTGGCCTCTCTCTGGCTGCTTGCCCGGATGTGACATGGTTTCTTAAAGGCTCCGTCCTTCGTGTCCGGCCTGGAACCTGGGGTTAGTTTTAAAGGCCCTTCAGTGTTCGCCCTTCGAGCTGCTTAGGCAAGCTTCGGAGAAGGATGTGACCTTAAAGATGGTCTTTTTGGTGGCAGTGACATCGGCAAGACGGGTATGTGAGCTCCAGGCGCTGTCCTGTCGAGACCCATTTCTGCAATTTTCAGAATCCGGAGTAATGGTACGTACGGTGCCTTCCTTCATGCCTAAGGTGGTTTAAGCGTTTCACCTAAACCAGCCTATTTTCCTGCCCTCCTTTTCTAAAGAGGAGTTTCCAGAAGCCTATGGGCAGTTGCACCTTCTGGATGTGCGAAGGGCTCTGTTGCAATATCTGCACATGTCAAATGCCTTCAGGACCTCTGACCATCTTTTTGTTCTTTTGTCAGGTCCGCACAGAGGGTCTCCAGCGTCTAAGGCCATTATAGCCCGTTGGCTCAAAGAAGCTATCTTTTCAGCATATCTGCTATCTGGCCGGTCTCCGCCTGAAGCCTTTAAGGCACATTCCACAAGAGCAATTTCTTCTTGGGCTGAAACTGGAGCACTCTCCAAGAGATATGTATACTTGGACTTCTAAGCTCTTGTTTGCCCGACATTACAGGCTGGATGTGGCTGCCAGGAGGGATGCGCATTTTGGAGCACAAGTGCTGGCGCGTGGTGTGGCTTGTTCCCACCCTATTTAGGGATTGCTTTGTACATCCCATACATAATGGCTTCATCTGCTTGATGAGAGGGAAGGGAAAATTAGGTTCTTACCTTGGCAATTTTCTTTCCTTTAGTCATAGCAGATGAATCCATGAGCCCTCCCTCTGTGGTTCATTATGTGATTCATGTTAGTTTTATGTTCAGTTTTTCCTGTGTTCCCTCATTGGGAGAAGTTGGAAAACCAGTCTTCAGGATTTTTGTTCAGTTACAGGAGGATGAGTTCATTCCCTCCACGAGGATGAATTCATTCCCTCCTTTGAATTATAGCTCCAGTTTTGGGGCATTCATCTGCTGTGAGGAAATTTCATGTTGTTATGCTTTGCGATGTAACACTGTTTTGGAAGCTTCAAATACTGAAGAGGCAGATGGAGCTAGCTGGCCATGACGCACTATAGTTTTTCAGTGCTCTCTATCTCCCCCTGCTGGTTGATTTACACAACCCACTCGTAATGGATTCATCTGCTATGACTAAAGGAAAGAAAATTAGCAAGGTAAGAACCTAATTTTCTCTTCTTTTCGTGCCCATTTGGGAATGTAGGTAACAGTATGTGATGAAACAATGTAGCTTACACACAAGACCGTGTAGCCACCATCTTGCTTCACCCCCAGAATGAACTTCGACAAGTGTTCCTATTTTAACTTAAAAAAAGAAAAAGAAATTAAAAAAAAAACGTAGGTTATTAATGAGAGGATTTCAGATAATGGGTGGGATTCTAGGATATATATTGATAATAAGAAAGAAAACTGTAGCAGATATCTGTGGTATAGATTAGTACAATATATGCTATCTGGAGGGACTAAAAGGAAAGCAAATTAGCAAGTAGGACCTAATTTCTCCTTCCTTAACGTTCCTCCAGACCAGCCATGAATGACTGTTGGGAAGTACCAGAGCAGTGAATCGTGGGAGGGACCCAAAACAGAACCACTGCCAGATCCTCCTGACCAAAACCAAGACTCAGAACCCCTGGACATCTATTTAACAATACCAAAGAAGCTTTCAAATCACTGAACAAGGGTCCTCAGATATTGGGCCTCGCCACACTCCCCCTTTTCATGTAGAGGCAGCTACCACGTAGTCCACACTGCAAACCCACTCGAGAAATAAGCTTCTGGAAACCCGGGTCCAGAGCAATAAGGACCATAAACTGGAACTATTAAAGGGCAAACAGACTTTCTGAAGAATAACTAGTGCACCTTACATCCTCATAGGCCCCTCACAAACAGAGAGAGAGAGACCCCAACTAGCCAAGGAAATGACCCAGAAGCCAAAACAAAATATTGTGTGCATAGGAAGGTCTACTAGAGAAAGAGGGAGAGAAAAGACGCAAAGGAAGAAGAAAGGCCTCCAGAACTCTGCTCACTGCACGCAGCTCCAGAGTATAGAGAGCCAATGCCCTCCTAGGAGACCAAGAGCCCTGCACCAAGGAACCCCAACATAGGGCACTCCCCAGCCCGAGAAGCTGGTATCCTTAGACACCACCTCCCAAAGCAGGCTCGAGGAGGCCCTTCCCAGGGTCAATGACTGGGGCAGCAACAACCCCCTCATGCACTGACTGACAGCCAGAGAGGAAAAGAGCCAGATCCCATCGCCCTCTGAAACCTGAGACCAGCGGCTGCGCAGGGCCCCCTAAAGCGGCTGCATGAGAGAAGAAGGAACCCTTTCCACGGCCGCTGCCATAGATCTAAGGACTTGTACGAAATACCAGGCCTGTGGCTGGTGACAAAGCATGAGCGAAAAACTTGGAAGCTCTCTCCCTCTGAAGAAACACTCAAGCTCATCAGGAATAAAAGTTGATGTGCTGGCGCCAGCCTGCTCCTGTTGAAATTAAACACCCAAACCAGACAAAAAAACCTGGGGGTCAACCAGCGCTGACGGGGTCTCTACTTAGTCTAGGCAAGAAGAGACCCGGAGTCATCCAGGTACAGGAGAACACAAAAACCCGTGTTTCCGCAGAAAGACCGCCACTATGAGCATGACCTCAAAAAAGAGTCCTCTGGTCCGACGGAACCAACTGGCAGGGCCCAGAATAGGAACGAACTGCCGAGACAGCCCGTAGCGGGAAAGAGAAGTATGCCTCCCTGAGATCGAGAGCAGAGAGAAACTTTCCCAAACGGAGGCGATCAGAGACCTCAGATCCCTTGAGATCCAGAATGGGTTGCACTGTCTCCGTCTTCCTTGGAACCCCAAAAAGGATGGAGTACTGACCCAAACAGCGCTCAGCAGGAAGGATAGCTGCACCTCCACTGCTCTTCTGCTCTGAGCAGACAGAGGCCCCCTCTGACAAGGAGACTGCAAGAAGAGAGAGGCTACCAGAGGGGAGAACATCAGCCAGACCCCAGCACCCTGAAAATCCAGCACCTAAGCTGAGGAGAAGGTAGTCCACACATCCCAAAATGCCCAAGAATGGCCGGGAAACAGCAGCCACTCACCTTGAGTGCCCTGCTTGTTCCTGGTTCCCCGTCCCCCGGAAGGGAGAATGCCAGGCTCGAAACCTAGCCCTCTGGCCAAAATTCTGAGGACCAGGCCTACCCTTAGTGTTGACATGAAACTGGGCATTTGCCGAGCCCACAGGGCGGGCCAAGAACGAGGAACATCCCCTGGCAAATGCTGGAGCCCAACTCACCGAGCTTCTGAACCAAATCGCTGAGGGTGTACCGAAATAGAAAGGAGCCCCAAAGTGGAAACCTGGCCAAGCAGGCGTTGGTGGTGGCAACCACTGCCTATGACCGCAGGCAGAACTGACAGCTTGTGGTGAATGCCAAAGACATACTAGACCGAAGCCCGAAGAATGTCATACACAGCGTCCACCAGACAGGCAAAACGTGCCTCCAACCAGGCAGCCCGGGGACTGCCCTGGGAAACAGACTTCTGCTGCCACTGCAAACAGGCCCATGCCGCAGCCCTCGACCCAAGACAGCCCGCAGCAGGAAAGACAAAGGACTACTAATAGAAGCCTGCAGCTCCTAATGCAAACACCTCCAAGATGGACTACAAGGTCTGATTCAGTTTCCCATCTAGCAGATTCCGCAAGGCAATGCCGCAGCAACCAGGAAGGGAAAATTCAAGGTGACTGCAGGCACTGAGTGCAATGTAGAGAACGGAGCTGCTGCTTCTCCCTGCACTAGAGAAAAGAAGTGGGCCATGGTTCTCCCAACCTGGAGGCCTGAGTCAAGTGCACTGTACATTGTGGTAAACAGGCCCCGAATGACCATTACATGGGGAGCACCTTAGACAAGCCCCTGAGGTCCTACACAAGGCTAGCCGTCCGACTGTCCTCCAGAGAACCCCAAGGATTTCGCTATGGGAAGCGCTGCTTTCACCACAGAAAACAGAGGGCTGAACTCCCTTCGCTGAAACAGACCGAACACCTGAGGGTCATCCCCCTCCCCCAAAGGGAGCTCATCCTCCACCAAGGGCTCTGACAGAGGAGACCCCATAGAGCAGCCCAACTGCAGCAAAATAAAACGAAGACTCCACGTGTTAACCGCTGCAAAATCCTGGGAGCCGGCGGGGAAAACCCCGTCCCCTAGGAGATGCTAGTGCCGCTGGAGAAGGAACTACTTGCCCCAATCCAAAGTCTGGCAGAGCAGGAGAACAAGCCCAGAAGGGTAGGCTCTGACCCAGCCCCCCCCCCCCCCCCCCAGAAGAGATCCCCACTGCTACAGCTGTTTGCACAGACCCTCATGCCGGCAGAGCACAAAATGGCTGCCATTCCCGCCTCCCTCTGAGGCAAAGCGCTGAGACGCTGCACTGGGGACCAGAGCTGCAAGAAACGCATTGATGCGACTGAGGACGCTTTGTGTGTGTTAGCCCCGACTCAACCCCTCCACTCGGGAACTGGACTAACCGTGCAGCAGTCCGAGGAAGAACCCTGCCCGCTGCGAGACAGGCAGCTCCTCACACTCCCAGTGGGGGCTGCTTTGAAAGAAGATTGTCGCAGTGCGAGAAAGCATGTGGTGCACCGCGCTACACACTCGCTTGTGTTTTGTGCATTTTTTTTTTTAAACCGGAGCACATCACAACTGAACAATAAAGCTTTCTTTTTTTTGTGAGCACAGACACAAATCGCTCCCAAGGACATCCTGAGGCCCAAAGCACAGCAGAGAACACTACCCCGGGTCCATGCTCCCAGGGGACACAGCCACCCCCGTCACAGCAGGGCACAGCACCACCGGCCCGCCAAACTCACTGCGCTGTCTGCACTGTTCCTTATCTTCTGAAGCAGACTGGTTGCTGAGCAGGCTCCCATAAGAACGCAGAACATTCCAGTGGGGAAAGCACGACAGGGACCCAGTACTACCAGGTATGTCTGCCCACTACGCTCAACTGGGAACCAGTTGACCAACTGGACCAGGAGCAAGGCCTCAGAAACAGAGGAAGTCTGTCCATCCACCTGCTGGAGATAGTAGAAACTGAGGAGCTGAGCTGCTAACAGGGAACCGTGTAGTGGTGGTCAGTTCTGTATTCTCCCATCTCCACCTGCTGGTTGATGGACATAACTACCCACTTGTCCTGGAATAGTGAGAATGAACGTAGTGGAAGTGGTTATTACTACTCTGCTATGAACTAGGAAACGGTCCGTGTCAGTGGCATTTGCTAGGGTCTAGAGGACCTTTTAAAGGTGGTTAAGAATGCCCCTTCCTGATCAAGGCTCCCTGACTCAGGGATTTCGCCAGGATGGCTTGGCAAAGGTTCTTGCCTTAAGTTGGAATGCTAAGCTGCAGTGTTTAGTCTGTTTGAGGATGCATGCAGTATGCCTCTGGTCTCTCATCCAGTTGGTGTCATTCTCCTCCACCCCCCCCCCCCCCCCCCCGAGAAAAATATCTGTCCACAATGAAGTTTGAATCTAATCTTGAAAATGCTCCAGAAAGCTCCCTTTGATTGTCTGAAAAAGGTCTCTATTAGAAGACCTTAACTTGAAGACGGTTTTTGTGGTTGCTTTGGCTCAACAAGTTTGTTAAAAGAATAGCCTAAAGGTTAGCATAGTGAGTTGAGAGCCTGGGGAGCTGGGTTTGATTCCTGCTGTGGCTCCTTTGTTATCCTGGGCCAACTCATCATTGCCCTAGGTGCAAAACTTAAGATTGTGAGTCCACTAGGGACAGAAAAAGTACCTGCATGAAATGTAAACCTCTTCTGTTGTATCACAGAAAGGTGCTATATCAAATCCATGGTCCTTTACCCTTTCCTGTAGTCTCCATTTGTATGTCCCTTCTTTGCTCCCAAAAGTGATCTCGTCCTTTCACTTAGCTCAGACTTTGGTTTTGGTTCTTCCAGACAGAACGGGTTATAGTGCAGATTCTTCATCCTTGAGGCTCCTAGCTATTCGGATATTTTTTTTAGGTACAAGGAAAAAACAATCTTTAAGATATTTCCAACAACCATCGACTGTATCTAATAGAACAGTCTCATTGCTTTGACATTTTCTTAAATCTGACTGATGATCAGACAAAATTCTATGATTTTTCTTCAAAATCAAGCAATTGAGTTAGAACAACATAAGACAGATGAGGTATTTGTACTGTTGGGAAGCATAGGGAAAGTGAAGTAGCCTTTAAGGCAATCAAACGATGATTGAAGGAAATGATTTTGTCTGTGTGCTTAATTGCAGGGAAGCAGCCTCCCCTTCTTGAAGATATATTCTATGTGGGGTTGGGGTTGCTGTATCTGGGACAGAATTGAGAATTTCACTATCAGTTTTCAACATGGTCCCCTCTCCCTACTTCCCCCCCCCCCCCCCCCCCCCCCAAGCACTGTCGCCAGGATGTTGCTGTTCTAGAGGAAGCTGCCTTTGGAGCTTCTGTGATTGTGGTAGGGGCCTCTGAATTCCACTTAACTTGAACATTGTGTCTTCCATGTCTAATTTTGTTGGCTTGTGTTGTAGTGGTACTGAACACCATTGCTTGGTTTTTAGTCATACTGAGCATTCCAGGCTGCACAATACCCTTATGGGGCAAATTGCTTGGTTGGAGCTATTTTTTTGTCTCCTGCTGGTGGATGGACATAACCCATTAGTCTGGACTGATCTGGTTGGATTACATGAGAGAAATCAGTTGACATTTTTCCTTCTCTTTTTCTCCTCATTCACTTCCTGCTGTATAGCTATCATTCACATCAACTTTATTCAATTTTTCTTCCTACTTCTCAAATCTCATTTCCATCTCCTCGCATCTCCTTTCCCCTTTGTTCATGGTCACCATCTCCTCCTCCTGTTTCTCTTCCCTTCCCATCCATTGGTACCATCTCACATATAAACCTCATTTGAGAGAGGATGCTTTGGTCTGGTTCTCTTCTCTCCTCCTCCATCCCCCCTCCCCCCACCAATCAAATGTTTCTCTGTGCTGCACCCCTGCCCCTGTTCTGGCAGGTTTTTTTCTCTCCTACCCCCTCACCCTGCACACTTAGGCAGCTTTAATTTTCCTTCGGCCTCGCCCATTTATGCTGGCATCACATTCTCCTTCCCCATCCCCTTGAGGCCCTTCAAAACTGCCTGTACAGAGGACAGCACTAAGCAAACACTGCTTCTTTAGCCGGAGACCTCTCTCTAGCATCCTGCCCACAGAAAACATGAAGTTTAGTCAGAGGAGGCAAGACGTTAGAGGGAGGGCTCTGGCAAGAGAGAAGCAGCATGTGCTTAGTGCTGCAATCTGTACAGGCAAGTTCAGAGGGACGCCAGGGGGAGGGGGAGGTAAAATTAATGCAAGCTTAAAATTTTAACGTGTTAAAAAAACATGCTAAATGTGCAGCCTTGTTTGTATGTGTGTGTGTATTTACCTATATTAGGGCTGCATTTCTGTTAACATTTGTAATTGCAATTAATTGCACAGTTAAAGGTGTTCAATTTATTTGTTTCCCACTGCAGCTCCTTGTGACGCTGGGCAAGTCACTTTAACCCTCCATTGCTCTGGGTACAAAATAAGTACCTGTACATATGTTAACTGCTTTGATTGTAACCACAGAAAAGCGGTATATCAAATCTCATCCCTTTCCCTTCCCTAAAGGACTGATAATCTCCCTCCTTCCCACCCCCCAGATCCAACATCTGTTTCTCAACCTTCACTCGCTCACTTCTTCTTCCAGGTCCATTATCTTCCAGTCCCATGAGCAGCAACAAAAATCTACTGTTGAACATCACCAAACTTTTCTTGTGGTTTTTGGAGCTCACTGCCTTGGTCATAGCTTCCATTGTGACCCCTCCAGTTCTGCTTGCAGGTTTGCAGCTCACACTTCTCCCACCCAGGGTTCAGTATCTGCCCCCCCCCCCCCCCCCCCACGGTCAGTACCCCCCCTGCTGGTCTACCTTAAAGGTGGTTGTCTGGCTCTGGGAGTGACAGCATTACACATATGCTCCCTGTGGCCTAGTCCGAAGCTTCTCCTCTGGCCCATCCCGCCACCTCTCACATTTCATGTTTCTGCCTGAATGGGACAGGTCGGGGGGGGAGGGGGGGGAAGCTTCAGAGCAGGCAGTATATGTGCAACGCTGCTGCTGGCGAGAATCAACAGAAGACCACCTTTTAAGGTAGACTAATGTGTTTTTTTTTTTGGGGGGGGGGGGGGGGAATGTGGGGAGAACTATGTCTGCATCCAGGACAGGGATTGGGAGTGGAAGAGAACGGAAGATATGTTTGGAGGAGGCAGCCACAGTAACGCGACTTTGTTTTTTTAATCGCGATTAATTTTTAATGTATTAATCTTCAGCATTAACTGATTAAACAGACCTAATAGAAACACATTCATAATACATCCATTAAGATTAGGTGATAAAGTGTACAAAATGTTTAATTTATTAAGGGTTTTCTTAGGTTTTTGTGCCTATTGGAAAGACTTTAAATAAATGCCTAAATATTTAGATTTTATTTTTTTTGTTTGGTTTTCGATTTATGCATATGGGAAAAAAATCTGCCATTAGCTTTATCAGATGTTTTTCTTGAAATTTTATTCTTGCGACACAGCTCTTGGTATTAGTTTATAGTAAATTACTTTACTTTTGATTTGTTTTTCCTTTTCTGCCTTAGTAATGAGGGAAAAGTAAGGTTTTTTTTTTAGACTATTTTTATTTTCATATTACTTAGTAATTTGTATTCACTTGTATTCAATACGTTTCTTTGAACATAACTCAAATTCCAACAGTTTGAAAGTACTAATAAAAAAGTAAATATGTATTGCTAAATGTAAAATTGATATTTTTATTTGCTGTTTAGATAAGATTTTTTTTTAGTGTAAATTTGGTGGATAACTTACAGAAAATCTTTATCAATAAAAAACAATGACTCTTCTATTCACTATTTTAACAATACAGTTCGTTTTCCCTTCCATAATGTTTTGTTTGGTGGTTGTAGAGCCACTGTTTGAAAAAATTTGTAAAGATATAAAAATCTAATATTTGTGTTTTAACTTTCAGCTTTGTGTTGTTCTTGGAAAATTGCGCACCAGTTGTGAATTCGTTGAACTTTGGCATTTCAAGCCCACTTCTGTTGGGCCCGCCATCTTTGCAGCTTATTCAAATTAAGACTCAGTTGGCTCTCCATCAGTTGTCTTCGGTGGTCTCAAACACTTCAACACCTGCTTGTGCTTTGCTAAATCGGGCCTTGCTGAAAACCATCATGTACAATCCTAGAGGAGCCTTTCCTGGTCAAAGACCACCCAGGATGAGTGTGCCTGGGATGAGCCCAGCTAGGGTGAATGTGCCTGGGATGATGAATCAAGGTTCTTTCATGGGAGTAGGAGAAATGAATCTGCAAGGAATGTCTCAACGAATGGGTTTACAAGGAACCCCTAATAGAATGATGGGACCTCACGGAAATATGCAAAGATTTGGAGGCACAGAATCCTTTCTGAGGATGGGTCATCAAATGCAGCATCAAGATCTGGAGATGAACTTGCAGGGTGCACAGCACAGAATTGATCCTCGGTCGCTGAAGGAGAAAATGAACTTGCAGGAAACCATGCCGAAAATGAGGGTCAAAACTCCTACTAGATGGGACCCACAGACTTCTGCATCTCTGAATATTTCAGGTGGACACGTGGAACTGACAAAACCTATTTCCACACCTCAAGTTGTAGAGCACACTCCAGAGGGCCAGAGCCGCTACACAACAGAGAGTGCTTCCAGTATCTTAGCAAGCTTTGGACTATCCAATGAAGATCTAGAGGAGCTTAGTCGTTATCCAGATGATCAGCTGACTCCAGAGAATATGCCTTTGATTTTGAGGGACATACGATTACGTAAAATGGGTAACCAGATCTCCAGTACAGATGATTCTAAAAACAGAGGAAGAATAAGTGAGTCTGCACAAAGCAACGTAATTGATTATGGACATGGAAGCAAGTATGGCTATAACGAAGATCCTGTTGAGGGGCATATCTACAGTCCTCTAACAAATTTAGAAACAAGAAATGATTATCAAGCTATACAGACACAACCAGGTATTTCCATGGAGACTCAACAGTCGACTCTAAGCTGCAACCAGGGAGTGTTTCCTGTTGAAGAAATTATGAGACAGATAGGTTTCCAGAATGAAGCTGCAAATGCACAGCAATTTTTTCAAGTTGGCTCTGGACGAAAGATATCAACTGTGCTTAAAACACCACTTGGTAATAGGAAAGTCGTGTCAGAATCACAGTCTACTACTCCAGCAAGCCATCCTATTCAAGTGCTTGCACCTTCAGCAAAGTCTAAAAGGAATCAGAATCAACCAAAAATTAGTAACACGCTTAGTGTCCCAATGGTCAACGTGCCCATGGTCGGCGTGCCCAGAGTGCCCATGGTCGGCGTGCCCAGAGTGCACATGGTTGGCGTGCCCAGAGTACCCATGGTCAGTGTGCCCAGCATGCCCATGGTCAGCGCGCCTAGCGTCCCGATGGTCAGTACACCCAGTGTACAGATGGGCACAGTTATGAATCAGCAAAACTACCAAGCAGTTCCTGAATCTGCTGTGCAGCCTCCTATGACTCAGAGTCCTAGTATGACGACTACATTTATGAAAGGAAATTGGGCATCTGTTATGTCACAGTCTGATGCTCAGAAGATGAAGAGACTACCAACTCCTTCTATGATGAACGATTACTATGCGGCATCTCCAAGAATATTTCCACATTTATGTTCTCTGTGTAACGTAGAATGTAGACATTTGAAGGTGAGTGTTTTTGTGTGAGTTTGTTTTCTTTTTTAGAGGCAGCTAAATACTTTACAGGTAGCAATTCGGACTGGTGTAAGATTATATTCTACAAATGAATAATTTAGTACTCAGATGTGCTGGTCATGTTTAGCCCTTTATTTTTTATTTTTTTTAATGCATCTCTTTTTGAGATCTTTTGACCGCCTCTACAAGTCTTCTATATGAGTTTAGGCTTACCACGTGTCTCAAATTACTTATTAAGCAAATAAGACAACCCCCCCCCCCCCCCCCCCCCCAATTCTTGAGATCACATTCTTACTCTCCCGGATTTGTAGGAAAAGGGTGAACAGCAAGAGAATTCTAGTAATGCATGGAGGCCAGTGTTAGCAATTCTGCAGTTTTCAGGTTCTTGAGATGGTGTTGAGAGTTAAATAACACTATCCAATATTAAACATTAATTGATAGTAAATCTGTTTCCATTTGGTGAAAACAAAGCAAAACAAAAAACCTCTTTTGCGTTGATGGCACTGAATTTTAGTTCACAAAGCTTAACAAGACTTTTCATTGGATTTACTCTGATTTTCTCCACAGCTTAGGTACGTATTTTTAACTTAAGGTGCTACTGTAAAGCAGTCACCAAAGACACCCTCTTAATTTTGAGATCCATAGGGGGAAAAAGAGCATACTTGGGGTAGGGTTAGATGCTGAAAAGTTAATTTTGGAAATCTTGAGGATGTAGAAAAAATAAACCTGCTAGTTAAATGATTTCTTAAATCTAAGATTAAATATCTTCCCTCCTCCTTGCCTTAAAACAGAACATGTCTCTAATACTCTGAAGAAAGCACCAGGCAGTTTTACTGTTAGATGTTTTTTTGGTTATGTTTCAATCTTCAAATTATTTTACTCCTTAGTCTCCACTGGGATTTAAAATTTGTAGGAAACTTAAGCTAGATTTATGTTTTTTGCGGCCAGAGGAAAAAAAAAGTTTTAATCCTAATTCTTTGTGGGATTTTTAAGCCTTTTTTTTGTTTAATTACTATTCATTTGTAATTATTTTCTGGGAGGGTTTTATGTTAACTTTTTTAAAAATTTGCTTCATTCTCCTCCCATGCTCTTCCTTATTTCTTCCAAATTGCCTCCTTAGATCTCTCAACTTATACATATAGTAGTAGTGGACCCAGCAGACATCAAACTTCTGTTGTTTGGACCTTTTTTCCCTAAAGGTCTAGGAGGTTTACTCTGCATAGTGTGCATTCACTTTCTATAACCAAGTACCTAATACTTTCCCAGCATAAACTTTTTCTTTCCTTTTGAAGAGAATGGTTCAAGTCCCTACAGTGAGCACTTGACGGTTAAAGGTTTTTACTGCACTGATGGACGTTTCACCAATAAATCCTGTTTGCCTCCTGATTCTTATGGGACTCAATTATGTTAGAAGGACCCAGACTTTCTGACTGGCCACAGTACAGTATCTCTGGCCTAGGAGAAATGGTGACCTTGGAAAATGCCACTTCCCAGGTGTTTTGCTGTCTTATATCCTAAAAGTGCAGAATCCATTCTTCAGGTTGTGAAATCATGCCCACCAGTGTACAGGCATAGGTATACCTGCCTATTGTAAATGTATCAGAACTTCTGTAATTGCCCAAGTAATGAACTGGATACTCCAAGAACATGAAGACTGACCTTTGGTCACAGCCCATTATGCTGCCTGTGTGAATTTTTTTTTTTTGCATGTCATTCTACCATCTTTTTATGGTCCAGTGATATTTTTGTTTCTTATAAATAGTATTCATAACTGACTACACCATGCATATATATTCTTACCAACAGTTTTAATATCTGTGGGTAAGTTGAGCCTGAGTTCTACACAGCAGGTATTTGACTTCTAAACCTCTGATTTCCTTATTGCCCTGCTAGATGGGCCCAGATGCCTCTAGCCTGTGACGTTGGCTGGGAAAGTGTTTACATAGGTTTTTTTTTTCCTTTCTTTTTTTCTAAGCTTTTAAATAAAGAAGTAAGAGTCAGTTGAGAAGACATAGTGAGGTCAGATGGAGGCTTGTTTGTGATTGGAGAGGGGAGCATTACGGCAGATTTCAGGCCTAGGTGGTGGGGGGGGGGGGGGCCAGGATGCTGGACTGGAATTGTCTGTGCAATATGTGGTGGAGCCGACGCATTGGTATCGTGACTGGCTTTCCATGCCTGGAGTGTGATCACACTGAACAGAAGGATGGAGGCAGAAGCTGGGTCTGAACATGTATTCTGTACCCAATTTTCCTCGACAATTTTTTTCCCCCTGCACTGAGGATAGACACTAATTGATTGGCTATGGGGGTTTGGTTCCCCCTTTGTCTGGCGTGTGTACCAGGATTGGGGGTGCTTTGTGGGGTGTCTCGGTCTGTCAGGATGTCAACTTCTACAGCTGCAGGGTTTTTTTTTGTTTTGTTAGCTCACCTGCTATATCCAGTAGATATTAGGAACCATTCAGCTGGCTCTTCAAGTTTGGGCTGTCTGAAGGTGGGCACTGAAGATGATTAATCCTTTTGGCTCCCTTAAGGCCTAAGAAACAGAGCTGGGTAGATGAGGCAGTCCAGGGGTCCATTATATCTTCATGAGAATTGGGGTGTTGGGCAAGAGGAGGATGGAGCAGCCACTCCTCTTGTTACTCTTCCTGGAGGAGGGAGATTCTCTCCCCCCCCCCCCCCACCCCAAGAAGAAAAATGAGCCCTCTGTTATCTGTTTTGTTCCAGTGGAAAAGGCTGCCATCACTGTGCATCACAGAAGCATCTAGTAAGAAGGCTTTGAATGGAGATCTCATCCTGGAGTTAATTCAGAAGTTCCCTAGAGCCTATTACCTTCATAAAGGCTCTGCATAAGATGATCCTTGCAGAGTGGAAAACGCCAAGGGGTGGTAAAAGGGTCTAAGGGATGTGGAGAGGTTCTGTCCCCTCTCATAGCAGGACATAGACTTGTTTTTCAGTGTCTGTTGGAGGACATAGATTTGTTTTTCAGTGTCCGATAGTGAACATTTTGATAACTGTTAGGACTCGTAAGCCTATCCTACTGAAGGGGGGAGTGTTTGGCTTTAAAAATTGACAGGAGAGTTGAGGTTTTGAAGTAAGCCTTTTCTTCTGTGTCTTGGGTACCCGGGTGATGGTATGTAGGAATTACGTTGCTAGGTTCTCTGACTTTGAAGGTAGCCCATGTGGAGCCTAGGGCAGTCTTCCTTGCAGATATTCTTTATGATTTTAATCTGGGTTACTTCACAGTCAGTACATTTAGTAGTGATGCCTGGGTGGTTGACTATAGTTTCACAGTTGATCAGAGGACTTGGCCTGTGAGACACTTAGCAAGCTTCTATAGGGAAAGTTTCTCTGTGGGATGACATTAAGAAGCATATGAAGGATCTGGAGGAGGCCTGAGGATAGAGCATGGTCATTGTTTGAGAAGCCTTTGGGTGTACTCAGCTTAGAAATTGGAGGCACTTCAAGTTGCAGAAACGAACACAGTAAGTTTTGAAAGTCTTAGCTATTTTGTGGTGTGCACAAGCCCAGAGAGGGTACAGGGTCGTCATCTAGTGGATCTTGAGGCTCATAATGAGTTGCAGAGTGTCCCCTCCAAGGAAGTCCCGATTGGGGGAGGGGCAATTTTTGCCTGTTCTCAGAGTGGACCCATATAACTTTGGATCCATGGGTACTTCATTTGGTTCAGAGTGGATACGTGTTGGGAGTCTGCTTTTCCAGTTTCTGATGCCTTTATGGTTTCTCCAAGTCAAACAGCCACTGAAGACATGTAAAGAAAGCAACCTTGGAAAGGTTGCTCCCGCTGGGGGGAAGAGAGATGATGTCCACCAAAAGGATGGAGGTTTTTTTAGCCCGTTCCGGACCTCAAGGGTAGTTGGTTCTTCATAGTGGGTTCCCCAGTTTCAAATCGATAACCTTGAGTTGGAGGTTGTGGCAGTCGGATAGGGAGAGTTCCTATCCT
Source organism: Microcaecilia unicolor (assembly GCF_901765095.1). NCBI lineage: Eukaryota > Metazoa > Chordata > Amphibia > Gymnophiona > Siphonopidae > Microcaecilia > Microcaecilia unicolor. The sequence goes on along the minus strand of NC_044032.1, from coordinate 458,899,663 downwards.
CTTTGGACTTTTTGGAAGGTTCCAATATTGATATTTCAATCAGCGGAACACCAGATTCCTGCAGTTTTGCATGCTGGTGAAGCATTTCATTTTAGGAATCTTCCCATGTCTCACCATAGTGCCCAGAACCTTTTACAAAGTCATGGTGGTGGTGATGGCCTTGCATCAGAAGAAGGGCATTTGGTTTCACTCCTAACTGGACAATTGGCTGATTTTTTTTTTTTTTTTTTGCCAATTTGGAGTTAGACAACCAGGTGGCCACATGCTGTGTGAAACTGTTAGAGAAACTTGGCTAGCTACTGATTAACAGCAAGAGCAATCTCTTGCCCTCCCTGTTGCCAACTATTTCAGGGCCTGCTTTGGTACCATGATTGGCAATGTCTTCCTGATTAGGGAGTAGGCAGACAAGTTGTTTCTGCAGGCGTAGAGGTTTTGCACATGTTCAACCTCTTCCCCCTCCCCATGTCTGGAGTTGATTGTTGTGCCTTTGGACGCAGTGCCTGGGCTTAGGTGAACAAAGACTTTGAGTGATCATTTGCTTTGGATTTTGAAAGTCAGACCACCTCTATTTAAAACTGTTTGGAACAGTCTTATATAGTAGTGTCTTCTCTAAACCTTCTCAGATGTATCTAGTTTCATGCTTTGATATTGATGACTGCAGATGTGAATTTGACAGATTGAGGACACATTCCCTGTCCAGTCACATAAATGGATAACTTGACAGCCAATTTGAGAGTGGTTCCAGGCTGCTGAGCTACATACAAGTTCATCATTCATCTCTCTGCCCCCACCAAAAAAAAAGCAAAGGTAAAAATGAGGAAGCAGCAATGATATGGGTTATAAGACTTTCTCTGTTTTGGTACTGTTTTGATTTCGTCTTCAGCTTTTGTCCATTTCTTTCTCAACTCCAACTTAATCTGTTAAGTCTTTCTCTTAAACCTTTGTGGTATTTGTCTCTGTTGCTTTCAGCTGTGCCATTTAGATACTTCTGGCGCCCTTTGTGCAGAGGCTTCAACTGTGCTAGTGTTTCTCCATATTTGGATTATACATCACAGCTACTATGCTGACTAACCACCATAAAAGTAATTCAGTTTTTTGGTTGGTGTGAAAGTAGCAGGTAATGAGATTTGATCCATAACCAAGTGCTTCAGAAGCTTTTGAAATTGCAAGCAATTATCCTTTTTAAAAATTTAAACCCAGGTGGGATAGAAGGTCTGGATGGTTTGGCATGAACCAGATTCTGTGCTAAAACATTGTTTTAATCAAAGCAGTAAGAAATTAAGTTAATAGTTGTGAAAAATTCATATGTAACATATATATTACCATCAGACTACCATATCTCAAGAAAAAGTTGAAAAAAGTTAACAAAGAATACTGGAATAATGTACGAGTGAAAGCTTAAATATGCAAATGGAAAAGAATATTTAATTTGTGTAATGTTACACATTGAACAACAGATGTAAATGAACCACATGAACAGTTCTATAATTCAGTAACTTAAATATAGTTTTAACAATGCTTATCTTTTTTTTTTTTTCTCTTACCATCTTCCTATAATTTCCTATAATATGTAGAAATAGTCCAGTCACTAGATTTATTCTCCCATTCTGTTTCTTCAGAATCTCTTGTAGGCAACTTTGGCCTACAAGATGTAAAATATTCTTCAGGAACTTTCTACCAGCCAGCTAAAATACTGCTTTTTCTGAAAATGTTTAACCAGCTATAATAGGTTTGGCTAAATAAATTATGTATGTCTGTGACTGGATATAAATAATCCTTGTAAAGAAGAAAAAAAGGCCTTCAACCATTTGTCTTCATTAACAACCAGCACATTTTTACAGATTTAAAATTTTCAAACATGAAGATGAATTTTTTTTTCTGAAGAGTAAAACAGAAAAATTATGGTAATTAATGGAGCCATTTAAACTAAAATTTTGATGGAAAGGAAAATGCTTTCGAGTGCTGAAAGTTTATGTAAATGTTTTAACTGTTTTCTGTACTTTTTTCCAAGAATGGAAGGGAGTTACAAGGAGGATTATACCGATTGCTTCATTGGCTTAGATAAGTTTCATTGCTAACAGTTCATAGAATTAGAGAACTGAACAGGCTTTCAGGGTTCTACTAACATAGGAACCTTAGACAGAAATGACCCATACAATTCCACCCATTAAGGTGATTGGTTGTAACTGCTGTTCTGTGTAGTTTACTCCCACTCCTTAAGTGCAAATGTACTCGCTCTGATTTGTCACTTCCCCCTCCCCCATTCTTTTGCCTGAAGGCAGGGTCCTATCTATCTGAACCTTGTAAATGGCTATATCTGATCTTCTATTAATTTTGCCAATATTAAGAATCTACTAGGTAATTTGTTCTATTTCTTAACTACCCATAGTTGGAAAATCCTATTTATATTTCCTGGCTGCAGTTTAAGACCCTGTTTCTGTTTAACACCAGTGGAGAGGGAGAATTAATAATTGCCATCTCTTTTAGAACTGTGTTGCCTTTTTTCATTGGTCATATTATGTAGCTCTTATTGCTTTTCTCTAGATTTCTACAAATGTTCCACATCCTTGAAATTTGTGGACCAAAAGTGGACACTAATCCAGCAAAGATGTTAACAGAATCTGATAAGCAAATGAATTTGTCATACATATACACTATTTCACTGCATCAGGATCCTAGCTCAGCTCATAACACTGTTTGTTGTGTCACTGTAACATGAAAACTGTTTTTACATAGCTGTACAGGTTTCTACATTCTTTTAAATGATACAGATGGATAATGGGATTAGAATTATTGAAAATTGGCACTGTCGTTGCCTCCACAAATTGAATGAGTAAAGGAAAAATCCAGATAACAGAAAAATATTTTCTTCTGTTTTATTACAAAAATGCTTTGTTTTTCACATATCAACTGAACATTTTCCACTTAACACTTTTCATATATTTGTTTTTATTTAGTATTTAGTAGGTTATATTAATATCAAAAGTGGGTCAGTTGTCTAGACTTAAAGACCCAGAAAAGAGATGATTGCTCTGCCACTGGTAATTCACCCTACACTAAACAAGGATAAAGGCAGTCCCCTTGGCAAATGCCATAATAGCAAATGCCTTGTCTGAGGCTGTACTGTCTTGAGTGAGTAGGTGTTATCCTCTTCCACCAGCAGATGGAGGTAGGTTAAAAAAAAACAAACAACTAATCTCTTCAAGTGACCTCACCAATTTAAGGGCTGGTGCTTCATGGAAAGGTACAATATTTTCTCTATTTTCAGCAGATGATAGGTAGGTCAGGCTGGTACTCTTGGCCCCCGACCTCGCTCCCAGCTCTGCAGGTCACTGCTGTGCAGCTTCAAAAATTTGGAAACCTCCCCACCTCACCATTTCATAAATTGATGATGATGATTTACTAGAATGGAGACCAATATATAAGATGAAAAACTGCAACTTTTCAGATTTATAGGCCCAATGGTTTTTGAGATAATTGCTTTTTATCCAACAGGGGTCCGTACAATTCATGGCTGACAAAGTTTGGGCACAGTTTAGGACTTCATAACTCTACCATTGTGTCCTATAGCTGTGAAATTTGTGTAGATTCAGAAACCGCACTCCATTTTGAGCAGGACACATGGTTTCTGAGATTGAATAAAATCCCTTTTTTGATAATCTTGCATAACAAAATGCCACTTTCAGCAAACCAGTGTGCCAAAGATATTAAATGAAAATCTTACGTATAATTTCTGTTCCTTGTCATCAAGCAGATGAATCCATTACGAATGGGTTGTGTCCACCTACCAGCAGGGGGAGATAGAGAGCACTGAAAAACCATAGTGCCTCTTGGCCTACTAGCTCCATCTGCCTCTCAGTATTCTCTATCTCCCCAGCAGGGTTGGACGCAGCTTATTCAGCTCCTTCAAAAAATCTGCCTGGGGTGGCTCCTGGGCTTTTGCCAGTTGTAGCAGGGGTGTTGTGGCTATTGCAGCTTCACTTTAAAGACACATAGGTTAGCTCTATCCCTGCCTTACCCTTCCCCCTATGTGGATGCAGGCATATAGGTTTGCCCTGTCCCTGCCTTTCCCACACTTCTCTATGTGGATGCAGGCACATTGGTTTGTCCTTTCCCTGCCTTTCCCACTCTCTTGGACCTCTGGAGTGCCTCTGTAGCTGTTGCCTCTAACTTTCCTCACAGCGTTAAAAAAGAAAAAATACCGCAACGCGCTTGTTAGCACTGCGATCCTGAGGCTTCCTTCGGTCTGTGCAGCGTGACCGGAGCTGTGTGACTCGGTCTGTGAGGTAAGAGAGTCTTGTAGCTCCGAGGGCCCGCAATCGGGACGTGTTGGCGCGAATCCGCCATTTTGAAAATTTCTGCCGTTTTCGGCGATGGCTGCGGAGCGCTGTTCACGTTGTGGCAAGCGCAGATCCGCAGTGGGGCTCTGTAAATTGTGCTGTTCAGACGTCAGGGCCGGCCCAAGCATGGCGAGCGAGGTTTCTTCCCGCTCGGTGGAGCTAGCACCGGGCACCATCTTGGATGTGCCGCATGGCTCGACCCCCGCAGGAGCGGAGGGGTCTGAGGTCGGAGGGGAGCCTCGGATGGAGGCTACGAAAGGAGTTGTTTACCCCGGATTGGAACCGGGAGGCCAGGTGAGCCTTTCTCACCTGAGTTTGTGTTGCTTTTACATAAAGCGTTCATGTTAAAAAGAGCTGTGCCGCAGATGTCTGACTCTGCGTTGCTACCTGGTTCCACTGAGGTACTTTAGCAACTGGGAAGAAGATTAGATATAAAGAGAAAAATGCCCCGGCACGCGGCACCTAGAGCGGAGGCCCTGAGTGGATCGGAGTGGACCTGGGTGTCACCCCGGAGAAGGCTGTAAGGATATGCAGATGAGCTGAAAGTCCTCCACAGCACCTGAAAGGCAGCCGGTGGTAGAGCTGGGCACCTCTCAGCTGAAGAAAGGCTTACCAGGGTTTAGGCCGAAGCCAGCATTCCTCCCCCTGAGGGTCGCCTGATAGGGCGAGTACTCCTGCGGATTCGGCTACATCAAGGAGAGGTGGTTCTCATTGCCCCGGATTGGCCCAGGCGGCTGTGGTATGCGGACCTCCGGCGGATGCTGATGGAGGCTCCCCTTCCTTTGCCTCTGGTACGGAACCTGTTGTCACAGGGGCCGTAACTATGGAGGACGCCTGCCGCTTTGGTCTTACGGCATTGGCTCTTGAGAGGGCGCAATTGAGAGACAAGAGCTATTCCAACAAGGTCATCTTCACTCTCCTTCAGGCCCGCAAGCGTTCCTTTTCCGTTGCCTATGCTCGGATTTGGTGCCAGTTTGAGGCTTGGTGTGCTGCTATAGCGATTACACCCATGCAGGCTTCTGTCTCGCCGATACTTGACTTTTTGCAGGATGGTTTACAAAAAGGCTTGGCCTATAATTCCCTGCATGTTCAAGTTGCAGCCTTAGCATGTTTCGGGGGAAGGTGGCTGGCCTCTTCCTGGCTGCTTATCCGGAGGTGGCACGGTTTCTTAGAGGGGTGCTTCGGCTCCGTCCTCCCGTGCGGGCTCCGTGTCCGGCCTGGAACCTGGGGTTAGTTTTAAAGGCCCTTCAGTGTTCGCCCTTTGAGCCGCTTAGGCGAGCTTCGGAGAAGGATGTGACCCTAAAGACAGTCTTTTTGGTGGCCATTACATCGGCGAGACGGGTGTCTGAGCTCCAGGCGCTGTCCTGTCGAGACCCATTTCTGCATTTGCACTTTCTAGATGTGCGAAGGGCTCTGTTGCAGTATCTGCGCATGTCAAATGCTTTCAGGACCTCTGATCACCTTTTTTGTTTTGTTGTCAGGTCCTCGCAGATGGTCTCCAGCGACTAAAGCTACTCTGGCTCATTGGCTCAAAGAAGCTATTTTTTCCAGCATATCTGCTGTCTAGCCGGCCTCCGCCTGAAGCCTTTAAGGCACATTCAACAGGAGTGATTTCCTCTTCTTGGGCTGAAACTGGAGCACTCTCACTTCAAGAGATATGTAGTGCAGCGACATGGGCTTCTAAGCTCTCATTTGCCCGACATTACAGGTTGGATGTGGCTGCCAGGAGGGATGCACATTTTGGAGCACAAGTGCTGGCGCGTGGTGTGGCCTGTTCCCACCCTATTCAGGGATTGCTTTGATACATCCCATTCGTAATGGATTCATCTGCTTGATGACAAGGAAGGGAAAATTAGGTTCTTACCTTGGCAATTTTCTTTCCTTTAGTCATAGCAGATGAATCCATGAGCCTGCCCTGATTGATTTGCTGTTTTGGGTTCAGTTTTTCCTGTAGATATGTTCCTTCATTGGGAGAAGTTGGAAAACAGTCTTCAGGTTTTCTGTTCTGTTACAGGAGGTTGAAGTCGTCCCTCCTTTGAATTACTGCTCCTGTTCTCGGACGTTCGTTCGCTGTGAGGAAAGTTCATGTTATTCTACTTTGTGGTGTGACACTGCTTTGGAAGCTTCAAATACTGAGAGGCAGATGGAGCTAGCTGGCCAAGAGGCACTATGGTTTTTCAGTGCTCTCTGTCTCCCCCTGCTGGTAGGTGGGCACAACCCATTTGTAATGGATTCATCTGCTATGACTAAAGGAAAGAAAATTACCAAGGTAAGAACCTAATTTTCCCTTAGTAGCACTGGTTAGAATGAGCAATAAGTGGAGCTGGAAGCTATAGTTTCCTTAGCATATGCAGCAGATGAATCCAGAAACTGGTGGGTTGTGTCCATCTTACCAGCAGATGGAGATAGAGATTGCTTGACTGAAGTCAGTAATACTGGACAAGCTCCTACATCAGCCAGTTTATAACTATTTCCAGCAGGTGGTGGATGGCTTCTCCACCTGCTCTTGGACTCTTTGTGTATGGGGCATCTCCTGGGCTAGTAGCCTTTTTTTTTTTTTTTTTTGCTATTATCTCCTTTGGTGTGCCTTGACTAGGCCTGAGGTGTTTGCTTCAGAGGCAGGCCAGTGCTCGGAGGTGCTGTGCTTTTCCTCGGTGAGTGATTTTCCTTGCTTTTGGTTTTCCCGTGGTTTGTGTCATGTGCTATGGTGGTCAAAAGATGCTCCCGCGGTGGGAAGAGGAGATCCACAGTGGGGCTCTGTTGAGCGGTCTGCTTAGAAGCTTTAGTGGGGAAAGCGCTTTTCTATCGAAGCGCCTGTTCCCTGTGCAGAGGCCCCAGGCGTGCATGCCATCTTGCCAGCTGCCTCAGACGCGGTTCCTTCCATTCAGCTGATGGCAGTTTAAGAGCCTTTGTACGCTAGTGTGGATCTTGACACTTACGCGAGGGGTCCTTGCTCTTTTTTGGTGGCTGCTCCAGGTACCTCCACTGGTTCTGTGGGCTCTGGTGAGGGCTTTTCCTCACAATTTGTGCTACTCTTGCATCAGGCGTACTTATTAAAGCAGGCTTTACTTCAACCCCAGCTTCATTCTGTTCCTCTCCCCCCCCCCCCCCCCCCCCCCCCCGAGAGTTCTGCTGGGGACTTGGGACATGTTTTACCCCCTTCTGCTGATGATCCTGTTCAGAAGAGGAGGTAGGTGGCCTCACTGTCTGAGGTGGGGTCAGGCCCCCTTTTCCCCACCTCTTTCACTTGCTGCACTTTCTGGGGGGTCCCTCCACCCTTCTCATTTGGATGAGCTGGAGGGGGGGGGGGGAGTTCCAGGAGGAACCTGATGACCGTACTTCCGATCGTTTGTTTCCCAGACGAGTTGCTGTCTCATCTCCAACGTTTTAGAGACTTTGAATATCGCTGACCCAGAAGCCTAAGCTGCTGCCACAATCAGTCCTAAGATGGCCCGCACGAGGAAGCCTTCCAAGTTGTTCCCGTTAACATGAGGCCATCCAGGAGCTTAGAGCTCGGTTGTCAGACCCTGACGGGGATCTTAAAGTGTCTAAGGCGATATCTTGCCTTTACCTGGTTGGCGTGGACCAGACGAACAAGTTTGTCATCCCTACAGTGGATGCTCTGGTGATGGCAGTTACCAAGAAGACCACCCTCCTGGTGGAAGGAGGGATGGCTCTGGACATGCAGGACCAGCACTTAGATTCTTCCTAGAAGTGAGCCTTTGAGGTGTTTGTGCTTGCTCTATTTGTAGTTCCTATACAGCCAGGGCATGCCTTAGCTGGCCTGAACAGGCACTGGAGCCAGGACCAGGATGTGGCTCCTGCCATATGGAATTGGGACTGGCTTATTTAGCTTGCTCCCCTTATGATTTGGTGCATGCATCTGCCAAGCAGATTGTGCTGGCGGTTTCTTCCCATAGATTGTGTCTCCACTATTGGGTGGCAGCTTTAGGGATCGAAACGGCTCACCAGGTTGCCTTTTTGGTGCAGGTTCCTCTTTGGGGAGTATCTGGAGAAGGTTGTGAAGGATTTTGTGGACTCCAAGTGTCGGCGACACCAGAGGATATAAACCCAGATCTGCGCTGAGGTCCAGAGTAGTGCTGCCCCGTCTTTGGGAGGCTTGTTGGTACCGTCCAGGCTGAGCGCCGGTGTTCCAGCACCCCAGGTTTCAGCAGCATGCTTCCTTTAGTGGGGATAAGCGACCTGTGGGTTCTTCATGATAGGGAGTTGGAGGTCGTCCCTCTCAATGATGGGGTGCTGTTCCACCCTTTGTGTTCAGGATAGGGGTCGGCTGACTTCCTGTACGGTCAGCAAAAATCACCTCAGACCAGTGGGTTCTGGATATTATCAGAGACTGTTGCAAGCTAGAGTTCTCTTCTCCTGTCTGAGAAGCTTTTTTGGAGTCCTGGTTCGCTGTCGGGTGAATTTTCGAAAGAGAAGGGCGCCCATCTTCCGACACAAATCAGGAGATGGGCGTCCTTCTTGCAAGGTCTCCCAAATCGGCATAATCGAAAGCCGATTTCGGGAGCCCTCAACTGCTTTGCGTCGCGGGGACAACCAAAGTTCACGGGGGCGTCGGCAGTGTAGCGAAGGCGGGACTGATGCATGCTTAGGAGATGGGCGTCCTCGGCCGATAATGGAAAAAAGAAGGGCGTACCTGACTAACACTTGGGCGACTTTACTTGGTCCATTTTTTTTTTTCACGACCAAGCATCAAAGAGGTGACCGAACCGGCCAGATGGGAATCGGGGATCACTTCCCCTTACTCCCCCGGTGGTCACTAACCCCCTCCCACCCTCAAAAAAAAAAAAACTTTCAAAATACTTTTTTGCCAGCCTCTATGCCAGCCTCAAATGCCATACTCAGGTCCATCGCAGCAGTATGCAGGTACCTGGAGCAGTTGTAGTGGATGCAGTGCACTTCAAGCAGGCGGACCCAGGCCCATCCCCCCCTTACCTGTTACACTTGTGCTGGTAAATGTGAGCCCTCCAAAATTCACCAGAAACCCACTGTACCCACATGTAGGTGCGCCCCTTCATCCCTAAGGGCTATGGTAGGGGTGTGCAGTTTGGGGGGGGGGGGTGGGGGCTCAGCACCCAAGGTAAGGGAGCTATGCACCTGGGAGCAATTTCTGAAGTCCGCTGCAGTGCCCCCCTAGGGTGTCCAGTTTGTGTCCTGGCATGTCAGAGGGACCAGTGCACTACAAATCCTGTCTTCCCTCGCCTTCATCCATGTCCAGCATTTCTCCTACCCTCTCCTCCATCCATGTCCAGTGACAGGAGCCTGGTGGCGATGTTGGCGCTGCGGTTTCCCATGCAAAGGACATCTGGCCGTGTTCCCGTTTGCCAGCCTTGGTGTTGGCCATTTTGACCTTCCTGCGGTATAGGGACCGTGGCAGCTCCCGCTGTGCTCCTGATATCGGGGCAGATTTTCTGCCTTTGGAGGCCTCTACAGGTGCTGGCAGTAGCACTGCTCCTGTGGGAGGAGCAGGGGAGTGTTTTTTTTTTTTTTTTTTTTTTTTTTGCCAGAATTAATTTTGTTGCTGCTTCAAGCACATTAAAGTGGGCTACTCCGGGCTGTACTTAGCCATGGCTGGGCTGTTTGTGGTGCCCCCCCCCCCCCCCCCCCCACTTCCTGTGACATGCTTGCCTGGCTTGGAGCACTCAGACGTTGCGTTTCTTCAGGCTCTGAGGTGGAGCCCACTGCCCCCCTCGCATGTTCCCTCTGATTCGGGGGAGGGGGGTATGGCAACTTCAGCAGTTTTGGGGCACGGTATGGAAGATTTGGAGGAAGCGTAACTTCTGCTGGATGAGGTGGACAATCCCACCGTGGTCCGGGTGTTCCACAGGGAAGTGCTGCTGGCTTTTATTTTAAAAGCCTTTGGAAGCTTTAAGTATTTATTTTCCAGGGGCGTAGTCCGTGGGCTCTTTTTATCCTAAGATGGCAAGCACTAAAAAGCCACCCAAATCCTTTCCTATTCACAAAGCAATACAGGAGCCTAGTGCAGTGGGACACACCTGATAGTGGTCTGCGAGTGCCTAAGGCAATGTCCTGGCTTTATCTGGTCTCGCAAGCTGAGCTGGACCGGATGCATTTACCTAAGGTGGATGCTTTGGTAGCTGTGGTGACTTTGCCTGTGGAAGGGTGGAATAGCTCTTAAGAATATGCAGGATCGTAAGTTGGAGGCTTCACTGACACTTTCCTCTGAAGTGTTCACACTTACCCTGTAGGCAGCAGTCTGCAGCTCGTAAGCTGCTAGAGCTTGTTTGTCATGGATCCAACGGGCTGCTGATTTGACCATGTCTGGAGTGTGAACATTTCCTGAACTCCCGGATGTGGAGATGGGGTTGGCCTATATAGCAGATTCTTTGTATAATCTCGTACGTGCATCTGCCAAGCAGATGTCCTTGGCTGTGATTGGCAGTTGCTTGTTATGGTTGCAACACTGAGCTGTAGATGCAGCTTCTAAACAGCGTTTGGTTAAGCTTCCTTTTAAGAGTAAACTTCAGTGACGATTTGGAGAAGTTAAAGGATCTCGGGGGATTCCAAGTCTCATCATCTGCCTGAAGACAAGCCTCACACTTCTTTCAAGTCAGGACAGTTGAGGTAACGGTTTAAGGATAATAAGCGCAGTTGCCATGGTAGGTCTGCATTTTCCTCCAGGCCTCGCTTTCAACAATAGCAGTCTTTTCAGACAGACAGGTGCTCAGCCAGTCAGCAGACTAGAGCATCTCCTGCTTCTCGACCTTCACAATGATAGTCATGGCCCACTCGTGGTTTCGGATAGGGGGACTGCTGTCCCAGTTTATTGACAAGTGGGCTGCGATTACTTTGGACCAATGGTTCTTGGAGCTTATTTGAGATGGTTACAAATTAGAATTCTCTCACGTTGCAGATTTTTTCTTTGAGTACCTGTGTACGGTTAGCCCCAATCAGGCGGCTGTACAGACCACTCTGCAGCAAATGCAGCAGTTAGGGGCCATTGTCTCCGTACCGTCTCATGAATGGGGACACAGTTGGTATGCTGTCTTTGTAGTCCCCAAGAAGGACTACTCCTGTTTCCCCATGTCAGATTTGCTAGGAGTAGTCTTTTTATGGATGCACTCACCATTGATCTTCAGAGATCCTTTCTTTCTAGGGCAGGTTCAGGAAATATCATTCTCATAAAATTTGGCTTCTTGAGTCAGCACTTCAGATGGCTTTACTGCATTCGGGCTCAGCCATTAATCCAGTAGTTTTCCGTAATTTTCGCGCTTTAACTATATATTTTGAAACTCCAAATTCTTCTGCCATTTGCTCTTGTCCAGCTTGAATGTACCATTATCGGTATCTGAATCTTTTTAGAAGACTTAGCAACTGTATCTTTCATGTTTTTAATTGTTTCATCCAGATAAGAACGTTTGTGCAGTTTTGTCCTTACTCTAGTTGTAGTTTCCAGTGCATGAGCAAATTTTGTCTTCAAGTTTTATGTTGCCGCAGCAAACTCTCTTCTGTTTACTTTTCCAGATTTCATCAGACTGCACCCAAGAGCAGTAGACTTGTGTATTTAGTCAAATTTAGTCAAAAAGTTTTCTTCATATTCTGATACAGTACCTCTTGCTGCAGAAGCTGATAAACACTTGGGACAAAGTTTCTGGCCAGGTTTAATTTCTTGTTGACATCTGCTGCTGTAAGAAATTTGCCTAGCAAGATCCATGGATACTTCTCTAAGAGCACCCTTTACTGCAGTAGCATGAACTGAAAATGGATCAGCACATGACTTCTGCCTGAATTCATACTTGTCCAAGTAAACTTTTTTTATTAGTTGCTCCTGATTAACAGAGAATAACTTTTTAAGATTTTATTGCTGGTTTTTAAAGCAGTGAATAATTTGGTATCATCTGTGAATGGTTCAACTTTGCGCTTCGCGCATATATCAGCCAGTGTGATTATTAAGATATTCTGACTCTAGTTTGATGGAAATTCCCTCTTTTACAGTTATAAGGTTATAAGAGTATTCTATTTTTAAAGTTGTTTTAGGACCATCTACCACTGTTTGCTAACAGCAAATATTGATTTTCAAAAAGTTACTGTTTTGTAAGGCATTTGGAGTATAGACTTTTTTTTTGCTCTGTTCTAATGATTGACAGGCTTTGTATTCTGATTGTGTGTGTGTACTGCTATTAATTTACAGCCTCTCTCACTGACACAGACTACTCAAATTACCGTGGATTCTTTTGGATTCGTATTAGATAAATGAAACCTTTATTAGAGGAGCTAAATTCTACATTGATTAAGATATATATACAATGGTTAAGACACATACAATGATTAGCTAAACAATCATTACATAACTGGTCTCTACATCTAAGCAATGCTAAGAGTTCTTAGACCAGGAAAAGAAGCAATAATACATACATACAACATCACTGGTCCTTACATCATCCAGGCTCTTAACATCAGCTGGGGGGGGGGGCCCATTACAGCGAAAGCCAGGAGCTTTTTAGACCAGGAACAGATTCTATGCACAGTACGTACGTTACAGATGCGCTCCCGATTTCACTGAAAGAAACTCCCCTTTTTATTAGGCTCAGAACTCATGTTCAGAGCTAGGGAAAATTACAGAATGCTTCTCTGTTTTAGGTACTGTGGGGACGTGGTCACTTGCTTTCCCAAGTCCAGGTGGCCAGGCTGAACTTCTGATGGCCAGGCTGAACTTCTGAAAACAAGAGCCATCTTTCCCTTCACATAAATTAGAGCTGTCTTATCTTCTGCATTCCAACTTGTTTTCATACAGTAAAAGTTAAACAGAATTACTTCTAATCTACAATACAGACCCTGAGTGCACTAGGTTATCAAGACCGGGTTGAAAAACAATCTTTAAAATTCACTTCCATTACAGTGTGTATCTATAGACATCTATCTATATCTCTATAGACCTCTCTCTCTCTCTCTCTATGTATTAATATGGTTTGTCTAGTTTGTTTTACTTATGTATTATGAATGTTCTTTTGGAAACTACAGAGTACATCTGGATTGAGTGTCTATAAATATTTTAAATAGTGTAGCATCTGAAGATAAAACTATCCTTCTAGTCCACTGATTTTTACAAATAGTAGATTTCTTCTCATTCTCAAGTTAAAACTGACAGATCAAACAGACCAGTCTTTCTGCAGTAATTTTTCTGGTGTCATCTGTCCTCACAATGAACTCCAGCAGAGCAAGACCCTAATTTTTCAGCCATATTGTCACTACTTGATCCAAGAAATAGTCCAGAGAAATATTTTATAACAAATCACTGTTGAACAGAGTCAAGATGGAATTGAATTGAAATGTAATAATGTGACCTGTCTGGTTATTCTCATTGATCAGATAAATCTGTGCCAAGCATCTCATTAGTCAGAATTTCATATTTGTCAAGCTCTTATTGACTGGAAACTTTGTTGGCTTGACCTATTTGCCAAACCGAATCAAGAGATACTAGATTTCTTTACGCATAGATTATAACATCGGTTTACCATTTAGAAACTTTGAATGGCTAACCTGGCAATTATATAGAAGTTATTGAAAGTCTGTTGACAGACCTACAGAACTGTGCAACTTGGACACACTAATTTTGGACTTTTTGTGCAAAAAGTGGTCTGGGCGAGAATTTTACAGCAGAAAGGTCTGATTTATATTTTCAGAGCTAAATTATGACTAAATATCATAAAATTGCATCTAAACATTGTATAAAAACAAGTTCATTTAATCTGAGCAGCCAGTACTAGAATTTTTAGTTACTCATGATGCACATATAGTTCTATGAGATGACATTTGGCTCATAAGGTTAACATATAAAGCCTAACGGAAGCAAAATGAAACAATCACCAAATGAGGATTTCTCTTGCACTTTCCAGTGTAAAGCTCGTTTTTGTACTACTTGTTCCACATAAGTGCCTCCAAAGTGGACTTGAGAGTATGACAGTTTTCAGTTAGGCATATGCTCAACAAAATTAACACACAATGCTCATTTTTAACCGGTGCTATTAACAGATAAAGTATGAAAGCTTTTCCTTTAATATCTTTGGCACAGTAGTTTGCTGAAAAAAGCATTTTATGTGATTTTGAATAAAATCAATTTTTTGACAATATCTAGGAAACCATGTGTCCACTCAAAATGGGTTGCAGTTTCTGAATCTACACAAAAGTCGGAATAAGTGGAAAGGTGCCCAATCTGTGCTGATCCCCTGTTGGATAAAAAGCTGGTATTATGAAAACTGTTGAAGATAGAAATCTGAGATTTTGCAGCTTTTCATCTTGTATATTGGTCTCCATTCTGGTAGACTAAATGGTGAGGTGGGGACCATTGGTTGGTTTGACATGGAATGACCATTGTGATGTATGGCCATCTACCAGCAGGTGGAGATAAGAAGACACTGAGCAGAACTCTATCTTAGACAGTATTTTTCTCTATCTCCAGCCAACTGTGGACAGTCTGTCACCAGCTACTGGGTTCATATGCTGTTAGCTCCTATTCTGAGTTTTCTAGTCCAGTTGAACAGGGGGTGGTTTAGACTGCTGTTGGTGCCTACTCTTGGGGTACACCTGGTGGTGTTAGGCCTTCTCCCCCACCTCCTGCTGATTCTTCCTTCTCCATTCTCCTTCCTTGCAGGAGTTTTAAAAATATATAAATAAAAAGAGTTGGATAGAAAGCAATTTAAGGCTGCTGTGGCTTTATTTGGGAGGTGGGTTCTGCCTGCACTACTTTCTCTGTGCTTCATTTCTGACTGAGAAACTGACAGACCTGGGGTGAACAGGATTTTGGGGTATCGCTTTAAATTCTGCCTCTTTGGGTTTTACTAACTCTTGATTTTATTTCTGGCTATTTCTTAATGGCTGCTGAAGTGGTAAAATGCTCTTGTTGTGGAGCATGAAGAGTAGCGGCAGGGCAGTATGCTTGTTTTTGAGTCCCTCAGCCAGTGTGACAGGACTTACGGGGTTGTCAGGTTCCTATGCAGCTGAATCAGCAGTGGAGTCTCAGGATTCTGGCGCCTCTGCCTCCTTACCAATGGCGGCTGTTTGATTCCCTCAGTTTTTCTACTACGGGTGAGAGCAATGTGGCTGCGACTCTCTCTTCAGTATGAGTCCAGTTCCCATTCGACTCTGTTGGCTGCTGTAGGGTCGTCTTCTCATGAGCCCTTTTTATCCTGATTTTGTCCTGCTTTTGCAGTAAGTATATCTTACGCACACTAATTCTGCCTCTGTGCCTCAGCAAGCTATTCAGTCTTTGCAGTCAGGCACTTCATCTAAGGACAGTGTGGCTGATGTGGAATCTGTTTCTCCTCCATCATCTTCTGAGTGGTCTTATCTGCAGCTTCTTTCAATTTTGCTATGCTTGAGTTATTGAAGGAGGGAGAACTTACCAGATGGGGCTGATGATACTACGGCAGTCCGTAAGTTAGTTTTCATAAAGCGGAACGTCCTTCCTTTATAACTTAAGGTCTTGGAGGTTCTTTGCAGGAGCTCATTTCTGCACTGTGGAGCACTCCCGATGTCCACCTCAGGTGGTCGGCTGTGTCTCATCTATACCCCATCTGTCTTTGAGTTGGAAAAATGTCAGTTGCCTTAGTTGCTGTGGTTATAAAGACAGCGACTCTTCCTGTGGAAAGTGGGATTGCTCTTAAGGATCACCAAGACAATGCTGGAATCTGCATTGAAGTTTTCATTTGAGGTCTTGGCTCTCTGCAGGTGGCAGTTTCTGGTTCTTATGCAGCTGGGGGGGGGGGGGGGGAGCTGTCCCACTGTCTTCATCAGTACGCTTAAGGTCTTTGAAACGAGACAGTCTCATTGGCCAATAAACCATCTGGAGCTCAGGGTGGTTCGCAAGGCCCTGATAACATTTCAGCTCTTTCTGTTGGACAAGCCTGTCTGGATTCTGTCAACAATCTCACAGCAGTAGCCTACATAAACAAGCAGGGAGGCACTCGTAGTACTCAGCTGGCTGCAGAGTCTTATTTGCTTTAGTAGGCGGAAAAGCATTTACTCTACTTGTCCGCACACATTGCAGGAACTCAACTTGTTCAATTGGATTATCTGAGCCAGAACTCCCTGGCCGCCTTACAGGAGGGATTACAGAAGGGTCTAGCTTATAACTCTTCAGGTTCAAGTTGCCACCGCTGTTGGCTTCAGAATTATATTGCTGCATATCCGGATATTTAGGTTTTAGAAAGGAGTCAAATTGTCTTAAGCATCCTTTTTCAACTCCCTTGTCCGAAATGGGAATCTAAATCTGGTCCTTAGTTCTCTACAGGAGGCACCCTTTGACCTCCTTCGGAAGGCAACACTCAGATCTTACCTTTTAAGATGTTTATTCTGGTGGTGGTTTCTTCTGTTTGGCGAATTTGAGAGCTTCAGGAGCTTTCCAGTCGGGACCCATTCCTCCTCTTCACTGAGGTGGGTGTGTCCTTTCGCATTGTTCTTTCCTTCTTTCCTTTTTGCCTAAGGTGGTCTCTCTCTTTCTATCTGAATTAACCTTTATTTTTTTCCTTTGTTTAGGAAGGACCACTATGGGAAAGAATTTGGCTTGCTACATCTGCTCAATGGTTGGCATGTTCTCCAGTACCTTCAAGTTACTAGTGAGTTTGTTCTCCAATCACCTTTTCATATTACTGGATGGCCCGAATTGAGGTAGAATAGTGTTGAGGGCGATGATTGCTCATTGGATTAAGGAAGCTATTGCTTCAGCTTATCTGCTGTTAAGGAAGCAGTTTCCGTTTTCTCTCTCAGCTCATTCCACCAGAGCTCTTTTCAGTGTCCTGGGCAGAATCTAGGATTTATTCTCTTGAATAAATCTGTAGATTGGCTACATGGTCCTCTTGGCATTCATTCTCTAAGCATTATTGTTTGGATGTCGCGGCTTGAGCAGGGGCATCTGTGTTTTCCACAGGTGCTTCCAATTCACGTCCTGTTTGAAGATGTCCCACGGGTCTCTGGATTCATCTATTTCTGATGACGAGGTGCTTCCAATTCCCACCCTATTTGAGGACGTCTCACAAGTCTCTGGATTCATCTGCTGCTGATGACAAAAGTACATAAGTATTGCCATACCGGGAAAGACCAAAGGTCAATCGAGCCCAGCATCCTGTTTCCAGCAGTGGCCAATCCAGGTCACAAATACCCGGCAAGATCCCAAAAATGTACAAAACATTTTATACTGCTTATCCCAGAAATAGTGGATTTTCCCCAAGTCCATTTAATAACAGTCTGTGGACTTTTCCTTTAGGAAGCCGTCCAAACCTTTTTTAAACTCCGCTAAGCTAACAGCCTTTACCACATTCTCTAGCAAAGAATTCCAGAGTTTAATTACGAGTGAAGAAAAATTTCTTCCGATTCGTTTTAAGTTTACTACATTATAGCTTCATCAGCTTCATCGCATGCCCCCTAGTCCTAGTATTTTTGGAAAGCGTGAACAGACGCTTCACATCTACTCGTTCAACTTCACTCATTATTTTATAGACCTATCATATCTCCCCTCAGCCGCTTTTTCTCCAAGCTGAAGAGCCCTAGCCGCATTAGCCTTTCCTCATAGGGAAGTTGTCCCATCCCCTTTATCATTTTCGTCACCCTTCTCTGGACCTTTTCTAATTCCACTATTATCTTTTTTGAGATGCGGCAACCAGAATTGAACATATTTGAGGTGCGGTCGCACCATGGAGCAATACAAAGGCATTATAACATCCTCATTTTTGTTTTCCATTCCTTTCCTAATACCTAAGATTCTATTTGCTTTCTTAGCCGCTGCAGCACACTGAGCAGAAGGTTTCAACGTATCATGAACAACGACACCTAGATCCCTTTCTTGGTCTGTGACTCCTAACCTAACCTTGAAACCTTGCATGACGTAGCTATAATTCAGGTTCCTCATTCCCACATGCATCACTTTGCGCTTGCTCACATTAAACGTCATCTGCCATTTAGACGCCCAGTCTCGTAAGGTCCACTTGTAATTTTTCACAATCCTCATGCGATTTAATGATTTTGAATAACTTTGTGTCATCAGCAAATTTAATTACCTCATTAGTTACTCCCATCTCTAGGTCATTTATAAATATGTTAAAAAGCAGCGGTCCCAGCACAGACCCCTTAGGGAACCCCACTAACTACCCTTCTCCATTGAGAATACTGACCATTTAACCCTACTCTGTTTTCTATTGAACCAGTTTTTAATCCACAATAGAACACTACCTCCTATCCCATGACTCTCCAATTTCCTCTGAAGTCTTTCATGAGGTACTTTGTCAAACGCCTTCTGAAAATCCAGATACACAGTATCATCCGGCTCCCCTTTATCCACATGTTTGTTTACCCCTTCAAAGAAATGTAGTAGATTGGTGAGGCAAGATTTCCCTTCACTAAATCCATGTTGACTTTGTGTCATTAATCCATGCTTTTGAATATGCTGTGTAATTTTGTTCTTAATAATAGTCTCTACCATTTTGCCCGGCACCGACGTCCGACTCACCGGTCTATAATTTCCCGGATCTCCTCTGGAACCTTTTTTTAAAAATCGGCGTTACATTGGCCACCCTCCAATCTTCTGGTACCACGCTCGATTTTAAGGATAAATTGCATATTTCTAACAATAGCTCCGCAAGCTCATTTTTCAGTTCTGTCATTACTCTGGGATGAATACCAAGGAAGGAGACATTCTTACCTGATGATTTTCTTTCCTTTAGTCACACCAGATCAATCCAGAACCCCACCCTCATCCTGCTGCTATCACTTCTAAGCTTATTTCTCTTTTAGTTTGTTACAGGTTTCTGAGTTTTATAATTCAAGTAATCACCTCTCAAGTTGTGAGGAAAGAGGACTGTACGTATCCTGTCTGATCCTTCTGCTTTATGGGAAGTTCTGGATGACCAAGGAGCATACCATTCTAAGAGTTCAGCTCAGTGTCCTCTCTCTCTTCCTGCTGATAAATGGTCATAACCCACAAGTCTCTGTATTTATCTGCTTTGATTTAATGGAAAGAACATTATCAGGCAAGAAAATTTTCCTTTCAGTGGATTTGGTGTCCATCTGCACAGTTCCCTCCTTACTGAGGTCACTTCATTTCATTTAAACCAGGAGATGCGTGTGCCGCCTTTTGTGGATAAGGGTTCTGGTACCTAGACCACGTTTTTATTTTGTTACGAATCTCAGAAGGGTCAAAGGGTCAGGCAGCTATTGAGGCTGTTTACTTATGTACAAACTGGAGAATTCCACCTGTGTTGAGAACACTTGAGCTCAGGTGACCTGGGTGGAAGCTCAGGGAATCTGTCTGGAAGAGATTTGTCAGTCAGCAATGTGGTCATTGCTCCATTTCTGTGTGGAGCATTACAGGCTAGTTGTGCTGGGCA
The DNA here is from genome assembly GCF_901765095.1 of Microcaecilia unicolor. Classification (NCBI taxonomy): domain Eukaryota; kingdom Metazoa; phylum Chordata; class Amphibia; order Gymnophiona; family Siphonopidae; genus Microcaecilia; species Microcaecilia unicolor. Next base: position 458,879,964 of record NC_044032.1, on the reverse strand, counting down.
CTCTTGGACTTCCGTAGAGCTGTCATTCATAGAACCTTATCTGCCCCCCACTCCCTATAATTCTGCTTGAGTAAATCCCATAAATTGAGAATGAATGAAATTTGTAGATGCAGGGTAGCGAGTGGCATGGATGTGGTGATGCTCACTTGATAATTGCAGCTGCAGTGAATGGGGCATGAGTATGCATTATAATGGGCCATCTGCTACTTTAGCAGTTGCATACTGGAGTTTTCCACCAAGCTCCAGCACTTGTACCAGTGAGTTCAGTGGAAGAGATTAGTGTTTCTCTACCTCTATCTGCTGGTAGGAGAGAGAACACCCACTCGTCGGTGAAGGTGAAGCCCAGCTAAAGGAAAGGAAATTATCAGGTATAACATAATTTCACTTTTTAATCAATGGCTGTTTCTGTAGAGCAGGGGTGTCCAATTTGCTGTCCATGGGCCAAATGTGGCCCATTTGAGATTTTAGCAAAACAAGTTTTTACCTATGATTTTGAAGCATTACAGAACAATTTATTGTAAACTAGTAAGAAAGGCCCGTTTCTGCCACAAACGAAACGGGCGCTAGCAAGGTTTTCCTCGGAGTGTGTATGTTTGAGAGTGTGTGTGTGAGAGTGACTCTGTGAAAGAGAGAGAGTGAATGTGTGTGTGTGCGCGTGACAGTGTGAAATTTGGTGCAAGTGTGTGTGTGAGAATGTGTGCGCCATGGGCCCCCTCCCTCCCTCCCAGTTCCAGGGTCGTTCCCCCTCCCTCCCTCTCTCCCAGTTCCATGGTCGTCCGTCCCCCCCTCTCCGAGTTCCAGGGTCGTCCGTCCCCTCCTCCCTCCCTCCGAGTTCCAGGGTCGTCAACTCCCTCCCTTCGAGTTCCAGGGTCGTCCCCTCCCTCCCTCCCTTCGAGTTCTGGGATCGTCCCCTCCCTCCCTTCGAGTTCAAGGGTCGTCCCCTCCCTCCCTCTGAGTTCCGGGGTCGTGTCCCCCCTTCCCTCCGAGTTCCGGGGTCGTGTCCCCCCTTCCCTCCGAGTTCCGGGGTCGTGTCTATCTCCCTCCCTCCCTCTGAGATCCGGGGTCGTGTCTATCTCCCTCCCTCTCTCTGAGATCCGGGGTCGTGTCTATCTCCCTCCCTCCCTCCCTCTGAGATCTAGGGTCGTGTCTCCCTCCCTCCCTCTGAGATCCAGGGTCGTGTCTCCCTCCCTCCCTCCCTCTGAGATCCGGGGTCGTGTCTCCCTCCCTCCCTCTGAGTTCCGAGGTCGTGTCTCCCTCCCTCCCTCTCTTTGAGTTCCGGTGTCGTGTCTCCCTCTCTCCCTTCCTCCGAGTTCCGGGGTCGTGTCTCCCTCCCTCCCTCCCTTCCTCAGAGTTCCCGGGTCGTGTCTCCCTCCCTCCCTCCCTTCCTCTGAGTTACGGGGTCGTGTCTCCCTTCCTCCGAGTTCCGGGGGGTCGTGTTTCCCTCCCTCCCTCTGAGTTCCGGGGTCGTGTCCCCCCCTCCCTCCCTCCCTCTGAGTTCCGGGGTCGTGTCTCTCCCCCCTCCCTCCCTCCGAGTTCCGGGGTCGTGTCCCCCCTCCCTCCGAGTTCCGGGGTCATGTCCCCCCTCCCTCCGAGTTCCGGGGTCGTGTCCCCCTCCCTCCGAGTTCCGGGGTCGTGTCCCCTTCCCTCCCTCCCTCCGAGTTCCGGGGTCGTGTCCCCTTCCCTCCCTCCCTCCGAGTTCCGGGGTCGTGTCCCCCCTCCCTCCACCTTCCCTCCCAGCTCCAGGGTCGTCCCCTCCCTCTCTCCGAGTTTCAAGGTGTCTCGTTCCTCCCCCCCCTCCCTCCCTTCCAGTTCCAGCACCCCTCTCTTTCAGAATTTTAGAAGTCATCTTCACTTATAAAGTCGGGGTTACGGCGGCCGTCAGCGGTAAAAGGCGTGCATCCTCGGCCCTTCTCTCTCAGCTCTGGTCCCGCCCTCATTTTCTGTTTGCGCAAGGCGGGACCAGAGCTGAGAGAGGGGTCAAGCCTGCATGCCTTTTACAGCTGCTGCCAGCCGCCGTAAACCCAACTTTGTAAGTGAAGATGACTTTTAAAATTTGGAGGTAGGGGGCCTGGAACTGGAAGGGAGGGATGACGACGACACCATGCATGTGACTTCGCGTTCCGTTGCCTGGCAACTGTGCAGCGTTCCCTTCCAGTGATTGGTCTTTGCTGTTTGTGATGAACGCAGAAGTACATGACGTCAATTTAGGAGATGGATACAGCAGGAGCACGAATGCTTCAAGGCTTCACTTTCACGGAGTAAGCTTCAGAACGTTGGAGGTGCTTTTTATTATATAGGATGAAGTCAATTTTATGAGATTCACCCTTTCGAGTATAAATCATGCTGTAACAGACTGAAATATCATGTGGTCTGTGTACACATGGATTCTTGATCACATGGCCCTTGTTGAAAAAAAACATAGAGGAATGTGGGGAATATTATTGATGAGAAAATGTACCTTGTCTAGTGGAAATAGCTTAAAAAGTCTGTTCAAGCATTAACTATTTAATTTCGGCCTCCTTCTAGATTCTTTAAAAAGGCCTCTGGTAAGGAGTGATCCAAATCCCTTAAGTAGTGAAGTTAGATTTGACTAAATATTGTTTTCTGGTTTGAGATATCTAATTAGCAGAAATTAAATATCTTAGGTTGCTCTAATATTTATTATATTTATAACCTACCTATTAAATAGCAGGGGGCACTAGATAAGTCACAGCCAGATACTTCTGATGATAGGAAATGAATATGATTGTACTTAAATCTTGCAACGAGGTAACCAGAACAGTTAGTTTTTTAACCTCATGTTGTAATGGTATGTGTGTGGATTTTTTTTTCTTTGCAGCTACTAGAACTTTTGGTCTGGTAAATGATAGACATACAATATTTAGAAGAGTCCTCTAAGAGTCAGCATGTTAACACTTCTTTGTTCTTCCATAATGAAAGTTCTTTCCTAGATGGGAACATGAGATGTTCTGACATGGTCCCAGCATATAGCTTAAGCCTTAAAGTTAAAACACATAAGGAAGCAGTTTGGAAATTGTTGAAATTCTGGGTTGCTGTACTAGTGAGTTGCCTCAATCTACAGTATCAGAAACCGTTTTGCCACTTTGTTTACAGAAGCAGCCAGATAGCCATTGGTGAAGTGGAGGATGTTCACATCAGTTGCGTGGTGAACAGCCAGAATGTTCACCTACATACAGGCCACCACAGTTGCTAACCTGGCAGCAGTATTCCTGATGACTTCCATTTACCATTTGCTAGCAGTCTCTTTTGCCGCAGTGAACTGCTTGTTGAATGCTGAGGCATTGGGGTAATACTACCCAGCTGAATCTGAGGCTGTAGCTGATGTGGAAGGTCAAATGACAGCAGCCTAAGCAAGGTTGCTGGTAGACGTTGAAAACTGCTTGGAAATCACTGAGTTGCACAATCTAACAACGGGGGACTGAGTCCATAATGGGAATTCTAGCTGAATTCTAGCTGAAAAACTCCTCCAGTATGAAAACCCTTAGGGATCTTCCCCACCCCCCTTTTTTAACAGAAAAAAATGTATTTTACTTGCTACTTTTGACAGACAACCATTCTGGTCTCACTTGATTATACTGTTAAACATGTTAAGCACAACCAATTTATGATGAATTGGTTCCTTCACATGAAAAACAAACAAAAAAAAAAAACAGTTGTCTAAAAGTACAAATGCCTAGTGTGGTTGAAGTTTTTATTCACTTTGAAATGGAGAGCACCCTAAGGATGATACATATTTGTAGTTTACAAGTTTGTATTTTAGGCATAGGACTCTTCTAGGCTAGTATGTACATTCTAGACTAGTGTATACATTTTAGTTGATGAACTTTTTTTTTTTTTTATAGCATTTCACATTCTCTTCTACACGCTAAGCTGCACATATAGTAGCTTTTTCAATTACATGAAAGACATTGGTAAACTTCATAGCTTTAAAGTTGTACTGTTTCAGCTAATTTGGACTGCAACCTTTTGATCTGATTTGGCTCTTTATTATGTCCCTGATCAATGATTAATAATTAGAGCACAGGTTAAAGTTAATAGGCTAATGTCTTCATATATAGAATTTGCCTTTAGCCAGAAATAAAAGGTCTGTTAAGCTTTTTATTCATCTTATATTTATATCCTAATGTAGGGTGGGGGGCTCTATGTAGGGAGAAAAAAACATTGAATCAACTAGTACAAAAGAGACAAAAATGTAGAATAGGATACATTTGTGATATAGTACTCATGACTAATATCTATTGAATAGTTTTAAGTGTATATTTTATATTTAGTCAGTTCAAGTGTACTTAAGTCAGTATAATAGTTCTAACTTTAGAGTGGCACATTTTTTTTCTTTACAGGTTTTTGCTTAATGACAGGATTGTGATTTCTACAATTTGTATTCTAAAATAGTTGAGGAAAACATTTGGATGTGAGATTAATTATTTTAGAAAGGAATTAATGATATATTAACTCAGTTTAACGTTTCCCTTTAAAGAATGGGGACCTACAAATAGTTTGTGTTTAGGGGTGTTGAGTAAATGTACTTTCTAGCATTAAACTTCTGTGCTTATTTTCCCCTCTTATATAGGATTGGATTCAGCACCAAAATACTAATACACACATTGAAAGCTGCCGTCAGTTACGTCAACAGTAAGCAAATTATTTATGCACAAAATACTGTATTTGACATGTTCTCTCTGTGTTTGGTAAATCTTTTAAGTAGTTGGATTTGATTTCCTCTTTGTTGCTAGGTGGTTTCCTTCTGCTCCTTTTGGACTTCTTGTTTAAAGGAAATCAATTTCCAGTGGCCTGTGGCACCATGAGCCCTCATTTGCAAGTAGCTCAGTTTTCTCCAGTTTATAAAAACTTCCCTTACTCCCCTCCCCGCTCCTTCTGCCTCCACCAAATAGTCATTGTGCAACAGTGCTTGATCAAAGGCTATGGATTATAGTGTGGTGTTCAAATGCACAGTAAGTGTAGCTAAGTGTCCAGCTGCCCAAAGTAATGAGTATCTTTGTGAGAGAGCAGATGACCCTCATTGGTTTTGAAGGCTAGCCCTGCATCATTCCTGGCCTAACTTCCATGGCAGGGTGTGCCATTCCAATGTGGTGTGGAGTACAAAATAATGATGTAGAAGTATCTTCCATGATGTTCTCTGTAATTGATTCCTAGCTCAAACTAGTAAATACCTATAGAGTCATTCCGTGTCAAGTGGAGCAATTTTAAAGGTCGTCCCCACCTCACCATCTCAGATTTTGATGAAATTTGGTACATAGTTTCTTTATGATAAACTAAGCTGTGCAAAATTTTAGTTCAAAAGTCTAAAAATTGGAGGTTCTAGGGGACCTCAAGTAAAGGGTTGCAAAATGTTGCCTGAGCAAAAATGACATTTTGGGCCAACTTCCAGAAGCTGTAAAACTGGAAGTTTTAGTAGTATAAGGGGGATATTTGGAGAACCTGCACTACTTTTAGGGCTTAATGAACTGGCAAAACCCCATGTTCCTAGTCCTCTTACTTTTTGAATGGTTTAGGCTCAAACTTTGCCCCAAAAAACGGCAAAAATCAATTTACAGCGATGTTGAGGCTGCTGTAGTTTCTAAACTAGTTGGCCTTTCAGGTTGATTTTTGGTAGGTGTACTAAATGCACGGCTGTAATGAGGCATTCCAATTTACAGCACTTTCCTTCAAGTGGTTGAAAAATTATAAGCGTTCAAAGTTGGTATAAAAAGCATTTTTGCCCATTTTGGGCTATCTTTGATGCCCTTGATCTCCAGTGGGACAGCTTCAATATTCTTTCTTTTAGCACCATTAGAAAGAGCAGATTTGCTTCTATCAGAATATGTAGTTTTCAATTTGGAGTCTCTCCATATAAGGATTGTAAAAAAAGTGTTTTTTGGCCAGTATTGTTGAATGATAGATGAAACGGATATAGGGCCCATCGATGTTTCTAATTGCTGTATAAGTCACTTGCTTTAAGCATGCGTTGGTCCATGGTGGCTATGCCACTACCAATTCAATAGGAAGTGGCAATCTCATCGCAAAGAGGTCACGCCCGATAGCCAGGCAAGTTCAGCCACTTGGCACAGGTTCCCAAGCCTGAAGATGGGCATCTTACTTGAGGTTCCCAAGCCTCATTTGGTTGTCTTTGCCTAGTTTCTCAAGCCTAATGGGGGTGTCTTAATGGTTCCCAAGTAAAACCTCAGTGCTGAAGTGACAAGAATTTTTCACTGATAAGTTTCACTGCTGTTTCTGGAAATGTATACTGTCGTCCAAGTGCTGTAGTTGCTGGTACTGGAAGAACTGCTAGAATATGCTGTTCAGAAATCCAACAAGAATCTCTTCTGCTAGGGCAATGAAATGATCGTGCAGGCCCGCATGGATGCATAAAGTTGACCAAGGCATCATGTTCTTCAAATGATGTGTCACAGACATTGCCAATCCACCATTTGTTTTCATAAACACAGACAACATACTGCCCAGGCTGAAGTTGAGACACATTTATGCCAGGTACACTCATTGGGTCATCTGACTGACTAAGTTTGACGACAAATGAGGAGGAATCATTTGACACTCTACTGACTGAAATTTGGTTCAAGTCAATGGGAATAAACTGGTGATTTTCACGAGTTGCAGCAACTGTGGAAGCTTTACTGAATCTTTCCTCTTGTGCAGATCTTGAAGATTCAATTTCATCCTTGGAAACAAAAATGAACTTGATTTTATTTATTTTTTGATCACAAAATTCAAACTACCTTGTGCTGTGAGAATTTGGCTATTTTTAGGCCGTTGCAAACTAGCCTGAGCAGCTAGTCGCTTTGTTGTACCACCTATGGCATCACATGGTGACTTGCCATGGTTTGTGCCAAAGAAATTCCACTGTGCACTTATTCCAAATTCTGTTTGATGATAACACAAGTTGGCAAAGTTTTTGAAGTTCTTGTATTGTGCAGCTGAGCCATCACTAAAGTATGTTACATATTTTATTTCTCCAATTTTGCTTTTCAAGAACGCAATTAATTTTTCCAACTGCATCATGCCGCAAGCTGTCACTTATTATGCAAACACTTATGCACTGAATTTCACTTGAAGCATCACGGAAGTACTCAACAAATGGATGCAGTGTAGCTTGACTGTTTTCCCAGTGGAAACCTTGAACAGCATCTTGGACAATAAAGGAGTAGTTTTCAGCAAAGTCCAAGAGAACAACAATTTCACAAGGATTTAGGTTTTCTTTAACAGTTTTTAAGTATTGTGTCTGATGTTTGGAAATGTAATGGTGAATTGACAGGTTTGAAACTTTCAATGCAAGCTCAGATACAAAATCATCAACATACATCTGTTTGGTCTCCAGTGTGGTGCGATCTGTATGAACCCACTGCTTAAACTCGATTGTTTCACCTGGGTCAGCATCACTGAACACTTCTGTCAGGTAATTTTCAAGCACATCTTTACCTGGACATATTTCACACCTGTGAAGCATGCATTCTTTGCATTCCAAATTGCACACAGTTTTAGCCATCAGTGCTTTGTAATCTTCGTTCAGCAGATGGCTTCCAGCAAGCATAAGCTTCACATTTTGATGAATGACACAAACACACACTGAATGCATACCAGATGAGCCAACAGTGACCATTTTGGCCTTAGCTCACAAAATTTGGAAAAACCCACTTCTGACCCATTTCGAGTACGATATGCAACATACATTTCTTTTAGATTGCTAAGCAGCAAGCGCTTTTGCATTTGAATTTTTTCAGTGCCAGTTCTGACAGAGACAAAATCTTTTTTCCCTGGGCACAGTCTACTGAATTCATCATCTTCAAAAAAGCCAAGAATTTATTTTTCTGTTTCTTCTGGTAAAACTTTACCTTTCTTCTTGTCTGGTTTTGCCAGAATTCCACAAACTGATTTCAGATTTCTTGTTTTTTTAACCATTCTAGTTGAAACCATGAATTCTGAGGCAGTTCTTTCAATAGACCAGCTGTTTGGTGCTAAAGTTAGTATTTGCAGTTTTTTTGCATGTTTTGCTGAAACTTGGACTTTGTTTTTCAACTCGTTTAGCAGGTCATCATAATCAGAACATTTGTCACATTTCTGACTGGTAGAAGGTTGAGTTTCAAACTCATTTAGGTCTAAGCCACCAGCAACTGCAAGATGATGACTCAAAGTATTTTGCACTCGCCTGATTTTGCGCTTGGTGTAGCCTCGTACATCACGCTTGCTGACTTTTTTGAACTTTAATGGAGAAATACCAAGAGATGTCAAACTTGTGTTCAACTTGCCAGAAATGTCACTCTGTTCATCATCTGCTGTTGTTGATGATGATAAAGAATCAGCAGCTCTGTTACTGACGTCTTTTCGACAAGATGGACATAGTTTCTGACCCGGCACAAATATTTTGCTTGTTAAGGCCTTTAGCTGGGCTGCTAGTGTGTCATCCAGCACTCTTAAGCCCCTTTTTGCATTATGACCACCTTTGGAAAATGGGTTACAGCAGGTTCTTTGCAAAAATTCAAACTTTTTCAACAGTAAGGATTCATGATGAAGGCAAATAGTTGATCCAACATCGAAAAGTTGACCAGAAAGCTCTTGTAACAACTTTTGTTGATCAGGCAGAAGCTCTTCAATTAATTTCAAACCTTTATTTTTATTGTATGTCAGTAAATGACACTCTGATGTACTTGAACAGCCAACTGAGCAAAGTGGAAATTCATGTGATCTTTCTGGATCCATTGATGACCATTAGCATCAGTTCAACAAATGCATTTATTCTTGCAATCAGGTTTTCAATGGGTAAAATTTTACTTCAGTCTAAAGTGATTAATATCTTCATTTGTGGCATTTAATTCAATATAAATGAGCCTGTCTGTGCAGGTGCGAGTTTCTTCAACAAGAAGTATGTATACAATGGTTTCCACCCTGTTTTTTAGTTTACTTGAACACAGTTTTATAACATAATGTTTAAAGAAAACTTCTTTAGCCAGTTAGACTTGGCCAATTATGATTGGTGAACCCTGTTGCAAAGCAGAATTGTTTGTTTCATTGCCCAATTGTATGCTTCTGGTACCTCCTGGCTCCTGAGTGTCTGTTGCTAGGCTTATTTTGATGCCTACAGTTCACTAAGAGGTCAAACTGTAGCAAGGGTGAAGAAACACCAGCAACAGACACTCAGACGCCTTGCAACAGGGTCCACCAATCATAATTGGCCAAGTTGGTCATCCTAACTGACTGCAGTTTTCTTTAAACCTGTTATGAAACCTGGCCTCATCCTTCCACATCCTAAAAAACATTCCTGTTTTTTTTAGTTTTCTTGAATACAGTTTTATAACATAATGTGTTCTTTATTTTAAAAAATTGGTGCTTTTTGAAAGAAGAATCACTTTTACTACACTTGTATCAATCAAGGGTGTAGTGAAGAAATCACAGGCTGCTGCCCGCAAACATTTGAGGGCATTTTTGCAATCCTTATATGAAGAGACTCCAAAATGAAAATTACATATTCTGATAGAAGGAAATATGCTCTTTCTAATGGTACTAAAAGAAAGAATATTGAAGCTGTTCCACTGGAGATCAAGGGCATCAAAGATAGCCCAAAATGGGCAAAAATGCTTTTTATACCAACTTTGAACGCTTATAATGTTTCAACCACTTGAAGGAAAGTGCTGCAAATTGGAATGCCTCATTACAGCCGTGCATTTAGTACACCTATCAAAAATCAACCTGAAAGGCCAACTAGTTTAGAAACTACAGCAGCCTCAACATCGCTGTAAATTGATTTTTGCCGTTTTTTTGGCAAAGTTTGAGCCTAAACCATTCAAAAAGTAAGAGGACTAGGAACATGGGATTTTGCCAGTTCATTAAGCCCTAAAAGTAGTGCAGGTTCTCCAAATATCCCCCTTGTACTACTAAAACTTCGTTTTACAGCTTCTGGAAGTTGGCCCAAAATGTCATTTTTGCTCAGGCGACATTTTGCAACCCTTTATTTGAGGTCCCCTAGAACCTCCAATTTTTAATCTTTTGAACTAAAATTTTGCACAGCTTAGTTTTTTATAATAAAGAAACTATGTACCAAATTTCATCAAAATCTGAGATGGTGAGGTGGTTAATTAATCATCAGAAATACATTGCAAGTCCAGTGCTAGATCAGATCATACAGATGGGCTATGTTTCCCTCTCAGCAAATGGAGCTACACCAGCCCTTAGTTTTTTTTTGTTTTTTTACCCCTGCTATTTCTAGCAGATGGTGTGAATATATAGATTGTTCCTTGTCATCAAGCAGATGAAGCCATTACGTATGGGTTGTATCCATCAACCAGCAGGGGGAGATAGAGAGCACTCAACTTTTCACAGTGCCTCATGACCAGCTAGCTCCACTGCCTCTTCAGTATTCTCTATCTCCCCAAGCAGGGTGGCTGCAGCTTCTTCGAGCTTCATCAAAAAATCTGCCTGGGGGTGGCTCCTGGCTTGCCAGTTGTTAGTCGGGGTGTTAGAAGCTATAGCAGCTTCACTTTGAAGGCACATAGGTCAGCCCTTTCCCTGCCATACCCATGCTCCCGTGGATGTGGACATATTAGCTTGCTTTTCCCTGTCCTTTCCCACTCAGTGGATGCAGGCACATTGGTTCCCCTTTCCCTGCCTTTCCCACTTATCTGAGCCTCCGGAGTGATTTTATTTACCTCTTTTGCCTCTGCTTTCCTCACAGCGTTAAAAAAAAAAAATTAAAATTGCGTCACGCTTTAGCGCAGCAATCTTGGAAAAGAGGTTTTTTTTTTTTTGAGATTCTTCTACAGGACCGGAGCTGGGATACTCGGTCTAGTGAGGTAAGAGTGTTTTCTGACTCCCCTGGGGTGGGCCCGCGATCGGGACGTTTTTGGCGTGAACCGCCATTTTTGAATTTTACCGCCGTTTTCGGCGATGGCTGCGGAGACAGTAAAGTGCTGTTCTAAATGTGGCAAGCGCAAATCAGCAGCGGGGCTCTGTAATTCGTGCTGTACAGACGGTAGAGCCGGCCCAAGCATGGCGAGCGGCGATCTTTCGCGCTCTGAGCTGGCAGCGGACACCATTTTGGATTTTCCACATGGCGCGGCCTCCGTTGCGATGGAGAGCCCTGAATCCGGGGGGGGGGGGGGGGGGGGGGAGGAGGCTAATAATAGAGCTGATAGCCCTGGGCAGGATCCGGGCGGTCAGGGAGCGGTTTTCTCCCCTGATTTTGTTTTAATGATGCATAGGGCATACATGCTTAAAAGAGCTCTTCCACAGTGATCTTCGGACCCTCTGTCTGCCCCCCCGGTGGATCCTGGCCTTTTGGAGTTGGCTTTGCCTGGTTCTTATCCTCCTGATAAACGCAGAAGGGCTAATTGCCCTTATGACTGTGGCGCTTCCCCCCCCCCCCCCCCCCCCCCCCCCCCGTGGTCGGGGTATGAGGATTCTGAGGGGTCTGACAGAGCTTCTTGGGCTGAGGAGCCAGAGTCGGGTGCAGAATTGCCATAGGAGCTTGATGATCTGTCTGCGGTGAGGATTTTCCCCCGCGAGGAACTGCCATCGCTTATTTCAGGTGCCTTACAAGCCCTCTCGATTGAGGATCCTGGAAGTGGCACAGCCTCCTCTGTTAATCCAAGGATGGCTAGTACCAGAAAGCCTGCTCGAGCCTTTCCTTTGCATGACTCCATCCAAGAGCTTATTTCGGCTCAATGGGCTAACCCTGAGGGACCTTTGAAGGTTGCCAGGGCTATGGGGCAATTATACCCTCTGAGTGAGGAACATTTGGCTCGCTTTGCAATGCCTAAAGTTGATGCCCTGGTCACGGCTGTGACAAAGAGAACTACCCCTCCCTGTTGAAGGAGGTGTTGCCCTGAAAGATATTCAAGACCGCAGGCTTGATTCAGCTCTGAAGCGGTCCTTTGATTTGGCAGGTCTCACTGTTCGGGCGTCTGCTAGAGCCTGCCTGGCTTGGTTACAGCAGGCAGTGGAACAGCTCGGTGATGGAGCGGAGACCTTATCTGAAGTGGCTCCGCGGATGGAGTCGGCCTTGTCCTTTTTGGCTGACACCCTTTATGATATGGCCAGAGCTTCGGCTAAACAAATGGCTGTAGCAGTGGCGGCTCGCCACACTCTTTGGCTACGACATTGGGCGGCGGACATGGCCTCTAAACAAAGGTTGGTGAAGTTGCCCTTTCAAGGCTTTCTCCTGTTTGGTGAGGAGCTGGAAAACATTGTTAAAGGCCTGGGGGATTCTAAACCTCAGCGCTTGCCCGAAGATAGGCCGAAGCCTTCCTCTAAGGGTCAGGCGGTCCGCTCCTCTTACAGACCTCGCTTCCGTGAAGCTAGAAGGTACCGCCCGGGGCGTGCTGCTGGGTTCACTTCTGGTGCCCGCTTTCAGCAGAGATACTCCTTTCGCTCTGACAAACGTTCCGCAGCTGCCGGGTCAAGGCCGGGAGTTCAGGGGCGACCCTCTCGATGGTGCGCCGGCCCCCTCCTCGTTTCCTGTCATCGGAGGAAGACTTTTCCCTCTTTTTCGAGGAGTGGGCCAAAATCTCTGCAGATCAGTGGGTCTTCGACCTGATCAGAGACAGATACCGAATAGAATTCGATGCCCCGGTGAGAGACGTGTTTGTGGAGTCCTGATGCGGTTCTGCCGCCAAACGGGCGGCAGTAGAGGAGACTTTGCACAGTCTGTGCCAGATAGGGGTTGTGACCCCGGTGCCTCCCGCCGAACAAGGTCTAGGCCGCTACTCCATTTACTTTGTGGTGCCACGAAAAGGCGGGTCTTTTCGCCCGATCCTGGACTTAAAAGAGCTAAACAAGTCCTTAAGAGTGCGGCATTTTCACATGGAAACCCTGTGCTCCGTCATTGCGGCGGTACAGCCAGGAGAGTTTCTCACATCTCTGGACCTGAAAGAAGCTTACTTGCACATTCCAATTTGGTCCCCGCACCAGAAGTTTCTGCGGTTTGCGGTGTTGGGAAATCATTTCCAGTTTCGGGCCTTGCCTTTTGGCCTCGCCACAGCTCCCCCGAACCTTCTCCAAGGTAATGGTGGTAGTAGCTGCCTTTCTCAGGCGAGAGGGTATCCGGGTTCACCCGTACCTAGACGACTGGCTCATCAGAGCAGACTCAGAAAAAGAGAGTCATCTAGCTTCAGCCAGAGTGGTTTCAATCCTTCAATCTCTGGGCTGGGTCATCAATATGGCCAAACGTTACCTGACCCCCTCGCAATCTCTAGAATATTTGGGGGGCCAGGTTTGACACAGCCTCGGGCTATGTGTTTCTTCCCGAGCAAAGGCGGTGCAAGCTTCAGAATCAGGTCCGTCTGCTCCTGAGGATGCCCCGCCCGCGAGCTTGGGACATTGTCCAACTGTTGGGATCTATGACGGCCACCTTGGAAGTGGTGCCGTGGGCGAGAGCGCACCTGAGACCTCTACAGTATTCTCTACTTCAACGATGGTCTCCAGTATCTTAGGATTATCAGTGCAGACTTTCTTGGCTCCCTGCGGCCCGCCTCAGTATGGAGTGGTGGCTCTCGGACAGCATGTTGCGGCGGGGAATGCCGCTGGCGCTCCCCGATTGGCGCCTAGTGGTGACAGATGCCAGCCTGAAGGGCTGGGGCGCATATTGCCAGGGGAAGCATGCCCAGGGTCTGTGAACGCCCGACGAGTCGGAGTGGTCCATCAACCGCCTGGAGTTGAAAGTGGTGTTTTTGGCTCTTCTGGCCTTTCAAGTGACCCTGGAAGGATTGGCTGTCTGAGTGATGTCTGACAACACGACAGCAGTGGTCTACATAAATCGACAAGGCAGAGCTCTAGCCGCGCAGGCCGAACAAATTTGCCACTGGGCCGAGCTGCATTTACAGTCCCTGTCAGCAGCTCACATTGCAGGTCAGAGCAACGTGCAAGCCGACTATCTAAGCAGGCATCAGATCGATCCAGCGGAGTGGGAACTAGCAGACGATGTATTCCTGCAGATATGTGCCAAATGGGGCAAGCCAGTGATGGATCTTATGGCGACCAGTTCCAATGCCAAAGTCCCGTGCTTCTTCAGCAGACAAGAGGGATCCTCGCTCTGCCGGGTTGGATGCCTTGGCTCAATCCTGGCCCCTGGGCTTGCTGTATGTCTTCCCTCCGTGGCCCTAGATAGGGCGAGTGCTCCTGCGGATTCGGCTGCATCCAGGAGAAGTGGTGCTCATCGCCCCAGATTTGCCCAGGAGGCCTTGGTATGCGGACCTCCGACAGATGCTGTTGGAGGCTCCGTTTCTGTTACCTCTGGTTCCGCACCTGTTGTCACAGGGTCCGGTGGCCATGGAGGACGCCTGCCGCTTTGGTCTTATGGCATGGCGATTGAGAGGGCGCAATTGAGAGATAAAGGCTACTCAAATAAGGTAATTTCCACTCTCCTGCAGGCCCGTAAGCGCTCCACTTCCGTGGCTTATGCCAGGATTTGGCGCCAGTTTGAAGTCTGGTGTGTTTCAGGAGCGCTTTCTCCGTTGTGGGCTCCTGTGTCGCCGATTCTGGACTTTTTGCAGGATGGTGTACACATAGGCTTGGCCTAAAATTCCCTGCGGGTGCAAGTGGCAGCATTGGCCTCCCTGTGTGGCAAGGTTGAAGGCGTGTCCTTAGCTGCTGATCCAGATGTGACACGGTTTCTTAGAGGGGTGCTTCGGCTCCGTCCTCCCGTGGGGGCACCTTGTCCAGCTTGGAACCTGGGGTTAGTATTGAAGGCCCTTCAGGGGGCTCCCTTTGAACCGCATCGGCGTGCTTCAGAGAAAGATTTGACACTGAAGGCCGTCTTTTTAGTGGCCATTACCTTGGCGAGACGGGTGTCAGAGCTCCAGGCGCTGTCCTGTAGAGACCCTTTTCTGCAATTCTCAGAGTCCAGGGTCACGGTTCGGACCGTGCCTTCCTTCATGCCTAAGGTGGTTTCAGCGTTTCACCTAAACCAGCCTGTTTTTCTTCCCTCCTTTGTTGAGGAGGAGTTTCTAGATTCATTTGGGCAGTTGCACCTTTTGGATGTGCGCAGGACTCTGTTGCAGTATCTGCGAATTACAAATTCTTTCAGGACGTCTGATCATCTTTTTGTGCTGTTTGCAGGTCCTCGCAGAGGGTCTTCAGCGTCTAAAGCCACTATTTCCCGTTGGCTCAAAGAAGCTATCTTTTCAGCATATCTGCTGTCTGGCCGGGCTCCGCCTGAAGCCTTTAAGGCACATTCCACAAGAGTGATGTCCTCTTCCTGGGCGGAAACTGGAGCACTATCTCTTCATGAGATTTTCAGTGCTGCAACATAGGTTTCTAAGCTCTCTTTCGCCTGACATTACAGGCTGGATGTGGCTGCCAGGAGGGATGTGCGTTTTGGAGCACAGGTGCTAGAGCGTGGTGTGGTTGTTCCCACCCTATTTAGGGATTGCTTTGTTACATCCCATACGTAATGGCTTCATCTGCTTGATGACAAGGAAGGGAAAATTAAGTTCTTACCTTGGTAATTTTCTTTCCTTTAGTCATAGCAGATGAAGCCATGAGCCCTCCCTGTACGATTGTCTGTATTGCAGTGATTCTGATTTTAGGTGCTGTTCTTGTTTCCTGAAGTTATATTCCTTCCTTGTGGAGTCGGAAAACAGTCTTCAGGATTCTTGTTACAGTTATAGGAGGATGAGTTCATTCCCTCCAGTTCATGTTTTGGGAGGATGAGTGTATTCCCTCCATTTATACAAAGTGGAGGACGAGTTTATTCCCTCCAGGAGGATGAGTTCATTCCCTCCTTTTTTGAGTTCATGCCCTTGTTAAGGGGCCATCGTTCGCTGTGAGGAAAGTTCATGTTATTCCCGTTGCGGTTTGCCATACTGCTTTGGAAGCTTCAAATACTGAAGAGGCAGTGAAGCTAGCTGGCCATGAGGAACTGTGAAAAGTTGAGTGCTCTCTATCTCCCCCTGCTGGTTGATGGACACAACCCATACGTAATGGCTTCATCTGCTATGACTAAAGGAAAGAAAATTACCAAGGTGAGAACCTAATTTTCCCTTCCCTGACATTTCTGTTCATCCTCTCATATTTCCCTGCCTTCTACCACAGAGTCCTTTCACAGGGCAAACCTCAAGGTTATTGAGTGATTTTTTTTTTTTTTTTTTTTGTAAACTACCCCCCCCCCCCCCCCCCCGAAAAAAAAAAAAAAAAAAAAACAAATGTAAAAAACCTGGCATAGTGAATGCACCAGGCTTTCAGTGAGTTGATGCTTGCTGGAAGAGGAGGAGCTGGTTCTCCTTGAAGTGGAGCTCTCCCTGATTCCTTTTTCAGTATGTTGTGCTCCTAAAGTGATCTAGATGGGCCAGAGCAGAATTGTTCTAGTGGGAAGAAGTCCATTTCCAGGTTTATTTTTGGGTGTAGAGGAGGATGTAGAGTTATCAGGTTATGGGCTACTGTGACTGAATTCTTCTAACTCAGAGGGCAGCACTCTGAACTGTTCCTCCCCTGATGGTAGGGCAGGCAGAGTAGGGGTTTTCATGGATGCAGTTGGGAAGCTGGGTGACCATCCTCCACAGGAGGCTGGAGCTTGGGGGGTCTCCTCCCCTTCTTGGCATTCCTCCTCCTTGTGTCTCTCCTGTTCTCTTTCTGGTGAGAAGACTGAGGCCAGGGAATTTTTAAAAAAGCTCTGTAGAGAGGTGAGAACAGCACAGGAGCCAGGTGAGCTGGCTGCATTGGGACAGGTATAGAAGAGCCTGTGGGAGAGGAGTGTAGGGGGGGGGGGGGGGGCTGCTGGATTAAGTTTAGTGTGCTTTGTCCCTCTTATGTTGTGATACTCCTGAGATGGGCGAAGACCTGAGCATCCTGGGACCATGGAGTGGCACACATGGTAGGTTAATAGCAGTTTCCTTAGCGTCCCTCCGGACCGGCCCAGAATGTGAATAATGGGTTGTGCACACCCCTCCAGCAGGTGGAGACTGAGAAAAAAAACTGTGACTCTAGAGAGAGCCAGTAAGAGCCCTTGGCAACAATAGAAAGATCCAGTAATCTCAAGTCTCCTGCAGGTGGACGATGGTGAGCCCTTCAGTCTCATTCTTTATATTATATATATATTTATGTTATATCCTTTATATTTTTTCTATTTCTTGGAGGAGTGGCCTAGTGGTTAGGGTGGTGGACTTTGGTCCTGAGGAACTGAGTTTGATTCCCACATCAGGCACAGGCAGGTCCTTGTGACTCTGGGCAAGTCACTTAACCCTCCATTGCCCCATGTAAGCCGCATTGAACCTGCCATGAGTGGGAAAGCGCGGGGTACAAATATAACAAAAAAAATATGTATACAATAATAGGCTAAAGTTCTTTAATTGGTTGTAATTACCACTAATACATCATCCTAAACAACCGATCTTTATTCAATAATAATATCAAAAAATCACAAAGTTATTTAGAGGCATAGGCTCATGGGAGGGGGGGTCTTATCGCCTCGGGGGTGTCAAATTCGGGTGGCTGGGTTCCTCCCCCCATGGCCTCCCTGGTATTCTTTTAAGCTGTGCTTGAGTTAAAAAAAAAAAAAAAAGGAAATCTCAGCACAAAAAGGCAGTTTCCTCAAGCTCTTCAGGGGAAGAGCTTTTAAGGCAGGGAGAGGCAGCCAGGAGAAGAAGAAAAAAAAAACAGACTAGCTTTGATTTTGGTTCTCTGCCCTTTACTTTTTCTTTAAACGAGCAAGATAGCTTCTGTTTTCTCTGTGTGATGGTTTGCTGTTTTTTCTTTCTCCTGTTTTGGTTCGCAGTTGGCTTAGGCAGATTCAATGGCAGAGAAGTTCCGCCACTGTTCAGTCTGTCAGCGGCAGGGAGTCGGCTCGAGCGGTGCTTGTAAGTTTTGCACTGCAGTAGATGCTTTGTCGGAGCAGGGAGCAGGGGCTGTAAAAATGTCGGCACCGTTAGCGGGAGGGGTCCGATTCGGCAGTTTTAAGTGCGGTCGGGTCAGCCTCGCTGGCAGCGCCGATTTTGGCGGGAAATGCCGCCATTTTGTCTTCCCCTCTAAATGCTGCATCCCTGCTTGCTTTACCGGCTCCTCTACCGGTTCTGCCTCAGACTCCTGTTTCTTCAGCAGATGATGGTGGCTTCCCGCCTGACTTTGTGGTACAAATGTACTAATTTCTTTTTTCCTTAGCATCTCTCTGGACCGGCCCAAGATTGGACTGATGGGTTGTGCTCACCTTCCAGCAGGTTGGAGACTGAGAAAAAAAACTGACTCTAGCGAGCCAATAGGAGCCCTGGTCACGTGACCCTAACCTCAGTATTTTCTCAGTCTCCCAGCAGGTAGGAAGTGAGCCCATTAGTCTCTCTTGTTTAGTTTTCAGTCTTTGTTTGCTATTGTCTTGGTTCTTTGTTTCTGTGCCACAGGAATTCTTTGAGGCTTGTTAGAAATCTTCAGCTTCTTTAGCTTGTAGCCTCAGGGGTGCTACACTCCCATACCCAGAGTCCCTCCCCCTCTTCCTCCCCACCTCCCTTCTATTACTTCAATTTCTAAGGGAAGGGTTCCCTTTTTGAATAGCAAGGGGGATTACCTTTGGGAGAGGCAGCCAGAAAAAAAAAAAAAAAGGAAGAACTCTGTGTGTTTTCTCCTTCATTCTGACAAGCAGCCAGCTCTGTTGTTACTGTTCTGTGTGCCTGTTTTCTATAGACTAGCGTTTAAAAAAAAAAAAAAAAAAAAAGAGAAAAGAACGATTGAAAGCAAACAGAGGAAAGATTTTTTTCTTTGGCTTCCCTTACCTTCCGTTTTCGGCGGTTCATTTGGTTATTAGTGCTTGTTGGACGACGGAACGGTGCCTTCTTCAGTGAAAAGATTTAGGCGCGAGTTGTGTACGCGCATGTCCGCCACCATGTCGGAAAAGCTAAAGAGATGCGCTGTCTGCCAGTGTCGAGGAGTTTCTTCATCCGGCGCTTGTAAGTACTGTACGGCGCTAGTGTCAGCATCAGGTCCGGTTCTCTCTTCATCCTCGGGGGTTTCATCGGTGGTTCAGGGTTCCTCGCCGTCGTCTCAGGCAGTTTTGGAAGAGTCAGGCGCGCCCCCAGAGACCGCCTCTGCGAATTTATCACGCAAGGCAGCCATTTTCAATCACCGTTTTTTCAGTCAGGTGATCTCTCTGCTGTAGACAAGGCTACAAGTCCAGACGAACCTGATTCAGGAGCTCTGGTACACTCCGGAGTCACTCAGGCAGGGGGATTTTCCCCTGTGTTTGTCCTCCGGATGTACTAGGCCTTCCTGTTATCACAGATAGAAATCCATTTTTTCCCTCTTCCCTAGTCCTGCCCAAAATACTCCTAGGCCGTCTCTCTTTCCATTCGGGCTTCATAGAATTATCTGACCGTTTATGCAATGTGGATCTCTGAATACCCATTTTCAGACGTCCAACATAAGCGCCATAGTAGCTCCAAACATGATAATTCACCTATACTTAGGGCATAGGTTAAAGCATCTTTGTGCTTGCTTAAAGAATTGTTAAACAAAATATTACTTTTTCCATCAAGCCATATACTTTGCATGGCTTTACATTCAGCAGTTTTTCTACAAGAAATGCTTTCTTTTTGCAGGAAAGCCCTGCGTAAATTGACATGGCTCTTTAAACCTATCATGCTGTATGTTTTTTTACACTAGTCATAATTTTAAAGCACCACTGGGACGAAGCTGGTACAAGAATGTTTTTTTTTTCTGTTGGAACTTCATAGGCCCATGCCCACCAAAGTAGTAAAGAGTCATTTTAGAATAATGGAGATCTGTACATGTAGACTAGTCTTAAGGCTAAAAAAAATAAATAAATTTTTGGACAATTTTTCTATCCTGTGTGTCAGTCTTCTAATTTTTCCTCTAAACTTAAAGCTACGGTACAACTTGGTCAAGGAAGGAGGGGGGAGTTTATTGTTTTCTTTTCAATGCATCTTAGCAAAAACTCACATCTCCCATTCTCCTCCTCCATCCCCCTCCCAGTTTATTATTTTACTGGACATTCCCACAGGAAAGCTTTAGGAACAGAAGGGAGAGTAGCACTGCTACTTCCAACAGCTATTTACAACGTCTTAACGGTAATACTAGTCTACTCTTTTTACATGTTCATAGTTCTTTGAATACAAAGAAAATACAGAAACTGCTTTTCATAAACTGCTCGGTGCAAACCAATTGAACACAGCTTTTGGGCAATTCACTGGCTGTACACAATGCTTCATTTGTTGGGACGTTTCCAACTTTACTTCAAGCTTAAGCCATCTTTTGTTCCCCTCCCCTCATCAGAATGTCAAGCTACTCATAATTCTGTTTATTCAAACAACAAAAGTATCATTGGATCTGGTATAGGCAGTTGAGGGAAATTCTATACCAATTTTCAGATCGAAATACTCAAAGGGATTTTGTTGAGCAGTATAACTGCAACTTAATGCTGTCTATGCAACCAGGCTTCTAGATCTATGAAAATTAAAAGCAGTTTTCTTGTACAATTCTGCACATCTCTTCAACTCCGCATGCTGACCGACCAAAAAAAAAAAAAAATGTACTCTGGTTCAAGTCATTCTAGTCAGCTGCATTATATTTTAGCCTACTTATTTCCAGGCAAGAATGATACACAAAACTACTAAACCTGTATCATTTATAAGTGTTCTATTTAAAATGCCCTATTTAAAATTTGAGGCATTCTAAAAATGTTACTTCTACTATATTAAGTGTAAGCATTCTGGATCATCATACATTTGGTTTCAGTGACCTTGCTACTGCAAGTACAACTTTTCAGGGCAATGTGCACAGCGCAAGAAGGTTAATGAGATGTAGGTGCTATGAGAACATTAAGAGGAGTCTGCCCATCCCTTATGGAACCCTCACATTTAACCAATTTTGAAGCCAATTTTCCACACAGATGTGCAGTTTAAAGCTTTAGAACTTGTTAAATCTCAGCTATAAAAATTTCATATTTGAAATCTTGTAAACAAATAGCAATTCATATGAAAACTACAATTCAGGCCTGGATTTTTAGCAAGGTTTTTAGTTGGCAACTCATTATTTCTCTATTACGTGGGATAAATGTAAGAGGTACCCAGTGGCTTGGTGGCCTAGGAAGAGCACTGGGGGAAGGGGGTTCACTAAATTGGGCCCCAGCATAACTCTGGTTGGACTGACAATTTAACAGTGAATGGCACCCAGTGGCTTGGTGGCCTGGGAAGAGCACTAGGGGAAGGGGGTTCACTAAATTGGGTCCCAGCATAATTCTGATTAGACTGCCAATTTAACAGTGGATATGACCTTGTTACAAGACAATATCAATTTGGTTTTGGGAAGGGACAAGTATTCTTTCCCCCATTTTGCATGGTCTGCCATGCAACTGCAGATTGACTATATCCATGTCCTCTTTCTTTCTTCAAGTGCATCTTCTTTACTGGCGTAGTATTCTGCTCTTTTGCCTTTCTGACGGTTATAAAGCTGGTGGTTCTTGAAAACACCTCGGCAGTAGCCTATATCAATCGGCAGAGGGTAACAAGGTGCCATCTCTGCTGGCAAGAGGCGGAGAGTTTCCTGGTATGGGCAGAAGCTCATCTCACTGCCATATCAGCCTCGCATGTAGCAGGAGTTGACAATATTCAAGCGGACTTTCCCAGTCGTCGCACGCTCGGTCCAGGCGAATGCGCTCCCAGCAATCGAGCGTTTTAGTTGCTAGTACGTCATTGGGGCACTCCAGTTTTCCATCTGTTCGCTTACAGACTCAACTCAAAGTTCCTCCATTTTTTCAGTTGCTGAAGAGAGGCAACAGCGGAAGGGGTAGACATCCTCTTGCGGCGGGGGTCCTCCGAATTTCTTTACGCGCTTCCTCCGTAGCCTCTATTAGGTCGTCTCCTTCAGAAGATAGAGGAACATGGGAAGCCAGTAATTCTGGTGCTCCCAGATTAGCCTTGACGCTCTTGAAACGCGAATCTGCAGCGGCTGAAGGTGATGTCTTCTCTTCGACTTCCGCTATACAAGTCCTTGCTGATTCAAGGGCCGGCTTTCCCCTGCTCGATCTTGTCTTACGACTTGATTCTTGAACAAGCCCGTTTAGCTCACAGGGTTTTTTTTTAGTTTCACCATGCTTCGGTCTCGTCATCGCTCCACCTCTCAGCTATTTTCGCACCTGGAGAATTTTTGAGACTTGGTGTGCAGATGCTGGGATTGCTCCTTTTCGAGTTTCTGTGGCTCAGATGTTTTTCTGCAGCGAGGATTTGATGAAGGACTGTCTCTTTCTTCACTTAAAATGCAGACGGCAGCTCTGTCCGGTTTCAGAGGTCGGATTTGAGGTAAGTCGGTGGCTAGTCTTCCCGAGGTCGCCCGTTTCTTAAAAGGAGTTAGCCTTCGGCCACCGGTCAGATCGATCTTTCCATGTTGGGACCTTAATCTGGTGTTTTTGGCTCTCACGGGGCCTCCGTTTGAACCATTGCAAACTTGTTTTCTGAAGGACTTAACCCTAAAGACAGTGTTTTTTGGTGGCTATTGCGTCCGCTAGGAGAGTTTCGTAGTTGCAGGTTTTTTCCTGCAGGTCTCCATTTCTACAGTTTTCTAAAGAGCGAGTGGTCCTTCGTCCGGTTCCTTCTTTTTTGCCTAAGGTTCTCTCTCGGTTTCATCTGTTCCAGTCGGTTTTCTTCCTGTTCTGGGATTGGTCTCAGGTACGCACAAGCAGAAGAAATTGCATACTTTGGATGGTAAGAGAGTGCTTAAACGATATCTCGCAGTCTCTGAGGTTTTTCGCCACTCGGATTGTCTTTTGCTTTTTGCTGGTCATTGTAAGAGTTTGTCAGCTTCTAAGCCTACGTTATCTAGGTGGATTAAAGAGATGATAGCTTCAGCCTACCTCTTGGCAGGCAAGGCAGTCTTGGAGGCTATTAATGTTCATTCTACTACAGCGCAGGCAGCGTCGTGCGTGGAGTATTCCTTGGTGCCTCCTGCAGAGATTTGTAAGGCGGCAACTTGGTCCTCTCTCCATTCTTTTTTCTACACGTTACAGACTTGATGTTCATTGTTGGCAGGAGGCGGTCTTTGCATCGTGGGTACTCACTGCGGGCTTGCTTGGGGTCCCACCCGTAGAACTACTGATTTGTTATGTCCCATCAGTCCAATCCTGGGCCGGTCCGGAGGGATGCTAAGGAAGGAGAAATTAGACCTTACTTGCTAATTTGCTTTCCTTTAATCCCTCCGGACCGGCCCAGGCCCCTCCCTGTTCCAGTTTTCAGTCTAGGTTTGCATGCTCTATTTATTTGTGTGCAGAGCTGTTTTTTGCTAGTTAGACAAATAAAAAAAAAAAATCATTGATCTTCTGTTATGGCCATACCGCTGGTCTGGTAAGGGTATGTGTTGAGCCATTACAGTGAGGCCATACCACTGCTCTGGTAAGGGTACGTGGTGAGCCATTACAATGAGGCCATACCGCTGCTCTGGTGAGGGTAGTCGGTGAGCCATTTCAGTTAGGCCATACCAATACTCTCGTAAGGGTTTTCGGTGAGCCATTAAGATAAGGCCATACCGCTGCTCTGGTAAGGGTATGTGGTGAGCCATTACAGTGATGCCATACCGCTGCTCTGGTAAGGGTACGTGGTGAGCCATTACAGTGATGCCATACCGCTGCTCTGGTAAGGGTACATGGTGAGCCAGTACAGTGAGGCTATACCGCTGCTCTGGTGAGAGTTGTCGGTGAGCCTTTATTAGAGCACGTTTTCAATAGTGCTCCCTGGTTGCTGGAATTCCTTGGGACACAGAATGTCTTGTTCTTTTTCTTGCTGCTTTGTTATTCAAATACTGAGGCTAGGGTCACGTGACCAGGGCTCCTATTGGTTCGCTAGAGTCAGAGTTTTTTTCTCAGTCTCCAACCCATCAGGCGAGCACAACCCATCAGTCCAATCCTGGTCCGATCCGGAGGGATTAAAGGAAAGCAAATTAGCAGGTAAGGTCTAATTTCTCCTTTATTGCACAAAGCTGCTCCAGGAGAGGCTTCAGTGAAGAGGTCTCAGGAGGGTCAAGCAGCGGCTGCTAAGCGGCCCAGGCAGTTTTGGGATTTAGGAGAGGATTTTTCTTCTGATTTGGAGCAGGAAATGCCGTCCTTGGAGGAGACATAGGTGCTTCCGGAAGGTCATTTTCCTGAGGACCTCGGTCAGCTGGAAGATGGTGCGGAGCCTCTCCCTGCGGGGGAGGATCCTTCAGTGGTGAGAATTTTTCATAAAGATGACCTGCAGGAGCTTATTTTTCAGGTTTCCACTACCTAGCGATTTGAGGAGCAGGAGACTCCAGTGGCGGAGTCCAGAAAGGTGGATTTACTGGTGAAAGGTATTCGTAGACCAGGTAAGACTTTTTCAACGCATGAGGATATTAGGGACATCATTCAAGCACAGTGGGAGGTGCCGGATTCTGCCTTTCATCTTGCCAGATCCATGCTCAGGTTTTATCCTGTTCCGTATTCAGACAAGGATCTTTTACGCCCTCCAGTGGTGGATGCTGTAGTGTCTACAGTCACTAAATGAAATACGGTTTCTGTGGATGGCGGGACAGCTTTGAGGGATGTCTAGGATCGCTGTATAGAATCCTTGTTAAAGAATAGTTTTGATGTTTCTGCTCTGGCAGTGCAGGCTGCTATCTGTGGTTCTTTAGTAGCGAGAGCCTGTTTTTGTTGGTCTGAAAAGGACCATTCTGTTGATTTTTCAGCGATAGATGCCGAAGTGGCGAAGTTGAAATGGGTTTGGCCTTTTTGGCAGATGCTTTTTACGGCTTGCTTTGGGCCTCTTCTAAGTCTATGGCTCTTTGCAGGCGGCCCGTCGCTTTCTTTTTCTTCGTGGCTGGTCTGCGGATGCGGGCTCGAAGTCCAAGCTTAGTAAATTTCCTTTTAAGGGTTCTTTTCTCTTTGGCGATGAGTTGGATAAGCTGCTGCGTAGCCTAGGTGAGGCTAAAGTTCTGAGGCTTCCTGAGGATCGTCCCAGGGGGCCTGGACGTGGTGTTTTTTTCTGGCCGTGGTAGGGGCCGTGGTTTTCAGTATAGACCAGGCAGAGTAGTTCCGTTTCAACGATCCAAGTTTTTTTTCAGAGGACCCTCTTCTTTTGGGATGGTCGTAGAGGCGGTCGGGAAACGGGAAATTCTTTCTCGTCTTCCTTCCGTCCTCAGCAGTGAAGGTTTGCGGGCCTAGCCTCTGGTTCAGGTAGGAGCTGAGTTGGCACAGTTTTATGGGAGGTGGGCCCAAATTACTTCAGACCAGTGGGTTCTAGAAGTTATTCGTGATGGGGTTCGCCTTAGTTTGCTTGTCATTTGTCAGACGCTTTCGTGGAGTCTCCCTGCCGTTCTCTGCTCAAAACCAGGGCTGTCAGGGACACTTTACACAGACTTCTCGACCTTCAGGCTATTTGTCCAGTTCCTTTGGCAGAGCAGCGTCTAGGACTTTACTTCATATACTTTCTGGTTCCCAAGCAAGAGGGTTCTTTTAAGCCAATTTTAGATCTCCAGGTGGTCAGTTGAGCTCTCAGAGTGCCCTCGTTTCAAATGGAGACTTTGCGGTCGGTTGTTGTGGTGGGTGCAGACCAGGGAGTTTCTGACGTTGCTCGACCTCAACGATTGGTTGATCAGAGCAAAGTCTTACCAGGAGAGCGTTCAGGTGACAGCTCGAGTAGTAGACGTCTTGAAGTCCCTAGGTTGGGTTAGTCAATGCACAAAAGATCCGTCTGCAGCCATCTCAGTCGTCGGAGTACCTGGGAGTCTGTTTTGACACGTTGCAGGGCTGTGTTTTTCTTCTTCCGGCTCTTGTCCTCAAATTGCAGTCTCAGATTCGTCACTTATTGCAGTCACCGAGGCAAGCTTCAAGGATTATCTTCAGGTCCTGGGTTCCATGGTGGTGGCGATTGAGGCAGTGCCCGGGGCCAGGGCTCACATGAGGGACGCTTCAGAGGTCGCTTCTTTCTCGGTGGTTGTCACAGAAGGACTCTCTACATCAGAAATTGTCACTGCCGGCTCAGGTGAAGCTACGTTGGTGGCTGCAAGATGGCAGTAGGACCAAGGGAATGCCTCTGGATCAGCCCAATTGGAGGGTGGTTATAACAGATGCCAGTCTCCAGGGATGGGGAGCTCATTGTTAGGGATAGTATGCTCAAGGCCTGTGGTCTCCTCTGGAGAGATCTTGCTCAATAAATCTATTAGAGACCAGGGCAGTTGGACAAAGGTGTGGATTGCTAGTCTATCTGTTGAGGGGCGAGGCAGTCCATGTGATGTCAGAAAATGCCACCGCGTTGGCTTACATCAATTGGCAAGGAGGAACGAGGAGTCGGCAGTTGGAGCAAGAAGCGTCACAATTGTTACAGTGGTCGGAGGAGCGTCTGGTGGTGCTGTCAGCGGCTCGTGGCAGGAGTTCAAAATGTTCAGGCAGACTTTCTCAGTTGAAACATGCTAGATCCCGGGGAGTGGTCTAAGCGATGTGACGTATCGGGCGGTGGTGAATTGTTGGGGGCTCCCCAAGATGAACCTGTTTGCTCCCTGGCCGATCGGTTTTCTTTATGCCTTTCCTCCCTGGCCATTGATAGGGCATCTACTTCAGAGAGTTGAGGTGCATATGGGCCGTCTAATCCTGGTGGCGCCGGTTTGGCCTCGCAGACCGTGGTACGCCGATCTTCAGCGGCTTCTAGTACAGGATCCGTTCAAGCTCCCGGTCAGGCAGGATCTTTTGTCTCAGGTCCCAGTGTTTCATCCTGATCTGGGTCGATTCTGTCTTACGGCCTGGCTCTTGAGTGGGCGAGACTGACAAGAAGGGATACTCCAAACAGACATGGGTAGGGGGGGATAGCCTGTGTTTAAGGATTATAAGAGGTGTGGGGAGGGGGGTTTGTCTAATGATATATATGATCAGAGCCTCTGGAAATGTACGTTACTTTTCCTACTATGGCTGATCTTCTGGACCAGGGATCGGCAAAGGGAGGGGGGAGGAGAGGGGGGGGGGTTGGGAGAGGGGAGGAGGGAAAGGGAAAAGGGGAGGGGTGAAGATGAGGGAAGGCGGGGGGAGGCGGGAGGGATCTGGGGAAACACTAACAGTAGGGTCCTGGAACGTGAATGGGCTTCACCATCAGGGGAAGCGGGGCCGAGTGTTTAAGGAATTGAATAGGTTAAAATGGGACGTGACGATGATGCAAGAGACACATCTGAGACCGAGAGACACGCATTTATTGCGGTGCCAGCCCTTTAGAGAAGTACTGGTACATCAGGGACGGGAGGCCAGAAGGGTTGAGGGAGTAGCTATAATGGTGCGGCACACCTGTGGGCTAAGCATATAAGAAGAATTTCGGGACTCGAGTGGTCGATGTTTGGGGATTAGGGGACTTCTACAAGGTAAGGAGATCACATTTATTAATATTTATGCACCTAATGAAGGTCAGAAGCAATTTTTTGATTCTCTGAAGGAGGAAATCCAAGTTTTTTTTTTGTTTTTGTTTTTAATATATTTTTATTCACACAATAACAAGTTGTAGTTACAAAATGCAAGCAACACCGCTCAATGTACAATCCGAAATCACCACTCCATATCTATATTCAACAGCTATGTCTGCCCAAAGGTCTTTGGTACAACCTGCATTGTATTTTATTAATTCCCCCAACCATACAACCTTACACTCCATCAAATATTCCATTCCACTTCTCAACTTTCACACCATCCCTCCCCCCTCCCCCATTCATCCCTACATACTCCTTCTCCCAATGCCCTCTCCAATTTCAGGTGAGCACATGTAAACAGTCCTCCCACAGCATGGCATACCTTCGGGTCTCTGGTTTACTAGCCTTGGAATAAAGTTGCCTCTCGTGTGCCTACCTCCCTCATTTTTGTTTTCCATACCGCTCCTAATGCACCCTCTGCAGCACCCCAAAACTGTAATATCGTCTTTTTAACCAACAAGAGGAAGACGTATACCAACCTCCTATATGGTTGGGTTAAGCCTTGCCTAATTAAAAGTGATTGGTCTCCAAGCAGCAGGGTTGCATAATCCCAGTCCAAGGTCTTCTGCACCACATTATTAAGCACCTGTATGGCCTCATTCCACAACACCAGAGCCGGGCATTCTAAAAAAGAGTGCAGCAGCGTCCCCCCCGCCCCTTGGCATTTAATACAACGATCATCAATCCAGAGTCCCATCTTTGCCCCTCTTGCCCTAGATATGTGCGCCCTGTGTAAGATCTTATATTGCATCTCCTGCAATTCAGCTGCCTTAACCATGTCATAGAGTGTTGCAAACAATTTCTGGAATGTTTGTTCAGTGTAATTAGTGCCCAGTTCTTCATTCCATTTGGCTGTCAATATCCTCATTTCCTCTTCCCGCTGATGTTCATTTAACATTTTGTACCAGGTCGACAAGCTATTTAATTGATATGGGATTTTAAGAAGGATCCTGTCTAATTGGCCCCATGTCCACGCTTCCCCATACTTTGTTCTTATGGTAGCCCAATAATGCCTAATTTGAAGGTATTGTAACAAGTTTTTGTTCGTCAGATCCCATTGTTCCTTTACCCGGTCAAATGTGTCAAAAGTGTTCGTGTCATTTTCCAGTAATTGTCCCAAAATCCTGCATCCATTGTCCCTCCAAGTAGTAAATGCCGTTCTACCCATCCCAGGTGGGAATGCTTCATTACCCACTAGGCTCACAAAGGGTGAAACGTCTGGCGTTCTCTGTTGGCGCTTCCTCCAGCACCCCCAAGCTCTCTGCATGGGCCCCAAGAGCTCCCTCCTGTCAGTGATATTAATGTCACCACTGGGACTCCCGTGGATTCAATTGATAAATGACCCAAGGTCTACTCCAGATCTCCATCCCCCTCTCTGGTAAGTACCTCTGCTGACCTATGATTCCCTCATAAATGAAGCGCATTAGCGCTGCTACATTATACATACGCAGATCTGGAAGGCCTAATCCACCCCTCTCCTTCCTTAAAGAAAGTTTAACATGACTTATCCTTGCCCCTTTCCCTCTCCAAATAAAGCTCCTAATAGTTGACCGAAACAGTCGTTCTTCTTTTCTTAGCACCCATATAGGAGCTGCCTGTAAAGGGTAAAGAATTTTTGGGAGGAGAATCATTTTTACCAAAGCTACTCTGCCCATCAGAGAAAGTGGTAGGTCTTTCCATTTATCACAAAGTTGCCTGATGTTTTCTATCTGGTTGATCACATTTTTCTTGTAGAAAAGTTTTGCATTTGTGCTAAGAAAAACCCCCAAGTATCTCATCGCTCCCTTGACTGGTGTTATAGGTAGTCCCTCCATCCCGGGGTCTCCCTCTATTCCGGACAACGGGAGTAACTCTGATTTGGCACAATTCACTCTCAATCCCGATAAGTCTCCAAACTCCCTGACTAGCTCAAGGGCTCTTGGCAGATCTCTGGGGCCATTTGCCAAATATAAGAGTATATCATCGGCAAATAAGTTCAGCCGAAACTCCTTATTTCGTACTTGGATTCCCCGTATCTGTGCAGCACTACGGATTTTTATGGCCAATGGCTCAATTGCCAATAGAAAGAGAAGTGGGGAGAGGGGACACCCCTGTCTGGTGCCCCTGCCCAGGGAGAACCGTTCAGTAAGCTTCCCATTTACCATCAGTCGGGCCATGGGGCTTCTATAGAGGGCTTCAATCCAGGATACTACCGAGCCCGATATCCCAAAGTGGCCCAAAGTCTCAAATAGGTAACGCCAAGATATGCTGTCAAAGGCCTTCTCCATATCAAGCCTGGCTATAACTTCTAGCCCCCCCTCTCCCCGGAATTTGTGAATGGCCATCAAAGCTCGCATGATATTCATAGAACCATGGCGACCTGGCACAAAGCCCACTTGGTCTTCATGAATTAGCTCGGTTAACACCTGGTTCAGATGCCTAGCCAAGATAGCCGCTAAAATCTTAATATCTTGGTTTAGCAGAGATATTGGTCGGTATGAACCCACCTGCTCCAAATCTTTGCCGGGCTTCGGCAACAGCACTATATGCGCCACATTATGCTGTATAGTCAAGCCCTCCCCCACAATTCCATTAAACCACGCCTCTAATGGTGGCGCCACCAGGTCACTTAATATTCGATAATATTCAGGGCCAAACCCGTCAGGCCCTGGCGCCTTAGTAAGTTTCAGCATTTTTATGCCTAACCGTATTTCTTTCTCTGTCACAGGCCCATTTAAGGAGTCCAGTTGAGCCCCTGTCAGTTTTGGTATCTGTAACCCTTGAAAGAAGGCTGCAGACTGGGCAGCATCATATTCCCGCTCCCTATATAAAGAGCTGTAATATTGAACGAACTGTTGCATAATTTGGGATTCATTGGTAAATACCTCTCCCCGAGCATTCTTTATAGAAAAGATTAATTGCCTTTTACGTGGAGGCCTCACCAGGTTTGCCAACAGCCTACCCGCTTTACTGCCCCATTTCAACAATTTAAAGCGCTGGTAGTATATATCCCTCTCAGCTCTTGCATGCAATATATCATCAATCTGTTTTTTAAGGTGGATTAGCTGTGCCTTATGCGTATCATTTATATTCTGCATATGTGCCCTCCTTATATAATGATACTCCTGCGAAAGCCGCAACAAGTCTGCCTCTCTTTGTTTTTTCTTGCCCGCCACATATGCAATGATGTATCCCCTCATAACTACTTTAGAGGCTTCCCAATACGTGCTAGCATTAACCTCTGGCGTGTTATGTGCCTGATAGTCTAGCCATTTAAGGCGCAGAAATTCTCTAAACTCCTTATCCTGGTAAAGATAGGGGGGAAGCCGCCACACCCTCTCGCCCGGCTCTGTTGCAAAAGAAACCGCCATCAAAACTGCCGAGTGGTCACTAAGTGCACTATCCACTATTTCTGCTGCCGAGTGGTCACTAAGTGCACTATCCACTATTTCTGCTTTCACAATTTTTGGGACCAGAGAAGGTGCCACCAATAAGTAGTCTAGTCTCGAATATACCTTATGTGGATGTGAATAAAACGTATACTCCCCATCTTGAGGGTGCAAGAGCCGCCATATGTCTACCAACCCCAGCTGAGATGTCACAAAGGGGATCCCCCTATCCTCCCAGCTCCGCACCCTCGTTTTTATGGGTTTGCAGTCATTGGTGGGATCTGTTACTATATTAAAATCCCCTCCCATTACAATCTGATAATTAGAGTAAGGTATCACTCTTGCCACAAGGTCAGAAAAGAACTTATGGGAGTATACGTTAGGCCCATATATATTACAAAGGAGAATTTGCTGTCCCCATAGCTCGCCCATGACTATCACATCTGCCTTCTTTATCTTGGATCACTTTATGACAGTGAAATGGGATTTGTTTGTGAATTAAAATTGCCACCCCCCTCTGCCTGGAGTTATATGCTGAGTACCCAACTTCTCCAACCCATCCCCGCTTTAGCTTTTGATGTTCTGAAGCCGTGAGGTGGGTTTCTTGAAGGTATGCAATGTCAGCTTTTTCTTTTTTCAACCATGAGAGAATTTTAGTTCTCTTAATGGGTGAGTGTAGGCCATCCACATTAAGCGTAATGATTTTCAAACTTCCCATACCAACAACAAGTATGCCTGATGACCTGATTCACTGTGTGTTATACCTTGCCAGTCTCCCAGCAGGACATGCAAGGTTTTGGTCGTACCGGCATCCCAAATAGGTTAACTATACCTCTGCTGCTTCCACAGTTTGTTCACCTGACTCACCTCATATCCCTGAAGTCCCATACTCCATGCACTCTCGTCCACCAAAGTCCTTCTCCAATCTTTTACCCTCCCCCTCCCCTCCCCCCACACATCCAACACATCCTCATTCACACTCTCACACATTCCCCCCTCCCGCGCCCCCCCCTCGTCCCCCCTACCCCCCTTATCATATGCTTTCCCCACATCCTTCACATACTCAGCTCAGCACGAAAACATCCGAGGCCCCCCTCCCCCCACCCCTACATAAGCTGTTGTATGATAAGGTAAGTATTACATATTACAGGTATATTTGCAGCAACCCATAGTACCCCAAAACTGTTACAACTGCCCATCTCCAAACTTAAATCTATACCCAAAAAAGAAACTTAAGAAAAAGCTGGCCAGTTTATAACTTGGCTCTCCCTGCATCATGTGCACGTGCTCGCCGCAGCCGTTCTCCCTGCTGCCGTATAGTCCAGTCTTGCAAAAGGAGGGAGAAGTGCACAAAATCAGGTCCAGCCATTCTTTCCAGTCTCACTGGGGTACAATTAAATCATACCCCCTAGCGTAAAGTAGAACCAAACAAGTAACATATCATTCCTTGTCATCAAGCAGATGAAGCCATTACTTATGGGTTATGTCCATCAACCAGCAGGGGAGATAGAGAGCACTCAAACTTTCACAGTGCCCTCTTGGCCAGCTAGCTCCACTGCCTCTTCAGTATTCTCTATCTCCCTTAGCAGGGTGGCTGCAGCTTGTTCGAGCTCCAGAAAAATCTGCCGGGAGGTGGTTCCTGGCTTGCCAGTTGTTAACCGGGGTGTTGGAGGCTATAGCAGCTTCACTTTAAAGGCACATAGGTTAGCCCTTTCCCTGCCTTACCCATACCTCTGTGGATGTGGACATATTGCCTTGCTTTCCCTGTCCTTACCCACCAACAGTGGATGCAGGCATATAGGTTCGCCCTTTCCCTGCCTTTCCCACTCATCTGAGCCTCCGGAGTCTTCAATACCTCTGCTTTCCTCACAGCTTAAAAAAAAAAAAAAAAAAAAAAGTCGCGTCGCGTTTTTAAACGCAGAGACGCTGGAACAGAGGTTTTTGACCTGATTTTCAGCAGGATCGTAGTTGTACACTAGATCCTTTGAGGTAAGAGTGTTTTCCAACTCCTCCGGGGTGGGCCTGCGATCGGGGCGATTTTGGTGCGAAACCGCCATTTTGGATTTTACCGCTGTTTTTCGGCGATGGCTGCGGACAATGTAAAGCGCTGTTCCACTTGTGGCAAGCGCAAATCAGCAGCAGGGCTCTGTAAATCGTGCTGTATTGGCGTAGGAGCCGGCCCGAGCATGGCGAGCGATGTTTCTTCCCGCTCTGAGCTGGCAGTGGGCGCCATTTTGCTTACACCGCATGGCGCGGCCTCCGTGGACACGGAGAGACCTGAGCCGGGTGGGGCACCTCGAGATGAGGTTATTTCAGGAGTGGCTAGCACCGGACAGGATTTGGGTGCCCAGGGTGAGTTTCTCCCCGGATTTTGTGCTTTTGCTGCATAAAGCATACATGATGAAAAGAGCCCTTTCTCAAGGGTCGCCTGAGGCTCCTCTGATTGCCCCCCCCCCCCCCCCCCCCCGATGGATTCTGGCCTGGGACTGCCCAGTGAGGCTTTTTTCCCGGATGCTTGGCCTAAAGATAAGCGCAGAAGGGTTAATTCCCCTTCAGATTGTGGTGCACCTCCCCCCCCCCCCCCCCCCGTGGTCGGGGTGTGAGGATTCGGAGAACTCTGACAGACGTTCTTGGTCTGAGGAACCAGAGTCAGGTGCGGATTTACCACAGGATCTGGATGATCCCTCCGCGGTGAGGATTTTCCACCGTGATGAGCTGCCAGCGTTTATTTCAGATACCCTGCAGGCCCTCTCGATTGAAGATCCTGACAGTGGCATGGCCTCCTCGGGTAATCCCAGGATGGCTAGTACCAAGAAAGCTGCTCGGGCCTTCCCTTTGCATGACTCCATCCTAGAGCTTGTTTCGGCTCAGTGGGCTTGACCCCAAGGGACCTTTGAGAGTTTAAGACTACAATGTTGCAGTATCGTCTAGAGTCTGAAGGCTCGTAATATGATACAAAATATGCAGTGACTGTAGGAAGCAAAATTTCAAAATGATGTGCTTAGAAGTGGAGAAAACCCTCAGAAACCTGGGACAGACAGTCGCAGGTTTAGAGCGAGGTTGCTAACATCAAAAGTAACACCCGCCCAGATTCTATCATTGGGTATAAAAACTCCACTGTTTACTTATTGGAATTTTTTCAAGATTTTATCAAACATTTTAACTTTATCTAAAGGTATGATTCTTAATTGCTAAACTGTTAAACTTCCAGCATTACTTCGCTTGATAACAAAAGTAAAGCACTCTTATCTTTATGTTCGACGGGAGCCACCTCCGTTTCACCCCAACATCAAGGCTTCATCAGGAACAGAGCGCTAGATCACGATGCTGAAAATCTACAAAAATAATTAGATTGAAAATTGAACTTAAGCAGAAAAGAATCAAAAAATACAGAAAGTGCACACTGGCACAGTCACACTTGGATCCGCTTACAACTTAACGGAGCACCATGCATTTCAAAATGGCGTCTCAGCGTCATCTATGAGTCATCTGATAATTATAGAGTTCTAAGTTGACTTGCAATCATAATTGACTGATTAGCTAATAAAAATTGACTGATGCCCTAGTCACTGCGGTGACAAAGAGAACTACCCTCCTTGTTGAAGGAGGTGTTGCCCTGAAGGATGTTCAAGACCGTAGGCTGGAAACAGCGTTGAAACGGTCCTTTGAAATTGCAGGTCTCACTGTTCGGGCGTCTGCATGCAGCTGTTATGCTGTGAGAGCCTGCCTAGCTTGGCTGCAACAGGCAGTGGCTCAGCCCGGAGATGGAACGGAGCCCTTCTTGGATGTGGCTCCGCGGATGGAGGTGGCCTTGTCCTTTCTGGCTGATGCCCTTTATGACCTTGTCAGAGCTTCGGCTAAACAAATGGCAGTAGCAGTGGTGGCTCGCCGTCGTCTGTGGCTACGACACTGGGCAGCGGACATGGCCTCTAAGCAAAGGTTGGTGAAGTTGCCTTTTCAAGGACTTCTCCTATTTGGTGAGGAGTTAGAGAAAATTGTGAAAGGCCTGGGTGATCCAAAACCCCAGCGCTTGCCCGAAGATAGGCAGAGGCCTTCCTCTAAGGGCCAGACGGTCCACTCCTCGTACAGACCTCGCTTCCGAGGTCTGCTGGGTTCACTTCTCGTGCCCGTGGTCAGCAGAGGAACTCCTTTCGCTCTGACAAGCGTTCCGCAGCCGGTGGCTCAAGACCAGGAGTTCAGGGGCGACCCTCTCAATGATGGTGCGCTGGCCCTCTCCTCGATGCCTGTCATCGGAGGACGGCTTTCCCTCTTTGTCGAGGAGTGGGCCAAGATTTCCTCAGATCAGTGGGTTCTGGACCTGATCAGAGATGGATACAGAATAGAATTCAACGCCCCAGTAAGAGACGTGTTTGTGGAGTCCCGATGCGGTTCTGCCGTCAAACGGGCGGCGGTGGAGGAGACTTTACAAGGTCTGATTCAGTTAGGGGCAGTGACCCCGGTGCCTCCCGCCGAGCAAGGCTGCGGCCGATACTCCATCTACTTTGTGGTGCCGCGAAAAGGTGGGTCCTTTCGCCCTATTCTGGACTTAAAAGAAGTGAACAAGTCCTTGAGAGTGCGGCATTTCCACATGGAATCCCTGCGCTCCGTCATTGCGGCGGTTCAGCCAGGAGAGTTTCTCACGTCTCTAGACCTGAAAGAAGCTTACTTGCACATTCCGATTTGGCCCCCGCACCAGAAGTTTCTGAGGTTTGCGGTGTTGGGAAAACATTTCCAGTTCAGGGCCTTGCCTTTTGGCCTCGCCACAGCTCCCCCGAACCTTTTCGAAGGTAATGGTGGTAGTAGCTGCTTTTCTCAGGCGAGAAGGTATCAGGGTTCACCCGTACCTAGACGACTGGCTCATCAGAGCAGACTCTGCAACAGAGAGCTTACAAGCTACAGCCAGAGTGGTCTCAGTACTGCAATCTCTAGGCTGGGTCATCAATATGGCCAAAAGTCACCTGTCCCCTTCACAATCTCTAGAGTTTTTGGGGGCCAGGTTCGACACAGTCTCGGGCTATGTGTTCCTACCCGAGCTAAGGCGGTGCAAGCTTCAGAATCAGGTCCGTCTGCTCCTGAGGATGCCCTGCCCGCGAGCTTGGGACATTGTCCAGCTGCTGGGATCGATAACAGCCACGATGGAAGTGGTACCCTGGGCGAGAGCGCACCTGAGACCTCTACAGTATTTAAGGGGGTAGGACAGAGCTGAGGGTGTAGACCCTTGTTTATAGTGATTGGGAGTTGATAGTTCAATTTTCACCATAAGGGTGACTGGGTTGTTGTTTTGTTCTTTTCTGTTATAATATATTGATGTCCAATATTTTAGGTCAACTTGGCATTATCTGTACTGTCTTGAATGTTGTAAGATGCTTCATTAATAAAAATATTTAAAGTAAAAAAAAAAAAAAAAAAAAAAAAAAAGGATACTCCACTAATGTAATTGCTACTATGCTTCGCTCTCGTCGGTGTTCTACCTCTTTGAATTATGTTCGGACCTGGAGGATTTTTGAGGCCTGGTATGAGGAGCTCGGGATAGCTCTCTATCGCGTGCCTTGCAAATTTTGGATTTTCTGCAGTGTGGTTTCCACAAAGGCCTTGTTTTGGCTTCTCTTAAAGTGCAGATTGCAGCTCTGTCATGTTTTCGAGGTGGTGTTCAAGGACGATAGCTGGCTAGCCACCTGGATGTGTTCCGTTTTTAAAGAGGTTAACCTTAAATTTTCCTCAGACAAACTATATTTCCGCTAGAGAGATGTTTAATAAATTCTTGAAAGAGATACTTAAATACCCAGAACAATCTCTTCCTCCGTTGCAAAAAATATATTATCTTGGAGATAAAAAGAAGTCCCAATTAGTTTCATCACAAGGAGTTGTAGATCAACAAGAGGTTTCTTCAGAGACATTGGATTTATCAGGAGTTTTAGAACAATCCAGAGAAGAAGTTAAAACTCGAGCAACTGCAATTATTACATTTGTGTTTTTGCAGGATATAGAATCATTGCTCTGTTTATACTTTAAAAATATTCAACCCGAGTTTTTGGGAAGTAAAGTTTTAATCTTTCCAGATATCTCCCGTTGGACACAACAAAGGAGGAAGACATTTTTGGAATTAAGACAAAGAACTCTGACTCCTTTCAGCTGAGATTCCCCTGTAAATGTTTGGTTTTCTTTAAAGATAATCAAACATATAAAAGGCGAGTGTCGTACTCCCTCGCAAATGCGCAGTAGAGACTTCCCTCTCTGCCCCGCCCCTGCATCAATACGTGATGAGGGGGGCGGGACAGAGCGGGAAGTCTTTACTGCGCATGCCGCAGACGTACTCGCGGGCAGATGAGACGGGGAGGATGAGGGTGTTATCAACTGAGATAGAAAGTGGAGGAAGAGGAGAAGTGGGTTTTGGTGGAAAGACGATAAGCTCGGTCTTGGACATGTTCAGTTTCAGGTGGCGGTTGGACATCCAGGCAGCAATGTCGGATAAGCAGGCCGATACCTTTGCCTGGGTCTCCGCGGTGATGTCTGGTGTGGAGAGATACAGTTGGGTGTCATCAGCATAGAGATGATACTGGAAACCATGAGATGAGATCAGGGAGCCCAGGGAAGAGGTGTAGATTGAGAAGAGAAGGGGTCCAAGGACCGATCCCTGGGGAACACCAACAGATAAGGGGATGGGGGTGGAGGAAGATCCATGAGAGTGAACTTTGAAGGTGCGGTGGGAGAGATAGGAGGAGAACCAGGAGAGGACAGAGCCCTGGAACCCAAATGAGGACAGTGTGGCAAGAAGTAAGTCATGATTGACAGTGTCAAAAGCGGCGGATAGATCCAGGAGGATGAGGATGGAGTAGTGGCCTCTGGATTTGGCAAGGAACAGGTCATTACAGACTTTAGAAAGTGCTGTTTCTGTCGAGTGAAGAGGGCGAAAACTGGATTGAAGCGGATCAAGGATGGCATGAGAGGAGAGAAAATCAAGGCAGCGGCTGTGGACTGCGCGCTCAAGTGTCTTGGAGAGGAAGGGTAGGAGGGAGATGGGGCGGTAGTTGGAGGGACAGGTAGGGTCTAGTGATGGTTTTTTGAGGAGTGGCGTGACTACAGCATGCTTGAAGGTGTCAGGGACAGTTGCAGTGGAGAGAGAGAGGTTGAGGATATGACAGATGGAGGGGGTGATAGTAGGAGAGATGGTGTTAAGTAAGTTGGTGGGGATGGGATCAGAGGAACAAGTGGTGCATTTTGAGGAGGAAAGAAGGCAGGCGGTTTCCTCCTCGGAGATATCAGGAAAGGAGGAGAAGGAGGTCTGGGTTGGTTGGTTGAGGGAGAGGGTTGAAGGGTGAAGAGGAGGAGGTGGCTTGGTAGTGAACTCAAGGTTGATCTTTTGCACCTTGTCGCGGAAGTAGTCAGCCAGTGATTGAGGAGAGAGTGACGGGGGGGTGTTAGCGGAGGGCACTTTGAGGAGGGAGTTAAGGGTGGCGAAGAGACGACGAGGGTTAGAGCTGAGAGAATTAGTCAATTGGGTGTAATAGTCCTGTTTGGCAAGGAATAGTGAGGACTGGAAGGAGGATAGCATGAATTTGTAGTGAAGGAAATCTGAATGGGTGCGAGATTTCCTCCAGAGGCGTTCAGCAGATCGGGCGCAGGAGCGAAGGTAACGGATGCAAGGGGTCAGCCAGGGCTGGGGATTAGTACGCCTTGTGGGACGGGAGGTGGATGGTGCAAGGGTGTCCAGAGCAGAGGAGAGAGTGGCATTGTAAGCGGAGACAGCCTCGTCAACAGACTCGGAGGACATGATGGAGGGGAGGAGATTAGAAATACTAGATGATAAGGTGGGAGGGTCAATAATCTGGAGATTCCTGGAAGTAGTGGTTAATGTTGGGCGGGGCTGAGGGGGAGGGTGAAGAAGTGTGAAGGTGATCAGGTGATGATCAGAGACAGGAAGAGCTGAGGTGTGGAAATTGGAGGGTGAGCCGGAAGAGGAGAGGACGAGGTCAAGGCAATGGCCATCACGGTGAGTAGGGGTGGTGGAACATAGCTGGAGGTTGAAGGAGGATGTTAGAGTGAGGAACTTAGAAGCGTGAGAGTTGGACAGGTCATCAACGTGTATGTTGAAGTCTCCGAGAATGAGGGATGGAGATGAGGGTTCAAGAAAAACAGAAAGCCAGGCATCGTAGTCGGTGAGGAAGGAAGGGAGGGATTTATCAGGGGGGCGGTAAATGACTGCCACTCTGAGTGGCAACGGGTAGAATAGACGGATGGAGTGGACTTCAAAGGATGAGAAGCAGTGAGACTGTGGTAGGAGGAGGGGTTGGAAGCTACAGGAGGGCGAGAGTAGTAACCCGACGCCTCCTCCGCGGCCAACTAGGCGGGGAGTATGGGAGAAGAGATAGCCTCCATGGCATAGAGCCGCAACTGAGGCAGAGTCGTCAGGGGAGAGCCAGGTTTCAGTTAGGGCAAGCAGGTGAAGGGAATGAGAGATGAAGAGATCGTGGGTGAAGGGAAGTTTGTTGCAGACCGAGTGGGCATTCCACAGTGCACATGAGAAGGGGAGGGAAGAGGGGGGGAGGAGGGGAATAGATATGAGATTGGAGACATCCCGGAAACGTTTGCATGGATAGGACGAGGACGGGTGTGGGGGACCTGGATTGGGATTGATGTCTCCTGCGGATAGCAGGAGGAGGAGCAAGAGAGTGCGGAGGAGGGTGGGGGAGGTAGGGCGACGAAGGCGACGAAGACGGGATGCGCTTAGGAGGAATGGGGATGGGTTAATGGCAGGAAGGAAGTGTTGAAGGTTGAGAGCTAGGAAGGAGGAGGGGGACAGGAGAGATGGTGAGGTGGTGAGGGACGGGGGTGAGTAGGGTATTGCAGTAGTGAGCAAGATGGGAGAGGACATGGGTGGGCAGTGAGTTCCAGTGGTAGACAGCGGTAGGGGGAGGGGAAAAAGATTAGGAAGGGACAGGGCAAGGAAGAGAATGTGTAAAGGGGCCATAAGTAGTAACTGAGGTGTTACGGGTATATATGTAGTGACTGAGGTGTTAAGCGATAGATAGAACGGCAGAGCTGGATTAGAGGCTTAAAACTGGAATGGTAGGCAGCAGGCAGGTAGGCACTGCCCAGTAAGAACAAGTCACACCCACTATGTTTGAAAAATGTGGGAGGAAAGGAGGTGAAGAGCCTGAACACAGAGACAGAGCAGTTATCTGCAGGCAGATTAGGTTGCTTGGGAGGGTATATAAGCTGGCCACCTGAAGCCTTGAGCTCAACTCTTGGTGGAAAGTGGCCAGGTGCAGGTGAAGCCTAACGGTTTGTCAGAGATCTGCCCTGTCTCTAGCGTGGGGTGGTTTTGCCTGCCACTGCCGCTCCTCGGCAGTGGCCCAAGGGCTCACAAACCCAGTTTCCAGCTTTGAAAACGTGACACTGGTTGATTGGAGTAGATTCAGTGTTGGATGCCAGTGAGGCTACTGCTCATGTCATCTCTCTTGGACTGTATGAGCTGGGTTGTGAATTGGTCCAAGAGCCACCTTACTTCATCAGTACCCAGGGGTCCGCTTCAACATGAGCTGGGGGTGGTTTTCCTTCCAGAGGGCGCCAGTTGTATGTGCTTCTGCTGTCCAGTCAGGTACTGTTTGTAACTTCTAGGCTTAATAGCTGTCACTGTGGAGTGGATTTGATGGTTCACAGGGACCTTTAACAGTGTGCCCTGTTCCAGTGGGTGATCTTCTTTCAGGACTTCCATTGTGCTCTCCTGCTCATGTCCAGGGTGAGTTTCAATCTGGCCTGGTGGGGCACTCTGGTGAACCCTTTCAGGGTGTTCCCTTTGAACTCTTCTCGGTGGGTGATTACCATGGATTCGAGTCTGCTCATTTGAGGAGCTCATTGTCTTGGGCAATCAACCGCCTGGAAACCTGGTATTCCGTCTGGCTCTGCAGGAGTTTCAGCTGCTTTGGAAGGGAAAGCGATCAGAGTGATATCTGACAATGCAGCAGCAGTGGTGTACATCAGCAGGCAGTGTGGAACCAGGAGTCTGGCGGTGGTGAGTGTGTTAGTGGGCAGAGATACATTTGCAGGTGCTCTCATCGGTCTATATTGTGGGCAATGACAGGTATACTCATTTGCTCTCTCCTGGATCCTTGAGAAAGAGCCGGGGCTCAGGCCTTTGTAGCTCATTGTGGACCAGCAGGGAACTCTTCAGTTTGGCTTGATGACATCCAGAGCCAAAGCGCAGACAGTGCCTTGAAAGTCCATGGAGAGAGCTGACCTTTCAGGGGATAAATTCCCTGGTACAGCCTTGGCTGGTAGGGGAGCCTCTCTATATGTTTCCTCCATGGCCTCTCATTGGCAGCTTGTTGCTCAGAATTGCGTGTAATCCTCATCTAGTCTTACTGGTGTCATCAAATTGGCCTCACAGATCTTGGTATGCAGATTTCTGGTGTCTGTTGGAGTAGGACCTGCTTCCATTGGCCAAGGGTCGGGTTCTGCTCCGGCAAGGGCTTAGTGTATGACCATTGAGAGGTGACAATTAGAACAGCGTGGGTTTTCCCTTTCATTAACTTGTATCCTGCTTTAATCCAGGATGTCCTCTGTCCCTGGCTTATGTCGAAATCTGGCGTGTGCTTGTATCCTGGTGCATAGAGGGCTCAAGTTCCCGATGCCCTGGGTTTTCTGCAGCAGGGCCTGGAACCAGGGACTGGCCTTGAGCTCCATGATGGCTCAGGTGGCTGTGTTGCCCAGCTTTCAGGGGAAGGTAAAGAGCATCTCTGGGTTTGCATAGAGAGGTAGCTCGGTTTCTGAAGGGGGTGGTGCGTCTGCACCCTCTTCTCTTGTTCTTCCTTTCCTTGGGAATTCAGTCTGGTTCTCCAGGTGTTTTCCGATCTCCATTTCATCCAATGTGCCTGGCTTCCATCAAGAATCTTACCCTCATGATGGTAGTTTTGGTGGCTTTCACCTCTGCTAGAAGGGCTTCAAAATTGCAGAACTCGACTTGTCTCTCTCTCTCTCTCTCCCCCCCCCCCCCCCCCCCCCCCACTCTGGACAGTTATCCCCTGAAGATACCTTGTCTTCCCTTTCTTTTCTTTAGCCAGTTGCTTATTTCTTCATAATGTCTTTCATTACTACACATCTCTTTTTATAGCTGGGAAGTATGGTAGTGGATGTAGCACTCATTCTCACCTCGTTTTACTTAATTTTAAGATTAAGCGTTGGTTCAGTGAACATCTGCACAATATATTTCTGCTGTTTGCTCATCAATTTGGAGAACCTTAATTCTATCTGCTGCTTTTACAGGTGCTACAACTCTCGCTTTCAAATTTTATTTCTGAGCAGTCATTGGTCTTTCCCATCTCACAGGGACGCTGTGATTGGTTATCACTAAGAGAACAACCATTGTTCTCCATGTACTTCAAATGTTTTTCTTGGGGTACTAGTTTCATTGCTTTTCATCTTGCTGTGCAGATTCTATTTCTCTTTAACTTTGATTTTTGCTTCTGTAATGCCTATGGCATCCCTCTTGGGGTTCAGTTTCTGTGGTTAGTTATTAAATCCCAACCTAACTTTGAACTGCTTTGCTATATCCACGAATTTGGACTGGTCTGTGTATAAGGAATGAGACATTCTTACCTGATAAATATTCTTCCATTTTAATCCCAATAGCCCACCCTTTCACATGTTCCATTACTCATTTGTTTTAGCTTCTTAGGAATGTTGAGCATCACTTGTAATCCTACCTTCATCTACTACCCCTTTGTCCTTTTACAAGGATTTCTTTGCCATTTACTAGAGGTTTTTCATCCAACAAGATCATTGTCGTCATTGCTTCCCTGGATTATGCTGCTTTTTCTGGCTTGATTCCAACAATTTGTTGAACCTGCAACAAGGCTTTGGCTGAAATACCCTGTTTTATTGGTCAGCCTTTCCTTCTAATCTGTCCTGCTACAGAAATTGACCTGCAATGACTTCTTGCTAAAGGCTTGGTAGTAAATTTTTTTTTTTTTGTTACATTTGTACCCCGCGCTTTCCCACTCATGGCAGGCTCAATGCGGCTTACATGGGGCAATGGAGGGTTAGGTGACTTGCCCAGAGTCACAAGGAGCTGCCTGTGCCGGGAATCAAACTCAGTTCCTCAGTTCCCCAGGACCAAAGTCCACCACCCTAACCACTAGGCCACTCCTCCACTCCTCTGACAGTTTGTTGGTTAAATACTAAAGAACACTTCCTGCATGGAGCCCTTAAAGGGGTGAATCACAGGAACTATTTTGTTTGTTTCCATCTGCTGGTCAATGAACACAATACCCATGAGTCTGGATTGATCTGAGATTAAAGAAGAGAAAATTATTATGTAAGACACAATTTCATAGTGTGCCATAGATCAGTCCAGAGACTTGTGGGTTATGTCTGCCTACCAGCAGGTGGAGATGGAGATAACACTATAGGTCTGCCATATAGGACACTGTGCAGCAGCCTCCTTTCTAGTATTCTTTCTGTCTAACAGGTGGACGGACGTATCCTGTGCAGCTCTCTGTGGGTGCCGACTCCTGACGGGCCAGTTGAGCATCAGGTTTGAGAGGGCCACAGTGGCCTTCAGGGTTTTCCTGGTGGGACTAGGTCCCTCTCTTTCTTCCCCTGCTACTCTTGTGTGCTGAGGTCCCTAGCCTGGAGGGCCATAGAAATCTCCTGCCTCCTTTGTGTTTAAAAAAACAAACAAAAAAAGTGGATCAGAGGAGAAATAGACTCATTCTAGGTGGATGCAGTGCTAGCTAGGACCCTGGTGGAGGCTGAAGCTTTTTTAGCCATTTTGGGATGTCAACAACTTTAGTTGCAGGTTGGTCACTAGTTTTAGCACCATCTTCTTTCTGCTGTGCCTCGATGTTCTGGGAGCATGGAGAGTACTATTTGCAGTTCCTGATGTCTTCGCCTGCTGCTGCTGAGATTGTAAAGCGCTGCTCCCCGGTGCAGGGGCTGGGAAACAGCGTTGGGCATCTGTGGGGGGTGTTCTCAGGTGTAGCCATATGTGCTCTTCCTCCCCCTTCTACCTGCTAGGTTGCTGGATGGGGTCATCTGTCCGCTTCTTGGCTGGCATACCTGTTGAAAATGGTGTGAGGATTATAGCTGCATAATGCAAGGTTCCACGTTAGGGGTCACCGACCAAGAAAGGGATCTTGGCGTCGTTATGTTGAAACCCTCTACACAGTGTGTTGCGGCGGCTAAGAAAGCAAATAGAATGTTAGGTATTAGGAATTGAAACCAAAATGAGGACATTATAATGCCCTTGTATCGGTCCATGGTGCAACCGCACCTTGAATATCATGTTCAATTC
Source organism: Microcaecilia unicolor (assembly GCF_901765095.1). Lineage (NCBI taxonomy): Eukaryota > Metazoa > Chordata > Amphibia > Gymnophiona > Siphonopidae > Microcaecilia > Microcaecilia unicolor. The sequence continues at coordinate 458,835,897 of NC_044032.1, read as the reverse complement.
TGGTCGCCGCATCTCAAAAAAGATATAGCGGAATTAGAAAAGGTACAGAGAATGGCGACGAAAATGATAAAGGGGCTGGGATGACTTCCCTATGAGGAAAGGCTGAAGCGTCTAGAGCTCTTCACCTTGGAGAAAAGACAGCTGAGGGGGAGATATGACAGAGGTCTGTAAAATATTGAGAGGAGTGGAACGGGTAGACGTGAATTGTTTACTCTTTCAAAAAATACCAGGACTAGGGGGCATGCGATGAAGCTACAAAATAGTATATTTAATATGAATCGGAGAAAATGTTTCTTTATTCAACTTGTAATGAAACTCTGGAATTCGTTGCCAGAGAATGTGGTAAAGGTGGTTAGCTTAGTGGGGTTTAAAGGTCTGGACGGCTTCCTAAAGGAAAAGTCCATAGACCATTATTAAATTGACTTAGGGAAAATCCACTGCTTATTTCTGTGATAAGCAGCATAAAATGTATTGAACTTTTTTGAGATCTTGTCCGGTATTTGTGACCTGGATTGGCCACTGTTGGAAATCAATGCCCTCGAGGCGTGCCCTGTCCTGCGTATTGCACAATACAAAAACAAACTCTTCTACTACAACAATGCTGTGCTCTCTGGGGAAACAGGTACACTTTGCTACACTTTTGAAGGACATGTTTTTTCCCAGGGAAATGAAAAGGTTTGTTCTTCTTTTTTTCTTTAACCTTACAGATGTAACATGTTGCTACAGAGCCCACACTTCAAGCTTTTCTTTTCTATCCCTTAATCCTCCCTTCCTTAGCCTCAACGTCTCAGTGGGAGGGAGCCAGCCTGAATGTGGGAGTGGGACAGGCGGTGGTGGTGGTGGGGTGGGGTGGGGGGGGGGGGCACCACGACCCTGAAGCTGCGAGGGCGGAGGGGAGGAAAAAGGGCAACAGAAAGGGGGAGGGAAGACTGGGGAGGGGGAAGGAGGCTGGGAGACGGAGGGGGAGGCCCTGCCACACAATATCATTCTTTCTCACACACACACTCTTTGTCACACACATACACACACGTGCAGGTCTTTTTCTGACGTCATCTACTATATTACTATGTTACACTTGCACATTCACTCTGTCTGTCTCTCTCTCTCTCTCTCTCACACACACACTCACTCTCTCAACCAAACGCACTCCCAGGAAAACCTTGCTAGCCGCCCGTTTCATTTCGCTCTGAAACGGGCCTTATTTACTAGTACATACATAAAAGGTTTATGCACAGGCAAGTTTCTAACAAGCCATTTCTGCAGTTTGCATAGGTGGAAATACATGCATATCATTTTGTGCATATTTGCTCCCAGGAGAGCCTCTGCTCGTTGAGTAAATTAGAATTTGGATTCAGATGCACTACTTCGTATTTTCAAAAGCATTCATTTAAGTTTTTGAAAACTTTGTGATAAATAGTAGTAGGTATTAGTATGTGCATACAGTTTGAGTATTTTCCAAAGTGAAAGTATATACATAACTTCCCTTTGAAATTGATGTGACCTATGTGCATGTGTGCTATATGAGTTAAATTGGCTGTTTAAGGAAAAAAAAAACCAGATCATTTTGTGTGTTTAAAAAAAACAATGGTGGGTTTGTTCTGCAGAAGGAATAGATTGTTTCCATCTTATTTTGGGCATTTTACACTGATTTAAGCTGGTTCTTGGCTATTTTGGTGGTAGAGGTTTACAGTTTGCCGGACCACTAGGTTTTTAACTAGTAAGCCTATCCAAGGTTTCAGGAAGTCGAACGTCGGTGATCAGATTCCTTTCATCAATGAGGTCAAAGTACTTAAGTACAAGTAGAAATAAGTGTATATGTTAATACTAAAGTAAAAGAACAGCGAAGAACACAAATACTAAAGTAAAAGCTCCTGCCCAATATAATGTTAAGTAAAAAGTAAAAGTACTGCATCTACAGTAACTGCAGCTATTAATGTTTTTATCCTAACAACTTTATTGCGCTACAAGTAATACACTTGGCTTTTAGTAAAACAAAATTGTTGAAAATGACTGTCACTCATGTGAATCATTAATCCAGTGCAACTAAAAAGGTGATGAACCACTGCAGTACCACAAAATGGATTGTTCAGTCTGAGAAGTTCCTTCAAATCAGGGCAGGCTACAATATTACTGATGTCTTTTGACTGGATCCACAGGAATCTGTCTGAAACACTTCCATATAGCAAAGAATATTTTCATTGTCATTATCTGCATTAGTAGTTCTGTCCAGTTCATTACTTGCATCTTCTTCTTCATTATCATCATGCTTTCCAATTTACAGAGAAAGCTTTCTCAAAGTTCTAAAAACTTTTCAACTGATAGCAAACTCTGTTTGAATATCTTTGAGAACTGATGCAATAATGTCAAATGTGTGGGAAGTCTTTAATCTCTTCAGGCCCAACAAGGAGACTTCCCCTCTAAAGACTATCAATCCAGTGGATAGTCACCGCAAAGTAAAATTTTTCCATGGGATGACCAGCAGTCTTTTTTGGTAGAACATGTCTGTTCACCAAGAATCGCAACCAGCTTCAGTTTCCATTTCATCAAGCAGATCAATCCATAGACTGGTGGGTTGTGTCCATCTACCAGCAGGTGGAGATAGAGAGCAATCTTTTGCCTCCCTATATGTGGTCATGTGCTGCCAGAAACTCCTCAGTATGTTCTCTATCTTAGCAGGTGGTGGTTACACACAGCAGCAGCTCTGGCTAGGTCTCCAAGCCTATTTATTTAGGTTTTGTTGAGTACCTGGGGTTGAGGGCTCTTCCTGAGCAAGTGCAAACCTGGTGGTTTCAGGTCCCTCCTTTTCTCCCCCCTCCCGCTGGCTCCGTTGAACAAAAAAAAACGCCTTTTTAAAACGTCCAAAAAGGGCATCTATTGCAGCTGCTCACTGGGACACCAATTCGTTGCAGCTCGGAGCGAGAAGCAGGTAATTTTACCTTTTATAGCGAGCAGGGGGTTCCCCGAACGGTCTCCTCGTGGCTTATGGCGTCGGAGGGCAAGGGCGCGAAAAGATGCTCCCCGGACCGCGTGCGCACGTCTAGCGGGGAAGTGGGGGTTCGATGGCAGAGGCGCCTTTTTTGGGCCCCTTTTCGGAGTCGGGAGAGTTCCACGGTTTTTCCTCCGGTGCGGCGAACAGACATCATAGGGCTACAAATTTGAGGTCCTTAGTCTGTCCGGTGAAGTACAGCATGTTCTCTGTGTGATCATTCCGGTGGAAGGTCTATAACAGTTCCAAGAATGGAACCATAACAGTGAGACCAATGGGTCCTTGACATTGTATATAGAGACTATTCCCCAGAATTCACTATCCGTATCTCTGATTTTTCCCTCTGTCTGGATGTAGTAGGGTATACACAAAAAGTAGCACATATGAGTTTATCTTGTTGGGCAGACTGGATGGACCCTGCGCTTTCCCACTCATGGAAGGCTCAATGCGGCTTACATGGGGCAATGGAGGGTTAAGTGACTTGCCCAGTCACAAGGAGCTGCCTGTGCCTGAAGTGGGAATCGAACTCAGTTCCTCAGTTCCCCAGGACCAAAGTCCACCACCCTAACCACTAGGCTAGTCCTCCACTCCTCCATCTACTGGTAAGGGAACATAACCCACTAGTCTTGACTGTCTTGCAGGATTCAAGGAAAGGAAATTATCAAGTAAGAGTAGATTTCACGTTTTTATTTTAGCAGTACCCTAAGTCATGATCATTTTGAGCAGTGTTCTAAACTTTGTCACAATTCATATAAGTTTGAAAAGTAGGCGTCTATGGGAGTAAATGGGTTTAGTTTCTATTCTGAGTTTGGAATTACAGTAAATACATTTACCATGCATATTTTAAAATGGTTGCTTCCCACATAATTTGAGGTTAGCTATTTGAGAGCTCATACCTTGCATTGCTAATTTAGTCTTTCTTTTAAATTAGATATCCTGACTGGAACCCGCAGGTCCTTGCTACATTAAGGTACGTTAAAGAAAAAAACATAAAAAAGCACAAAAACAAAACATTTTTCTGAGAATCACTTTAATATAAATGGTATATCAAAGTTGAAATGTGAAAAAAGATTTTTGCTAGCTAATTGGTACTTAAGGGCTCATTTTCGAAACAGAAAAATATCCAAATATCTCCACCTGCAGTTATGGGGACATAACACACAAGTCTCTGGATTGATCTGTGGGACGCTATGAAATGATGACTAGGGAGCTGATGCACAAATGCAGCTGTTAAATACAGCTGCTGCGGTAAAACTTAAAAAGTCAAAAACGGCGACCAACGCACAAAGGGGATCCCCTTTTATGCATCACTCGCTGTTTGTGACTGGAAGCTGTGTAGACCAGGGAATTTTTAGAGTTGATCTGGAGGGTGAAGGGCTCAATAGGTGGTCCTCTGGACCCCCTCTCAAGCCCCCACCCTCCCACATAACTTGAAAAACTCCATGGTGGTCCGCCTCCTGACCACTCCACTCCAAACACCTAACTCCATGGTGATCTAGTGACCCCCCTCCACTCCCAAGTTCCCCCCACATACCTTAAATGCACTGCAGGCAGAAGGGTAGGAGCAATGCCGCCTCCCTCCTGCCTCTGGGCCTGGCCCTCTTCAAATTGGCAACACTAGTTCTTGCCTGGTGCATCCTGGGATGAACTAGGAGGGACTAATCACCATATAAGGAATTTTCACCTTATATGTTTAACTCCTAGTGCTTTCCAGGATGCACTGGGCAGAGGCTGGGTGCCCCATTTTGAGAGGGCCAGGCCTAGAGGTAGAAGGCGTTGCTCCTGTCCTCCTGCTTCTAGCGTGTTTGTGTGTGTGTGTGTGTGTGTGGGGGGGGGGGGGGGGTCACTAGACCACCAGATGGTTTAGTTGTTTGAGTGATGGTGTTTGGGGGGGGGGGGGGGGTTGTGACCACCATGGATTTTTGTTCCGGTGTGTCGGGAGGGGGTCCAATGGACCACCAAGGATTTTGTATGAGGAAGATGGAGTAATGTAGGGAGTACAAGCAGGCAGCCTTTGCTATTGCCGTGTTTCTCTCCTCTCTGGCAGCTAGTTCGGTTTGATTGCATAGATCAGAGACACTGCTCCGATTTTCTCTGCTCGACTCCGTTTCGAGTATAATTGAGCGCTATAGCTTCAATTTATTGACACACATATTGTTTTTACATTTGAATAGAATTAATAATCAACATACGGCAGAGAAGACTCCTGACGCAGGCCAGTACGGCCGAAACACAGTTGTGTCGAGTCCCTTTCTCCCTGCTACCATTTGGCTAATAAAGTTGATTCATCATTTTTACATCCAAAGTGTCATCTTTTTAATGTAACTTTTGATCTTGATGGATTTATTTTTTAAATACATATTTTGATTAATTTTGACGTTTTTAATATATATTTTTTATTTTTTGTTTTTTGTTTTTGTTAGTCATCTTCGCTGTTTTGTTTCTTGTTGATTTCCTTGCGAAGACTGGTTTCTTCTGTTTTTTTGATCTACAGCATTTCATAACTCCCATCAGGCATGCATCAGGCCAACAGAATAAGCCAGAGAAACAAGATAAATTTCATACCTCTTTGGACAAATGGAGAGACTATGATAAGGCTTTCTGCTTTTCAGACTGCATTGAGGGCCTCTGGCATAACCATTTATGAAAAATGCTTGGCTACATGTTACTAGATTAGGACTGGAAGAGAACCACAGCCTTGAATCCAGACCTTCATAAGAGTGCCTGCTTTTGCACACAAGTGCACACAACTTTCCTCCAGGACCTGCCTACATTGATGGTGCACAATCTTTCCCTTGAGTTTCACAAGCTTCTTTGTGTTACTTTAGGGATAGTAGTAATAGAGTTGATTTCATCAGACCACATTACCTTCCCTCATGTGTGCAGTGTTCTTAAACCATGGCTGCAGACATTAAGGGTGGCATGATTGAGGCAGTGTCTTGATGGTGCCAAAATGTGTCCATTTTACAATAATGGACAAGAAAGCACCCCAGGGACTATTTAAACCCGATGAGGCCTTTCTATAGCCTTCTCCCAGTCTGTACCTATGAATAACTATCTTTCTCTGCCCTTTTGCTTCTTCACTTTATAAGAAGGGGAAAAAAGCTCCCCCCTCCCCCCCCCCCCCCAAAAAAAAAAAAATTCATCGTTCAGTTTATCGTAGCTACTGTAGACACAGGCTCTAGCTCCATTTCCAAAACGTTAACATATTCTGGGTATGCTATAAGGGGGTGAAGACTTAAGCAGTTAAGACCTTTTTCCTTAGCGTCCCTCCGGACCGGACCAGGATTGGACTGATGGGTTGTGCTCGCCTACCAGCAGGTGGAGACTGAGAAAAACTCTGACTCTTGAGAGCCAATAGGAGCCCTGGCCATGTGACCTTAGCCCCAGTATTTTCTCAGTCTCCCAGCAGGTAGGAAGTGAGCCCTTTAGTCTCTCTCTATCTCTTTCTCTTTTAGAGGTTCATAATTACAACAACAATAATACTACCTCTTCTTCTGTGCCTAGGAATTCTCTATTAGACGCTGGGCAGGTAGGAATTTCTTTTTCCTTTCTTTTACAGCCTCTGGGGGTGATAAACTCGGGTGTCCCCGGGTCCCTCCCCCCTTCCTCCCCATCTCCCACATGTAGCTGGGAAGGGCTACCCTTTGTTTAGAAAGGTGTATGTCTTTGGGAGAGGCAGCCACTCTAGAAAGTCACAATTTTAATGAGCAAGCTCAACTGTTTAAAAAAAAAAAAAAAAAAAATGTATATACCCAGGCTGTTAACGAGCAGGCAGCTCTGTGCTAGTCTACTTCTCTTCAGCACTGTCTTTTCTAACTCGGAAAAAAAAAAAAAAAAAAAAAAAGAAACTTAAGAGAAGATTTCTCTTTGGGGATTGTACTTTAAAAGAGTTAAAACAAATAGAAGGAAATTTCGAGAAGAAGCCCTTTTTTCTTTCCCCAGATTTTTCCTGGCAGTCAGCTCGGTTGTGATTTATTATGCTTGCGGAGCTTTTTCTTTTCTAGTTCAGCTGTGCAAAATAAATAAATAAATAAAAGATTGGAACAATTCAGTGTTTTAGACTTTAAAGGGCGATTCCATATCATCAAGCTGATCAATCCATAGACTGGTGGGTTGTGTCCATCTACCAGCAGGTGGAGATAGAGAGCAAACTTTTGCCTCCCTATATGTGGTCATGTGCTGCCGGAAACTCCTCAGTATGTTCTCTATCTCAGCAGGTGGTGGTCACACACAGCAGCAGCAGCTCTGGCTAGGCCTCCAAGCCTAATTTTTAGGTTTTGTTGAGTGCCTGGGGTTGAGGGCTCTTTTGAGCAAGTGCAAACCTGGTGGTGCCAGGTCCCTCCTTTTCTCCCCCCTCCCGCTGGCTCCGTTAAAAAAAAAAAAAAAAAAAAAAAAAAAAATTTTAAACGTCTTTAAAGGCGTTTATTTCGACGTTTATTTAAGCGTCTATTGCAGCTACTCACTGGGACACCAGGTCGTTACAACTCGGAGCGGACAGCAGGTAATTTTACCTTTTTATAGCGGGCGGGGGTTCCCCGATTCTTCTCCTCGTGGCACATGGCGTCGGAGGGCGAGGGCGCAAAGGGTCGCTCCCCGGGTCGCTTGAGCGCTTCTAGAGGGGATGCGGGGGTCTTAAAGCCTGATTCGCCCTTGTTGGGTGGCAGTTTTGTGACCGATGAATGTACCGGTCCTTCCTCCGGCGTGGCGGTTTTTCCCGCCATAAACGCCCATCCCCCGCTCCTCGCCTCCGCCATTTTGGCCGGCCACGCGGCTCGGACGGCTTCTTCTTGGGCCGCCCTTGAGGTTGGAGACATTAATGCCATGAACGCCCTTAATTTGGGCGACGGCACAGAAGCGGCTAAAGTTAAGAGCCGTTCTTCCCGCGCGGCTCCTTCGCGGAGTTTCGCGCCGGACGCCATTTTGGATGCGCAGCAGGCCTCTCCCCCGCTGTTGCGAGCGCCGGTTGAGAGTGCGCCTAGGGCTGTTGCCCAGGCTGCGGAAGTGCACAGTCTGGGGGGTTTCTCCCCCGAGTTTGTTTTGCTGTTGCATCAGGCCTTCCTCATGCACAACGCTGCCCCCGCTCCCTCGTCTGGTAAAGAGGTTGAGGTTCCCAGAGGTAAACGCCCTCGGGTTGATTCCCAGGCCTTGGAGGAATTTGTCTCCTCCGATGTAGATGAGGGCAGCGTGTCTGAGGTCTCCCAACGGTCCTTTGCGGATTCCTTGGAGGAGACGGATCCCCGCTCGGTTGGAGCGGATGACCCCTCTGCAGCGCGGCTTTTTCGCCCAGAGGATTTGCCCAACCTGTTGTTACAGGCCATGGACACTTTGAAGATTTCCTCTCCGGAGGACGTCTCTCCCTCAGCCCCTGTTGGCTCCGCCATTATGCTGGGGACGAAGCGCCCGCCGAGAACCTTCCACGTGCATGATGCCATGCACACCTTAATTTCGGCTCAATGGGATGTCCCAGAAGCGAGCCTTAAAGTGGCTAGGGCTATGTCCCGCCTCTATCCTTTGGCTGTGAGTGAACGTGAGGCCTATCTGTGGCCTACCGTGGATTCTTTAATCACTGCGGTGACTAAGAAAACGGCATTGCCGGTGGAAGGTGGCACGGCCCTAAAGGACGCCCAAGACAGGAGATTGGAGGCGGCCTTAAGGTCGTCCTTTGAGGCGGCTGCTTTAAGTTTGCAGGCCTCAGTTTGCGGCTCCTATGTGGCCAGGGCGTGCCTGACTATGGTGCAGCGGGCTTCCCCCTCGGATCATTCCTTGAGGGATGATTGGCCAGCCCTGGAATCGGGCTTAGCCTATGTGGCAGACTTGCTGTATGATGTCTTGAGAGCCTCAGCTAAAGGCATGGCTCAGACAGTCTCTGCGCGGCGGTGGCTTTGGCTGAAACATTGGTCTGCTGACCACGCCTCTAAATCCCGCCTGGCTAGGTTGCCTTTTAAAGGCAAGCTGCTCTTTGGGGTCGAGCTGGACAAAATCGTGACCGATCTCGGCACATCTAAGGGCAAGAAGTTACCAGAGGTCAGGGCTCGGGCTAGTGCTCGTCCCGGTACCTCCAGAGGACGGTTTCAGGAAGCCCGTCGGTACCGCCCGGGCAGGTCGGGTTCTTCTGCCCCCTCTTCCTTTAAGAGGCATTTCTCCCCCAAGCAGCGTTCCTTTCGCAGAGACCGCCGTCCCGGAGGTGCTCCCTCCGGTCCTCCCCCAGGGTCTCGTACCCAATGACGGGGTCTTGGTCCACGCCCCAGTGCAGATTGGAGGACGGCTGTCCTCGTTTCTGGGCGAGTGGACCACAATAACTTCAGACGCTTGGGTGCTGGAAGTCATCAGAGACGGCTACAAGCTAGAGTTCTGCCGACCCTTAAGAGACGGGTTTGTACTCTCTCCCTGCAAGTCTCCGGTCAAAGCTGTGGCAGTGCAGCAGACTTTGGACAATCTGATCCGCCTGGGGGCGGTCGTTCCGGTGCCAGAAAGTCAGCTTGGCAAGGGGCGTTACTCCATTTACTTTGTGGTACCAAAGAAAGGAGGTTCTGTCCGGCCTATCCTCGACCTCAAAGGGGTCAATCGGGCCTTGAAAGTGCGGCACTTTCGCATGGAGACTCTCCGCTCTGTTATAGCGGCAGTGAAGGCAGGGGAGTACCTGGCTTCCTTGGACATCAAGGAAGCGTACCTGCATATTCCCATCTGGCCTCCTCATCAACGCTTTCTGCGTTTTGCAGTCCTGGGCCGACACTTCCAGTTCAGAGCCCTCCCGTTCGGGTTGGCTACTGCTCCGCGGACCTTTTCCAAAGTAATGGTGGTCATAGCGGCCTTCCTGCGAAAGGAAGGAGTACAAGTCCATCCTTATCTGGACGACTGGTTGATCCGAGCCCCCTCTTATGCAGAGTACGGCAAAGCTGTGGACCGGGTAGTTGCTCTTTTGAGCTCCCTGGGATGGATCATCAACTGGGAGAAGAGCCAGCTGCGCCCGACTCAGTCCCTGGAGTATCTGGGAGTTCGATTCGACACCCAAGTGGGCAGAGTGTTCCTGCCAGACAATCGGATTGTCAAACTTCAGGTTCAGGTGGACCAGTTCCTGGTAGCCTCTCCTCTTCGGGCTTGGGACTATGTGCAGCTGTTGGGCTCTATGACGGCCACGATGGAAGTAGTGCCCTGGGCCAGGGCTCATATGAGACCACTACAACACTCTCTGCTGCAGCGCTGGACTCCGATGTCGGAGGATTATGCGGTGCGTCTTCCCTTGGATCCAGCAGTGCGCAGGGCGCTGAGCTGGTGGATGCAGGCAGACAAGTTGTCTGCAGGAATGCCTCTGGTGACCCCAGAGTGGATTGTCGTCACGACGGACGCCTCATTGTCGGGCTGGGGAGCCCACTGCTTGGGAAGGACAGCGCAGGGGCTCTGGTCTCCTGCAGAGGCGAAGTGGTCTATCAACCTCCTGGAACTCAGAGCCATTCGGTTGGCGCTTTTGGAGTTCATCCCGGTACTGGTGCTGAAGCCTGTACGGGTACTGTCGGACAATGCCACGGCTGTGGCCTATGTCAACCGCCAGGGAGGTACCAAGAGCGCCCCTCTAGCCAAGGAGGCTATGAGTCTATGCCAGTGGGCGGAAGCGAACCTGGAACAGCTGTCAGCGGCCCACATTGCCGGAGTCATGAATGTCAAGGCGGACTTTCTCAGTCGCCATACCTTGGAGCCCGGAGAGTGGCAGCTATCTGCTCAGGCGTTCTTGGACATCACGAAGCGCTGGGGCCAGCCGAGCCTAGATCTGATGGCGTCATCGGCCAATTGCCAAGTGCCGCGCTTCTTCAGCAGAGGACGGGACCCTCGATCCCTGGGAGTAGATGCTCTTCTCCAACAATGGCCGACACAAGAGCTTCTCTATGTGTTCCCACCCTGGCCCATGTTGGGCAGGGTCCTAGACCGGGTGGCAAGACATCCCGGCAGGATAATCCTGGTGGGTCCGGATTGGCCCAGACGTCCCTGGTATGCGGACTTGATCAGGCTCTCAATCGACGATCCTCTGCGGCTGCCAGTGGAGCAGGGCCTGTTACATCAGGGTCCCGTGGTGATGGAGGATCCCTCCCCCTTTGGTCTTACGGCCTGGCTATTGAGCGGCAGCGTCTGAGGAAGAAGGGCTTCTCAGACAAGGTCATCGCCACTATGCTGAGAGCGAGGAAACGCTCTACTTCTACTGCTTACGCCAGGGTTTGGCGTATCTTTGCAGCGTGGTGTGAAGCAGGCTCACTTTCTCCCTTCACTGCTCCAATTTCTTCAGTGTTGGCGTTCCTGCAAGAAGGTCTGGACAAAGGCCTGTCGCTCAGTTCCCTTAAGGTCCAGGTAGCGGCTCTGGCTTGCTTCAGGGGCCGCCTGAAGGGTGCTTCCCTGGCTTCCCAGCCAGATGTGGTGCGCTTTCTCAAGGGAGTTAATCACCTGCGCCCTCCTCTGCACTCAGTGGTGCCTGCGTGGAATCTCAACCTGGTGCTAAGAGCATTGCAGAAGCCGCCGTTTGAACCCTTGTCGAGGGCATCTCTGAAAGACCTGACGTTGAAAGCAGTCTTTTTGGTGGCTATCACTTCAGCCAGAAGAGTTTCCGAGCTCCAGGCGCTCTCATGTCGAGAGCCTTTTCTGCAGTTCACTGAGGCAGGAGTGACTATTCGCACAGTGCCTTCCTTTCTGCCCAAGATTGTTTCTCGCTTCCATGTGAATCAGCAGCTCTGTCTCCCTTCCTTTCGTAGGGAGGACTACCCAGAGGAGTACTCTGCTCTTAAATATCTGGATGTGAGACGAGTCATCATCAGATACTTGGAAGTGACCAATGATTTCCGGAAATCGGATCATCTGTTTGTCCTGTTTGCAGGTCCTCGTAGGGGTCTGCAGGCTGCTAAGCCTACAGTGGCAAGATGGGTCAAGGAAGCCATTGCAGCGGCTTATGTGGCCGCAGGGAAGGTGCCGCCTATCCAGCTGAAGGCTCACTCCACAAGAGCTCAGGCGGCCTCGATGGCAGAGGCCGGTTCCGTCTCCTTGGAAGAGATATGCAAGGCGGCAACTTGGGCTTCGGCCCATACATTCTCCAAGCATTACCGCTTGACTGTGGCTGCTCGGGCGGAGGCCCGGTTTGGAGCTTCAGTGTTGCGGTCAGGGATTTCTATGTCCCGCCCTGGGTGAGTACTGCTTCGGTACATCCCACCAGTCTATGGATTGATCAGCTTGATGATATGGAAGGTAAAATTATGTATAATCATACCTGATAATTTTCTTTCCATTAATCATAGCTGATCAATCCATAGTCCCTCCCAGATATCTGTATTGTTTTATTCTGGTTGCATTTCAGGTTCAAGTTTAGTCTTCAGTTACTTCAGAAAGACTTCGTGTTCAAGTTTTTTCACTTGGATTCTTCAAGAGTTAAGACGAGTTTGTGTTACAGTGAGCTGCTGCATTCCTCTCCCCTCCGTTTTACGGGGCTGGATTGAGACTTATAATTCTGCCGGCACTCCCTCCCGCTTCGTGCGGCTGTAGGGCAGTTTTGTACCCCTCCCGCTTCGGCGGTGTTCGGGGCAGTCAGCTCCTCCCGCGGTTGCGGTTGCAGGATAAGCCAGATCCCCCCGCATCGGCGGGGTGGTGTCCCTCCCCCGCTCCGCGGGGATGAGCTGGACGGATTCCCCTCCCCCACTTGTGTGGGGATGAGCTGGGTTAATTCCCCTCCCCCGTTTCGGCGGTGGTGAGCTGGGCAGAGTGTCCCTTCGTGGGTGTAATTCTCTAAGTGCTGAGTCCTGCGGATGGAGCTTTGATATCGACATACTGAGGAGTTTCCGGCAGCACATGACCACATATAGGGAGGCAAAAGTTTGCTCTCTATCTCCACCTGCTGGTAGATGGACACAACCCACCAGTCTATGGATTGATCAGCTATGATTAATGGAAAGAAAATTATCAGGTATGATTATACATAATTTTACCTTTTTTCGCAATTATGTTCCTCCGTTTTCTGGCGTTTTAGTAGCTGTAAATGGAAATTGAAAAAAAAAAAAAATGGCGCGAACCGCTTCGGCGCGCGCCCGCTCTTCTCCGATCGGTCTGAAAAGCTCAGGATGTGCTGCGCTGTCTATTAGCGTCGGAGGAGAAGCTAAAGCATGTTTTTGCTCGGCACTGGAGGGTAACTTTTTTCTCGGCAGCGATTTCCGGCTTCTTCGTTTGCGATCGCATCTCCTTTCATGTCCTCCGTGTTTTTTCTTCTTTGATCCTCGTTCTTTTACTTTGGGCGCGCTAGGTAGCCATGTTTGCCTCCAGCTGCAGTTCCCTTTACGAGGCAGCGTTTCTCCGGTTCGGTTTTGTTTTTTCTCGGGAGTGTAGAAGGAAACGGAGAGGTTGTTTCTGGGGTAGTCTGGGGATTTGCAGCAGACGGGTATTTCCCTCGGGCCTTTTCTTCTTTGGCCCAGGGTCTGGCCATGGGTCAATGACTGCTTCTCTATACTATATGTTACATAAAGACTTATGTGGGTTTTTTGGAGCAGGGATTGTCTTTCTGTGTGAGGTGTTCTGCGCTGCGGGCATCTGGTACCGCTATACAAATGTTAATAATACTTATAATAATATTTTGCTTGTCCCTTATGTTCTTAATGTCAGGTCACCCTTTAGAAGATACCTGTATGTTTTGGTGTCGATATCTTTTGCTTTTGTATTTGGTCAGACTGTTTGATATTTGTGTGTGAGTAGATAGCGTACAGTGAGGACCTCTTTCACAGTATTTTTGCCTTTTCTCATGTCAGGTATCTGATTTTTGTGGCAATTCAGGTAGCTGCACTTGCTACAGTCCTGTCTACCAAGCTCCCAATCATTCAGCTGCCTTAGCAGGCATGCTTTATTCATGTCTTCCCTTCTTTTCCAACTGCCTTGAAGCCTCTCATATTTCATTTTAGCTTTCTTCTGGTTATTGCAGGACATATGGTCACTTAGAGAATAAAGTCATCCTTTCACTTAAAGATAGTGGACGGTCCTCAAACCATCTACTCGTGTTTGTCTCTACTCTATCAGTTCAGCATTGGCAGATTATAAACATCCTGTTTTGGTCCAGTATGCCTATATATACCATCTGCTATCTCTTCCTCTTCCTTAGAGACCTGATGTTATATCAAGCTTTCTTGAATTCAGATACAGTCTTGTCTACACTGCCTTCAACAAGTGGCTGTGGCACAACTTCACTTTTTTCGTTACAGGTAATTTCCAGGTTTCTATGCGCCTTCACTCCAGAGTGTTCTTGCAATTGGAAGGGGATTCAATCACTTCCTGTGTATTTATACCATAGGTACATAAGTATGGTTATGCTGGGTAAGGCCTAAAGTCCAGCATTCATATCTAATGGGCATAGGTACATAAGTTTTGCCATTCTGGGGAAGCTCAAGTGTCCACCTTTCTACAGCCAGAACAGCATTAAAAAAAACAAAAAACAAAAAAAAAACCTCTCATGAGAGTATTGAACAGAAATCTCTGCTCCAAAAGCAAGGCTTGGCAGTAATTCTGCAAACTAACGCATACAATATTTGCCATGGCTGTTCACCACTAGGAACACCGGGGACCCTGGGCCTAGGTTCGGTGTTTTAACCTGAAACAAGCTCAACATTCATATCTATTGGGTGTGAGTCTGGTACTACTACTACTACTTAACATTTCTAGAGCGCTACTAGGGTTACGCAGCGCTGTACAGATTAACAGAGAGGGACGTTCCCTGCTCAAAGGAGCTTACAATCTACATCTCAGTGAGGGAGGACGCATGACCGTGGTACGTGGATTAGTGGTATGTGGATTAGGGAGATCCAAGAAATTACAGGCCGGTGAATCAGACGTTCATACTGGGATAATTTTTTTCTGTCCGGAGCGTACTACCATAGCTGGTGGACTCCTATATTCAGAACTTTCTATATTCAGAACTTACCCAACTATGGAACGCCATAGAGATAGGGTTGGAGTTTGTAGCCCTATTTAACTGGTGTCCTTGGTCACCCTTCCTCTTCTCCTCAGGATCCAGAGAATGGCTAGTTTTTTGCAGTACTCTCTCTTCCGTTCTTTTATAGATCTAAGAGGATGTTCATTGCGCTCTTAGGGTCATTTCATTCTTACCTAGACGACTGCCTAATTGGAGAAAGTCTTATCAGCAGAGTTCTCAGGTCACGCACCGGGTGTTGCATTGCTTACAGTCTCTAGGTGGTGTGGTGATTGTAGCCAGGCCTCTCATTTGATCTCTCATTTGATCTCTCATCAGATATCTCTGATTTTCTCTTTGTTTAGTCAGGTTGGCGCACAGTCTTTTGTCTCCTCTGCAAACATCCCAGTTTATATTTTTCTTGGTGACCTTGGGCCTTCGGCCATTTCCTCGCTCTATTCTGCAGAATGCAATTTTACTTTCTAATGCACAAGACAGAATTTTCCTTCATCCTATTGCGCTATTTAAGTGTCATCTAGTTATCTCAAGAACCTTAGTTCTGTCATTGGGATGCTTCGTGCAGTACACTTTTTGGCAGAAGCTTGGCCTCAGCAATTCGTTTTACCTTCGGGTGAATTTTGTTTTCCCTACTGACAAACAAGGCGGAGAGAGCTATGTTGGTCCTTGCCATGGCAATGGGTTAGGTCATCCGCCAAGGAGGAGTTAAGAGTATACTCTTGAGTTTGTACTTATTTTTTCTTAGTTGTGTCACCCTGCATTTAGGTGAATGGACTCTCATTTTTTCAGCCTTACTTCCTCACTGCGACACTTCAGGGCTATCTCTTTTTGCCTTCAGGCTCACGAACATTTCTTGCTTCTTCCATTCAGCAGTCACTCAAACTTATGGCGTGGTTACTGGGTCCGCAACATCTTTGATATTTTCGCAGGAAGTACTTCAAGTTTTAATTGCTTCCAGACAGAAATCTACATTAAAGTCCTATGAATCAAAGTGGCGACAGTTCACTCTGTGGTGCTCCTCTCGCCACTTCATTCCACAGACAGTACTATTTTGCATGTTTTGGAATGTCTTCTGCATCTTGCGAAATCTTGTCTGTCTTACTCATCCATTAGAGTTCATTTGGCAGCTCTATCAGTGATGCATGATACTGTTGACAACCGCACGCTTATGCAGCATCCACTGTCAAAGCGGTTTCTTAAAGGAGTCCTGCACCTGTACCCCCCGCTTCGTCCACCAGCTAGGTGAACTAGGTGAACAGACTCTTAAAGTTCTGTTTTTCTAGTAGCCATAATTTTTTCTATAAAGTTTTCCTCTTCAAGCACTGTTTCCTAGTAACCATTGCAGCAAGTAGATCTATGTGTGGAATACTTCTACGGTTGGTAACTTCTTTTTGGTCTGCTGTAGTTTAAAGTTTTCACCTTTCCCAATCGGTTTTTTCTTATTGGTTTTGTCCTTCTAGCCAGTAGGCGTAAAAGATTTTCATTGTTTCTACCCCGCTATATCGCGAAGGATCAAGGAAATGAGAATGTCTATTTCTCTTCTCGCTGAGAGGGCAGTTCCACAGCGTATTACAACATATTCCACAACTTCAGAAGCGGGCTCTATTCTTACTATGGCGATTTTTGGTGCTCTCGGTGCACATTGATAAGTTGGTAACTTAGTCCTAGTTTCAGTTTATTTTTCTCATTGGGACACACTACATGTTAGTTGTCGCCAGATGGCCTATGCAGCATGAGCATTTCTCTGCAGTTTTCATAGGGTCCCTCCCTTCAGATTACTGCTTTGGTACTTCCCATCAGTCCAATCCTGGTCCGGTCCGGAGGGACGCTAAGGAAGGAGAAATTAGATCTTACCTGCTAATTTGCTTTCCTTTAGTCCCTCCGGACCGGACCAGGCCCCTCCCATGTTCTCTCTACTCTTTAGCTTCTTTTATTAAGTAGGAAGTGTATTCATTAGGAAGTGTATTCATTCCTTTACGATTCGTGGAACAATACTATATATATACAGAACTTTACCTGGTCTATATTGCTGGTGAGCTCAATTGCTGGAATCTATCTATAAAACCTTAAATACGCCATACCACTAAAACCTTAAATACGCCATACCACTTCTCTGGTGAGAGTTGTGGCTGAGCTCAGTTGCTGGAATATCTATAAAACCTTAAATATGATTTACCACTTTAGCTTCTTTTATTCAGTAGGAAGTGTATTCATTAGGAAGTGTATTCATTCCTTTACGATTCGTGGAACAATACTATATATATACAGAACTTTACCGGGTCTATATTGCTGGTGAGCTCAATTGCTGGAATCTATCTATACAACCTTAAATTCGCCATACCACTTCTCTGGTGAGAGTTGTGGCTGAGCTCAGTTGCTGGAATATCTATAAAACCTTAAATATATATAAGATCGTAAGTGGGCCATACCACTTCTCTGGTGAGAGTTGCTGGTGAGCTATAAGACAAGTGAGCCATACCACTTCTCTGGTGAGAGTTGCTGGTGAGCTATAGTACAAGTGAGCCATACCACTTCTCTGGTGAGAGTTGCTGGTGAGCTATAGTACAAGTGAGCCATACCACTTCTCTGGTGAGAGTTGCTGGTGAGCTGTAATACATATCGGGCCATACCACTTCTCTGGTGAGAGTTGCTGGTGAGCTCTGATACTTGGCATTGCCGAGTGCTTTGTGGCTGCTAGGATTCCATACGGCACAGAAGGTCTTTCTTTCCTGCTTTGTTATTCAAATACTGAGGCTAAGGTCACATGGCCAGGGCTCCTATTGGCTCTCAAGAGTCAGAGTTTTTCTCAGTCTCCACCTGCTGGTAGGCGAGCACAACCCATCAGTCCAATCCTGGTCCGGTCCGGAGGGACTAAAGGAAAGCAAATTAGCAGGTAAGATCTAATTTCTCCTTAGTTTATTTTTAATTTATTGTTGAATATTTCTATGTAATCAGTGAAACAAACTCCTGTAATGTATTCTTGTGCTTTTTTTTTAAACAGCAGAATATAAAACGTGGGCTAAGATGGTAGAGATTTCTACAAGGCACTGTAATAATTGCATATTGTTTTTTTGGTTTGATTCACCATATTTTTGTGGTACAACCAAAGTGGTTTGCATATTATGTACCAGGTACTCTGTTTCATTGGTGAGCCCAAGTCCTACGCTTCCCAAGTTGTGAGGTTCACGGACATATTTAAATACTTTGGTGTTGAGATTTGCTGAAAAATTTAGATCTTCTCTTCAGGATGCAGGTTGCTACTGGAGAAGTGTGCAGATAGTTGAAGTGGAAACTATTGCTACTTTTAAAAGTAGCAGGCTTTGAAATGCTAAATCCAAAAAACAAACAAACCCAAACACAGTGTGTTTTGAAGACAGACAACCTATATTTAATGGTTTCCTTTTTTTTTTTGACAGAAATGAGGGAGAGAGAAATGATGACCAGATTCCAAAGAGACGTTCTGGCTCCAGTGGTTCTAGTCCCAGGCGTTCTAGAAGGTCAGACTCAAGACACAGAGTTCAGCGATCACGGTCTAGGAGTCCTCCAAAATTTCGGCGCACAAGATCAAGAAGTCGAAGCCCAAGGAGAATACCTCGTCGCAGTCCAGTTCAATCCCGAAGTCCCAGGCGCCGTTCACGCTCTCCTCGTAAATCCAGATCACCCCATAAGTCTCTGTCTCCACGACGAGTTAGACGCTCGAGTAGCCGTTCAAAATATCTACGGCCTACCAGTGCTGTTCCACCTTCAAAGAGATTCTGCAAATCTCCAGGTAAATATCTGTTAACTTCTTAAGTTGGTGACTTAAATGGTTAGACTGTATGTAGCACAAGTTAACAACCAAAGACATTTCTGAAAATTACAGGTTTATTTTTTTACACAGATCGTGGATTATGGAATACCATGTTAGTCTTGTTTTGCTAAAATCACAACTAAATATATTTAAAATGAGAAATTGTTTTCCTTCTAATTTTGAATCTAGGTTTTTGCAGTACCTAAAATTATGCTCTTCCATGCAATAGATGCTAGTTGGGCCTGGACCAAAGAGCAGGAGTTGTAACAGAAGATGTGGTAGCTTCTGCTTGTGGGTTCCAGGTGAATGAATAGTAGGAAAGATGCTGTTGTCAGTAACCATTTGCTGAGCAGCAGAGAAAGTGAGTGTTTGGAGTAAAGGGAGCAAGCTGAGGTTTGGTAGGTGAGTTCATAGAAGCAAAGAAAGGAGGGAGGGAAAGTCCTGAAAGGCAGGAGAATGAAGGACTAGAATAGCTGAAAAAGAGGAAAAGAGAACAAAAACTGTTCTCGGAGGACTGGCGGTGTAGTATATTCTTATATGTAGGTGATGTCATCCATGCAAAGCCTGGCATGGAGATACTGCCCAGTGTTCTGTTGTGAAGCCCTTCATCACAAAGTGTCTTCTTGCCCACCATCATCGCTTGGTACCAGGTCAGTCATTGTCTTTCAGGTGCTGTTTTTGGTGTCTCACCTCAGCCATGTAGAAGCACTGACATTTGGTCCTCAAAGCACGGTGGAGGAGCCCAGGACACCGGCATCGCCTGTATCCGAGAATTGTTGGCACAGAGAGGGCTGTCCTGTGGAAGTGGTGCTGATGCGTAGTCTCCCTGAAGCTGGGTCGCCACCTCTAATTCAGCTCCTTGATCTCTGTACCAGCACTGGCCCAGCCTTTACTGATGTCAGTCCCCAAGGAGCAGTTCCGGGTCATGTTACGAGAGAAACTGGAGCATATCTTGGCTCAGCGTGATGCTGAATCATTGAGGGCATTGGTATCGGCCATGGTGCAGTTAAGTACATAAGTACATAAGTAGTGCCATACTGGGAAAGACCAAAGGTCCATCTAGCCCAGTATCCTGTCACCGACAGTGGCCAATCCAGGTCAAGGGCACCTGGCACGCTCCCCAAACGTAAAAACATTCCAGACAAGTTATACCTAAAAATGCGGAATTTTTCCAAGTCCATTTAATAGCGGTCTATGGACTTGTCCTTTAGGAATCTATCTAACCCCTTTTTAAACTCCGTCAAGCTAACCGCCCGTACCACGTTCTCCGGCAACGAATTCCAGAGTCTAATTACACGTTGGGTGAAGAAAAATTTTCTCCGATTCGTTTTAAATTTACCACACTGTAGCTTCAACTCATGCCCTCTAGTCCTAGTATTTTTGGATAGCGTGAACAGTCGCTTCACATCCACCCGATCCATTCCACTCATTATTTTATACACTTCTATCATATCTCCCCTCAGCCGTCTCTTCTCCAAGCTGAAAAGCCCTAGCCTTCTCAGCCTCTCTTCATAGGAAAGTCGTCCCATCCCCACTATCATTTTCGTCGCCCTTCGCTGTACCTTTTCCAATTCTACTATATCTTTTTTGAGATACGGAGACCAGTACTGAACACAATACTCCAGGTGCGGTCGCACCATGGAGCGATACAACGGCATTATAACATCCGCA
The DNA here is from genome assembly GCF_901765095.1 of Microcaecilia unicolor. Taxonomy (NCBI): domain Eukaryota; kingdom Metazoa; phylum Chordata; class Amphibia; order Gymnophiona; family Siphonopidae; genus Microcaecilia; species Microcaecilia unicolor. The sequence goes on along the minus strand of NC_044032.1, from coordinate 458,815,512 downwards.
CACCTGGACTCCATACCCTTCCTAATAACACCCAACATTCTATTCGCTTTCCTAGCCGCAGCAGCACACTGAGCAGAAGGTTTCAGCGTATCATCGACGACGACACCCAGATCCCTTTCTTGATCCGTAACTCCTAACGCGGAACCTTGCAAGACGTAGCTATAATTCGGGTTCCTCTTACCCACATGCATCACTTTGCACTTGTCAACATTGAACTTCATCTGCCACTTGCACGCCCATTCTCCCAGTCTCGCAAGGTCCTCCTGTAATCGTTCACATTCCTCCTGCGACTTGACGACCCTGAATAATTTTGTGTCATCGGCGAATTTAATTACCTCACTAGTTATTCCCATCTCTAGGTCATTTATAAATACATTAAAAAGCAACGGACCCAGCACAGACCCCTGCGGGACCCCACTAACTACCAGCCCGTCTTGAACACCTGTGCCCTGTTTGTCAGGCGTTTGACACCGGTGCCCCGTCAGGCATTGGAGCCGGCACTAGCTGATCCAGTGCACTTCAGCCCATCATGGGAGGAAGCGACTCCGGAGCCCAGGAGGGTGCTTTTTTTTTTTTTTTTACTTTTACTTTATGTATTTTATTAAATGTTTTAATAGCAGTACAAAGTACTGAACAGATACAATAATAACTTTGCTGATCTCAAATACAGCTGATAAAACTACTGTTGTACAATCTCTATATATTCTCTAACCTCATATATTGTACTGTTATATTGTGAATCCCTATTTCCACCCCCTCCCCCCAATCCTGTCCTGTTATGGCTTCATCCTTTATAGTCCTTCTTCATTCCCTGTATTCAATATTGTGTCCACTATTGTCCATTCTTTCGCGTTTGAATTATAATGTCCATGTTTTCTATCCGTCAACTTTTCAAGTTGTCAACGTTTTAAGCTTTCTTATCCACTGCTGCACTGATGGACCGTCTTTTTGTTTCCATTGAGCAGCAATTACCATTTTGGCTGCAGCCAGACTTAGTCGTTTTAAGTCTACACTGCCACTTCTCGCCTCTCTTGTTTCCCCAGCCCAGTAGACACCACTTTGGATCTTTGGGAAACAACGTACTCAGCATTGTTGTCACCTTACTGGATATTTCTTCCCAGAAGATCATGAGAGGTTCACATGTCCACCGTATATGAAAATAGCTACCTTTTTCGGAGCCACATCTCCAGCATTGATCAGAAGCATTAGGAAACATTTTTTTACTTTGTCTGACGTATAATACCATCTACTTAATACCTTATAGGCGTTTTCTTTAATAAGCACACATATTGACGCCTTTTTCACTTCAATACAAATCCTTTCCCATTCTTGCATACTCAGCTCCTGATGTAAATCCATTTTCTCCGAGGACAAGCAGGCTGCTTGTTCTCACTGATGGGTGACGTCCAGCGGCAGCCCAGGACCGGAAAATCTTCCCTAGCAACAAAAGCTTGCTAGTATCACGCTTCCGTGCGCACCGCGCATGCGCGGCCATCTTCTCGCCCGATCGCGAGCGTGCTCGTCAGTCTTCTTTTTTCCGCGGTTCGGGAACGCTGCTTTGCCGCTTCTCTGTCCAGGATCAACCTCTTGCGCTGTTTTATTGTTTCTTCGCCCGCTTTCGGCAAATTTTTTCTCTGTGAGTCTTTGACTCCTCTTTTTTCTTTCTCTGTTTAAAAAAAAAAAGAAAATTCCTTTATTTTTTAGTTTTTTCCCCTTAAGTTTCCTTTTAGTTTTTTTGCGCAGCCATTTTGGGCTACCCGGGCGGTTCCTTTTTTTCTTTTGGTGTCTTTTTTTCAGGCACCATCACGTTCGACCTCGCCGGCGCGATTTTTCCGCCCATGTCCTCGAAGCCTACCAGCGGCTTCAAAAGGTGCATGCGGTGCCGCCGGACCATCTCTGGGAGACCTGTTACGCTCATCTCCGGTACCGTCGGTGCTTGCGCCGCCGGTGCTGTCGAGGGAGGTGGCAGTTGGCTCATCGCCCGTGGTGCGGTCTCCGACTCCGGTACCGCTTGCAGTGCCGGGGACGAGTGCCACCCAGGCAGATTCTCCGCCGTCATCGATGAAAGGAGCTTCATCGCCTCCGGCGCAGGAGTCTTCCTCTCGACGACATCGCGATGGACATCGATCCTCGGAGTCGAGACGGGCTAGTCTTCGGACAGAAGTTCATGAACTTATGTCTGATTCCGCAGAGGAGGGCTTGTGGGAAGCAGAGGCGGATGACAGGTACTTCTCGGAGGAGGAGTCTTGTGGCTTGTCCTCTGACCCTACTCCCTCGCCCCAGAGGAAACTTTCTCCCCTGGAGAGTCTTTCCTTCTCATCTTTTGTCCGGGAAATGTCTATGGCCATTCCCTTCCCGGTGGAGACTGTGGATGAGCCCAGGGCTGAGATGTTCGAGGTCCTGGACTATCCATCCCCTCCTAAGGAATCGTCCACTGTTCCTCTGCATAACATCCTCAAACAGATGTTGTTGGAGAACTGGATGCATCCATTAACTAATCCCCACATTCCCAAAAAGATTGAGTCCCAGTACCGAATCAACGGGGATCCGGAGTTGATGAAGACTCAGTTGCCTCATGACTTTGGAAGGCCAAGAGTTCTAGGGATTACGCTTCGGCGCCCCCGGGGCGTGAATCTAGAACTATTGATTCTTTTGGGAGGAAGGCCTACCATTCTGCTATGCTCGTGTCCAAAATTCAGTCTTACCAGCTCTACACGAGCATCCACTTGCGGAATAATGTGAGGCAGTTGGCAGACTTGGTTGACAAGCTCCCGTCGGAGCAGGCCAAGCCGTTTCAGGAGGTGGTCAGGCAGCTGAAGGCGTGTCGTAAATTCCTGTCCAGGAGTGCTTACGATACTTTTGATGTTGCATCGCTCAAGGTATAGTGATGCGCAGACTCTCATGGCTGCGTGCCACTGACTTAGACGGTAGCGTCCAAAAACGTGTCACGGATGCTCCTTGCCGGGGAGATAACATTTTTGGCGAGAAAGTCAAAAAGGTGGTAGATCAGCTCCACCAGCGAGATACCACTTACGACAGACTCTCCCACCGGGCGCCTTCAGCATCTACCTTAGCTGGTAGACGTTTTTTCAGGGGTAGGAGGACTGCTCCCTACGCTTATAATAAGCGCAGGTACAATCCACCTTCCCGACAGCCTGCCCAGGCTAAGTCCCAGCACGCTCGTTCACGTCAACAGCATGCGCCTCCTCAGGCCCCTGCAGCTCCCCAGCAAAAGCAAGGGATGGGCTTTTGACTAGCTCCAGCAGAGTATAGCCGAGATAAAAGTATCTGTGCCGGACGATCTGCCGGTCGGAGGGAGGTTAAAGTTTTTTCACCAAAGGTGGCCTCTTGTAACCTCCGATCGGTGGGTTCTTCAAATAGTCCGGCTGGGATACTCCCTCAATTTGATATCAAAACCTCCAAATTGCATACTGGGAGCTCAATCTTTCAGCCTCCAGCACAAGCAGGTACTTGCAGAGGAACTCTCCGCCCTTCTCAGCGCCAATGCGGTCGAGCCCGTGCCACTGGGGCAAGAAGTGCTGGGATTCTATTCCAGGTACTTCCTTGTGGAAAAGAAAACAGGGGGGATGCGTCCCATCCTAGACCTAAGGGCCCTGAACAAATATCTGGTCCGAGAAAAGTTCAGGATGCTTTCCCTGGGCACTCTTCTTCCCATGATTCAGGAAAACGATTGGCTATGCTCTCTGGCCTTAAAGGACGCCTACACTCACATCCCGATATTGCCAGCTCACAGGCAGTATCTGCGATTCCGTCTGGGAACACGGCACTTTCAGTATTGTGTGCTACCCTTTGGTCTCGCCTCTGCACCCAGAGTGTTCACGAAATGCCTGGCTGTAGTAGCGGTGTCTCTTCGCAGACTGGGAGTGCACGTGTTCTCTTATCTCGACGATTGGTTGGTGAAGAAGACCTCCGAGGCAGGAGCTTTACAGTCAGTGCAGACGACTATTCGACTCCTGGAGCTACTGGGGTTTGTGATAATTTATCCAAAGTCCCACCTTCTTCCAGTTCAAAGATTGGAATTCATAGGAGCTCTGCTGGACTCTCAGATGGCTTGTGCTACCTTCCCGAGCCGAGAGCCAACAATCTTTTGGCTCTCGTCTCTTGGGTGCAGGCCTCTCAGCAGATCACAGCTCGGCAGATGTTGAGATTGCTCGGGCACATGGCCTCTACAGTTCATGTGACTCCCATGAGCCCGTCTTCGCATGAGATCAGCTCAATGGACCCTAGCTTCCCAGTGGTTTCAGGCCACGGGGGATCTAGAAGATGTTATCCTACTGTCCACAGATTTTCTCAGATCCCTGCATTGGTGGACAATTCGATCCAATTTGACCCTGGGACGTCCATTCCAAATTTCTCAGCCGCAAAAAGTGCTGACGATGGATGCATCTCTCCTGGGTTGGGGAGCTCATGTCGATGGGCTTCACATTCGAGTTGGTCCCCCCAGGAAACCGGTTTGCAGATCAACCTCCTGGAGTTACGAGCGGTCTGGAACGCTCTAAAGGCTTTCAAGAATCAGTTGTTCAATCAAGTTATTCAAATTCAGACAGACAATCAGTTTGCCATGTATTATATCAACAAGCAGGGGGGCACTGGATCTCGCCCTCTGTGTCAGGAGGCTGTCAGGATGTGGCTTTGGGCTCGCCGGAACGGTATGTTTCTTCAAGCCACCTATCTGGCAGGCGTAAACAACAGTATGGCCGACAGATTGAGCAGGATCATGCAAACTCACGAGTGGTCTCTCAACTCGAGAGTCGTACACAAGATGTTTCAAGCATGGGGCACCCCCTTGATCGATCTTTTTGCCACTCAGATCAATCACAAGGTTCCTCAGTTCTGTTCCAGACTTCAGGCCCACGGCAGACTAGCGTCGGATGCCTTTCTCCTACATTGGGGGGAGGGCCTCCTGTACGCGTATCCTCCCATACCTTTGGTGGGGGGGAAGACTTTGCTGAAACTCAAGCAAGACCGCGGAACCATGATTCTGATTGCTCCCTTCTGGCCGCATTAGATCTGGTTCCCTCTTCTTCTGGAGTTGTCCTCCGAAGAACCATGGAGATTGGATTGTTTTCCAACCCTCAGAACGAGGGGGCGCTTCTGCATCCCAACCTCCAGTCCCTGGCTGTCACGGCTTGGATGTTGAGAGCGTAGACTTTGCCTCCTTTGGTCTTTCTGAGGGTGTCTCCCGAGTCTTGCTTGCTTCCAGGAAAGATTCCATGAAGAGGTGTTATGCTTTCAAATGGAAGAGGTTTGCCGTCTGGTGTGAAAGCCAGGCCTAAGATCCTCATTCTTGTCCTACACAGACCCTGCTTGACTACCTTCTGCACTTGGGTCTCTCGGAGGGTGTCTCCAGAGTCTTGCTTGCTTCCAGGAATGATTGCACTAAGAAGAGTTACTTCTTTCTATGGAGGAGGTTTACTGTCTGGTGTGTCAGCAAGGCCTTAGATCCTCGCTCTTGTCCTACACAGGCCCTGCTTGAATACCTTCTACATTTATCCGAGTCTGGTCTCAAGACCAACTCTGTAAGGGTTCATCTTAGTGCTATCAGTGCTTATCATTACCGTGTAGAGGGTAAGCCGATTTCTGGACAGCCTTTAGTTGTTCGCTTCATGAGAGGTTTGCTTTTGTCAAAGCCCCCCATCAAACCTCCTACAGTGTCATGGGATCTCAATGTCGTTCTCACCCAGCTGATGAAACCTCCTTTTGAGCCACTGGATTCCTGTCATCTGAAGTACTTGACCTGGAAGGTCATTTTCTTGGTGGCAGTAACTTCAGCACACAGAGTCAGTGAGCTTCAAGCCCTAGTAGCTCATGCTCCTTATACCAAATTTCACAATAACAGAGTAGTCCTCCGCACTCACCCTATGTTTTTGCCAAAGGTGGTGTCGGAGTTCCATCTGAACCAGTCAATTGTCTTGCCAACATTCTTTCCCAAGCCTCATACCCACCCTGCTGAGCGTCAACTGCACACATTGGACTGCAAAAGAGCATTGGCCTTCTATTTGGAGCGGACGAGCCCCCACAGACAGTCCGCCCAATTGTTTGTTTCTTTTGATCCCAACAAGAGTGGTGTGGCTGTTGGGAAACGCACCATATCTAATTGGTTAGCAGATTGCATTTCCTTCACTTATGCCCAGGCTGGGTTGACTCTTGAGGGTCATGTCACGGCTCACAATGTTAGAGCCATGGCAGCGTCAGTGGCCCACTTGAAGTCAGCCACTATTGAAGAGATCTGCAAGGCTGCGACATGGTCTTCTGTCCACACATTCGCATCTCACTACTGCCTTCAGCAGGACACCCGACGCGACAGTCGGTTTGGGCAGTCGGTGTTACAGAACCTGTTTGGAGTTTAGAATCCAACTCCTCTCCCCTAGGCACATTTTTATTCTGTTCCAGGCTGCACTCTGTTAGTTGTTTCATGTTAGGTCAATCTCAGTTACAGTGGTGGAAATAAGTATTTGATCCCTTGCTGATTTTGTAAGTTTGCCCACTGACAAAGACATGAGCAGCCCATAATTGAAGGGTAGGTTATTGGTAACAGTGAGAGATAGCACATCACAAATTAAATCCGGAAAATCACATTGTGGAAAGTATATGAATTTATTTGCATTCTGCAGAGGGAAATAAGTATTTAATCCCTCTGGCAAAAAAGACCTAATACTTGGTGGCAAAACCCTTGTTGGCAAGCACAGCGGTCATACGTCTTCTGTAGTTGATGATGAGGTTTGCACACATGTCAGGAGGAATTTTGGTCCACTCCTCTTTGCAGATCATCTCTAAATCATTAAGAGTTCTGGGCTGTCGCTTGGCAACTCGCAGCTTCAGCTCCCTCCATAAGTTTTCAATGGGATTAAGGTCTGGTGACTGGCTAGGCCACTCCATGACCCTAATGTGCTTCTTCCTGAGCCACTCCTTTGTTGCCTTGGCTGTATGTTTTGGGTCATTGTCGTGCTGGAAGACCCAGCCACGACCCATTTTTAAGGCCCTGGCGGAGGGAAGGAGGTTGTCACTCAGAATTGTACGGTACATGGCCCCATCCATTCTCCCATTGATGCGGTGAAGTAGTCCTGTGCCCTTAGCAGAGAAACACCCCCAAAACATAACATTTCCACCTCCATGCTTGACAGTGGGGACGGTGTTCTTTGGGTCATAGGCAGCATTTCTCTTCCTCCAAACACGGCGAGTTGAGTTCATGCCAAAGAGCTCAATTTTTGTCTCATCTGACCACAGCACCTTCTCCCAATCACTCTCGGCATCATCCAGGTGTTCACTGGCAAACTTCAGACGGGCCGTCACATGTGCCTTCCGGAGCAGGGGGACCTTGCGGGCACTGCAGGATTGCAATCCGTTATGTCGTAATGTGTTACCAATGGTTTTCGTGGTGACAGTGGTCCCAGCTGCCTTGAGATCATTGACAAGTTCCCCCCTTGTAGTTGTAGGCTGATTTCTAACCTTCCTCATGATCAAGGATACCCCACGAGGTGAGATTTTGCGTGGAGCCCCAGATCTTTGTCGATTGACAGTCATTTTGTACTTCTTCCATTTTCTTACTATGGCACCAACAGTTGTCTCCTTCTCGCCCAGCGTCTTACTGATGGTTTTGTAGCCCATTCCAGCCTTGTGCAGGTGTATGATCTTGTCCCTGACATCCTTAGACAGCTCCTTGCTCTTGGCCATTTTGTAGAGGTTAGAGTCTGACTGATTCACTGAGTCTGTGGACAGGTGTCTTTCATACAGGTGACCATTGCCGACAGCTGTCTGTCATGCAGGTAACGAGTTGATTTGGAGCATCTACCTGGTCTGTAGGGGCCAGATCTCTTACTGGTTGGTGGGGGATCAAATACTTATTTCCCTCTGCAGAATGCAAATAAATTCATATACTTTCCACAATGTGATTTTCCGGATTTAATTTGTGATGTGCTATCTCTCACTGTTACCAATAACCTACCCTTCAATTATGGGCTGCTCATGTCTTTGTCAGTGGGCAAACTTACAAAATCAGCAAGGGATCAAATACTTATTTCCCCCACTGTATCACCTTGCACTTGCTCACATTAAAAATCATCTGCCATTTAGCCGCCCAGTCTCCCAGTCTCGTAAGGTCCTCTTGTAATTTTTCACAATCCTGTCGCGATTTAACGACTTTGAATAACTTTGTGTCATCAGCAAATTTAATTACCTCGCTAGTTACTCCCATCTCTAAATCATTTATAAATATATTAAAAAGCAGCGGTCCTAGCACGGACCCCTGAGGAACCCCACTAACTACCCTTCTCCATTGTGAATACTGCCCATTTAACCCCACTCTCTGTTTCCTATCCTTCAACCAGTTTTTAATCCACAATAGGACATTTCCTCCTATCCCATGACCCTCCAATTTCCTCTGTAGCCTTTCATGAGGTACCTTGTCAAACGCCTTTTGAAAATCCAGATACACAATATCAACCGACTCCCCTTTGTCCACATGTTTGTTCACTCCTTCAAAGAATTGAAGTAAATTTGTCAGGCAAGATTTCCCCACACAAAAGCCTCTCATAACCTCTGACCGGTGGGTTCTTCAAATAGTCCGGTCCGGGTACTCTTTCAATTTGATCTCCAAACCTCCATATTGTCCACCGGGAGCTCAGTCCTTCAGCTTCCAGCACAGGCAGGTACTCGCAGAGGAACTCTCTGCCCTTCTCAGCGCCAATGCGGTCGAGCCCTTTCCACCTGGGCAAGAAGGGCTGGGATTCTATTCCAGGTACTTCCTTGTACAAAAGAAAACGGGGGGGATGCGTCCCATCCTAGACCTAAGGGCCCTGAACAAATATCTGGTCCGAGAAAAGTTCAGGATGGTTTCCCTGGGCACCCTTCTTCCCATGATTCAGAAAAAATGATTGGCTATGCTGTCTAGACTTAAAGGATACTTACACTCACATCCTGATACTTCCAGCTCACAGGAAGTATCTTCGATTCTGTCTGGGAACACAGCACTTTCAGTATTGTGTGGTGCCCTTTGGTTTCGCATCTGCACCCAGGGTGTTTACAAAATGCCTGGCAGTGGTTGCAGCGTCGCTACGCAGACTGGGAGTGCATGTGTTTCCTTATCTTGACGATTGGCTGGTGAAGAACACTTTAGAGGCCAGAGCTCTTCAGTCCATGCAGATGACTATTCAACTCCTGCAGCTACTAGGGTTTGTCATCAATTACCCAAAGTCCCACCTTCTTCCATTTCAAAAACTAGAATTCATTGGAGCTCTTCTGGATTCTCATACAGCTCAGGCCTATCTTCCCGAGACGAGAACATTCAATCTTCTGTCTCTTGTTTCCATGGTCTAAGCGTCTCAGCTGATTACAGCTAGGCAGATGTTGAGATAGCTAGGCCACATGGCCTCCACAGTTCATGTGACGCCCATGGCACGCCTTCACATGAGATCTGCTCAGTGGTTTCAAGCTGCGGGGAGTCTAGAGGATGTGATCCAGCTGTCCATCAATTTTCACAATTCCCTTCAGTGGTGGACAATTCAATCCAATTTGACTTTGGGACGTCCCTTCCAAATTCCTCAGCCTCAAAAACTTCTGACTATGGGGGAGCTCATGTAGATGGGCTCCACACTCAGGGAGCTTGGTCCCTCCAGGAATCTACTACTACTACTACTACTATTTAGCATTTCTATAGCACTACAAGGCATACGCAGCGCTGCACAAACATAGAAGAAAGACAGTCCCTGCTCAAAGAGCTTACAATCTAATAGACAAAAAAAAAATAAAGTAATCAAATCAATTAATGTGAACGGGAAGGAAGAGAGGAGGGTAGGTGGAGGCGAGTGGTTTCAAGTGGTTACGAGTCAAAAGCAATGTTAAAGAGGTGGGCTTTCAGTCTAGATTTAAAGGTGGCCAAGTATGGGGCAAGACGTAGGGGCTCAGGAAGTTTATTCCAGGCGTAGGGTGCAGCGAGACAGAAGGCGCGAAGTCTGCAGTTGGCAGTAGTGGAGATGGGAACAGATAAGAAGGATTTATCCATGGAGCGGAGTGCACGGGAAGGGGTGTAGGGAATCAGGTCTTTAGATCAATCTCCTGGAGTTGCGAGCGATCTGGAACGCTCTCAAGGCTTTCAGAGATCGGCTGTCAAATTGAATTATTCTAATTCAGACAATCAAGTTGCCATGTACTACGTCAACAAGCAGGGGGGCACTGGATCTCGCCCCCTGTGTCGGGAAGCCATCCAGATGTGGCTTTGGCCACGCCGTCACAACGTGTTTCTCCAAGCCAATTATCTGGCATGCGTAAACAACAGTCAGGCCGACAGATTGAGCAGGATAATGCAACCTCATGAGTGGTCACTCAACTCAGGCGTGGTATGCAAGATCTTCCGGTAGTGGGGCACCCCCTCGGTGGATCTTTTTGCCACTCAGATCAATCACAGGGTCCCTCAGTTCTGTTCCAGACTTCAGGCTCATGACAGACCTAGGTCAGATGCCTTTCTCCTTCATTGGGGGAAGGGCCTTCTGTATGCATATCCTCCCATACCTCTGGTGGGGAAGACTTTGCTGAAACTGCAGCAAGACCGCAGAACCATGATTCTGATTGCCCTTTTGGCTGCGCCAGATCTGGTTCCCTCTTCTTCTGGAGTTGTCCTCTGAAGAACCGTGGAGATTAGAGTGTTTTCCAACACTCAGAACGAAGGGACACTTCTGCATCCCAACCTCCAGTCTCTGGCTCTCACAGCCTGTGAGGAAAGGGCCTTGGTTTTTTTCTTTTGCTTTGTGAGAAACTATACTGATTTGACCAGGAGCAATACTGTCAGTTTAGTACTATTTTCCTTAGCGTCCCTCCGGACCGGACCAGGATTGGACTGATGGGTTGTGCTCGCCTACCAGCAGGTGGAGACTGAGAAAAAACTCTGACTCTAGAGAGCCAATAGGAGCCCTGGCCATGTGACCTTAGCCTCAGTATTTTCTCAGTCTCCCAGCAGGTAGGAAGTGAGCCCATTAGTCTCTCTCCTTTTCTCTTTAGATATTACAGATATTTGTGATAATTCTTCTGTGCCTGGAATCTTATTTAGAGGCTTGACAGGGTTTCCTTTCTCTTCTTTCTTTGACAGCCTCGGGGGTGTTAAACTCGGGTGTCTCGAGTCCACCCCCCTTCCTCCCCATCTCCCTGGCTTAGCAGGGAAGGGCCGTCCCTTTCTCTGGAAAGGTGTACCGTCTTTGGGAGAGGCAGCCACTTTTAACAGGTAGCTGCTTTAAAAGAATTAAATCAAATAAAAGGAAATTCAAAGAAGCAGCCTTTCTTTCCCCAGACTTCTAATGAGCAGGCAGCTCCAGTGTTTTATTATGATTGAGGGGTTATAAAAAAAAAAAAAAAAAAAAAAAAAAAACAAACAGAAGAAAATAATTCAGTATCTGTGACTTTAAACAGCGATTTTTCTCGTCAGATTTAATTTCCTCCATTTTCTTGCGTTTTGGCGGCGGCAGTTTAAACAAATGAAAAAAAAAAAAGAAATGTGCGAACCGCGTAAGCGCGGCCACTTGTTTTTTCCGATATGGCTTAAAAGTTCAAACAGCTGCTGTCGGTCAGCGTCGCGCAGTTCACGCAGCCGGAACGTGTAAATTTTGCTCTCCCTTCAAGGTTTCTTCGGGTCCGGGGCTGCCTCCAGTTTTTTCGGGGCCTTTTTCGCCGGCTGTTGTTTCTTCGCTGTTCCACTGGGCTCCGCTTGTTCGGAGGTGTCGGGCGCGCTGTCGACGATCGCCACAGGGCCAGTGGAGCGAACGGCGGCCATTTTGTTTCTCCCTCCATCTTATCAGTCGGGGATCTCTCTGCTGAAGGTAAGGCTGCAGTTCATAGAGCAGTTCGGCTCCAAGATGTGTACACTTTTGTATGTGCTGAACGGCGTATTCTAAAATGCTCTTCACATCAGCAGGCAATATTTGGTTGAAAGGGGGCTCCTTTCATATATGAATATATAACAAGCTTTTCTTCTTTTAAATTTCTATGTATCACGGGGCTGTTAACACTAGTTTTTTCTGGTGCTCAGTCATTTTTCATTGCCTGGTGGAAAATCTACATCTTATCATAATATCATAATTCATTTCAAGCATTTTCCTCAATAGCTGTAGTATTATACAGTGTTTTAAGAACTTTAGAAACTTTCTCTATAGGCATAGAGTAAATTTCTGTCTTTCTCATTCCCTGGTGAATAGGACTACATTGTCTAAGAGTCAATTGATTGGTACTTTGCAATTCTGACCATAATATCTTAGTTCCTTTCAAGCATTTTACTCCATGCCTATGATGTTATATAGTGTTTTAAGAACTTAACAGACACTCTCAATGGCTGTAGTGTTATACAGTGTTTTCTTTTTCCGACTTTAAGAAGCCTTCTCTAGAGGCATACAGTATATTGTTCAGATGCCATGGGGATATATCAGCTCTTTCATATTCTCTGAGGGACAGTCCTGTCTACCAAGCTCCCAGTCACTCAGCTGCCTTAGCAGGCATGCTTTATTCATGTCTTTCCTTCTTTTCCAACTGCCTTGAAGCCTCTCATTTTTCATTTTAGCTTTCTTCTGGTTTTTACAGGACATATGGTCACTTAGAGAATAAAGTCATCCTTTCACTTAAAGATAGTGGACGGTCCTCAAACCATCTACTCGTGTTTGTCTCTACTCTATCAGTTCAGCATTGGCAGATTATAAACATCCTGGTTTGGTCCAGTATGCCTATACATACCATCTGCTATCTCTTCCTCTTCCTTAGAGACCTGATGTTATATCAAGCTTTCTTGAATTCAGATACAGTCTTGTCTACACTGCCTTCACCAAGTGGCTGTGGCACAACTTCACTTTTTTCGTTACAGGTAATTTCCAAGTTTGTCCTTTTTCATTTTCATTCTATGCGCCTTCACTCCAGAGTGTTCTTTCAATTGGATGGGGATTCACTCACTTCCTGTGTATTTATACCATAGGTACATAAGTATGGTTATGCTGGGTAAGGCCTAAAGTCCATCAAGTCCAGCATTCATATCTAATGGGCATAGGTACATAAGTTTTGCCATTCTGGGGAAGCTCAAATGTCCACCTTTCTACAGCCAGAACAGCATTAAAGAAAAGAAAAAAAAAAAAAAAAAAACCTCTCACGAGAGTATCGAACAGAAATCTCTGCTCCAAAAGCAAGGCTTTGCAGTAATTCTGCAAACTAACGCATACAATATTTGCCATGGCTGTTCACCACTAGGAACACCGGGGACCCTGGGCCTAGGTTCGGTGTTTTAACCTGAAACAAGCTCAACATTCATATCTATTGGGTGTGAGTCTGGTACTACTACTACTACTTAACATTTCTAGAGCGCTACTAGGGTTACGCAGCGCTGTACAAATTAACAAAGAAGGACGTTCCCTGCTCAAAGGAGCTTACAATCTACATCTCAGTGAGGGAGGACGCATGACCGTGGTACGTGGATTAGTGGTATGTGGATTAGGGAGATCCAAGAAATTACAGGCCGGTGAATCAGACGTTCATACTAGGACAATTTTTTTCTGTCCGGAGCGTACTACCATAGCTGGTGGACTCCTATATTCAGAACTTTCTATATTCAGAACTTACCCAACTATGGAACGCCATAGAGATAGGGTTGGAGTTTGTAGCCCTATTTAACTGGTGTCCTTGGTCACCCTTCCTCTTCTCCTCAGGATCCAGAGAATGGCTAGTTTTTTGCTTATGCATTAACCGGTCATTTTCAGCAGTACTCTCTCTTCCGTTCTTTTATAGATCTAAGAGGATGTTCATTGCGCTCTTAGGGTCATTTCATTCTTACCTAGACGACTGCCTAATTGGAGAAAGTCTTATCAGCAGAGTTCTCAGGTCACGCACCGGGTGTTGCATTTCTTACAGTCTCTAGGTTGGGTGGTGATTGTAGCCAGGCCTCTCATTTGATCTCTCATTTGATCTCTCATCAGATATCTCTGATTTTCTCTTTGTTTAGTCAGGTTGGCGCACAGTCTTTTGTCTCCTCTGCAAACATCCCAGTTTATATTTTTCTTGGTGACCTTGGGCCTTCGGCCATTTCCTCGCTCTATTCTGCAGAATGCAATTTTACTTTCTAATGCCCAAGAAGGAATTTTCCTTCATCCTATTGCGAATCTCAGGGTCATCAATCGCACTATTTAAGTGTCATCTAGTTATCTCAAGAACCTTAGTTCTGTCATTGGGATGCTTCGTGCGGTACACTTTTTGGCAGAAGCTTGTTTGTATATATTTTTTTTCTGGGGGACCTCAGCAATTCGTTTTACCTTCGGGTGAATTTTGTTTTCCCTACTGACAAACAAGGCGGAGAGAGCTATGTTGGTCCTTGCCATGGCAATGGGTTATGTCATCCGCCAAGGAGGAGTTAAGAGTATACTCTTGAGTTTGTACTCATTTTTTCTTAGTTGTGTCACCCTGCATTTAGGTGAATGGACTCTCATTTTTTCAGCCTTACTTCCTCACTGCGACACTTCAGGGCTATCTCTTTTTGCCTTCAGGCTCACGAACATTTCTTGCTTCTTCCGTTCAGCAACAGTCTTGACGGAGACAGGGACAGATGCCAATGTCCAGCAGGGGTTTTTCAGCCTTCTTTATGCGTTTCTTCCATCATCTCACTAAGTGTTTACGCAGAACCAAGGCACCCTTCTACATCCGGACCCCCAGTCACTCAAACTTATGGCGTGGTTACTGGGTCTGCAACATCTTTGATATTTTCGCAGGAAGTACTTCAAGTTTTAATTGCTTCCAGACAGAAATCTACATTAAAGTCATATGAATCAAAGTGGCGACGGTTCACTCTGTGGTACTCCTCTCGCCACTTCATTCCACAAACAGTATCCATTTTGCATGTTTTGGAATATCTTCTGCATCTTGCGAAATCTTGTCTGTCTTACTCATCCATTAGAGTTCATTTGGCAGCTCTATCAGTGATGCATGATACTGTTGACAACCGCACGCTTATGCAGCATCCACTGTCAAAGCGGTTTCTTAAAGGAGTCCTGCACCTGTACCTCCCGCTTCGTCCACCAGCTAGGTGAACTAGGTGAACAGACTCTTAAAGTTCTGTTTTCTAGTAGCCATAACTTTTTCTATAAAGTTTTCCTCTTCAAGCAGTGTTTCCCAGTAGCCATTGCAGCAAGTAGATCTATGTGTGGAATACTTCTACGGTTGGTAACTTCTTTTCGGTCTGCTGTAGTTTAAAGTTTTCACCTTTCCCAATCGGTTTTTTCTTATTGGTTTTGTCCTTCTAGCCAGTAGGCGTAAAAGTTTTTCATTGTTTCTAACCCGCTATATCGCGAAGGATCAAGGAAATGAGAATGTCTATTTCTCTTCTCGCTGAGAGTGCAGTTCCACAGCGTATTACAACATATTCCACAACTTCAGAAGCGGGCTCTATTCTTACTACGGCGATTTTTGGTGCTCTCGGTGCACATTGGTAAGTTGGCAACTTAGTCCTAGTTTCATTTTATTTTGCTCATTGGGACACACTACATGTTAGTTGTCGCCAGGTGGCCTATGCAGCATGAACATTTCTCTGCAGTTTTCATAGGGTCCCTCCCTTCAGATTACTGCTTTGGTACTTCCCATCAGTCCAATCCTGGTCCGGTCCGGAGGGACGCTAAGGAAGGAGAAATTAGATCTTACCTGCTAATTTGCTTTCCTTTAGTCCCTCCGGACCGGACCAGGCCCCTCCCATGTTCTCTCTACTCTTTAGCTTCTTTTATTAAGTAGGAAGTGTATTCAGTAGGAAGTGTATTCATTCCTTTACGATTCGTGGAACAATACTATATATATACAGAACTTTACGTGGTCTATACCACTTCTCTGGTGGTTGCTGGTGAGCTCAATTGCTGGAATCTATCTATAAAACCTTAAATACGCCATACCACTTCTCTGGTGAGAGTTGTGGCTGAGCTCAGTTGCTGGAATATCTATAAAACCTTAAATATGATTTACCACTTTTCTGGTGAGAGTTGCTGGTAAGCTCAGTTGATGGAATATATATAAAATCTTAAGTGGGCCATACCATTTCTCTGGTGAGAGTTGCTGGTGAGCTATAAGACAAGTGAGCCATATCACTTCTCTGGTGAGAGTTGCGGGTGAGCTATATTATGCGTGAGCCATACCACTTCTCTGGGGAGAGTTGCTGGTGAGCTATATTACATGTGAGCCATATCGCTTCTCTGGTGAGAGTTGCTGGTGAGCTATAGTACAAGTGAGCCATACCACTTCTCTAGTGAGAGTTGCTGGTGAGCTGTAATACATATCGGGCCATACCACTTCTCTGGTGAGAGTTGCTGGTGAGCTCTGATACTTGGCATTGCCGAGTGCTTTGTGGCTGCTAGGATTCCATACGGCACAGAAGGTCTTTCTTTCTTTCCTGCTTTGTTATTCAAATACTGAGGCTAAGGTCACATGGCCAGGGCTCCTATTGGCTCTCTAGAGTCAGAGTTTTTTCTCAGTCTCCACCTGCTGGTAGGCGAGCACAACCCATCAGTCCAATCCTGGTCCGGTCCGGAGGGACTAAAGGAAAGCAAATTAGCAGGTAAGATCTAATTTCTCCTTATCTCCACCTACTGGTAGATGATCACAACCAACTTGTCTGTGGATTCTTCTGCTGCGAGTAAAGGAAAGAAAGAAAGTTATCAGGTAAGACACTTCCTTGATGTCCTCTCAGGCTCTCTATTGAAGTGTGTTAATGCAGCTTTGCTGAAAGATCTTGAACGTAGTATTTTTGGAGGTCATTTGCTCAGCCAGACTGGTGTCTTGAGTTGAGATGCTTTCTTGCAGAGACTCTTATTTGTCCTTCTTAGATGAAGCAGTATTTCTTAGAACAGTTCCATCATCCTTTGTGCCAGAGGTGGTGTCCTAGAGCCAGTGATCTTACTTCTGTCTGTTTCTGACTCTGAGCCTTAAGGAGGTACTATTTACTGCTTTCTCATGCTTGAATTCTATTTAAAGGGAGTAATGTATGTTTCACGCTTCAGTCTGTTTTATACACTGAAAAGGGTTTCATATAATTGCATATGCATCCTGTGGGTGTGGATTGGATAGAATGGAGGTGAAGTTGCAAGGTATGAACATATTTTAATGTATGTTACATGCATAGAATACACACACATTTACATAAACAGAAGAGGTATAAATGTGTGTCTGCACATGTGCGCTATTGTTGGTTTTGGACCCTATTTCATAGGGCTGGAGGGCAAGATTGTATCTCCTGTGTTGGGAGACTGCCAGGATGTGGAATTGGTCATTTCTTATGAAATGACTGAGCCAGTTACCTGGCTTTTGCTACTACTTCACAGCAAGAAGTTACCTCAGTTCTATTCAGGATAGACTTGCATGGGAAAGTGGCCCAAGATGTCTTCATCTGTATCTTCTTTAGCGTATGCAGCAGATGAATCCAGGAACTGGTGGGTTGTGTATATGGTGGAAATAGAGATTACAAAGCTGATGGCAGTGATACCAGACGGTTAGCTCCTTTTTCACTTCAGTATATCTCTATCTCCAGCAGGTGGTAGATGGTGTCTTTGCAGCTCCTGAATTCATTTCTTGAGCCTGCTCTTGGGCTTTTTGGCCAGTTGAGCTTGGGGGGGGGGGGGGGGGGGGGGGGTGTTTGGGCTCTGTGCCAGCTTTAGGGGTATAGCTGGTGGCCTGGGTCCCTGCCTCACCCCATGGTCCCTTTCCTCTCAGAGTTTGGACTGTTGTTTGTACTGTAGCTTTCCACACTTACAAAAAAAAAAAAAAAGCAAACAAACCTGTAGTCCACAACAGACCTCTGCTGCTGTTAAAAAAGAAAAAGGAAAAAAAGAGCAGAGTCTCTGAAATCGCTGTGTCTGTGTGTAGCCTGCTGAGCTGATTTGATGGCAGGCTTATCTGGGATGTCCCGTTGTTGACGGTAAGTCTGGCTACACGTCTCCGGTGAGTG
This sequence comes from Microcaecilia unicolor, assembly GCF_901765095.1. NCBI lineage: Eukaryota > Metazoa > Chordata > Amphibia > Gymnophiona > Siphonopidae > Microcaecilia > Microcaecilia unicolor. Next base: position 458,797,559 of record NC_044032.1, on the reverse strand, counting down.
CATTTCTTTTTCTGCCATTGAGGGACTTGTGGTATTGGCAACGGAGGCAATCATAGGAGGCTCATGTTCTGAACAAGTGTTGGTGGCAGCGGGGACATGTGTTGCCAGGTGCACAGAGGCACAGGTAGGCACCAGGGATTTCTTTCTCTCAAACGGAATTCCTGCTCTGAGGCATCAGGTGCACGGGCCATTTTCTTTTGGTGCCTCCCGATGCGGCTCCCTCTTTCCGGCTGTTGGCTGTGTTGGTGGCTTCGCCTCTGCTATGGGGACCCGTTCAGGCTTTGTTTTGTGGCCAGATTTCGTCGTCCTTTTTCTCTGTTCACTGGTTGAAGTGGCTTTTGCTCCCTCAGCATTTGTCTGTGGCCCGCCCCTTTTGAGGGTTTCAGGTACAGTAATGGGTTTGCTACCCTCTATGGTAGATCCGGTTCTCCAGGAGAGGTGGTGGGGTCATTGGGATCCCTCTGGTTCCCCCTCGATGGCTTGGAGTTTTTACGTCCATCTCGGGCAGATGGGTACTACATGGCAAGGTTTTCCAGAAGGAATCTGTTGGTCCTTCTGCGGTGCACCTTGTTTTTTTGGGATGCACTTTAGCCAATCTGGGGGCTTCTCTGGGGCTGGGGGCTTCTGACCCCCCCCCCCCCCCCCCCCCAGTTCATTCTGCTGCTCCATATGCCGATATGTTGCAGACGTTTGGTAGCGGAACTGACAGTTCCTTTTTAGTTTAGCCTTTGGAGGTTTCTGGCTTGTTCTCTGTCTGTCTCCAATGATGGACCCTGCCCCAAAGAGGGGATGTTTACTCTCCAGCTCAGCAGTAGGGTCCATTGCTCTCCTCTATTCGGAGGGAGTCTTTTCAGGGCAGTCCCTTTCTGCACAGAGACAGCAAGAATCACCTGAGCTGGAAAGCCATGTTTGCCTAAGTGGGTGCATTGATGGCAGCAGTTTCCAATAGGCCTCTGTCTGTGGTGAATTAAGATTTTCTTATAGTTCTTGCGTTGTCTAAAGGCTGTTCTTGGTGTGGAAACAGTGAACAGCATCAGAGCAGGACTCGTGTGTTGGCCCTCTGAAACAGCTTGTTTCATATTTGCAGAGTTTTCGGTGCCCTCAGTTTTTTTTTGTACAGTTGCTTAAACACCCTGAAAGTTTCCCTCACTTCCTTTGTGGAACTCTTTATGTTGGCAGTTATAGGTATTGCTTATGGGAACACCACCCTGAGTGTGCCTGATCTCCTCTGATCTCGGAAGCTCAGCAGGGTTGGGCGTGTTTTCTACTTGGATGGAAGATTGCCTGGGAATACCAGGCGCTGTATGTTCTCTCTTTTTTTTTTTCTGCACCTTTACAAGGGACTTTCTAGGCTTAGTGCCTTTGGCTTCACATTTCTGTAGGAAATGTTACATATTATTTTCTGGGGATTAGTGCTCTGGGCTCCATTGTAACCATGTAACCTCAGTGCTGCCATGGGGGCATTAGCTCCAGGTGCAGCAGTCTCAGCAGATAGGTTTTTTTTTCCTTTCTGGAAGATGACTGGCCTTCAAGCTGAAGGTCACAGGTTTAAGGCTGTTTTGTGCATCATATTAGAAGCTGTGGCCCTCAGCTCTTTTTCATATGGGGTATATTTTACTCACTCTTTCATATTGCTTGCCTTGACAAGCAGTTCATTGCATAGCTGGGGCAGCTTACACTATGCTACAGTGCCAAAGGTTAACTGTGGTGGTTTTCCACAGCAGCTCTGCTCTTCTAGTATTGCACTCTGACACTGGTCAAAATATTGCATACCAGCTCCTGCTTCCACTGTATCTGTGGCATCTCTAGCTAGCTGTGTTGCAGTGTCTCTAAGGCTTTTATTGCACTTTTGCATTTTTTTTTTGTATTGGACAGCTAGCTATATTGCAGCGCTACTTCAGTTTAGTATTTTTCCCTGCACTTCTCCTCTAGGAAGCGTTTCTGCTCTTTCCTCTTTGGCCCCCTCACCTGCGGTTTCTTTGGTTGGCTGTTCTGGACCCTTATGTTCAGTTCCAGGCTTTGCCTTTCGGCATGGCTACAGCTCCATGCATCTTTTCCTAGGTTTGGGAATGTTGTGGCCTTCTCCGCAAGGACGGCATCAGAGTGCACCCCGCTCTAGATGAGTACTGTGAGTTAATCTTCCCGGGTCTTCTCGCTGTTGCAATCCTTGGGCTGGGTGGTCTGAATTCAAATGAGCCACCTCGTCCCGTCCCAGACAGCTCTGGTACGACTTTTTCTTTACCAAGGACTAGAGGATCTAGCTTCAGACTTGGGTGTGCAAACTGATCGGGGCGCCGAGTCCTTGGGCCTGACAGTGCATTCATGTCTTGGGCTCTGCGGGTAGCTACTTTGGAGGTAGTGCCATGGGCTGTGCTCACATGTGACATCTACAGCTCTCTCTTCCTGGCAGGTGGTCTCCTGTGTCCCAGGAGTGTCAGTGGCGTCTTCTGTGGCTTTTCTCTGCACAGCTGTGCATGAACTGGTGGCTCTGCAATTCTTCCCTGTGGATGATGGTGGTCACAGAGCCCTTTGCCTCTTTCTTCCACCTCCGGGGTGGTGGATGGCACAGGAGACTGTGTGGCCGATCCTGTTTTAGGTGCTGTTTGCCTTCTAGCCTTTCAGGACTTGTTGTGGGCCAGGTAGTGCTTGTGCCATCTGAGAACACGATGGCAGTGGCTTCTTTGACAGGGTAGGACTCTGAGTTGGGCCCTGGCCACCAGAGCGTGTCACCCCCATGGAGTGGGCATGGGACCTGTTTCTCTGCGGCCCACTTCGCAAGCTTTTCCTACGGTGAGCTTTCTTTATCTGCTGTCTTCTGGCATTGGCAGAATGGTTTCTGCACCAGTGCTTCAGTTTGGCCTCAAGTAGAGAGCTCCGGAGGTAGATTCGATGATGTCCCGGCTGGACGCTGAGATGCCTCCTTCTGTCTTTGGAGAGGGGGCGATTCGGTAAAGCTGGTTGTTCAGCTGCTTCTTTAGCCAGAGGATGTTGTTTGATAATGTTTCCTCTGTGGCTGAGTTCTTTTCAGATCGCTCGCCACCGGGGTTGAGTTATTCTGGTACCTCCAGATTGGCCACAGCACCCTTGGTATATGGATCTGGTGTGGCTCCTGGTGGTGCCTCCATTTCGAATTCTGCTCGATTGTGGGCTCTTCCTTCAGGGTCCATTACAGAGCAGAGGATCCCTGTTGCTTTGGTCTTACGGCCTGTTTTTTTTGAGAGGTTGACTGTGAGGAACAGAGATCTTCGGAGACGGTGATTACTGCTCTATTGTAAGCTTGTATGCGGTCCACTTTGACCACTTATTCTCGGGTGTAGAGGATTTTTTTGAGGCATGCTTGCGACCCACGTTTGCGGGCATCTGTTCCTTAGTGATTTCTTTCTACAGGACGGGTTGCAGAAGGGCCTGGTCTCTAATTCAGTTTGGGTACAGGTGACGGTAGCCTTCTTTTGGGAGAGTGTGTTGGGCTCTTCTCTGGCTTCGCACCCGGATGTGGTGCATTTCTTGCAGAGAGCTTTGCTCCTCTGCTGATGTAACCTTGTTCACCCTGAAACCTCTTTCTTGTTCTCAGAGCCTAGCTTAGGGCTCCTTATCTACCGAGCATTGCTTCGGACTCCTTTTGATCCTTTACAGAAGGCTTCGCTTAGGAACTTATTCGCAAGTGATGTTCTTGTTTGCCAATTCTTTGGCACGCAGTGTGTCTGAATTGTTAGCGCTGCCATGCCGAGCTGCTTTTCTGCAGTTTGCTGACTCTGGAATGAACTTGCATATGGTTCCTCCTTTTCTTTCACATACTGAAGTGAAAGAGGAGCTGACCCTCTGGCATCACTGCCTTCAGCTGAGTAATCTCTATTTCCACCTGCTGGTAGATGGGCACAACCCCAGTTCCTGGATTCATTTGCTTCTACTAAAGGAAAGAAAATTATCAGCACGTAAGGCATAATTTTATCTTTTTATACCCCTCAAAGCAAGAAGAACTCAAACTGAGACAGGACTGTGGAACTATGATTTTTATTGCCCTTGTATTGGCCGTGGCAAGAGTGGTTCCCTGTTCTGGAATTATCCTTAAAACAGCCTATGAAACTGGAGAAGTCCATCATACAAGTTCAAGGGACTCTCTTGCATACCAGAAGCTTAGCCGGTGGTGGGAGGCAGGGCTGGTGGTTGGGAGGTGGGGATAGTGCTGGGCAGACTTATACGGTCTGTGCCAGAGCCAGTGGTGGGAGGCGCGGCTGGTGGTTGGGAGGCGGGGATAATGCTGGGCAGACTTATACGGTCTGTGCCCTGAAAAAGACTAGTGCACATCAAGGTAAGGTATACACAAAAAATGGCACATGTGTGTTTATCTTGTTGGGCAGACTGGGTGGACCGTGCAGGTCTTTTTCTGCCGTCATCTACTATGTTACCAACATGGAGTCCCTCACATTCACAGCTTGGATATTGAGAGGGTAGCTAACTACTTTGAATAGCTGGACAGCATGTTGTGGGTGTCGCTGGTTTTTAGGAGAGATTCCACTAGAAGATCTTGTAGATATAAGTAAAGGATTTTTGTCATCTGTTGTAACAGAAAAGCCCTAGGATTTCTCCCTGACCCACACAAAAACTTTGGGTATCTCTTATATTTTGTTGTTATAAGATTTACTTAGAATTGGTTATTTTGGACTCGCATATAAAATCAGCCCTAAAATGCTCTGGAGTACTGACTAGATATGGGTTTTATTCCTCCTGAAGATGCCTCCTACCTAATAAGAATATAAGAATTGCTATATTGGGACAGACAGAAGGTCCATCATTCCCAGAAAGTTTCCAACTGTGGCCAATAAGTACATAAGTGGAGGAGTGGCCTAGTGGTTAGGGTGGTGGACTTTGGTCCTGAGGAACTGAGTTCAATTCCCACTTCAGGCACAGGCAGCTCCTTGTGACTCTGGGCAAGTCACTTAACCCACGTAAGCCGCATTGAGCCTGCCATGAGTGGGAAAGCGCGAGGTACAAATGTAACAAAAAAAAAAAAGCACTGCCACACTGGGAAAAGACCAAAGGTCCATCAAGCCCAGCACTCCGTCTCCAACAGCGGCCAATCCAGGCCCCAAGAACCTGGCAAAACCCCAAAATTTAATAACGATCAATGGACTTTTCCTTCAGGAATCTGTCCAGACCCCCTTTAAACTCAGCAAGGCCAGCTGCCGTCTCTACCTTCTCTGGCAATGAGTTCCAGAGTCTAACCACGCGCTGAGTAAAGAAAAACTTTCTCCAATTTGTTTTAAACCTACCACATTCTAATTTCATCTTGTGTCTCCCGGTTCTATTATTGTTAGAAAGCGTAAAAAATGCTTCACATCTGTCCGCTCTACCCTACTCATTATTTTGTAGACCTCTATCATATCATCCCTCAGCCGCCTTTTCTCCAGGCTAAAGAGTCCTAGCCTTCTTAACCTCTCCTCATAAGGTAGTCCCATCCCTTTTATCATTTTTGTCGCCCTTATCTGCACCTTCTCCAATTCCTTTATATCTTTTTTGAGATGAGGCGACCAGAACTGAACACAATTCTCCAGGTGAGGTTGCACCATGGAGCGATATAACGGCATTATAACATCCTCATTTTTGTTTTCCATCCCTTTTCTAATAATAATCTGTTCGCCTTCTTAGCCGCCGCAGCACATTGAGCTGAAGATTTCAACGTCCTATCCATGATGACTCCCAGATCCCTTTCTCGGTCCGTAACTCCTAAAGTGGAACCTTGCATGACATAGCCGTAATTCAGGTTCCTCCTTCCCACGTGCATCACTTTGCACTTGTCAACGTTGAACTTCATCTGCAATTTGGATGCCCAATCCCCCAGTCTCACGAGGCCCTCTTGTAATCTTTCACACTCCTCCCGCGACGAGGCGACCCTGTATAACTTTGTGTCATCTGCGAATTTAATTAGCTCACTAGTTACTCCCATCTCTGGCAAGATTCCAGAACAGTAAAACCAATTCTATGCTGCTTATCCTAGAATATACTGTGGATTTTCCTTTGTCTATCTTAATAACGACTTATGGACTGTTCTTGGGAAATGATTCACCCTTTTTTTTTAACCCTGCAAAGCTAATTGCCTTTACTACATTCTCTGGCAATGAATTCCAGAGTTTAATTACTTGTAGTGTGAAGAAATATTTTTTCTCCGATTCATTTTTCAATTTACTGCTTAGTAGCTTCTTTGCATGCCCCCTAGTCTTAGTATTTTTGGAAAAAGTAAACGAGCGATTCATACCTACCTTTTCCACAACACTCAGTATTTTATATACCTCTATCATATCTCTCCTCAGCTGTCTCTTCTCCAAGCTGAAGAGCCCTAGCTGCTTTAGGCCTTTCCTCATAGGGAAATCCCTTTATCATTTTTGTCGCCCTTCTCTGTACCTTTTCTAATTCTACTATCCTTTTTGAGATGCGGTGACCAGAAGTGCACACAGTATTCGAGGTGCGGTCACACCATGGTGCTATACAAAAACATAACATTTCTCAATTTTTCCATTCCTTTCCTAATAATACCTAACATTCTATTTGCTTTCTTAGCTGCTGCTGCACATTGAGCAGAGGGTTTCAATGTATCAGTGATGACACCTAGATCATTATCTTGGGCAGTGACCCCTAATGCGGATCCTTGCATAACGTAACTAGTTTGGGTTCCTGTTTCCCCACACGCATCACTTTGCACTTGTTCACTCTAAAAGTCATCTGCCATTTGGATGCCCAGTCTCCCAGGCTTGTAAGGTCCTCTTGCATTTTTCACAATCCTTTTAATGATTTAACAACTTTGAATAGCTTTGGTGTTGTCTGCAAATTTAATTACCTCTCTAGTTATTCCCACCTCTAGATCATTTATAAATATGTTAAATAGCAGCGGTCCCAGCACAGACCCCTGAGGAACCCCACTATCTACCCTTCTCCATTGAGAATACTGACCATTTAAACCTCTTGTTTTCTATCTTTTAACCCACAATTGGACATTGCCTTCTATCCCAATGTGCATAGAACAAGAGCCCCCTTCCCTCCTCAGCAAGAAGTGATTGTATGTAGCAATATATTTGGCCACTTGCAGTTTTTTTTTTTTTAAATAGTCTCTAAATGCTACTTTTGATGTACCAGTTCATGGCCTCTTGTAAGAACAGCAGTGTAAATGACAGACCCCACTTAGCATGGTAGAGACAGATGACAAACTAGCCTTGGATGCCTTCCTTTAGTACATTCTCTGATTTCTTTAATAGCCAAAAACTTTCTTGAAAATCGGTTGGGATCAGGGAAACATGATTCTTATAACCCTCTGTTGGTTGAGGAAAGTACCATGTCCACTTCTGGAATTTTACATAAGATGATCCATCAGACTGGGGTATTTTAAAGCGTTGGGTATTTCAGAGCGCTGTGTAATCTGAGACTATTGTTACAACCCAACACGGTCCCTTTTCCTTACAGCTTGAATGTTGAGGGGGTAACTTGAGCTACCCTGAAGCTGGCTGGCAAATATTGTAGGACTGTCTCTGGTCTCTAGTACAGATTCCACAAAGATCATATAGGTTGAATTGGAAGAGGTTTTCTGTCTGGTGTGATGAAAAGATTCTAGACCCTTTTTCCTGTCCCATGCGTTTTTGGTTGTGGTAATTTTAGCATGCAGAGTTAGCTCCAGGCTCTAGTAACTGATCATCCTACACAGTTTTGCATAGGGTTCTGCATACCTATCCAGAGTTCCTAAGGTGCTGTTGGATTTTTACTTAGTTGTCCTGCCAACATTTTCCATCTGCAAACATAAAATGAAAGTGCCTGCACATAGATTGCAAAGAAGCCTTAGCTGCCTTCTCTGAAGTATTTATCTCTCTTGCGTGCTACTGTGAGTACTGCAATCTTTGAAATTAAGTCCGTAGCTGAAGAACACAGAATTAAGGTAGAGAAACTTTTTAGTAGTGCCAAAAACAAGTGCCAGAGCCGGTGGTGGGAGGCGGGACTGGTGGTTTGGAGGCGAGGATAGTGCTGAGCAGACCTATACGATCTGCCAGAGCCGGTGGTGGGAGGCGGGGCTGGTGGTTGGGAGGTGGGGATAGTGCGGGGCAGACTTATACGGTCTGTGCCAGAGCCGGGGTGGTGGGAGGCGGGGCTGGTGGTTGGGAGGCGTGGATAGTGCTGGGCAGACTTTATACGGTCTGTGCCCTGAAGAGGACAGGTACAAATCAAGGTATATACAAAAAGTAGCACACATGAGTTTTTCTTGTTGGGCAGACTGGATGGACCGTACAGGTCTTTTTCTGCCGTCATCTACTATGTTACTATGTTGTTAGAATTCTTTTTTTTTTTTTTTTTTTTTTTTTACTGTTTTCAAATTCTAACTGGCTAGTAGTGTTTCCTTCACAACACTAAGGCTCATGGCTCATAATCTCCAAAACATAGTGGCATCAGTAGCCCGCTTATCAGCTCCCCCATGGAGGACACTTGCAAGGCTGCAACATGGACTTTGATCCATACATCTGCATATCACAATTGTTTGGAAAGGGACTCTTAATGTAGCAGTGGATTGGCCACTTGGTCTTTGCAAGTAGAATGAATGTTCATCCTGGCTGTTTTCTTTCATTTCCAGGCTGCCTTAAAAGGTGTGGGGGGGGGGGGGGTAGGTGGGGGAGGAGAATATACAAATGCACAAAAAAGTTTGGTTGCCACCAAAAATGTATAGTATCTGCCCATGCCTTTCTTAATGTATTTTTCTCCCCGTGTTCTCTGTAGGGCAGGTTTTAGCTAGGGAGTCCTATCAATGAGGGCTTGATATGCTTGTCAGTATGCACAACAGCCATCTTCCTAAGATCTGTTCTAGATACTATCTACTGGACATATTTGCAAGTTGTATTATGTGCTCTGATTAAATCAAGTTACTGTACTTTATAGCACATATTCTCTGTAGACTAGAGGATATATGTCCTCCACAGATGGATATCTGAAAAAGCCTATACAGAGAAACTTCCCCAGCTTAGATGAATCTGGAAGCTTCTAATTTTTCCACACATGCATGTGAGTTCCCACCTGACAGATCTCCTTTAGTCTCTAATAGTTCTTAGAGTAGAAGACAACTGCTAGTGGAGGTGGATGGGTATGTGTGGAATTCTATCCTGCTTTTTATGGAGGAAACCAGCTACAGGTAGTAACTTGGTTTTACATTTGTTCAGTTGCATGCATTCAGATCTGTGATTATGTAGCACCAATATTAAGGCTCTTTCCAGAATGTGCTTTTTCTCTTTTGTGTGTTTAATATTGCAGTTTGGGGTCTGATTTTACCAACAATTGATATGCATTGGATTCTCTGTATTTCAGCATGGTCACAATATGTTCATGACACATGCTTTTGACATTTTTGCTGTACTAAGGATTGTTTATGTTTATGCAGACAAAAAGGATTCTCAGGCTGCAGCACAGAGTTTGTCCAAAGTGGTTACTTCATCAAATAAACAAGTATCCAGTCAAGCTAAGACTGGGAAGACTTCCACAATTGTGAAAAAAGGAGCTGTTAAAGGGCCAGTTTCTAGGACTCAGGATTCTACTACAAGAGTAAGAAAACCTGTGGTGACTGCGAGGAAGCCTGGAGCTGCTGTTACGGTGAAGAAGCCTGGAGTTGCTGTGAAGAAACCCTCTAACACATTAAATAAACCACCTGCTTCCAGTATGCCTGGTAAACCCTCTGGACAGTCAGCAGCTAAAGAAGTATATAATCCTCTTCAAAGGGTCAGTACTTCCTGGGTGTAGTGTAATTATATAGTCACTGTAATTTTATGTATTTGTGAAATGCATGTTTGTAAGCTATTAGAAGTGTGTGTGTGTTTTTAAAACGCTCTTCACACACACAAGGCCCATTGCAATCCCTGCACTTGGACTCATCTACTGTCCCCAGCACCCCCCACCCATGTGCATTGAAGACACCCTACAAAATTCATGGCTAAATACTAGTGTTTGGGTTGCTGCTTCTGTTTAAACATTTGGAACAGAAGCAGCAACCAGGTTTTAACACTTTAGGGATAGGTCTAGCCATGGGGAAGGGCTTTGGTTAGAGGGTGTACTTAGTAGTAGGGAGAGGCTTTCCTAGTATGGATGCTTTCAGTGTTGGGTGATGGCTCTAGGGTTCCTGACTTTTTAGTTTAAAACAAATAGTGTGGAAAGGATGCAGAGCATGGCTTACAGAATTCTTTCAGACCTCTGTGTGTATGGGTTGGGAGTGGTGGTGGGCTCTGACCCTAAGGGGAGAAGAGATGGGTGATTTGAATCAGCAGGGGATAGTGCGGGGCAGACTTATACGGTCTGTGCCCTGAAGAGGACAGGTACAAATCAAGGTATATACAAAAAGTAGCACATATGAGTTTATCTTGTTGGGCAGACTGGATGGACCGTGCAGGTCTTTTTCTGCCGTCATTACTATGTTACTATGAAGTGGAAAATTGTGTTTTTCTATTGTTAAATAGGAGTTTGCTAGTATCCTGAGTAAATGCCATTTTATTATTTGCAGGATAGCAAGGACAAATCAAATTCGGTATACATATAAAGTATCACATACCATGTAAAATGAGCTTATCTTGTTGGGCAGACTGGATGGACCGAATAGGTCTTTATCTGCCGTCATTTACTGTGTTACTATGTATGTTACCCCTTTATTCCTGATTTCAAAATAGTAAACCAGGAAAATGCCATTTTTTCCACCAAGTAGCATTTTGGAAGAGCATAAAAATAGGAACGGGACTAAATGATTCTTATGAAGGTTTTTTTCATAGTTCAAAAGCAAGCTAAATCCTACCAAGTAACATTTTGGAAGAGCTGATAAAAATAGGAACGGGAGTAAATGATTCATATGCTTTTTTTTTTTTTCTCCTTCCATAGTTCAAAAGCAAACTAAATCCTGGAACAATCATTCACATTTCGGATTTGCCAGATGATGGCTACACAGATCAAGATATAATAAAAATTGTCCAGCCATTTGGCAAAGTTAGTGACATTCTGATCATTCGTTCAAAAAATGAGGTAAGCCTTGGGAGAGAGAGGAAGGACTTTGTACTACCAGGTTTTATAGCAGTGTATATGTGTGTGTAATATATATAACATTTTAAAAAATCTCTATATCTATATAAAATTTTACAAAAAATAACTTGGCAGAGATTATGTGGCACTTCTAGGTGTTCTTACCATGATCCTTAATGTATATGTGGGGTCATACTTTTTATTTTCTCAGTAAATGGTTGAGATTTGTAATATGTGTTTAATACAAACTTCATGTAGATGAGATGCTTTTTCCATTACTTCTGAACTCTGTAGGCTATAAAATGAGCTACTTGACTTCAGAGCATAACCTGTCTTGCACCTTTTCATCATGCACTAACAACTGGCATAGTCTGTACATATTCTATATGTTTGGTTGGTGTCTCCAAATAGTTTTGGTTTGCACTTCAAACATGAGCCATATTCCTAAGCAAATCTGTATATATTGGGTATTGTGCTGCTCTAGGCTAGGTGAGGTGACAAAGCTTCAACAGCCAGCTAAACCATTCCCAAGTGAAAACTTCACTAGTAGACTGTCAATTCTTAATCCAACTCTTACCAGCTAAACCATTCATTCCCAAGTGAAAACTTTACCAGTAGACTGTCAATTCTTAATCCAACTCTTCTTTACTGAAGCAATCATATCAAACAAAGAAAATCAACTTACAGGTTGGATTTGGAAGGACCAGAACTTTCAGGGTGTTAATGGCCACAGGACAACGGAGGGCTCTATGGAGCCTCCAACACTCTTCCTCTTGCCCCCACGAAGAGTATCTAATGAAGACCAAGTCTGTGGAGGACAGAAACTCCCCTGGCCAGACAGAGGCAATCACCAACCTGAGAGTCTCTTGTGCAATGGGAACCTTCAGGGAGGGTTTTACTAAGCCCAGGTGGGCAGCGACCTTTTGGCATACCTTCTTTGACTTGCTTGTGCTCTGCTTCAGTTGCAACAGCTGTTGCAGCCAGGAGATGCCTTTGGCTCCAACATTAGGCAGCAGATGTTGCGTCCAAGGACCGCCTTTGTGAAATACCATTTTGGGGCCATTTACTGTTAGGTGAGGACCTGGAAAAGTTGGTTAAGTATTTTTTATTTTGGTGGGGGGGGGGGGGGGGGGGGGGGGAACATTCTCTGACCTCCAGCAGTCAGGTCTTGGAGTGTCCAGATCCTTAGGAGGATGTTCCTGCACCTAGGACCGGGGACATTTTTGCTCAAGTCGGTTGTCTGGGAGGGTCCGACAGGTTGGAATCAGAAGGACCAGAACTTTCAGGGTGTGAATGGCCACAGGACAGTGGAGGGCTCTGTGGAGCCTCGACCACTCTTCCTTCCCCCTCCCCCGAAGAGAATCCAGTGAAGACCAGGTCTATGGAAGACAGAAACTCCCCTGGCTAGACAAGGCAATCACTGACCGGGGAGCTCTGTGTGGAAACAGGAAACCTTCAGGGAGGCTTTGGCGAAGCCCAGGTGGGCCATCGGTTGTGCCGGTTTGTCTGGGAACAGGCCCTCATTTCCTTGGACTAATGGGTTGTTCAGGTCAGCTTTGACAGTTATGCCTTAGAGCAGTGGTTCCAAAGCCTGATTCTGGAGGCACCCCCAGCCAATCAGGTTTTCAGGATATTCTGTCGGCTACCTTGCATTCCCTCCCCCATCAGAATGGAAGCAGGTACAGAGGCAATCGAAACCCGTCCCACACAGGAAGTCAGAGCGGAGGACGGACACAGCGCGTCACCCCCGCCGGAAGTCGAGCAGACAGTGTACGACGCAACCGAGACGCCACCACCGAGCACTGCAGACAAAAAGAAGCAAGCGAACAAGAAAGCAGTCGCCACCGAAGACACCATAACAGCCAAGAAAGACATGTCATGAAATTTGTATGAGGTGGAGGCAGTGCATGCAAATTTATCTTATGAATATTCATTATCAAATTTTCAACAACCGTTGCAAATTATCCCAATCTTTATTAAATATTCTACTTTAACATATTACTTATCAATTATTGTCTGAAACCTTCAATCACATTCAAACATAATCATTCATACCAAACCTCATTCAACTATATAAAATCACATAAATACTTATACACTATTGTAGCACCCTGAGTGATTATGTCACACACAACTCCTAAGATTTAACCAATCCAGTATGTTATTTCACTGCGCTTGATTACTACATTGTTTTCCCATATCAAACACGATAGTCTCTTTAAACTGTATTCAATGGTTCACACAGTTGTGTCCACAGTCTTTCATCATATTTGTGTGTCTTTTCTTATAGGTTCTTCTTTTTCAACGCAAATTGTTTATAAAGTTCAAGCTTTGCTGGTTCAAACTGATCCAAATGTCTTCATCTTCCACAACAACCTCCAATCTGAACCTTTTTCATTTGTGTGACTACAATCATCACAAGATAACTACTTGAATTTTTCTTCATTGAGCACTACCTCGTGTTCGACCTCTGAATTGTTTATCTTTCCTCTTTTCATTGGGGCACACTCGTACAGACCCAGACCCTACACGATCGTGTTCCGCTTCTACAGCGTCTTCAGGGGTCATTTTGAATCTACAGCAGACAATAATATATCTTCACACACATATTTAACATCTCACCCACCCCATAAAAACAGATTACAAAAACTTTTACCGGCTCTCCCAAGTTGCCAAACGCTCAACAGTCTCCGATGTGCTAGTGGTAACGTCTCAGCAGGACGCCCACACATGCGCATATCGGATCTCCACAAACACAGTGCTTAAATACCATCCTACATATTTAGCCACTCAATTTCCTTATTTAAGCCATTATTTAAGCCAAAGGAAAATTAAACGTTGTTCTTTCTTTAGTAACATTAAAGGTATATTCCCACCCCTATCTGATTTAATCTGACTTAAAAAACTATTGGAGATCATGTACTTCATGCTTTGCATCTACCCAATGGGAAACAAGCGGCGCTTCCAATCGGCAAGTACGAAGATTGCTCAAATGTTGAGCTATCCTAACTTTGATCTTCCTAGTGGTTAAGCCTATATGCCATAAATCGCATGGGCATTTTATCCCATACACACAATTCATGGTCTCACAATTAGTGTGTCCTTGTAATCGATATACCTTTCCTGTATTCGGGATAGCCACTTCCTTTACTTGCATGGCATATCGACAATATACACAAAGATCACATCTCACAGGGCCACATTCCTCAAGTCTCTCAATTCTTCCATTGCTACACTGGGTTAATTGCTCACCCAAATTTGGATACAGAAAGTGAAAGTGCCTTGATGCTTTGTAGCTTTTACTACATGAGACGTGGGGACCCCTGACGCAGGTGCTAGTCACCGAAACACGGCCCGTGTCGGGTCTTTTTGTCAAGGCTCATTCATTAAAGAACTGTGTTCCATTTTTAAAGGCCCATGGTGCTGTTTTTTTTTGTTTGGCGATATATAGGCACGCAATAGTGGGGGCAACTGTGGCCCCCATTGCAACACCTTTTATTTGATGGGAAAAATTTTTTTGGGAATTTGAAAGAATTGTGGTAAATGACCAACTTGGCTATTTTTCCTAGTAATTGTATCAGTTGGCTGGGCAAAGATAGAGTATCCAAAAGTCTCTTTATAAGAGTCACTGCTTCTTTTTGAGGGATGTTAGTATACAGTGCTGTGACATCCAGTGTCCCTAAACAAATGCATTGATTGACATCTACCTGTACTGTTTCTAAAATTTGAAGTAAACGGTCTGAGTCCCTCACATATGAGGCTATAGAACCTAAACAAGGTTGTAAATAAAAACTAAACACTGTGAGAGTGGTTCAAACAACGACTCACAACCAGAGACAGTGGGGCGACCTGGGGGATCAGTCAAACTTTTATGTATCTTGGGTGTAAAGTATATTAAAGTATATTATAAGCAATTAACCCAGACAGAGCAGCTATTGAAACATGGCCAGGGTTATGTCCTGGAATTTGCAGAGCAGGTGGCCCAGGGTTTCATGGCATCCCCTTGCAGTTCTCCTCTCAACTGAGCAGCAGTTCAGGATGTGCTGCAGCATCTGCTTAAGTGAGAGCGTAGTAGAGTCATTGCCCCCATAAGAGCTACCTGCATATTGCTAGTAGACGCTCACACTCAGTTTCTGCTGCTCTTGGTCCTGGGACAACATTTTTGGTTACAAGTGATTCCCTTTAGGCTTATGATGGCACCCAGGACCACCTCCAAGGTTAGGGTGCTTATTGACATATTGGGACAAATCAAAGGAGTGGAGGAGTGGCCTAGTGGTTAGAGCACCGGTCTTGCAATCCAGAGGTGGCCGGTTCAAATCCCGCTGCTGGTGATCTTGGGCAAGTCACTTAACCCTCCATTGCCTCAGGTACAAACTTAGATTGTGAGCCCTCCTGGGACAGAGGAATATCCAGGGTACCTGAATGTAACTCAACTTGAGCTACTACTGAAAAAGGTGTGAGCAAAATCTAAATAAATAAATATCGAGCCCAGTATTCTGTTTCCAACAGCACCCAGTGCAAGTCAGAAGTACCTAGAAAGATTCCAAAAGAGTAAAATAATTCTATGCTGCTTATCCCAGGAATAAGCATGGAATTTTCCTGAGTCCCCCACCCCCTTTAAGAATGGTTTATGGACTTGGAACTTGTCCAAACCATTTTTAATACCCTGCTATGCTGACTAACTTTACCAAATTTTTTGGCAGTGGATTCCAGAGCTTAGTTACACATTGAGTGAAGAAATGCTTTCTCTGATGCACCACTTAGTAACTTTGTGTGCCACGTGTTTGTTTGTATCTTTGGAAAAGAGCAAACAAGCAATTTACGTCTGTCCGTTCCACTCTACTCAGAATTTTATAAACCTCTATTACATCTCTCTGTTCCATTCGATTCAGGATTTTATATCACCCCTCAGCCTTCTCTTTTCTTAGCAGCAGACGAATCCAGAGACTTGGTGATTTGGAGGCGAGGATAGTGCTGAGCAGACCTATACGATCTGTGCCAGAGGCGGGACTGGTGGTTGGGAGGCGGGGATAGTGTGGGGCAGACTTATACGGTCTGTGCCAGAGCTGGTGGTGGGAGGCAGGGCTGGTGGTTGGGAAGCGTGGATAGTGCTGGGCAGACTTATACGGTCTGTGCCCTGAAGAGGACAGGTACAAATCAAGGTATGTACAAAACGTAGCACATATGAGTTTATCTTGATGGGCAGACTGGATGGACCAGGCAGGTAATTGGAACGAAGGCCAGACTAACTTCATGGACTTCATTTCAAACACATGTGTAACCAACTCCAATTGTGCTAGTATTAGGAGACATCAACCTTCTAGTGGTGCGGCCATTTTGTCCAACAGCCTGGCTAACAAACCGAGCAGGGTTATGCAACCGAGTGAGTGGTCACTCAACACGAGCTTTGCCCTTGAGGTCTTCTGAGTGTGGGATACTCCCTTGGTGGCTTTCTTTGCCACTCAGTTCATTCACAAAGTCCCCCAGTACTGTTCAGGCCCAAGACAGACTAGGGTTGGATGCCTTCCTTTTTCATTGAGGGAACAGTCTTCTGTATGCCTCTCATTCCATACCTCTTCATGTTATCAATAGAAATAAAAAAAAAATAAAACATGGAAAAGAACCAACATACCTCTTCATGGAAAGACTTTGCTGAAACTCAAGCAAGACCATGATTCTGATTGCACCATATTGGCCCCAGCATATCTGGTTCCCTTTTGTTCTGGAGTTATCCTTCGAAGAACCATGGATATCGGACTATTTTCTGACCCTCATCGTGCAGAACGAGGGGTCTCTCTTGCATCCCAGTCTCTGGCCCTCATGGGCTGGGTTTTGAGAGCTTAGAATTTGCTTCCTTGCATCTTCCAGAGGGGTGTCTCCAGAGTCTTGCTAGCTTCCAGGAAAGATTCCACTTACAGGTGTTACTCTTTCAAATGGAGGAGGGGTTTGCCATTTGTTGTGAGGGCAAGGCACTAGATCCCATTTCATGCCTTATATAGTCCCTGCTTGAATACCTTCTACACCTCTCTTGAGTCTGATCTTAAGACCAACTCTAATTCTGTAAAGGTTCACCTTGGTGCAATTAGTGCTTATCGTGTAGAGGGTAAGCCCATCTTTGGACAACCTCTAGTTTGCTTTGAGAGGTTTGCTGTCGACAAATCCCCCTGTCAGACCTCCACTAGTGTCATGGGACCTCAACATTGTCCTTGCCCAGCTGTTGAAAGCTCCTTTTAAGCCACTCGATTCCTATCATCTGAAGTACTTGACCTGGAAGGTCTTGGTTTTGGTGGTTGTTGCTTCAGCTCACAGAGTCAATGCTCTTCAGGCCTTAGTAGTGGATCCACCTTGTATAAAGTTTTATCACAACAGAGGGCACCATAAGTTCCTCCCTAAGGTTGTGTTGGAGTTCCATCTGAACCAGTCAAATTTTTTTTTTGTCTTGCAAACATTTTCCCAGAACTCTGCCCATCCTGGCTGAATGTGCACTGCCCATCCTGTACTTCAAGCGAGCATTGGCCTTTTACTTAGAGCAGACTAGACCTCACACAGTCCACCCAACTTTGTTTATTTTGATCCCAATAGGATTGGGGTTCCCATCAGGAAATACACCATTTCTAATTGGCTGGCAGACTGCATTTCCTTCACTTACACCTAGGCTGGGCTGACTCTTGAGGGTCATGTCAAGGCTTATAATGTCGGTGCCATGGCTGTGTTGGTGGCCCACGAGGTTAGCCTCCATTGAAGAAATTTGCAAGGCTGCAGCATGGTTTTCTGTCTACATGTTCACATCTCACTACTGCCTTGAGCAGTATACCCAATGTGACCTTGTGTTTGCACAGATGGTACTGCAGAATTTGTTTGGTGTCTAGAATCCAACTCCACACCATAGGCCCATTTTGTTCTGTTCCATGATGCACTCATACAGTTTTCAGGTTAAATCTGTATTTACTATGTTACTATGTTGATCTCGCCATTGTGAGGTTCAATTGACCAATGTTTGTTGTTTTCGGTGAGCCTGGTAGCTAGGGATTCCCACATTTGAGAATTATTGGCCTGCTTGTCCTCGGAGAAAGTGAAGATACTTACCTGTAGAAGGTGTTCAAGAACATCAGGCCATATATTCTCAATATTCTCCCTCCTCCCTTTCGAGTTGTTCTATTTCATTGTTCTGGTGGTTACGAGTTCTCTGAGTACAAGCTGGCTGCTTGTTCTCACAACTGGGTTGACATCCGCGTCGGCCCAGGAAGGGGCAAACGTTTTTCAGCAAAAATATAAAACTTTGCCAGAGTCTTCTGGCACGGACAACTTCCCGTCGCGAGCGTGCTTCCTCAGTTCTTTTTTGTCCAGATTAGGTGACATTTTTTTTCGGCTCCTCGTTTTTTGGCCCAGGAACAAGAGTCTGAGGACATGTTTTTGTTTTTTGTTTTTTCTATTTTTAAAAAAAAAATTTTTATTCCTGTAGTTTCCTTTAGTGTTCTTTGGCCTATTATTAAGTGTGGTTGGGTTTTCCCCTTTTTGTGTCCTTCACTTTTTTGCCACAATTGCATCGTTTGATTTCGCCGAAGACGTTTTTCCTTCCATGTCATCAAGGACACCCAGCGGTTTCAAACGTTGTACTCTGTGCAACCGGACCATCTCAGGGGTCGATACCCATTTCTGGTGTATCCAGTGCCTTGGGCCCGACCATACCCCAGCCGCTTGTAGTCTGTGTTTTCGTATGAAGAAACAGTCTTAAGCATCTCGAGAAGCCCAATGTGAAAAGCTTTTTGGGGTGTGGTCCGGTCCCTTGACAGCGACATCAATACCAAGGTTGACGGCGTCACAGAGTCGACATCGAGAGGAGCATCGATGTCTGAAAGAGAGGTAATAGATGCCCCGAGGCCACCATGCTGAGAGCAGTGAGGCGTCGAGTGGGTCTCCACCTGCCTCGAGGCCTCCTGTTATGCAGGCCCCCCCAGGATCGACTTTTGTAGGGCCTGGCCTCAAGGAGATGTGAGGATTCCACGTCCTGCTCATCGGTACTGAGGAGTGTCGATGGGTGTCGAGCGAAGGCTAAGAAGCACCGTCATCGTTCTCCTTTGGCACACAGTGCCAGGAGCTCTGGGGCGTGGAGAGTCGTCGCCGGAGAAGCATCGGTGTCGAGAGGACCACTCCCCCTCTATACAGGAGATGCCGATGCGTCGATCTCATGACAGCCCGATACCTCCTCCCAAGCCTCGACAGATTCTGACAACGGCTGCTGCACCAACCCCGCAGCCTTTTCCGATGGCGGATCTCGAACGCATCTGGGCCCTGCTTCCAGAGCTTCTGGAGGGATTGCGTCAATCTGCTTCGGTGTCGGGGGGTGCTTGCGCCTTCCGTGTCGCCGGCTTCACCGGCGTCTGGCACTTCTAGGGAGAGGTCCCAGACGTCAGCTACCACCCGGGTTGACTCCTCTTCGACGGTGTAGGAAGCTTCACCGCAGTCTAGGCAGGCGTCAACTTCTCGCCGTCGAGGACATTGTTCTTCGGCGTCGAGGCAGGCTCAGTCTCTGAGTGCCCTGAGGGAGGTCTTATCCAATACTAAAGAGGAGTGTTCGAGGGAGTCAGAGGAAGACCCCAGGTACTTTTTTTTCTGATGAGTCCTTTGGTATTCCCTCTAAACCTTCCCCTCCACCAGAAAGGAGACTATCTCCACCGGAGAGTCTGTCCTTTACATCTTTTGTCCTGGAAATGGCTATGGCTATTCCTTTCCCTATGGTAGTTGAGGACGAGCCCAGGGCTGAGATGCTCGAGGTCCTGGATTATCCTTCCCCACCTAAAGAGGCTGTGATGGCTCCTCTACATAAGGTACTGAAGGAAGTCCTTATGCGGAACTGGTCGTTACCTCTGTCTGGCCCCCGTGATCCCGAAGAAAACTGAATCCCAGTATCGGATCCACGGTGAACCTGGATTGATGTGCTCTCAGTTACCCACAATTCCCACGGTGGTGAACTCTCTCCCTCAAGAGAGCCAAGAGTACTAGGGATTATGCCTCCGGGCTCGTCCCCAGGCAGAGAAGCTTAGGACTCTTGATTCTTTTGGGAGAAAAACATATCAGGCAGCTATGTCGCAGCCAAAATTCAATCTTACCAGCTCTTCACGAGCATCACTTGAGGAACTCGGTGACGGCAACTGTCCAGCTTGGTTGATGCACTCCCTCCGGAGCAGTCCGAGCCTTTTCGCCAGGTGGTCAGGCAGCAGAAGGTGTGTCAAATTCCTGGCCAGGGGTGCGTTCGACACTTTTGATGTAGCATCCAGGATCGCTGCCCAAGGTATAGTGATGCGCAGACTCATGGCTGCGTGTCTCTGACCTGGATCATTCGGTCCATCAGCGGATGGCGGATGTTCCTTGCTGGGGGAATAACCTTTTTGGTGAGAAAGTAGAGGATCTAGTTGACCAGATCAAGAAGCACAATGATGCTATGGATTCTCTCTCCCACCGGGAGTCTTATGCTACTACCTCCTCATCTAGGAGGTTTTTTTTGAGGGAAGAGGAGTGCTCCCTATTCCTATGCTAGGCATAGGTACACTCCTGCTTCCGGCAGCCTGCCCAGGCTCAGTCCCAGCTCGCTCGTTCTCGTTAACAGTGTTCGCCAAAGACCACTGCGGCTCCCCAGGAAAAGCAAGGACTGGCTTTTGACTGGCTCCTGTTCAGCATAGCCTCAGTAAACGTATCCGTACCAGAAAACTTGTGCTTGGGGGGAGGTTACTGTTTTTCCACCATAGGTGGCCTCTTTTAACCTCTGACCGGTGGGTTCTTCAAATAGTCCAGTTAGGATACACCCTCAATCTGGAATCCAACCTCCAGATAATCCACCGGGAGCTCAGTCCTACAGCTCCCAGCACAAGCAGGTACTTTCAGAGGAACCTTCTGCCCTTCTAAAGGCCCAAGCGATCGAGCTTGTTCCACCAGGGGAAGAAGGGCTGGGATTCTATCCAGGTACTTCCTGTGCCAAAGAAAACAGGGGGGATGCATCCCATCCTAGACCTAAGGTCTAGTCCGAGAAAAGTTCAGGATGCTTTCCCTAATCACCCTTCTTCCTATGATTCAGGAAACGATTGGCTATGCTCTCTGGACTTAAATGCTTACCACACACATCTGTATACTTCCAGCTCACAGGAAGTATTTTTCGATTTCGGCTGGGAACACAGCACTTTCAGTACCGTGTACTGCCTTTTGGCCTGGTGTCTGCCCCCATAGTGTTTTACAAAAATGCCTAGCTGTAGTCACAGTGTTGCTATGCAGGACTGGGAGTACATGTGTTTCCTTATCTCGACGATTGGCTGGTGAAGAGCACCTCAAAGGAAAGTGCTCTGGAGTCCATGCGAATGACTATTCAGGTGCTGGAGGTACTGGGGTTTGTCATAAATTATCCCAAGCCCATTGGAATTCATTGGAGCTCTGCTGAACACTCAGCTCGAGCTTTATCTCCCCGAGGCAAGGGCGGACAACCTTCTATCCCTGGTGTCATGGTCTTGAGCATCTCAGCAGGTCACGGCCTCAGCAGAGTTGAGACTTCTGGGGCACATGGATCCACAGTTCATGTAACGCCATGGCACGTCTACATACGAGATCAGCTCAATGGACTTTAGCTTCTCAGTGGTTTTCAAGCTGCGGGGGATGTAGAGGATGTAATCCAACTGTTCACCAACTTTCGTAATTCCTCTCATTGGTGGACGATTCAATCCAATTTGACCATGGTGGCGACCATTCCAAGTTGCTCAGCCACGAAAAGTGCTGACGACGGATAGCATATCTCTTGGGGTGGGGAGTCATGTAGAGGGGTCCACACTCAGGGAGCTGGTCTTTCAGGAAAAAGGTCTGCAGATCAACCTCCTGGAATTAATAGCAATCTGGAACGATCTAAAGGCTTCAGAGATCGGCTGTCCAACCGAATAATCTTAATTCAGACAGACAATCAGGTTGCCATGTTTTACATCAACAAGCAGGGGGCACCGGATCTCGTCCTCTGTGTCAGGAAGCTGTCCAGATGTGCCTTTGGGTTCGTCGTCACGACTTGTTTCTCCAAGCCATTTATCTGGTAGGCATAAACAAGTCTGGCCGACAGGTTGAGCAGGATAATGCAAACCTCACGAATGATCACTGAAAATGGGCGGTCCGCAAGATTTTCCGAGCGTGGGGCACCCCCTTGTTGGATCTTTTTGCTGTTCAGGTCAATCACAAGGTCCATCAGTTCTGTTCCAGGCTCAGGCCCACGACAGACTAGAGTCAGATGCCTTCCTCCTACATTGGGGGTCAGGAATTCTGTATGCGTATCCTCCCATACTTCTAGTAGGGAAGGACTTTGCTGAAACTCAAGCAAGACTGCGGAACCATGATCCTGATTGCACCCTTCTGGCTGTGTCAGATTTGGGTCCCTCTTCTGGTGTTGTCCTCCAAAGAACTGTGGAGATTGGAGTGTTTTCCAACCCTTATCACTCAGAACGAGGGGTCGCTTCTACATCCCAACCTCCAGTCTCTGGCTCTCACGGCATGGATGTTGAGAGCTTAAAATTGCCTCCTTTGGTTTTTCAGAGCGTGTCTCCTGAGTCTTGCTTGCTTCCAGGAAAGATTCCACAAAGAGGTGTTTCTCTTTCAGATGGAGGAGGTTTGCCGTCTGGTGTGACAGCAAGGCCCTGTATCCTCTTCCTTGTCCTACACGGACCCTGCTTGAATACCTTCTACACTTGTCAGAGTCTGGTCTCAAGACCAACTCCGTAAGAGTTCACCTTAGTGCAATTCTCCGAGGACAAGCAGGGTGCTTGTTCTCACGATTGGGTGATGTCCACGGCAGCCCCAGGATCGGAAGATCTTCCTAGCAACAGAGGTTTGCTAGCTCTTGCGTGTCCTGCGTGAATGCGCACGCGCGACCGTCTTCCGCCTGTAGCGCGAACATGCTCCCCAGTCTCTCTTTTTCCGCGGTTCAGAACGGCCATGTATCGTTTGTTCTCTGCCCCAGATTGGCCTCGCTGCGTTCTTCGCCTTTTCGGCTTGTTTCTTCAATCTCTTGTGTGTTTCTTTTGGGAAAAAAATGTTGTTTTCCGTTACTTCGTAGAAGTTTCCCCCGTAAGTTTCCTTTCTTGCCGTGAGCGGCTTCTTTCGCGCCCGTACGGGACTTTTTTTTGGTGGCCTTTTTTCGGCAATTTCGCGTTTGACCTCGCCAGCGCGATTTTTCCGCCCATGTCATCGAAGCCTGCCAGCGGCTTCAGGAAGTGTCACGCGGTGCAACCGGACGATCTTGCTCACTGATAGACACGTTTTGTGTCTCGGGGGGGTCACTCGCCCTAACGCCTGTACTTTGTGCCCTCCAGCTTAAGAAGAGGACCCAGGCGGCGAGATTGGCTCAGTTGAACATTCTGTTCGTAGCCTCGTCCGGTCCTTCGACGTCTGCAGTGGGTCTCCACCTGCCTCGAGGGCTCCTGCTGTACAGGGCCCCCGGGACCGGCCACCTTCGGACCCGACCCCGAGGAGACGTTTGAATTCCATGCCATCCTCTTCGGTATCAGGAGGTACTGCTGGCGTGCTTCGAGCGAAGGCGAAGAAGCATCGCCTTCGGTCACCTTACCGACACGGTACCAAGAGCTCTGGGACACCGGGAGGACCGCTCACCCTCCATAGAGGAGGTGTCGATGCGCGCTGCTCCAAATAGCCCGGTACCGCCTCTGCGCCCCAGACAGGTTCTGGCCCCACTGCCTTGCTCGACAGCCACTCTAAACGAGCGTCTCAAGGCCATTCTTCCAGGAGTCCTGGAAAGGCTGCTGCATTCATCTGCACCTGTACCGTCGAGAGATGCAGCTGTTGGCTCTCCGCCTGTGGTGAGGACAGCGACGTCGGTACCGCTTGCGGCATCAGCCTCTGCTGCCACCCAGGTTGACTCGATGTCGCTGGAGGGAGCTTTCATCGCCGGTAGCACAGGAGTCGTCTTCTCGGCACCACCATCGAGGACTGGTTCCTTGGCGTCGAGACTGGCTCGTCTTCGGACTGAAGTTCGTGAACTTGTCTCAGATACCGAAGGTGAGGCCTCATGGGACGCAGAGGAAGACCCCAGATATTTCTCTGACGAGGAATCTTGTGGTCTTCCTTCTGATCCCACCCCTTCGCCAGAGAGAAAGCTTTCTCCCCCGGAGAGTCTGTCTTTCTCGTCTTTTGTCCGGGAAATGTCTACGGCCATATCCTTCCCAGTGGTTACTGAGGAGGAGCCCAGGGCTGAGATGTTCGAGGTCCTGGACTGTCCTTCGCCACCTAAGTAATCGTCCACTGTTCTCCTTCATAATGTCCTGAAATAGACATTGATGGCGAACTAGACGAAACCATTAACCCCACGATTCCCAAAAAGATTGAGTCCCATTATCTGATCCACAGGGACCCGGAGTTGATGAAGACCCAGTTGCCTCATGACTCTGGAGTTGTGGATCTGGCTCTCAAAAAGGTCAAGGTACTAGGGATTAAGCCTCGGCGCCCCCGGGGCGGGAGTCTAGGACTCTGGACTCTTTTGGGAGGAAGGCCTACCATTCTGCTGTGCTCGTGTCCAAAATCCAATCCTACCAGCTCTACACAAGCATTCACATGCGGAACAATGTGCGGCA
Source organism: Microcaecilia unicolor (assembly GCF_901765095.1). Taxonomy (NCBI): domain Eukaryota; kingdom Metazoa; phylum Chordata; class Amphibia; order Gymnophiona; family Siphonopidae; genus Microcaecilia; species Microcaecilia unicolor. Next base: position 458,772,933 of record NC_044032.1, on the reverse strand, counting down.
GGCCAAGCCTTTTCAGGAGGTGGTCAGGCAGCTGAAGGCGTGTCGCAAATTCCTGTCCAGGGGTGTTCACGACACTTTTGATGTTGCGTCCAGGGCCGCTGCTCAAGGTATAGTGATGCACAGACTCTCATGGTTGTGTGCCTCTGACCTGGAGAATAGAGTCTGGCAACGGATTGCGGATGCTTCTTGCTGGGTGGATAACATTTTTGGTGAGCGGGTCGAACAGGTGGTAGAACAGCTCCACCAGCGGGACACTGCATTCGACAAGCTCTCCCATCGGACGCCTTCAGCATCTACCTCAACAGTAGACGTTTTTTTCGGGGGAAGGAGGAATGTGCCTTACGCATATAACAAGCATAGGTACAAGCCACCTGCCTGCCAGCCTGCTCAGGCTAAGCCCCAGCGCGCTCGTTCACGTCAACAGCGTGCACCGCCTCAGGCCCCTGCAGCTCCCCAGCAAAAGCAAGGGACAAGCTTTTGACTGGCTCCAGGTGAGCATAGCCAAGATAAGTGTCTGTGCCGGAAAATCTGCCGGTCGGGGGGGGGGAGGTTAAAGTCTTTCACCAAAGGTGGCCTCTCGTAACCTCTGACCGTTGGGTTCTTCAAATAGTCCGGCTAGGATACGCCCTCAATTTGATTTTAACACCTCCAAATTGCCCTCCGGAGCTCAGTCTTTCAGCTTCCAGCACAAGCAGGTACTTGCAGAGGAACTCTCCGCCCTTCTCTGCGCCAATGTGGTCGAGCCCGGGGCAGGAAGGGCTGGGATTCTATTCCAGGTACTTCCTTGTGGAAAAGAAAACTAGGGATGCGTCCCATCCTAGACCAAAGGGCCCTGAACAAATATCTGGTCCGAGAAAAGTTCAGGATGCTTTCCCTGGGCACCCTTCTTCCCATGATTCAGAAAAACGATTGGCTATGCTCTCTGGACTTAAAGCATGCTTATACTCACATCCCGATACTGCCAGCTCACAGGCAGTATCTTCGATTTCGTCTGGGAACACGGCATTTTCAGTACTGTGTGCTATCCTTTGGTCTCGCCTCTGCACCCAGAGTGTTCATGAAATGCCTGGCAGTTGTGGCGGCGTCTTTACGCAGACTGGGAGTGCATGTGTTCCCTTATCTCGACGATTGGCTGATAAAGAACACCTCAGAGGCAGGAGCTCTCTACAGTCCATGCAGGTGATATTCGACTCCTGGAGCTACTAGGGTTGTGATAAATTATCCAAAGTCCCACCTTCTTCCAGTTCAAAGACTAGAATTCATAGGAGCTCTGCTGGACTTCCAGACTGCTCATGCCTACCTTCCAGGACAGACAATCTTTGTCCCTGGTTTCCTGGGTATGAGCGTCTCAGCGGATCACAGCTCGGCAGATGTTGAGATTGCTCGGCCACATGGCCTCCACAGTTCACGTGACTCCCATGGTCCGTGTCCACATGAGATCAGCTCAGTGGACCCTAGCTTCCAGTGGTATCAAGCTGCGGGGGATCTGGAAGACATGATCCAGTTGGCCACAGTTTTTCTCAAATCTCTGCATTGGTGGACAATTCCCTCCAGTTTGACTCTGGGACGTCCCTTTCAAATTCCTCAGCCGCAAAAAGTGCTGACCACGGATGTGTGTCTCCTGGGGTGGGGAGCTCATGTCGATGGGTTTCACACCCAGGGATGCTGGTCCCTCCAGGAGACAGGTTTTCAGATCAACCGCCTGGAGTTACTAGCGATCTGGAATGCGCTAAAGGCTTTCCGAGATTGGCTATCCAACCAAATTATCCAAATTCAGACAAGACAGTCAGGTTGCCATGTATTACATCACAAGCAGGGGGGCACTGGATCTCGCCCCCCTGTATCAGGAAGCCGTCGGGATGTGGCTTTGGGCTTGCCGTCATGACATGTTGCTCCAAGCCATGTATCTGGCAGGCGTAAACAACAGTCTGGCCGACAGATTGAGCAGGATAATGCAACCTCACGAGTGGTCCCTCAACTCGAGAGTTGTCGCAAGATCTTCCAAGCATGGGGCACCCCCTTGTTAGATCTTTTTGCCACTCAGACCAATCAAAAGGTCCCTCAGTTCTGTTCCAGACTTCAGGCCCACGGCAGACTAGCGTCAGATGCCTTTCTCCTACATTGGGGGAACGGCCTCCTGTATGCATATCCTCCCGTACCCTTGGTAGGGAAGACTTTGTTGAAACTCAAGCAAGACTGTGGAACCATGATTCTGATCGCTCCATTCTGGCCGCATCAGATCTGGTTCCCTCTTCTTCTGGAGTTGTCCTCCGAAGAACCGTGGAGATTGGAGTGTTTTCCAACCATTCTACTATTTAGATCCCTGTATTGCAGGTGTGGATTCACGTATATTATGAAAAATGCGTGGAGAAAAAAGACTTCAGAAACCACAGGAAAAATTCTCTTTGAAGAAATACCTTTCAAAGTAAGAGAACTCCTTTCTTCAATCACTAGTCTTCACAAAAAAAAACTCCACTCTTCTTATTCATAAAATACTTGTGCATACACCTTTAACAATACAAAAAGGTAGAGGCTATTTATCACGCCACAATTACGGTGAATTTATTCAAAATATTACTTAGCTTGCATCTTCTGAATATCAATTCTTTTCCATGATGTCCAATAATCATACGCCCAACAGGAGAACCCTGTTTCGCCACAACCGGGCTATTTCAAGGGCTGGTATTTCAAACCTTCAAGTTTCAAACTTTCACCCCTCTATTGCCTCAAATTGGCGTCTTTAAACTTCGAATGGCTTCTTCCCTGATGTTGAGAGCGTAGACTTTGCCTCCTTTGGTCTTTCTGAGGATGTCTCCCGAGTCTTGCTTGCTTCCAGGAAAGATTCCATGAAGAGGTGTTATGCTTTCAAATGGAAGAGGTTTGCCGTCTGGTGTGACAGCCAGGCCCAAGATCCTCATTCTTGTCCTACACAGACCCTGCTTGACTACCTTCTGCACTTGTCTGAGTCTGGTCTCAAGACCAACTCTGTAAGGGTTCACCTTAGCGCAATTAGTGCTTTTCATTATCGTGTAGAGGGTAAGCCTATCTCGGGACAGCCTTTAGTTGTTCGCTTCATGAGAGGTTTGCTTTTGTCAAAGCCCCTTATCAAGCCTCCTACAGTGTCATGGGACCTCAATGTCATTCTCACCCAGCTGATGAAACCTCCTTTCGAGCCACTGGATTCTTGCCATCTGAAGTACTTGACCTGGAAGGTCATTTTCTTGGTGGCAGTCACTTCAGCTCGTAGAGTCAATGAGCTTCAGCCTTGGTAGCTCATGCTCCTTATACCAAATTTCATCATAACAGAGTAGTCCTCCGCACTCACCCTAAGTTCTTGCCAAAGGTGATGTCGGAGTTCCATCTGACAGTCAATTGTCTTGCCAACATTCTTTCCCCGTCCTCATTCCTGCCCTGCTGAACGTCAGCTGCACACATTGGACTGCAAAGAGCATTGGCCTTCTATCTGGAGCGGACACCCCCAAAACAAAAAAAAAAAAAAAAAAAAAAAAAAAAAAAAAAAAAAAAAAAAAAAAAACAATTGTTTGTTTCTTTTGATCCCAATAGGAGGGAGTGGCTGTGGGAAACGCACCATATCCAATTGGCTAGCAGATTGCATTTCCTTACTTACGCCCAGGCTGGGCTGGCTCTTGAGGGTCATGTCACGGCTCATAATGTTAGAGCCATGGCAGCGTCGGTAGCCCACTTGAAGTCAGCCTCTATTGAAGAAATTTGCAAAGCTGCGACGTGGTCATCTGTCCACACATTCACATCTCATTACTGCCTGCAGCAGGATACCCGACGCGACAGTCGTTTCGGGCAGTCAGTTCTTCAGAACCTGTTTGGGCTTTAGGATCCAACTCCACCCCCCGAGGGCCCTGTTTGTTCTGTTCCAGGCTGCACTCTCAGTTAGTTGGTAAATTTTTTAGGTCAATCTCAGTTATGTCCTCGCCGTTGCGAGGCCCAATGACCATGGTTGTTGTTTTGAGTGAGCCTGGGGGCTAGGGATACCCCATCAGTGAGAACAAGCAGCCTGCTTGTCCTCGGAGAAAGCGAATGCTACATACCTGTAGAAGGTATTCTCCGAGGACAGCAGGCTGATTGTTCTCACAAACCCGCCCGCCTCCCCTTTGGAGTTGTGTCTTCCCTTGCTTTGTTTTGCTACTTATGGGACTGACGAACACGAGCCGGTTCGGGCGGGAAGACGGCCGCGCAAGCGCGGTGCGCATGAGCGCGCGAGGACTAGCAAAGGCCTTTGATAGTAAAGTGTTCCGATTGGAGGGGCTGCCGTGGACGTCACCCATCAGTGAGAACAATCAGCCTGCTGTCCTCGGAGAATACCTTCTACAGGTATGTAGCATTCGCTTTATGTAAGATTTGCCTATTAGTGTTGCTAGGCATTTTTTCAGGGTCAAGCTGAATTCTCACCTTTCTAGTGCCCATTTCATTTGCTTTTACAGTATTGTGGTTTGTGTATTTTCTTTTTCTTTTTTTCCCCCTGTTGTTTATCCTTACTAGAAACTCTAGAATTTTATTTCTGAACATTAAACCATGAGTTGTAGTTTTATACACATGTACATTTGACGGTCTTCAGCTCAGAAAGTTGTAAGAGGAAGCAGCCATACGTTCTGATTTATTGTTTTTATTTGTATGTTTATTTTGTTTATGTACATGTTTTAATGTTCTTTGTTTAGGTCAGCTATTATTGATAATAAATGAATAATAAGTATTCTTAAGCCAGAACATGATTTGAACCCCAACTCAACTTCTTGGTCAGGCAGACTACTTTTATCACAGACTTCCAACTCGTGCACCTGCCTGTACTGTGGGCTGGGATTTGCTTCCTTAAGTTAATTCAGTTTTCTGTTTCCATATGACAACTAAAAGTCTTTATGTAGCCTTTAAATGTAAAAACTTGGCAGTCGTTGCTGGTTAATTTTAACTGTTGGGGTTTTTTTTTGTTACATTTGTACCCCGTGCTTTCCCAATCATGGCAGGCTCAATGCGGCTTACATGGGGCAATGGAGGGTTAAGTGACTTGCCCAGAGTCACAAGGAGCTGCCTGTGCCTGAAGTGGGAATCGTACTCAGTTCCCCAGGACCAATGTCCACCACCCTAACCACTAGGCCACTCCTCCACCAAGTAGATTTCCTAAAATTTTATCTGTGTTTCGACTGGATTGTCCTTTCTCTGTAACTTACTGCCTCTTAAGCGTATCTGTGCAGCACTGTGCACATCTAGTTGGCACTAGAAAAGTGTTACTAGTGTCCCTGTACACCAAAAAGGAAATGTTTCCCGTAGATGAAGCACATAAATACAAAAGGTGGAACTGTAAACTATTTTGGTTCAATTATCTTATCGAAGGTGTTAATTTTTTTTTTAAGTTACTGAACTGTAAACTTCTTATTTTTTAGGCCTATTTGGAAACCAACTACAAGGAGGCAGCAGTTGCGGCTGTAAAATTCAGTGAAACTGTTCCAGTGCTAATAAATAGAAAACGTGTGAAATTGCGTATAGCAAAACAGCAAAAATCTACAGAGCAGGTAGGTACAGAGTGGGTAACAGTGGGGAAGGGGTTTCTCAATATTTTTTAAATTCTGTTGAGCAGGAGACCTATGGGATGGGATTTTTGATCTAGATCATGCCTTTCTGTTGTACCTAAAATCATGTAAAGAAGATATTTTCCTATCCCCAAAGAGCTTACTTACATTGTGACTTTTGTATCTGAGGCAATTGAGATTTAAATGATTACCAAGGAGCTGCAGAGGATTTCTTCCAGCTTCTCTGGTTCTCAGCCTTATCTCCTGTACCTGAATGATCATAGTGTAGGGGATTTCAACCTGGTAGCAAAGTTACTTCCAAAAAACAACAAGGCAAACGATCTGCAAAATCCAATATGGAAAAAGAAGCCAGCAGATCAATATAACATCAGAAAGATTTTATTGAAGATATACCGCATGTAAACAAATTGCCCGACAGGCCGTGTTTCGCCTACCAAGGGCTGCGTCAGGGGCTACAATAAACAAACAGATTGAATTATAATAAATAAACATCAAATTTAAAATATAAAAAACAACATACTTAAAATATAAAAACATACCACCATAGTTTCTCATATATTCATGAACAAATAGATAATGTATAAGCTATAAAATGATAATAAAATGTTATACATACATGTAAAATCTAAACATGGAGTGGTGGACACATACCTAATTTGAAACCTTCTGAAAGGAGCAACTCTAAAAACGGAAAACCTAAAATATGAATGTAATTAAACACTAAATATAAACATCAAATCATCAATGATAAAAGATCATAATACTGAAAAATTAAAAATAAGAAATAAAAACAAAAATAAATAGCAATATGAATAAGAAGGTTTCAAATTAGGTATGTGTCCACCACTACATTTTATTATTTAATATGTTACACAATATTTTCACATATTTATATGTTCAAGGTCTATTGCTGTATATCAGTGCCCTTGCTTTGCTGTTTTTATGTATATGTTCTTACATAGATATTTATTATATGTGTTGGGAATCGTATACATGCTTATATATATATATATATATATATATATATATACACAATTTTTAAATACATATGCGTTTTTTTGTGATGGGATGATTGATTGATTATTTATTTGTGTTAAGTGGTCCTTTCTATGTACACCACATATTTATTCATGTTTACATTTTACATACATGTATGTATAACATTTATTATCATTTTACAGCTTATACATTATCTATTTGTTCATGAATATATGAGAAACTATGGTGGTATGTTGTTTTTATTTTAAGTATGTTGTTTTTATATTTAAATTTGATGTTTTATTTATTATAATTTAATCTGTTTGTTTATTGTAGCCCCTGACGCAGCCCTTGTTGGGCGAAACATGGCCTGTGTCGGGCAATTTGTTTACATGCGGTATCTACAATAAACTCTTTCTGATGTTTTATTGATCAGCAACGTTACTGCTCCATAGACTTACCAGGAAAATGCATAGGTGAAGTCATATGACAGGGCTAAGAGTGCTGGAGTAGTTCTTCATATGAGTTTATCTTGTTGGGCAGACTGGATGGACCGTGCAGGTCTTTTTCTGCCGTCATCTACTATGTTACTATGTTCAGCTTTAAAGATGTCTGAGTTTGACATCTCTATGCATGTGTGGGAGTTCCCATTCTGCCTTGGTCTACCTTCTCCCCCTCAGTCTTTGTTTAATATTTTTATTGAAAGAAAAGGCAATAAACATGCAAAATAGCATTACAATTTCTCATTGCAATTTTCAAACAATTCCAACTTTCAACTATTCCCTTCCCATGCCCATCCCATTCCTCCTCTCACCCCAAAAGAAAACAATGCATTACAATGCAAGTCTTCCAATAAATCCCATATATCCATCCCTAAAAATATTTAGTATAGTCGGTCTGTTCTTCTAACGTTCCACAAAGTTTCTCTACTACAAGCTCTCAGCTACAGCCTATCCTGCCTTCCCAATCTGGGTCATGAGGTAGCCCATTGTACGCTCTTTACTGCTTGTAGTCTATACCAATACTGTTTCTCTAAGGCATTGCAATAGTCCTGGTGACTTAATACCATTGACTGTACTAGGTTTCGAAAAACGCCCTTGGGAAGAAGGGTTTTACTCTTTTGAGTTTCCACATGGAATGGAACATTTTCTTAGTTGTATTCTTCACGTGGTTTTCAAATGTGAGATTTCGGTCAATGGTAACACCCAGAATTTTCAAATTATTTGAGACAGGTAGGGAGCAGGTTGGGGTGGTTATGGTGTGAATTTATTTGTTGTGTTGTGAGGTGATTATAAGACATTGTGTTTTTTCTGCGTTGAGTTTTAGTTGAAAAGCATCCGCCCAGGAGTGCATGATTTGGAAGCTTTGTTTGATTTCGTTGGTGATTTCCTTGCGGTCCTGTTTGAATGGGATGTAAATCGTGACATCGTCTGCATATATGTACGGGTTGAGGTTTTGCTTGTCTAGTAGTTTGGCTAGTGTCATCATTAGGTTAAAGAGGGTTGGTGAGAGGGGGATCCTTGGGAACACAGCATTCAGGTATCCATGGGACTGATATTGCCGCTTTAGTTGTAAGAGAAGTATGTTACACTCAGGGTGCTGATGCAGAATTGGTCTTGCCCTCTCTCTAATCCAGTGGTCCCCAAGAAATCCGAGTCCCAGTACAGAGTCCATGGAGAGCCTAATGGTGAAGGCCCCTCACGATTCCATGGTGGTTGGCTCTGCCTCAGAAGAGCCGAGAGTACTAGAGACTGTGCCTCGGCGCCCCCAGGCAGAGAGTCTAGGACCTTGGATTCTTTGGGAGGAACGTATCAGGCCACAATGCTCGCCGCCAAGATGCAAACATACCAGCTCTTCAGTTATGGAACTCGGTGAGGCAACTGTCCAGTTTAGTTGAAGCCTTCCTCCGGAGCTTGCTGAACCTTTTCACCAGGTTGTCAGGCAGCAGAGGTTGGCCAGGGGGTCTTACGACACTTTTGATGTAGCATCCTGAGTAGCTGCTCAAGGTATAGTGATGCGCAGACTCTCATGGCTGCGTGTCTCTGACCTGGATCACAAGACCCAGCAGTGAATGGCGGATGTTCCTTGCTGGGGGGATAATTTTTGGAGAAAAAGTAGAGGATATGGTTGATCAGATGAAAAAGCATCATGCTGCCATGGATTCTCTCTCCCGTCGGACGTCTTCTGCTACTGCCTCCTCTCATAGGAGGTTTTTTGGAGGGAGGAGGGAGTGCTCCCTATTCCTATTATAGGCGTAGGTACACTCCTGCCTCTCAGCATCCGGTTCAGGCTCAGCCCCAGCATGCGCGTTCTCGTCAACGCTGTGCGCCTAAGGCCCCTAGGGCTCCCCAGCAAAAGCAAGGACGGGCTTTTGACTGGCTCCAGTGCAGCATAGCCTCAGTAAAAGTGTCTGTACCGGGCAGCTTGCCTGTTGGAGGGAGGTTGATACTTTTTCCACCAAAGGTGGCCTCTTATAATCTCCGACAGGTGAGTTCTTCAAATAGTCCGGTTAGGATACACACTCAATCTGGCATCCAAGCCTCCAAATTGCTCACCAGGAGCTCAGTCCTTCAGCTCCCAGCACATGCAGGTACTTGCAGAGGAACTCTCCACCCTTCTAAAGGCCAATGCGGTTGAACCCGTTCCACCAGGGGAAGAAGGGCTGGGATTCTATTCCAGGTACTTCTTGTGCAAAAGAAAACAGGGTGGATGCGTCCCACCCTAGACCTAAGGGCCCTGAACAAATTCCTGGTCCAAGAAAAGTTTAGGATGGTTTCCCTGGGCACCCTTCTTCCCATGATTCAGGAAAACGATTGGCTATGCTCTCTGGACTTACAGGATGCCTACACTCACATCTCAGTACTTCCAGCTCGCAGGAAGTACCTTCGATTTCAGTTGGGAACTCAGCACTTTCAGTACTGTGTACTGCCCTTTGGCCTAGCATCTGCGCCCTGGGTCTTCACAAAGTGCTTGGCAGTTGTTGTCGCAGCATCGCTACGCAGACTGGGAGTGCATGTGTTCCCTTATCTCGACGATTGGCTGGTGAAGAACACTTCGGAAGCAGGGGCTCTACGGTCCATGCAGATGACTATTCAACTGTTGAAGCTACTGGGGTTTGTAATAAATTATCCCAAGTCCCATCTTGTTCCAGTGCCGAAATTGGAGTTCATTGGAACTCTGTTGGATACATGGACGTCTCGAGCTTATCTTCCCCAGGCAAGGGCAGACAATCTTCTAGCCCTAGTGTCCTTGGCTCGAGCGTCTCAACAGATCACAGCTCGGCAGATGTTGAGACACTTAGGGCACATGGCCTCCACGGTTCATGTGACTCCCATGGCACGGCTTCATACGAGATCAGCTCAATGGACCCTAGCTTCCCAGTGGTGCCAGGCCACAGGGAATCTAGAGGATGTGATCCATCTCTCACCGACTTTTGCGGTTCCCTTCAGTGGGGACCATTCAATCCAATTTGACCTTGGGACATCCATTCCAAATTCCTCAGCCACAAAAAGTGCAGACGATGGATGCATCCCTCCTAGGGTGGGGAGCTCACGTAGGTGGACTTCACACTCAAGGGGTTTGGTCCTTTCCGGAAAAGGGTCTTCAGATCAACTTCTTGGAATTGCGAGAGATCTGGAACGCTCTGAAGGGTTTCAGAGATCGGCTGTCCAACCAGATCATCCTAATTCAGACAATCAGGTTGCTATGTATTACACCAACAAGCAGGGGGGGCACCGGATCTCACCCTTTGTGTCAGGAAGCCGTCCAGATGTGGCTTTGGGCTCACCAGCACGGTATGTTTCTCCAGGCCACATATCTGGCAGGTGTAAACAACAGTCTGGCCGACAGGTTGAGCAGGATCATGCAGCTTCACGAGTGGACCCTCAAAATGGACGTCCGCAAGATCTTCAGAGCGTGGGGCACCCCCTCGGTGGATCTTTTTGCCACTCAGACAAATCACAAGGTCCCTCAGTTGTGTTCCAGACTTCAGGCCCACGACAGACTAGCGTCAGATGCCTTTCTCCTACATTGGGGAATAGGCCTTCTGTATGAGTATCCTCCCATACCTCTAGTAGGAAAGACTCTGCTGAAACTCAGGCAAGACTGCAGAACCATAATTCTGATTGCACCTTTTTGGCCCCGTCAGATCTGGTTCCCTCTTCTTCTGGAGTTGTCCTCCGAAGAACTGTGGAGATTGGAGTGTTTTCTGACCCTCGTCACCCAGAATGAGGGGTCACTTCTACATCCCAACCTCCAGTCTCTGGCTCTCACGGCCTGGATGTTGAGAACTTAGAAGTCGTCTCTTTAGGCCTTTCAGAGGGTGTCTCCCGAGTTTTGCTTGCTTCCAGGAAAGATTTCATGAAAAGGTGTTATTCTTTTAAATGGAGGAGGTTTGCCGTCTGGTGTGACAGCAAGGCCCTAGAAGGTAGAGAAACTTTTTAGTAGTGCCAAAAACAAGTGCCAGAGCCGGTGGTGGGAGAGGCGGGACTGGTGGTTTGGAGGCGAGGATAGTGCTGAGCAGACCTATACGATCTGTGCCAGAGCCGGTGGTTGGGAGGCGGGGATAGTGCGGGGCAGACTTATACGGTCTGTGCCAGAGTCGGTGGTGGGAGGCGGGGATAGTGCTGGGCAGACTTATACGGTCTGTGCCCTAAAGAGGACAGGTACAAATCAAGGTATATACAAAAAGTAGCACATATGAGTTTATCTTGTTGGGCAGACTGGATGGACCGTGCAAGTCTTTTTCTGCCGTCATCTACTATGTTACTATGTAATGTAGGGATCTGTCCTCCAAGCGCCTGAAGTCCAAAAGCCTCTAAAGTAATTTGTCGAGGGGTTAAAGTATCACCGGGGCTAGGAGTCGCTTTAGCCCCGGTTTTCCCCTTTCTTTTCCCCATATTAGTAGGGGAAAAAGAAAACACTACGAGACGCTTTGAAGTTTAGGAGCGTTCAGGCAGCACACCCTCTCATGGACGCCATCTTGATTGTTGACCCATGTATAGACATTTCAATGCATGCTTGTTGCTCAGTTTATATCACGTTATCTTCTGCCTGGTTGTTGTTATTTTTACTTAAGGCCATCTGATCCACTACGGTCTCTTTGTCATCCTTACCTATAAGGAACTTTTTCTTCCCTGTTTGGGTGATATCCAAAAGATACCTTATCCTGAACCGTGCGCTTTTGAGCGACTGTGGCCCCCCCCCCCCCCCCACCCCCCCCCCCCCCCCCCCCCCCCCGTTTTTAGTTTAAAAGCTGTTCTAGTTCCTTTTTAAATGTTGACGCCAGCAGCCTGGTCCCACACTGGTTAAGGTGAAGCCCATCAGATCGGAATAGGCTCTCCTTCCCCAGAATGCTGCCCAGTTTCTGACAAATCTAAAACCCTCGTCCCCGCAGCATTGTCTCATCCACGCATTGAGACTTCGGATCTCTGCCTGTTGCTTGGGCCCTGAGTGTGGAACAGGTAGTATTTCAGAAAATGCTACCCTAGAGGAAACGGTTTAACTTATCTGTAGCAGGTGTTATCAAAGGACTGCAATAAGGATATTCTTACTCATTTGCCACCTCCCCTTAGAGTAGAACTTATATCAGTTATCTAGACTAATCAAGTCCCGCACGTCAGCGATAAGTGAGAAGTGCGCATGTGCAGTGAGGAACCATTCCACATGGTCTCTGTTGAATGATTTTACCTAAGAGTAAGACTATTCATCCTGTTCTCAAACACCTGCTATACAAGTAAACAAGTTTGTTTCAAACTTTTATTTCTTACTCACATTATCCACCATCAGGGGTGTCTTCCTTATTGCAGATTTGGTATTATCCGCAAAGAGGGAAAGCTTATCATGTAGCCCTTCAACAATATCACTTACCAAAAATGTTAAATAACAATGCAAGAACCCATTCTTGCAGAACTTCTGGTAACATTCCTGCCCTCAATGTATGCACTGCCTCATTTGTACGCAATGTATGTCATGCCTATTTTTTGTCAATATCCTGAAAACCACACTAGCTAAAGGGTACCCCAGGACTGGTCTTAAAATCCCCTAGATTTATTTGTCTTTCTCTTAACTGCACTGGTCTAGTTATCTAGTTCAATGTTTTATTGTTGTATGTGGATCTCAATCCAGGGCTCACCAAATATTCAGCTTCTCCTGCCAATTGTTGTTCAGCAGCAAGTGTTAAAATTTTAACTTTTAGATTCTCAGATAACCTGGAAAATTCCAAATCAATATTTGAAAGGTATTAATCCTCAAACGAACCTCTTCTGGAGACGGGAAGGCGCTAGAACTAGAGGACATGAAATGAGGTTGAAGGGGGGGCAGACTTGGGAAAAATGTCAGGAAGTATTTTTTCACGGAGAGAGTGGTGGGTGCTTGGAATGCCCTCCCGCGGGAGGTGGTGGGATGAAAACGGTAACAGAATTCAAAAATGCATGGGATAAACATAAAGGAATCCTGTCAGAAGGAATGGATCCTGAGAAGCTTAGTGGAGATTGGGTGGCAGCGCCAGTGGTTGGGAGGTGGGGCTAGTATGGTCAGACTTCTATGGTCTGTGCCCTGAAAATGGTAGATACAAATCAAGGTCAGGTATACATATAAAGTAGCCATATGAGCTTATTTATTGGGCAAACTGGATGGACCGTACAGGTCTTTTTCTGCTGTCACCTACTATGTATGTTATGTATTCATTATTTGTGTCTTATGGTTAATACAGTGTTTTGCATCAATATGTACGTAACTGATATTCTTTTAGGAGAGAAAATCTAAGGAAGATGGACAGAACAAAATGTAAGTGAAAATTTATTATTATCAGGGGGCTTTCTATTTTTGCTTTACAGAAGAATTTGATACCTGCATTTGGAGTTAACTCTGGCTGCTGTTTTTGCCATGTGTTAAGCTTATAGTATTTTATTTATTTTATTTATTTTAGATTTATATATAGTAAATTTCAGTACATTTCTCTTTTGTGTTGTCATTTTTCTTCCCTTTGGGGTGGGTTGGACTAGATATTTGTTTTGAGAACATGAAATGAAGGCCTTTATGCTGCTTTTGCCATTTTGCTACCTACCAAGAAATAGCATCTACCAGAATCAGGGCCCAATGCTCAAAAGTAGACATGGGTGCTAGAGACCATTAGTGCCGGACTAGCACCCATGCTTGCCAGCACACCAAGCTCAAAGGCCTCCACTGCGGGAATTAGCAAGCGCACCGAGGGATAGTGCATCAAGAATGCAAATGCATACTCATGAGCCAATTCCCTATTCTTCCCAATGCTCAGTAGGCAGCGTGCCAACAAGGGCATTCCATTGCAAAAGGTTGTGCCAAGCTGTGGGGGAGGAAAGGGAGACTGTCTGCCTCTGTATAGCTACTAGGAAGTTAACAAATATCTTTGTGTGCATTTCACACTGCATACTGAAAAATGTACAAGGTTAGTACTTCTACTCGTTGTGTGAAGCTCCATTTGTTCTGAAATTGTTCCTTACTGTGAAGTACTGTCTCAACAGCTTCTATGGAAGGATGTGTGGAGGGTGCTGCAGGCTCAGTCCCGGGGCGAAGGTAGCAGGGAGGGTGCTGCAGACTCAGTCCTGGGGCAAAGATAGCGGCAAGTAGCTCTGTACCTCCTCTTCTTCTACACCACCCCCCCCCCCCCCCCCACCCCCCACCCCCCCCCCCCCCCACCCCCCCCCCACCCCCCCCCCCCCACCCCCCCCCCCCCCCCCCCCCCCCCCCCCCCCCCCCCCCCCCCACCCCCCCCCCCCCCCCCCCCCCCGGTTCTTATGGCATGTGCTCAAAAGCTGTGTTTAACGTACAACTTACATGCGCCAGGGCATCATCCTACCCTTAACTCCCCCCAAATTCTCTCATTCTCACACTGAGCACACTTAAATTTCCATGTTAGTGTTGAGCATGAGGGAGCTGCTCAGACGCGCTGACTGGGTGGTATTTCAGTGCCAGAGTTTTGGTCATCGGTCTGCATGTGCACTGGAACTCCATGCTGTATAGTGTAATGCTATGTTTTCAAATAGCATATTTATTTTGACATTTGCGCACAAGAAGGAAACACTAAATAAATCACACAATATACTATAAAAACTAAAAGACATTTTTATATTAGGCTAATATCCTTGATACTTTAGCAAGTTTTTAAATTAAAAGGGCTCAAAAATACTAATATGAGGTCAGCGAGAGGGATTCTATCCATTCTTTTGCATTGTCACATGTATGATTATCTCCCAGTTGGTGAGATGTCATAGTGCGTGCCCGATGCAAAGAGCTCCTAGCTCTCAGAGAACGTGTCCGTTCTCTTGAGGCTAGAGTAGCAGACTGGGTGGAGCTGAGGGAGACAGAGATACATAGAGGAGACCTACTGGGATGTTATAGAGAAGTCCCACTTCCAGTCTGGTAGCCCCTGTGCTACCTTGGAGGAGGGAGGTATCCTAGAAGGATTGCATCACCCTGGTGAAGTAGGAAATACTCCTGTAGCCAGGACCTGCCCACCAGGGAGGTATATCCTCTCGCACCGAGGATGTGTGTCCAAGTGCTGCCCAGGAAGGAAGGGTTAGGACAGCTGTTGTAGTTGGTGATTCGATCATTAGGCATAGGTGCTGGGTGGCTGGTGGACGTGAGGATCGCCTGGTGACTTGCCTTCCTGGTGTGAAAGTGACAGACCTCATGCGTCACCTAGATAGGATTTTAGACAGTACTGGGGAGGAGCCTGCTGTCTTGCTACATGTAGGTACTCGTTTGTGTGAAGCTCCATTTTGAATGGTCTAAGGTTTGGCAATTAAAATTCCATGCGAAGAAATGCAAAGTGATGCACTTAGGAAGTAGAAATCCATGGGAGAAGTATGTGTTAGGCGGGGAAAGTCTGATAGTTACGGATGGGGAGAGGGATCTTGGGGTGATAGTATCTGAGGATCTGAAGGCGACGAAACAGTGTGACAAGGCGGTGGCCGTAGCCAGAAGGTTGCTAGGCTGTATAGAGAGAGGTGTGACCAGCAGAAGAAAGAGGTGTTGATGCCCCTGTATAAGGCGTTGGTGAGGCCCACCTGGAGTATTGTGTTCAGTTCTGGAGGCCGTACCTTGCTAAGGATGTAAAAAAATGGAAGCGGTGCAAAGAAAAGCTACGAAAATGGTATGGATTTGCATTACAAGACATATGAGGAGAGACTTGCGGACCTGAACATGTATACCCTGGAGGAAAGGAGAAACATGATAGACGTTCAAATATTTGAAAGGTATTAATCAGCAAACGACCCTTTTCCGGCGTTGGGAGGGCGATAGAACGAGAGGACATGATATGAGAGTGAAGGGGGGCAGACTCAAGAAAAATGTCAGGAAGTATTTTTTCACGGAGAGAGTGGTCGATACTTGGAATGACCTCCTGCGGGAAGTGGTGGAGATGAAAACGGTAGCGGAATTCAAGCATGCGTGGGATAAACATAAAGGAATCCTGTGATCAGTGGAGGCTGGAGTCTGTTCCATTTCTTATCACCCAAGACAGGAGATCCCTTCTACATTCCAACTTCCAGGCCCTAGCCTTCATGACTTGTGGATTCCTTCAGTCTACCTGAGGGTGTCTTACTCCTTACTTCCAAGAGAGATTCCACTAGGAGATCCTATGGTTCTAAATGGAAAAGGTTATCTGTATATTTTGAAGGTAAGGCTGTAGATTCCATTTCTTATCCTGTGCAAAATGTGCTTTAATAACTTCTTCATCTGTCAGGCCTCTGTTAAGGGTTCATTTGATTGTCCTTGGCACCTATCATCACTATGTAGAAGTTAAACCATCTCTACTAAGCCTTTAGTTGTTTACTTCATGAGGGCTTGCTTTTATTTGAAGCCTATTAAGCCTCTTACAATATCATGGGATCTCAGTGTCATTTAACCCAGTTGACAAAAGCTCCTTTTGAGTCACTGGAAGTACCTGACTTGGTCTTATTTTGGTGGTGATTACTTAGCATGCAGGGTTAGTGATCTCAAGGATCCTAGTCACTGATCCTGCTTATACAAAATTAACACTAGAGTGGCTTTCACACACATCTTAAGTGCCTTCTTAAGGTAGTGTTGGAAATCTTAGTCAATTCTGTCGACGTTTACCCCCAAACTGCATGGCCATCACGGTGAAAATGCACTGCACATTCTGGACTGCAAGAGTTCACTGGCTTTATCTGGAGTAGACTAAAGCCCATAGAAAATCCATCCATCTTTGTTTCTTTTTACCCAAGCAGGATGGGGCTGCCAGTGGCAAATATATTTTCCAGTTGACTAGCAGACTGCATTTCCTTTACTCATGCCCAGGTTGGGCTGATACTAAATCAGGCATGTCCCGGTTCTGTCCTCGAGGTCTATAAGCAGGACCAGGTTTTCAGGATATGTGTATGAGAGATCTGCATATAGTGGATGTAGTGTGCATGCAGAGATCTTTTGCATGCATATTCATTAGAGAGACCCTGAAAACCCGGCCTGTTAGCAGCCCTTGAGAACTGAATTTGGACAGACCTGCTCTAGATACCGTATTTTTCGGACTATAAGACTCGCACCGGACCATAAGACGCACCTAGGTTTTAGAGGAGGGAATAGGAAAAATTTTTTTTTTCCTTTTTCCCTCCTCTAAAACCTAGGTGCTCCGGTGCGTCTTGTCCGAATCCCTCCCTCCGAGTTCGGGATCGCCCTCCCCCCGGCCCTGTCACCAGTTCTCCCTACTCACGTCACGCGATCTTCCCTGGTGGTCTAGTGACGTCGGGGCAGGAAAGAGCCCCCTCTTTCCTGCCCAGCGCGCTGCTCTCCATCCTCCTGTATGCAGCCTGACGGTCTTGGCGAGATTCAAAATGGCCGCCGAGAATTGAAGTCTCGGCGGCCATTTTGAATCTCGCCGAGACCATCAGGCTGCATACAGGAGGATGGAGAGCAGCGCGCTGGGCAGGAAAGAGGGGGCTCTTTCCTGCCCGACGTCACTAGACCACCAGGGAAGATCGCGTGACGTGAGTAGGGAGAAGTGGTGACAGGGCCGGGGGGGAGAGCGATCCCGAACTCGGAGGGCGGGCGACCAGCCAGCCAAATCTACCTTCGGACTATAAGACGCACCCACCATTTTCCTCCCAAATTTTTGGGGAAAAGTGCGTCTTATAGACCGAAAAATACGGTAGTCATGTTATGACTCAGATTGTCAGCAGTTCACGCGATATCACCTCCAAAGGGGAGATTTTGCAGAGCTGCCTCGGATTTAGTTAATACATCCACATCTCATTACTGTTCAGAATAGGACTCCTGATAGTGACAGGTGGTACGGTCAGACAGGTCCTTCGGAATCCTTTTGGGCTATAGAATCCAACTTTACCTGCCTAGTATCATTTTCTTTTCTAGGCTGCCTAACAAAAGTTTTTTATTTCCACGTGCAGCATTATGTGTGTGGTATTGCCTTTTGTAGGCTTAGCTGTGTTTCCCTGCGTTTGATTGGGGCAACCTGGTAACTAGGGATTGCTAAAATTAACTTCCATCTTTTCTTGCCCTTGGAGAAAACAGTTACTAACCAGTAGCAGGCATTCTCAGAGGACAGCAGAATGAATATTCTTATCTGACACCCCTCTTTGAAGCTGAATACTATCGCCACTTCTTTTCAACCTAATGATGACCCCACTTGCCAAGTCCTTTCATATACGCTGACGTCACACTGTACATCCCTTACAAAATTGATCTAACAGAAATCACCAAAGAAATCAAACTCAGCTTGAACATCATGAACTCATGGGCGAACGCATTCAAACTAAAACTGAACACAGAAAAAACACACTGTCTCATCCTCTCATCCCAAAATAACACAATCAAACCCACCAACATAACCACCCCAGACTACACCCTCCCTATCTCAGACAGCCTGAAAATTCTCAGAGTTACAATCGACCGAAATCTTACACTAGAGAGCCAAGTGAAAGCTGAGTTTGATTTCTTTGGTGATTTCTGGTAGATCAATTTTGTAAGGGATGTACAGTGTGACGTCAGCGTATATGAAAGGGTTAAGGCGTGGCTGTATCCCTTGCCTCCGGAAGATTTGGCCCTGCTGAAACCACTTACTGTGGATGCGGTGGTTACGGCGGTTACTAAGGCTACAGCCATTCCGGTGGATGGCAGTACAGCCTTATGGGATCCTCAGTATAGGAGGCTAGAGTCCTTTCTGAAGCGCAGCTTTGATTTGTTGGCTTTGGCCTTGCAAGCCTCTGTGTGTGGGGGCTTGGTAGCCAGAGTTTGTTTCCGTTGGGCGGAGAAGCTCTTGGATGAGCCTGCGTTAGATAGGATTGGCTTCAGAATCTGGCCAAATTGGAGATGGGGTCTTCATTTTTGGCAGACACCCTTTATGATTTGCTAAGGGCTTCGGCTAAGAATATGGCTCTGGCGGTGACGGCTCACAGGGCTCTTTGGCTTAGGGGCTGGGTGGCAGATGCGGCCTCTAAAGCAAAGTTGTGTTCTCTACCTTTCAAAGGTTCTATGTTGTTTGGAGAGGACTTGGATAAACTGATGAGTGGTCTTGGGGATACCAAGGTCTCATGGTTGCCGGAGTTACGGCCTAAGGCGGCTAGTCGAGGTGGTTCGGCTAGAGGTCGGTTTAAGGATGCGAGGCGATACAGGCCGGGCAGATTTATGTCTCCTTCTAAAAGCCAGTTTTTCCAGCGGACGCAGCCCTTTCGAGGGGGTCATCGAGGAGGTCGGGACTCCGGAGGTGCCGGAAATGGTAATAGGTCCAGCCTCTGATGAAGGTCGGGGCACGACTTCATCTGTTTTATCAGGGGTGGACCCAAATTACTTCAGATCCGTGGGTGCTGGAGGTCGTTCGCGACGGTTATGCGCTCGAGTTTGAGCACCCGCTGCCGGATCTGTTTCTTCCCTGTCCTTGTCACTCTTGAGTCAAGTTAAAGGCTATTCAAGAGACTCTGGATCGCTTAATCCAGTTGGGAGCTGTGGTACCCGTTCCTTGGCACGAGCTGGGAATGGGTTGTTATTCCATTTACTTTGGTGGTGCCGAAGGAGGACTAGTTTCGACCCATTTTAGATCTCGAGGGTCAAGTGGGGGGGTGCTCAAAGTGCCTTCCTTCCGCATGGAGACTCTGCGCTCGGTTATAGTGGCTGTTCGTCAGGGAGAATTTCTCATGTCACTGGATCTCACGGAAGCGTATCTGCAAGTGCCGATTTGAGAGGCCCATCAGCATTTCCTGTGTTTTGCTGTTTTAGGGAGGCACTTTCAGTTCTGTGCTCTGCCTTTTGGTCTGGCAACGGCTCGTGGCAGCGACAATAGAGGTAGTACCATGGGCCAGGGCGCATATGCGTTAGCTTCAGGCGGCTCTGTTGTCCCGGTGGTCTCCTCAGGTACACAGTTTGGAGTTGCGGTTGCCATTGAGGGGGGGCTCCTCGGCACAGTCTCCAGTGGTGGCTGTGTTCGGCCCATCTGAAAAAGGGCATGCCGTTGGAACCTCCTCAGTGGGTGATTCTGGTAACGGATGCCAGTCTGCTGGGCTGGGGAGCTCAGTGTCTCGGTTGGTCCGCGCAGGGGCGATGGTCGACGGAGGAAGCTCAGTGGTCTATCAACCGGTTGGAGACGAGGACGATTCGGCTAGCTCTGTTGGCGTTTAGCTCAAGTGTGGTTGGAAAGACGGTAAGAGTCATGTCCGACAATGCGACAGCGGTAGAGTATGTCAACCGGCAGGGCGGTACAAATAGTCCGTGGTTGGCAATCGAGACGGCTCTGCTCATGAGTTGGGCGGAAAGGTATCTAGTGCAGATTTTGGCGGTGCATGTGGCCAGGGTGGACAACGTGAACGCGGATTCTCTAAGCAGACACATGTTGGACCCCGGAGAATGGTCTCTGCACCGGTCGGTGTTCGACCAGATAGTTCTAGTGGGGAATGCCAGTAGCGGATCTCATGGCGTCGGCACAGAATGCTCAGATACCTCGGTATTTCAGTCGGCGTCGGGATCACAAGCGGAAGGGATCGATGCGTTGGTCCATTTGTGGCCTCAGCAGGTATTGCTGTACGTGTTTCCCCCGTGGCCCTTGATAGGTCGAGTCCTACAGAGGGTAGAATGTCATGCGGATCCGGTGTTGTTGGTGGCTCCGAATTGGCCGCGGTTCGGGGATCTGATGCGCTTGTTAGAAGGCGAGCCTATGCGGTTGGGGGGCTCGGTGCTGTCGTGTCAGGGTCCAATTGTCATGCTGGATCCGGATCGGTTCTCTCTTACGGTGTGGCCCTTGAGAAGGAACGGTTGAGAAGGAAAGGGTTTTCCCCTCAGGTGATTCAGACGATGCTGCAGTCTTGCAGACGTTTGACGTCTTTGGCCTATTTGCGTGTATGGCACATATTTGAAGATTGGTTTGGGGACTGGGCGTGTGTCCCTTCGACAGCTTCTGTGTCGTGCATTTTAGATTTCTTGCAGGATGGTTTTGAGAAGGGCCTTTCATTGTCATCTTTGAACATGCAGCTGGCTGCTTTGGCGTGTTTTCGGGGTAAGGTGCAGGGCAGGTCGGTTGCATCTTCCCCGGATGTGGTCCGTTTTTTGAGGGGGTGAAATTGCTTCATCCTCCTCAGCGGCCGGTAGTTCCTCAGTGGGATCTTAATATCGTTCTTGACTCTTTGGCGGGTTCTCCTTTTGAGCCCTTGGAGTCTTGTTCTATAAAAGACCTTACTATGAAGGTGGTCTTTTTGGTAGCTATATCGTTGGCTCGCCGGATTTCGGAACTTCAGACTCTTTCATGTAGGCCTCTGTTTTTGTGGTTTTGTAAGGAAAAGGTTTTGCTGCGTCCAGTGCCTTCGTTTTTGCCTAAGGTGGTATCCTCCTTTCATGTCAATCAGGTGATTTCGTTGCCGATCTTGGGGGACTGGACGGGGGATGCTTCTCAGCATTGTTTGGCGAAATTGGATGTGCGCAGAGTGTTGAAGGTTTACTTGCGCAGGTCAGAGGAATTCAGGTCTTCAGATAGGTTATTTGTCCTTCATGGAGGGCCCAAGAAGGGAGCGGCTGCTTCTAAGGCATCTATAGCTCGGTGGTTGAAGGATGCCATCTCTTCGGCTTACATATTGCATGGCCGTACGGTGCCGGCAGGGCTCAAGGCACATTCCACTAGGGGGATGGCGGCTTCTTGGGCAGAGAGTAGTTTTGTTCCGGTGGACGTTTGTAGAGCGGCGGTGTGGATGTACAGGCAAGGGAGGATGCCAGTTTTGGAGCTGCAGTCCTGTCCTCTGGGCTTCGCAGGTCCCACCCTTAGATGTGTTTACTGCTTTGGTGCATCCCAAGCGTCTTGAACGGTCTGGAGGATTGCTGAGGAAGGTGAAATTAGGCCTTACCTGCTAATTTTCTTTCCTCTAGATCCTCCAGACCGTTCAAGAGCCCACCCAGTGTATCGGACAGTTCAGTATGATAATTTCTTTAGACTTCAGTTGCTGATATTTCTAGTAGCTCCTGTGATTTGGGTCCTGGAGTTTTACTAAGGGCAGTTTGTGGTACCGTTTGTGCCCATCTGCAGTTGAATTCGCCTGTCTTAAGGGGAGGAGATCTGAGTGTGGATTCAGTGGTTTTGTTTAGGTGGAGGTGTTTTGTTCCTCTGCTTTGTTACTGTTTTACTGGTTAGTAGAAGGTTTGCACAGGCAACTTCTATAAGAAGTTTTAGTGTTCTCAGTCTCCCTCTGCTGGTAGGAGTGCATAACCCAAGCGTCTTGAACGATCTGGAGGATCTAGAGGAAAGAAAATTAGCAGGTAAGGCCTAATTTCACCTTGGTTAATGTTTGATTTAGTTTTTGGGCAGAGGTTTCTGAATACCGAAGGGGTTGTTTTTCTTTTTATGGGCTTTGTTAGATGTATACTGACAAGCTTCAGGCTGCACCTGCTGTGAAAGTGGTAATGTCATTGGAAACTCTTTGTTTTCTCTACCTCCATCTGCTAGTTGGGGGATATAACCCACTGCCATGAACTGGTCTGGCAGGATTCAAGGAAATAACAGGTAAGAATAAATTTCACCTTGCATTACTGTTTGGATAGTATACTCTGAAGAAACAGTGGATTTGGGCAAGTAGTTTAGCAAGTGCTACTAACTAGCCACTGCTTTGCAGTGATAAATTAGTTGCCTTGAAAATCCAGAGTTGAATTAATCCTCGGCTATCAGATTCCACAGTTGTGTGGTTGACTCATTCTCCTTGTTGATACAACAAGCAAAGTTGCTAACTTGTGATGTGGATTCTCCATACTTCGCAGGAGAAATTGTACTCAGCCTCCATCCCAGGGCATTGATTCCTAAGTGTTTGTTAGTAGCAATGCTGGAAAACTGCATGATCTGAGAGTTTCTGAGACAGCAGTACCAGATGTCATTACCCTTGTGCACCTAATTTATCCTGCTGAATGTGAGGAACCCCCCCCCCCCCCCCACACACACACACACACACACACTGTATTAAGCAACTACACTTTTTGGTATTTAAAATTGTTTATTTCCCCCCTAAATCAGGAATGATGGAACTACAAGAAAGACGGACAAAACTGCTAGCTCAGCAACACCACCTGGTAAGCTGTCATTTTTTTAATGCCCTTTTCACACACATCATGGCTTCTGTCCTGCAACATTCCCAGTCCACCCAAATGAACAGTTGTTTGGAGATTTGGCTTAAAGGTTTTCTTTCCCTTTCTGTTAAAAACATGCATCTCTTACAGGATTCTTGATTTATGTTCTTACACTTTTTGCAGAATAGATGCTAATATGGTTTAAGTAGCATTTTATTTTAAACCTTGAATTGGCTAAAAATTATAAAACCTACTAGCAGGCTTGGAACATTTTTACTTAAAATGGTGTAGACAATCTACTTAAGTATGCTTTGTATTTTCAGTGTAAATTTTTCAGAATGATTAATGTATTCCTTTAGTGGTGAGGAAATGAGAGCACTGCCCGTAATAGGAGCTTAGAGAGTGAACTCCACTCAATTCCTTTATTAACCCATTAGTGCCCAATGTTCCCATATGGGCACTAATGGGTTAAAGCACTTGTATTGAGAGCCTAAAGCACTGAGAAGTGTCCTTTGTTTGGTTTAGTGTGTGTGCATCCCGTGGGCGCTCTCAGGAATGATGGAACTACACGAAAGACAGACAAAACTGTTAGCTCAGCAACACCACCTGGTAAGCTGTCATTTTTTAATGCCCTTTTCACACACATCATGGCTTATGTCCTGCAAATTTCCCAGTCCACCCAAATGAACAATTATTTGGAGATTTGGCTTACAGGTTTTCTTTCCCTTTCTGTTAATAGCATGCATCTGTTACAGGATTCTTGACTTATGTTCTTACACTTTTTGCAGAATAGATGCTAATATGGTTTAAGGTAATATGAAGTAGCATTTTAATTTAAACTTTGACTTGGCTAAAAATGATAAAAACTACTAGCAGGCCAGGAACATTTTACTTAAGATAGTGTAGACAAGAAACTTAAATATACTTTGTATTTTCAGTGTAAATTTTTCAGAATGATCAATGTATTCCTTTAGTGGTGAGGAAATGAGATCACTGCCCCTAATGGGAGCTTAGAGAGTGAATGCCACTCCATTCCTTTATTAACCCATTAGTGCCCAATGTTCCCATATGGGCAGTAATGGGTTAAAGCACTTGTATTGAGAGCCTAAAGCACTGAGGAGTGTCCATTGTTTGGTTTAGTGTGTGTGCATCCCGTGGGCACTATCAAGAATGATGGAACTACAAGAAAGACGGACAAAACTGCTAGCTCAGCAACACCACCTGGTAAGCTTGTCATTTTTTAATGCCCTTTTCACACACATCATGGCTTATGTCCTGCAAAAATATTCCCAATCCACCCAAGTGAACAATTGTTTGGAGATTTGGCTTACAGGTTTTCTTTCCCTTTCTGTTAAAAACTTGCATCTCTTACAGGATTCTTGATTTATGTTCTTACACTTTTTGCAGAATAGAGGCTAATATGGTTTAAGGTAATATGAAGTAGCGTTTTATTTTAAACCTTGAATTGGCTAAAAATGATTAAAAACTGCTAGCAGGCTAGGAACATTTTTACTTAAGATAGTGTAGACAAGGAACTTAAGTATACTTTGTATTTTCAGTGTAAATTTTTCAGAATGATTAATGTATTCCTTTAGTGGTGAGGAAATGACATCACTGCCCCTAATGGGAGTTTACAGAGTGAACTCCACTCAATTCCTTTATTAACCCATTAGTGCCCAATGTTCCCATATGGGCACTAATGGGTTAAAGCACTTGTATTGAGAGCCTAAAGCACTGAGAAGTGTCCATTGTTTCGTTTAGTGTGTGTGCGTGTGCATCCCATGGGCACTAATAAGAAACCGATAGATCTGCAAAAATTCTCGGTGCAGGTGAGCCCACGCTGTGAGGGTGGAATGTTAGTGGATACTGAAGCCACAAAATGGCGGAGGGAGGAAAATAATGATGCCAATACCAGCCTGCCTTTGGACAATGTGTGTCAGCTGTCCATGGAGAAAATTAAGGACATTCTATATGGGCTAAAACAAGACATAGTGGTGGCACGAGGAGAAATTGCAGCCCTTGCAGTTGATTTGAAATCAGATATAGTGGACTTGGGCCACAGAATAGAGGATATGGAGGTTCAATTGGAGGAGCAATCAGAAAAATGGTTTCTGTGGAGACTGCTACATCTGGAAATAGGCTTATGCAGAGTTGTTGGCTAAACTTGAAGACCTGGAGATCCTTAGTTGGTGATGCAATTTAAGAATGATTTTGGGGGGTGGGGGGGGGGGGGGAAATAACCCAGAGCAGGAAGACTATACTAATCCAATGGGAGTGGTGGGAAAAGTTGTTGCAGTATTTGATGGGCCTGGACTATGGTGGCACAGTGGATTGGAGTGATGAGATTGAACAGGCCTATAGGTCTCTGGGAGCCCTGTGACAGAACATTCCATGCAACATTGTTGGTTTCCCAAGCTATAAATTTAAGGAGCAGGTGGCTAAGAGGGCCTGGTTAAAGAACCCTTATTTTATCATCCTCACCTTAATATTCCCTTATCTCTTGTTTGTCCTGTTTGTCTGTCCTAATTAAATTGTAAGAACTGTCGAGCAGAGACTCTCTCTTCATGTTCAAGTGTAGCGCTATAGAAATGATGATTAGTAGTAGTAGAAGCTGCCGATCTGGGATATGCATTAGATGGCTATCTAATCTGTTTCCTCAGCGGGGAAGAATATGTAAGAATATTGAGCCTGCTTGTCCTCGGAGAAACTGAAGATACATACCTGTAGCAGGTGTTTTCCAAGGACAGCAGGCTCAAGTTTACACATCTTGTTCGGGAAGGTTCCAGAGCTTTGAAAGGTTTCTTCTGTCTCCTGGGCTGTCACGGACGACGACCCACATGTAAGAATATTGAGCCTGCTGTCCTTGGAGAATACCTGCTACAGGTATGTATCTTCATTTTCCTCACCTCCAACCCCTTATGAAACAAAATAAGCACTCCTGCCTTTTTAGAAACTACAGGAGAGTCCACAAAATCCCCAACCCACCAGGATTGCAATTTCCTAGCCTCGTCTCTCCCGAGATAAATCTTCTGCAGCATAGTAATTGAGTTATGCCTGTGTAAGGCATGCAAAAACTTTTTTTTTTCTTTTTACAGGGAAATAAGTGTACAGCATTAAAAATAGCAAATCAATTTATCTGAAAAAATCTTTTGGCAGCTTTGGCTTGTTTCCGGTGGAAGGTACAGGGTGTATCTTTAGCCTCTCATCCGGCGTAGAGAATCCAAGAGGGCCACCTTTAGCTACCAGAGATATCATCTGTAGCTCTCCCATTGGCTCTGAATCTCCACCGGGTCTCAGCGGGGGCTGTCTGTTGAGGCTGCTCAACAATACCACCTCTGAGCTAATATCCCCCGAATGGGAGGATCCAACCAGAGCCGGTGGTGGGAGGCGGGACTGGTGGTTGGGAGGCGGGGATAGTGCGAGGCAGACTTATACGGTCTGTGCCAGAGCTGGTGGTTGGGAGGCGGGGATAGTGCTGAGCAGACTTATACGGTCTGTGCCCTGAAGAGGACAGGTACAAATCAAGGTATATACAAAAAGTAGCACATAGGAGTTTATCTTGTTGGGCAGACTGGATGGACCGTGCAAGTCTTTTTGTGCCGTCATCTACTATGTTACTATGACCCTCCAGACAGGTCAAGACGCTTGGGTTATGCACTCCTACCAGCAGAGGGAGACTGTATAAGCCACCTGCCAACCCCCAAGCAGCCAGTAAATTTTAGTCTCAAGCAGAGGGTAGACGTGTAGTCTGGTCTGGTAGGCCTGGGATTTGTTTTAGGCCTTTTGTTGGTTAGCACCCTGTACTTAGAATCTGTGTGCTTTGGGGAAGTGGGTCCGGTGGGGCTCCGTTTTTCCCCTGGGGTGTCGCACCCGGTGATCTGGTCCCTCCCCCTGCTGTGCTCTCCTGAGCAGTCGGCCCTGTGCCTCGGCTCCTGTGTGATTGCAGGAACCTTGAGAGCCATAGCCCTTGTCAGCTTTTAGCAACTGGGCTAGGAGGTAAGAAGCCAGTTGAAAAAAAAAAAGAAAAGCTCTTGTTTGTTTTGGTGCTGACCGGGAGAGCTGCAGTGTGTTTGTGAGAGTGAGTGAGTCTGGGCGCTGCTGCCTGTTGGGTTGCTTACCTCCTTTCTTCCCTGAGGGATGTTGGTGGGGGAAACCGTCCCGTTGCTGGTTCTGTGCGCGCTGTGGTGTGGACGCGCCGGGGACACAATGCAGGCTCTGTGGGGAGCCGAAACCGCCTCTTTCTTCGCCTCCGGTATTGTCCGTAGAGGTTTCTGGGGTCGGCTCGGGCTTTGTTGATACGTCCTTGCTCCTGGGTGGTGTAGCAGCGGTTCCGATTTTGGCGGGAACCACCACCATCTTGGATTTCTCCGGCCCTGCGGTTTTGCCTCAGACGTTGCAGGATTTTCAGGGGCAGAACGTAGGCTGGTCTCCTGAGTGCTCAGGGGTCATGGGATTCCCACCTGATTTTATTTGGTCGATGTTCCAGGCATGGAAGTCAGTATCCCAGCAGACAGACCTTCAGAAGGGGGTAGGTCCCTTAGTTGCCAAGCGCCCTCGTCTGGTCAGAAGATCCTGAGTTTTTGTCCTTACAGCACTTAGAAGAGGAGTGCAGTGATCTTGGAGATGACGTTCTTTTGGACACCTGAGGAGGAGGGGTTCTTGCCAGGTGAAGATCCCTCGGTAGTGAGGATCTTTCATAGAGATGAGCTGGCTGAATTGATTGATCAGGTGGTTGCTACATTTAATTTGATTGTCCTGAGACCACAGTGGCAGAGGTAAAGCAGGTAGACCCGTTGATTAAGGGTATTCGCCGGTCTTCCCATTCTTTTCCCAGGAATAAAGACCTCAGAGATATGGTAATGCAGGAGTGGTCTTCCCCAGATTCTGCTTGTAGGGTGGCTAGAGCTAAGGCGAGGCTTTATTCTCTTTCGCAAGAGGATAGGGACTCCTTAAAGTCTCCTACAGTAGACGCGGTGGTGACGGCGGTCACTAAAGCCACTGCTATTCCTGTTGATGGGGGGCTGCTCTCAGGGATCCTCAAGATAGGAAGTTGGAATCCTTTATTAGGCGTAGTTTTGATCTGTCCGCCTTGTCGCTGCAGGCCTCGGTGTGTGGAAGTTTAGTAGCTCATGCTTGCTTCCGCAGGGCTGAAAAACTCTTAGATGATCCCTCCCCTAGTCCATTCCCCCAACCCTCCAACCCCTCCCTCCTTTTCCACCTTCTCTGATGTCACTGATGAGGAAACTGCACATCTTCTTCCCTCGTCCAAACGTACCACCTGCCCCTCTGATCCCATTCCCACTCACCTACTTAACACTATCTCCCCCACTGTCATCCCTTTTATCCGTCATATCCTCAATCTTTCGCTTTCCACTGCGATTGTTCCTGATGCCTTCAAACATGCTGTAGCCACACTGCTCCTTAAAAAATCTTCACTGGACCCTACCTGCCCCTCTAGCTATCGGCCCATCTCCCTCCTCCCTTTACTCTCCAAGATACTTGAACGTGCTGTTCACCGCCGCTGCCTCGACTTCCTTTCATCTCGAGCTATTCTTGACCCGCTCCAATCTGGCTTTCGCTCTCTTCACTCGACTGAAACGGCGCTTGCCAAAGTCTCCAATGACCTGTTACTGGCCAAATCTTAAAGGTCTCTACTCTATTCTCATCCTCCTCAACCTATCTGCTGCTTTTGATACTGTTGATCACACCTTACTCCTTTGTACATTATCCTCTCTTGGATTTCCGGGGCCCTGTTCTTTCCTGGTTCTCTTCCTTTCTCTCCCAACGTACTCTTAACGTGTACTCTGGTGGTTCCTCCTCCACATCTATCCCGCTAACAGTCGGTGTACCCCAAGGATCTGTCCTAGCACCTCTCCTCTTCTCCATCTATACCTCTTCCCTTGGTGCTCTGATCTCATCCCATGGCTTTCAATACCACCTTTATGCTGATGATACCCAGATCTACCTCTCCGCACCGGATATCTCAGCTGAAATCCAGACCAAAGTATCAGCCTGCCTGTCTGACATCGCTGCCTGGATGTCTCGCTGCCACCTGAAACTAAACATGACCAAAACTGAGCTTCTCCTCTTTCCCCCTAAACCTGCTTCTCCTCTCCCCCCGTTCTCTATTTCGGTAGATAACACTCTCATCCTCCCTGTCCCATCTGCGCGCAACCTTGGAGTCATCTTTGACTCCGCTCTCTCCTTCTCTGCTCATATTCAGCAGATTGCCAAAACCTGTTGTTTCTTTCTCTCTAATATTAACAAAATTCGCCCTTTCCTCTCCGAGGACGCTACCAAAACCCTTACCCACACCCTTATCACCTCTCGCCTAGACTACTGCAATTTGCTTCTCGCTGGTCTCCCGCTCAGCCATCTATCTCCTCTTCAATCTGTCCAAAACTCTGCTGCGCGTCTTATATTCCGCCAGAGTCGCTATACTCACGTTAGCCCTCTCCTCAAGTCGCTTCACTGGCTCCCTATCCGCTTCCGCATACGGTTAAAACTTCTCCTTTTGACCTACAAGTGCATCCACTCCGCAGCTCCTCAGTACCTTTCCGCTCTCATCTCTCCCTACACTCCTCCCCATGAACTCCGTTCGCTGGGTAAATGTCTCCTGTCGTCCCCCTTCTCCCCCATTGCTAACTCCCAGCTCCGTTCCTTCTATCTCGCTGCTCCCTATGCCTGGAATAGACTCCCTGAGCCAGTACGTCAGGCTCAGTCTCTGGCTGTCTTCAAGTCTAGGCTTAAAGCCCACCTCTTTGCTACTGCTTTCGACTCCTAACCATGACTCTCTTACTCAGCACCCTCGCTTATCACCCCTACCACTGCATTTTCCCCACCCCTAGCTGTCTGTTCATCTGTCCAATTTAGATTGTAAGCTCTGTTGACCAGGGACTGTCTTTTCATGTTAATTTGTACAACGCTGCATAAGTCTAGTAGCGCTATAGAAATGCTTAATAGTAGTAGTAGTAGATCCGGCGGTGGATAGATCTTCCTGGGTGCAGGAACTAGCCAAGGTGGAGATGGGCTCTTCTTTCCTATTGGATGCCCTTTAAGATTTGCTGTGAGCGTCGGCAAAAAATATGGCATTGGTTGTGGGAGCTCGTCGGGCTCTTTGGCTTAAAGGTTGGGTCGCAGATGTGGCCTCTAAGTCCAAGTTGTGTTCTCTGCCCTTCAAGGGTTCTATGCTGTTTGGGGAAGATGAGCTTGCAGAGCTATTGTTAGAAATATGTAATTTATCCTTAAAATCGAGTGTGGTGCCGGAAAACTGAAGGGTGGCCAATGTAACGCCGATTTTTAAAAAAGGTTCCAGAACAAAATGGTAGAGTCTGTTATTAAGAACAAAATTACAGAGCATATTCAAAAGCATGGATTAATGAGACAGTCAACATGGATTTAGTGAAGGGAAATCTTGCCTCACCAATCTACTACATTTCTTTGAAGAGGTGAACAAACGTGGATAAAGGTGAGCCGGTGGATATTGTGTATCTGGATTTTCAGAAGGCGTTTGACAGAGTACCTCATGAAAGACTGTAGAGGAAATTGGAGAGTCATGGGATAGGAGGTAGTGTTCTATTGTGGATTAAAAACTGGTTAAAAGATAGAAAACAGAGAGAGAGTAGGGTTCCCCAAGGGGTCTGTGCTAGGACCGCTGCTCTTTAACATATTTATGAATGACCTAGAGATGGGATTAACTAGCGAGGTAATTAAATTTGCTGATGACACAAAGTTATTTAAAGTCGTTAAATTGTGGGAGGATTGTGAAAAATTACAAGACCTTACGAGACTGGGAGACTGGGCGTCTAAATGGCAGGTGACATTTAATGTGAGCAACTGCAAAGTGATGCATGCAAGGTTCCACGTTAGGAGTCACAGACCAAGAAAGGGATCTGGGTGTCATCGTCGATGATACGTTGAAAACTTCTCAGTGTGCTGCTGCGGCTAAGAAAGCAAATAGAATGTTAGGTATTATTAGGAAAGGAATGGAAAACAAAAATAAGGATGTTATAATGCCTTTGTATTGCTCCATGGTGCGACCACACCTCGAATATTGTGTTTAATTCTGGTCGCCGTATCTCAAAAAAGATATAGTGGAATTAGAAAAGGTGCAGAGAAGGGCGATGAAAATGATATAAGGGGATGGGACAACTTCCCTATGAGGAAAGTCTAAAGCGGCTAGGGCTCTTCAGCTTGCAGAAAAGGCAGCTGAGGGGAGATATGATAGAGGTCTGTAAAATGAGTGGAGTTGAACGGGTAGATGTGAAGCATCTGTTCACGCTTTCCAAAAATACTAGGATTAGGGGGCATGCGATGAAGCTACAATGTAGTAAATTTAAAACCAATTGGAGAACATTTTTCTTCACTCAACATGTAATTAAACTCTGGAATTTGTTGCCAGGAATGTGGTAAAGGCGGTTAACTTAGCGGGGCAGTATGACATGTTTAGTAATTTTTTAGAATCTTGCCAGGTATTTGTGATCTGGATTGGCCACTGGTGGAAACAGGATGCTGGGCTTGATGGACCTTTGGTCTTTCCCAGTATGGCAATACTTATGTACTAATGTAAGAGCTGGATAAGTTAGTACGTGGTCTTGGCGATGCTAAGGTTCCGCGCCTGCCAGAGATGTGTCCCAGAACAGGTGGTCGAGGGCCATCGGGCTGTGGTCGTCTGTGAGATGCTCGGCGGTACAGGCCGGGTAGGGCCAATGGTGCGCTTAGAGGGCGATTTTTTTTCAGCTTACGCAGCCCTTTCGTGGAGGCCGTCAGGGAGGTCGGGATGCGTCTTCGGTGGGTTCCGCCTCGGTGTGTGCC
Organism: Microcaecilia unicolor; assembly: GCF_901765095.1. Taxonomy (NCBI): domain Eukaryota; kingdom Metazoa; phylum Chordata; class Amphibia; order Gymnophiona; family Siphonopidae; genus Microcaecilia; species Microcaecilia unicolor. The sequence continues at coordinate 458,741,044 of NC_044032.1, read as the reverse complement.
TCGCAATGAAGGTGTGCGGGTCCAGCCTCTGATTCGCGTGGGTGCTCGTCTACATCAGTTTTATCAGAGGTGGACCCACATCATGTCGGATCAGTGGGTGCTCGAACTGGTGCGCGACTGGTATGCCCTAGAGTTCAATGGCCCTCTTCCCGATTGTTTTTCTGGGATCTCCGTGTTGCTCTCATCTCAAGGCCAGGGCAATTCGCCAAACCCTCCTTCGGTGGATCGATTTGGGGGCTGTGGTTCCCGTACCCACCTCAGAGAGGGGGGCGGGTTGTTACTCGATTTATTTTGTGGTTCCCAAGAAGGAGGGTGACTTCCGGCCTATTTTAGATCTGAAAAGGATCAACGGGGCGCTGAAGGTTCCCTCCTTCCGGTGGAGACTGTGTTCGGTCATCGTAGCGGTTCAGTCTGGGGAGTTTCTCACTTCGTTGGATCTGACAGAAGCCTATCTACATATTCCCATCCGGACGGCGCATCAGCGTTTTCTTTGTTTTGCAGTCTTAGGACAGCATTTTCAATTCTGTGCTCTGCCGTTAGGTCTTGCGACGGCACCTCATGCCTTTTCCAAGGTTATAGTGGTCTTAGTGGCGGCATTGAGGAAGCAAGGAATCTTGGTCCATCCATATCTCGACGATCGGCTGATTCGAGCCAAGTCAAGTGTAGAGGCGACCGCGAGAGTGGTGAATTTCTTGGAGTCGCTCTGTTGGGTAGTGAACGTTTACAAGAGTCACCTAGTTCCGTCACAGTCCCTGGAGTATCTAGGAGTTTGTTTCAACACGTTGAAGGGATGAGTGTTCCTACCGTCATCTCGGATTGTCAAGATGCATGCTCTGATTCTTCATCTTTGCTCCAAGAGACTTCCTTCAGCTCGCTCTTATCTGCAGGTATTGGGTCTCATGGCAGCGTCGATAAAAGTAGTTCCGTGGGCCCGGGCTCACATGCGTCATCAGTCGTCCCTGCTGGATTGCTGGTCTCCTCAGACTCAGGACTTGGAGGAGAGACTCTTTTTGCCGGATTCTCCCCGCCTCAGCCTTCAGTGGTGGCTTCACACACCGAATCTGGAGAAGGGCATGCCCTTGTATCCTCCGAACTGGATTGTTCTCACCACGGATGCCAGTCTGGGAGATTGGGGGGGCCATTGCCTCGGACAGGTGGTCCAGGGCCATTGGTCGTCGTCGGAGGCCGGATGGTCCATCAATGGTCTGGAAACGCGGGCGATTCGTTTATCTCTCCAGGCTCTTCAGTATCTTCTAGGCGGCAAGGCGGTCCGGGTTCTGTCAGACAATGCCACGGTTGTCGCATATGTCAATCGTCAAGGGGGCACGAAGAGTCAGGTGGTCGCCGAGGAGACAGCGGAGCTAATACGTTGAGCGGAAGTTCATGTGCAGTGTGTCTGAGCAGGTCACGTGGCCGTCGTGGACAACATGAGCTTGGATTTTCTGAGCAGACACACATTGGACCCCGGAGAGTGGTCGTTTCATCGTCATTTCATCGTCTGGTGATGGTGGGGTCTGCCTGTGATGGACCTCATGGCGATGTCCACCAATGCTCAGGTGCCCTGGTTTTTCAGTTGTTGGGATCCGCGGTCCGAGGGGATCGACGCCCTGGTGTTTCCATGGCCTAAAAAGCTGTTGTACGTGTTTCCTCCTTGGGCCCTGGTAGGTTGTGTAGTTCAGAGAATAGAGCGGCACTTAGGCTCGGTGATTCTGGTAGCTCTGAATTGGCTTCGTGAGCTGTGGTACGGAGATCTAGTGCATCTGGCAGTTCGGGGTCCGCTGTCTCTGGAGGAATCGGTGTTAGTGCAAGGCACCGTAGTGATACCCGATCCGTCTCCGTTCTTGTTTATGGCTTGGCTCTTGAGAGGAACAGGTTGCGGAAGAAAGGGTTTTCGTCCAGAGTAATTGATACTATGTTGCAGTCCCGTAAACGGTCCACCTCCGTCGCTTATGTTTGCGTGTGGCGAATTTTTGAAAATTGGTGTCAGGAGCGTTCTTATTCTCCTTGGAGCATATCAGTTCCGGAATTGCTAGAATTTTTGCAAGATGGTGCGGATAGAGGTCTCACTCTTTCCTCTTTGAAGGTATAGTATCCTTGGCCTCTTCTCCGGACGTGGTTTGTTTTTTGCGGGGCGTGAAGTTGATTCGTCCACCGCGGCGTCAGGTAGTTCCTCCGTGGGATTTGAATCTGGTGTTGAAGGTGTTGGTGGGTTCCCCCTTTGAGCCGTTGGTTTTCTAGTACTTTTAAAGATCTCACTCTGAAGACGGTGTTTTTGGTGGGTATTGCTTTGGCTTGGTGGATTTCGGAGTTGCAGGCTTTGTCTTGTGCTCCTTTTTTGACTTTTTCTAAGGATAAGGTGTCCCTGAAGCCCGTTCCATCCTTTTTGCCTAAGGTGGTTTCCTCTTTTCATGTGAATCAGGACATTTCTTTGCCGGTTTTGGGCGATAGGTCGGGAGGTTTGACTCAGTGCCGTTTAGCTAAATTGTATGATTGTATGTTCGTCGAGCTTTGCGTTCTTACTTGACAAGGACTCAAGTGTTTCGTGCCTCTGATAGGTTGTTTGTGTTGTTCGGGGGGATCTAAGAAGGGTGCTGCAGCTTCTAAAACAACGATATTTAGATGGTTGAGAGAGGCAGTTTCTTCGGCATACTTGCTCAAGGGGCATGAGGTGCCTTCGGTACTTAATGTACATTCTACTCGGGGGGGGGGGGGGGGGGGTGGCTTCCTCCTGGGCTGAAAGTAGTTTGATTCCTCCTCAAGATATTTGCGTTTTGTCTTGTCCTCTCTGCATTCTTTTGTGAAGCATTATAGGATTGATGTGCAGGCTAAAGAGGATGCGAGTTTTGGTGCGGCAGTTCTGACTTATGGTTTTCGGGGTTCCCGCCCTTAGACTATTTACTGCTTTGGTACTTCCCAAGTGTCTTGACCGGTCTGGAGGGTCGCTGAGGAAGGTGAAATTAGGCCTTAGCTGCTAATTTTCTTTCCTCTAGACCCTCCAGACCGGTCAAGAACCCACCCGGTATGTTTGTCTAGTGTGGTCTGCAGACTGGTTTTGTGCCTCAGGGTTGCTATGGCTGATAGGTCTTTAGTTCTGGACTTCTCGTTTTCTGAAGTTCAGTGGTAGTAGCCTCTGCGTAGTCAGGGGCGGACCTCAGCGCTTTGGCGTTCGACCGACAGAAGCACATTTGTGTTTTGAGTTCTGAGTACAGGGTTCTATGTATTCCTTTTATGTGTGTGTGCTTTTCTGCTTTGTTACTGATTTACTAGCTGCTTAGGGGTTGGCAGGTGGCTTATACATTGTTACAGTTTTAGTGTTCTCAGTCTCCTTCTGCTGGTAGGAGTGCATAACCCAAGCGTCTTGAATGGTCTGGAGAGTCTAGAGGAAAGAAAGTTAGCAGGGAAGGCCTAATTTCACCTTTCTCTCCAACCATGTTCCAGTGATGTAGAGATCTGAGAGAAAGCACACGGCAGTTTCCGTTTGCTCTTTTTTCAGCATGATGACTGCTGAAGAGGAGTTTTTCCCCTTGCTTTCATTCAATTTTCTCAAACTCTTTGGGTTATTTACTGTCAGTGAAAGAAGAGGAACAAGAAATGGGTAGGAAGTTTTAGGTGTCAGTTTATAGTTATGGTTTGTTTAGTTTCTTGTTTTATTTTATCTCAGTGTTTGTGTGCTGGCTAGTTCAGGGCTGCACCACTCATTCACAGTGTAGATGATGTCGCTGGAAAAGCTGTGTGTTGTCTCCCATTTGCTGATTGTAATATTAATCTCAAATGACTACTTCAAAATTTATTACAAAATTTTTTTTTACAAAATAATCTTTTTCCTCATTTATTCATTTACATAAAACAACATCACACACTGAACTTAAAAAAGATTATTTTGTAAAAAAAAAATTTTTGTAATAAATTTTGCAGTAGTCATTTGAGATTATAGTCATTCTGTTTTGACTTACTAGAATATAATTTAACCCCTGTATTGGAATTGAGACCATCTGCTGATTGGGGATCATAAACCCATATGTCTGGATTGGTCTAGCAGGACTTTATTTATTAGGCAATAGTAAATTTCTCCTTGTCTAATGCTGATATCCAGACCAGTACATGGGCTCTGTTTTAGTACTATACAGGAGCAAAAGACTCCAGCAGTGACAGTTTATGTGCAGGAGCTCCTTTCTCCTTCCTTGCTCACTCACTGACATGAAGAACGTTTTAGCAGTGAGCTGCATGTTACTATGGCAGTGTGTGTAGTTTTTTTTTTTTTTCCTGACAGTACTGGCTTGTTACACACAGCTTGATTGCCCCTTGGTCCTCTGGAACGCACATATGTACCCTGTTGTCCCTGCAGTAGCACGTGCACAAGGAAAATCTTTTTAAGGAGTGTAGTTAGGGTTGGATTGTGATCTCTGAAGGCCTGTTTGGGAAGTAGAGTCCAGCTCCCTCACATTTGTGGGAATTATGAAATAAATTTTCTTTACTCACATTGAAAAAGCAAATGGAAACAAAATGGATCCCAAAACCTCTGACTCAAGTGCGCACACAGTTGTAACAGCTGTGAATATCAAGCCACCAAAAAAAGGTTTAAATTCTCAATGTTCATTTTGATCTTACTACTTTTATATTTTGTGTTGTAGAAAAAACTGCACCTACTGTAAAGCCGGACTTCAGTCAATCTAAAGGATCTGGAAATACAGGTATATTTATATATTATTTACACATACTTGATATTCCGCTAGGGCATAAAAGCAGTTATTTGAAAACCCGTTTGTGTATATGTATATTTGTGTGTGTGTGTATATATATTTCTCCGAGGACAAGCAGGCTGCTTGTTCTCACTGATGGGTGACGTCCACGGCAGCCCCTCCAATCGGAAACTTCACTAGCAAAGGCCTTTGCTAGTCCTCGCGCGCCCATGCGCACCGCGCATGCGTGGCCGTCTTCCCGCCCGAACCGGCTCGTGTACGTCAGTCTTCTTTTGTCCGCGCTCGGGACGGTCATGTTTTTGCGCCGTTTCACGCCCCTCAAAGTTGACCCTCGCGCGTCTTCGCTATTTCGAAAAAAAAAAAAAAAAGAGAGAGACCTTTCGGTCTTGTCCCTTCCCGTGTGTCCAGTTTGTTTCCCCGACGTAAGTTTCCTTTCGCTTTCGGGGTAGGCCTTTTTTGGGGCCTCGGTACAGGTTTTTTCTCTTCCTATTTTTGGTGCCCTTAGTTGCCATTACGAATTTTGATTTCGCCAGCGTGATTTTTCCGCCCATGTCATCGAAGTCTCCCAGCGGCTTCAAGAAGTGCACCCAGTGCGCCCAAGGTAATCTCGCTCACTGATAGGCACGCGTTGTGTCTTCAGTGTCTGGGGGCTAGGCACCGCCCGCAGGCCTGTAGTCTTTGCGCCCTATTACAGAAGAGGACTCAGGTAGCGAGATTGGCCCAGTGGAACGTGTTGTTCTCGGGCTCTTCGTCGACAACAGCACCGGGGTCATCGAGTGCATCGACGTCGGCAGCATCAAGACCTTCGACCTCGGCATCGACTGCATCGAGGTATCGACCCTCTTCATCGTCGGTACCGAGACATCGAAAGTCGGCGTCGGTGATACCGGGACCTCTACTGTTGCTGATGTCGTTGGAGGGTGGTGCTTCGACCGGAGTGCAGGTGAGAGCTGTCCATTCCCCTGCTGGTGGCGGTGAGCCTTCGGATGGGTCTCCCCCTACCCTGAGGGCTCCTGCGGTACAGCCCCCCCCCCCCCCGAGACCGACCTTCGGCTTCGGCCCCGAGGAAGCGACGGCTGGATTCTACGTCCTCATCAGTACCGGGAAGCTCCGGTGACATGCTTCATTTGAAAAAATCAAAGAAGCATCGACACCGGTCTCCTTCCCGCATCGGTACCGAGAGCTCTGGGTCGCCGAGAGAGTCGGCACCCAGTAGGCATCGACACCGGGAGGACCGCTCACCCTCTGTTCAGGAGGTGTCGATGCGCTCCACCTTGGACAGCCCGGAACAGCCTCCACGCCCGGAACAGACTCTGACCTCGACGCCTGCATCGGCTTCCATGTCTTTCTCCACAGCCGCTCTGCACGGTAGATGCAGTAGCGACGGCAGTAATTATAGCTACGGCTATCCCGGTTGATGGAGGAACGGCCCTCCGTGATCCTCAGGATAGGAGGTTGGGATCTTTTCTCAAGCGTAGTTTTGTTTTGTCGGCTCTAGCCCTGCAGGCCTCGGTTTGTGGGGGTCTGGTAGCTCGGGCATGTTTTCGTTGGGCCGAGAAGCTCCTGGATGATTCGGTAGATGTTGGTTCTTCTGGGGGTCAGGAATTAGCCAACTTGGACATGAGTTCATCCTTTTTGTCTGAGGCATTTTATGATTTGTTGCGTACTTCAGACAAAAAATATGGCTATGGTTGTGGGTCTCTGCCACTTAAGGGAGCGATGCTCTTTGGAGAAGATTTGGACAAGTTAGTGTGAGGTCTTAGTGATTCCAAGGTTCTATGGCTTCCAGATTTTCGGTTCAAGGCAGGGGCCAGAACTAGTTCCTCTCGGGGACGGTTTAGGGAGGCTCAGCGGTATAGGCCGGGCAGATCGAGTGGGACCTACCCCTAGCTGTCTGTTCATCTGTCCAATTTAGATTGTAAGCTCTGTTGAGCAGGGACTGTCTTTTCATGTTAATTTGTACAGCGCTGCGTAAGTCTAGTAGCGCTATAGAAATGTTTAATAGTAGTAGTAGTAGTAGTAGTCTCCGGGCCATTCTCCCGGAAATCCTGAGAGAGCTGTTGCGCCCTTCCCCTCCGGTACCGGGGGTGCTTGTTGTCCCTCGTCTCTCGGGTGCGAGCGTCCCAGCAGATCACAGCTCGGCAGATGTTGAGATTGTTGGGCCACATGGCCTCCACAGTTCATGTGACTCCCATGGCCCGCCTTCACATGCGATCTGCTCAATGGACCCTAGCTTCCCAGTGGTTTCAGGCTGCTGGGGATCTAGAAGATGTGATCCACCTGTCCACAAGTTTTCTCAAATCCCTGTATTGGTGGACGATTTGGTCCAATTTGACTCTGGGACGTCCTTTCCAAATTCCTCAGCCGCAAAAAGTGCTGACTACGGATGCGTCTCTCCTGGGGTGGGGAGCTCATTTCGATGGGCTTCACACCCAAGGAAGCTGGTCCCTCCAGGAACGCGATCTGCAGATCAATCTCCTGGAGTTACGAGCGGTCTGGAACGCTCTGAAGGCTTTCAGAGATCGGCTGTTCCAACAAATTATCCAAATTCAGACAGACAACCAGGTTGCCATGTATTACATCAACAAGCAGGGGGGCACTGGATCTCGCCCCCTGTGTCAGGAAGCCGTCAGCATGTGGCTCTGGGCTTGTCGTCACGGCATGTTGCTCCAAGCCACATATCTGGCAGGCGTAAACAACAGTCTGGCCGACAGATTGAGCAGGATCATGCAACCTCACGAGTGGTCGCTCAACTCCAGAGTAGTGCGCCAGATCTTCCAGGTGTGGGGCACCCCCTTGGTAGATCTCTTTGCATCTCGAGCCAACCACAAAGTCCCTCAGTTCTGTTCCAGACTTCAGGCCCACGGCAGACTGGCATCGGATGCCTTCCTCCTGGACTGGAGGGAGGGTCTGCTGTATGCTTATCCTCCCATACCTCTGGTGGGGAAGACTTTGTTGAAACTCAAGCAAGACCGAGGCACCATGATTCTGATTGCTCCGTTTTGGCCGCGTCAGATCTGGTTCCCTCTTCTTCTGGAGTTGTCCTCCGAAGAACCGTGGAGATTGGAGTGTTTTCCGACCCTCATCACACAGGACGAAGGGGCGCTTCTGCATCCCAACCTCTGGTCTCTGGCTCTCACGGCCTGGATGTTGAGAGTGTAGACTTTGCCTCTTTGGGTCTGTCAGAGGGTGTCTCCCTTATCTTGCTTGCTTCCAGGAAAGATTCCACTAAGAGGAGTTACTTCTTTTTATGGAGGAGGTTTGCTGTCTGGTGTGACAGCAAGGCCCTAGATCCTCGCTCTTGTCCTACACAGACCCTGCTTGAATACCTTCTGCACTTGTCTGAGTCTGGTCTCATGACCAACTCTGTAAGGGTTCACCTTAGTGCAATCAGTGCATACCATTACCGTGTGGAAGGTAAGCCGATCTCGGGACAGCCTTTAGTTGTTCGCTTCATGAGAGGTTTGCTTTTGTCAAAGCCCCCCGTCAAACCTCCTACAGTGTCATGGGATCTCAATGTCGTTCTCACCCAGCTGATGAAACCTTCTTTTGAGCCACTGAACTCCTGCCATCTGAAGTACTTGACCTAGAAGGTTATTTTCTTGGTGGCAGTTACTTCAGCTCGTAGAGTCAGTGAGCTTCAGGCCCTGGTAGCCCAGGCCCCTTACACCAAATTTCATCACAACAGAGTAGTCCTCCGCACTCACCCTAAGTTCTTGCCGAAGGTAGTGTCAGAGTTCCATCTGAACCAGTCAATTGTCTTGCCAACATTCTTTCCCCGTCCTCATTCCTGCCCTGCTGAACGTCAGCTGCACACATTGGACTGCAAAAGAGCATTGGCCTTCTATCTGGAGCGGACACAGCCCAACAGACAGTCCGCCCAAATGTTTGTTTCTTTTGATCCCAACAGGAGGGGAGTGGCTGTGGGGAAACGCACCATATCTAATTGGCTAGCAGATTGCATTTCCTTCACTTACGCCCAGGCTGGGCTGGCTCTTGAGGGTCATGTCACGGCTCACAATGTCAGAGCCTTGGCAGCGTCAGTGGCCCACTTGAAGTCAGCCACTATTGAAGAGATCTGCAAAGCTGCAACGTGGTCATCTGTCCACACATTCACATCTCATTACTGCCTGCAGCAGGATACCCGACTCGACAGTCGGTTCGGGCAGTCAGTTCTTCAGAACCTGTTTGGGCTTTAGGATCCAACTCCACCCCCCGAGGGCCCTGTTTGTTCTGTTCCAGGCTGCACTCTCAGTTAGTTGGTAAATTTTTTTAGGTCAATCTCAGTTATGTCCTCGCCGTTGCGAGGCCCAATTGACCATGGTTGTTGTTTTGAGTGAGCCTGGGGGCTAGGGATACCCCATCAGTGAGAACAAGCAGCCTGCTTGTCCTCGGAGAAAGCGAATGCTACATACCTGTAGAAGGTATTCTCCGAGGACAGCAGGCTGATTGTTCTCACAAACCCGCCCGCCTCCCCTTTGGAGTTGTGTCTTCCCTTGCTTTGTTTTGCTACTTATGGGACTGACGAACACGAGCCGGTTCGGGCGGGAAGACGGCCGCGCAAGCGCGGTGCGCATGAGCGCGCGAGGACTAGCAAAGGCCTTTGATAGTAAAGTGTTCCGATTGGAGGGGCTGCCGTGGACGTCACCCATCAGTGAGAACAATCAGCCTGCTGTCCTCGGAGAATACCTTCTACAGGTATGTAGCATTCGCTATATATATCCCCCATACATCTATATAAATAATTCTCACCTCAAACATTCTGAAGAAGCTCACTCTGTGGCAGGGACACACTGAAGCCCTGCGCTGTTAGGCTGTCACCACCACTCAGTCAGTCATGCACCACTCACTGTCACTGAGGCCACGCCCCTTCTGGTCATAATTCGCAGCCCCTTCTAAATGAAGCTGCAACTTCCTCCTGCATTGTGATGTAGATCGGAATTTGAAAATTTTCCCCATTACTGTTAGCCCCGCCCTCGCGTCAAACGTGATGACGTCGAGGGCGGAGCTATGAGACTTAACCAATCACTTCACGCACCCCTTCCTACGCAACGAAACGTCACGATACACGTCCTCCCGAAAACGCCAGTCCACCGGACACAACGCGAGTGAGCACGACAGTCCCACAATATTGCCTGATGCCCCACACAAAACCGCGACTGGGTGAAGCCTCCGATGACGTCGACTCCCTTCAGCCGGTAAGACACATCATGCACGCGCCGTCACCGCGCCGATTCCTAACTCCAATATCCGATCCGGCCCATAGCTGAACCTTCAAAACTGGAGGAAGGGTCGCCACAGAAACGCTTCAGTGTCAACGAAAAACAATGCCCTCGAGGCCTGCCCTGTCCCTGCGTATTGCACAATACAAAAACAAACTCTTCTACTACAACAACGCTGTGCTCTCTCTGGGAAACAGGTACACTTTGCTACTCTTTTGAAGGACATGTTTTTTCCCAAGGACATGAAAAGGGTTGTTCTTCTTTTTTTCTTTAACATTACAGATGTAACATGTTGCTACAGATCCCACACTTCAAGCTTTTCTTTTCTATCCCTTAATCCTCCCTTCCTTAGCCTCAACGTCTCAGTGGGAGGGAGCCAGCCTGAACGTGGGAGTGGGACAGGCGTTGGTGGGGGTGGGGGGGGGGGGGCACCACGACCCTGAAGCTGCGAGGGCGGAGGGGAGGAAAAAGGGCAACGGAAAGGGGGAAGGAAGACCGGGGAGGGGGAAGGAGGTCGAGAGACGGAGGGGGGGGGGCCCTGCCACACACTATCATTCTTTCTCACACACACACTCTCATTGTCTCACACACACACACGTGCAGGTCTTTTTCTGCCGTCATCTACTATGTTACACTTGCACATTCACTCTGTCTCTGTCTCTCTCACACACTCACTCTCTCAACCAAACGCACTCCCAGGAAAACCTTGCTAGCGCCCGTTTCATTTCGCTCTGAAACGGGCCTTATTTACTAGTACATACATCTAAGGTTTATGCACAGGCAAGTTTCTAACAAGCCATTTCTGCAGTTTGCAAAGGTGGAAATACATGCATATCATTTTGTGCATACTTGCTCCCAGGAGAGCCTCTGCTCGTTGGGTAAATTAGAATTTGGATTCAGATGCATTACTTCGTATTTTCAAAAGCATTCATTTAAGTTTTTGAAAACTTTGTGATAAATAGTAGTAGGTATTAGTATGTGCATACAGTTTGAGTATTTTCCAAAGTGAAAGTATATACATAACTTCCCTTTGAAATTGATGTGACCTATGTGCATGTGTGCTATATGAGTTAAATGGCTGTTTAAGAAAAAAAAAAAAAAAGATCATTTTGTGTGTTAAGAAAAATGGTGGATTTGTTCTGCAGAAGGAATAGATTGTGTTTCCATCTTATTTTGGGCATTTTACACTGATTTAAGCTGGGTCTTGGCTATTTTGGTGGTAGAGGTTTACAGTTTGCCGGACCACTAGGTTTTAACTAGTAAGCCTATCCAAGGTTTCAGGAAGTCGCACGTCGGTGATCAGATTCCTTTCATCAGTGAGGTCAAAGTACTTAAGTACAAGTGGAAATAAGTGTATATGTTAATACTAAAGTAAAAGAACAGCGAAGAACACAAATACTAAAGTAAAAGCTCCTGCCCAATATAATGTTAAGTAAAAAGTAAAAGTACTGCATCTACAGTAACTGCAGCTATTAATGTTTTTATCCTAACAACTTTATTGCGCTACAAGTAATACAATTGGCTATTAGTAAAACAAAATTGTTGAAAATGACTGTCACTCATGCGAATCATTAATCCAATGCAACTAAAAAGGTGATGAACCACTGCACTACCACAAAATGGATTGTTCAGTCTGAGAAGTTCCTTCAATTCAGGGCAGGCTACAATATTACTGATGTCTTTTGACTGGATCCACAGGAATCTGTCTGAAACACTTCCATATAGCAAAGAATATTTTCATTGTCATCTGCATTAGTAGTTCTGTCCAGTTCATTACTTGCATCTTCTTTTTCGTTATCATCATGCTTTCCAATTTACAGAGAAAACTTTCTGAAAGTTCTAATCATTGTCTGTTGTTCTAACAACTTTTCAACTGATAGTAAACTGAATATCTTTGAGAACTGATGCAATAATGTCAAATGTTTGGGAAGTCTTTAATCTCTTCAGGCCCAACAAGGAGACTTCCCCTCTAAAGACTATCAATCCTGTGGATAGTCACCGCAAAGTAAAATTTTTCCAATGGGATGACCAGCAGTCTTTTTTGGTAGAACATGTCTGTTCACCAAGAATCGCAACCAGCTTCAGTTTCCATTTCATCAAGCAGATCAATCCATAGACTGGTGGGTTGTGTCCATCTACCAGCAGGTGGAGATAGAGAGCAATCTTTTGCCTCCCTATATGTGGTCATGTGCTGCCGGAAACTCCTCAGTATGTTCTCTATCTCAGCAGGTGGTGGTCACACAGAGCAGCAGCTCTGGCTAGGTCTCCAAGCCTATTCATTTAGGTTTTGTTGAGTACCTGGGGTTGAGGGCTCTTCCTGAGGAAGTGCAAACCTGGTGGTTCCATGTCCCTCCTTTTCTCCCCCCTCCCGCTGGCTCCGTTGAACAAAAAAAAAAAACGCCTTTTTAAAACTTCCAAAAAGGGCATCTATTGCAGCTGCTCACTGGGACACCAATTCGTTGCAGCTCGGAGCAAGAAGCAGGTAATTTTACCTTTTACAGCAGGCAGGGGGTTCCCCGAACGTCTCCTTATGGTGTTGGAGGGCAAGGGCGCGAAAAGACACTCCCGGACCGCGTGCGCACGTCTAGCGGGGAAGTGGGGGTTCGATGGCAGAGGCGCCTTTTTTGGGCCCCTTTTCAGAGTCGGGAGAGTTCCCTGGTTTTTCCTCCGGTGCAGCGAACAGACATCATAGGGCTACAAATTTGAGGTCCTTAGTCCGGTGAAGTACAGCATGTTCTCTGTGTGATCATTCCGGTGGAAGGTCTATAACAGTTCCAAGAATGGAACCATAACAGTGAGACCAATGGGTCCTTGACATTGTATATAGAGACTATTCCCCAGAATTCACTATCCGTATCTCCGATTTTTCCCTCTGTCTGGATGTAGTAGGGTATACACAAAAAGTAGCACATATGAGTTTATCTTGTTGGGCAGACTGGATGGACCGTGCAGGTCTTTTTCTGCCTTGATCTACTATATGTCTTGGATTTTAAGAAATTAGCTGTAGAGACTTCCCTGAAGCTTGAAGAACCCCTTGGTTCTGGAAGTGATGGTCCTTCGACGAGGCCGGCTGTGGCTTCGGCGCCGGCGTCGAGGAAAGCATCAACGTCAGTAGCAGAGGTAATGGCTGCTGAGAGAGCAGCCCGCGCTAGGAGCAGTGGGGCATCGAGTGGGTCGAGGCCTCCTGTTATGCAGGCCCCCCGGGACCGACCTTTGTCAGACCTGGCCCCGAGGAGACGTGAGGATTCCATGTTTTCCTCATTGGTACTGAGGAGTCTCGATGACGGGCGTCGAGTGAAGGCCAAGAAGCACTATCATTGTCCTCCTTCAACACACAGTGCCGGGAGCTCCAGGGTGTCGAGAGAGGTGGCACCCGAGAAGCGTCAGCGTCGAGAGAACTGCTTCCCCTCTATACAGGAGATGCAGATGCGTCGCTCTCCTGGCAACCCAATACTTGCTCCCGAGCCTCGACAGATTCTGCCACCGGCTGTTCCACCGGCCCCACAGCCTTCTCCGATGGCAGCTCTCGAAGAGCGCATCCGCGCCCTGTTTCCAGAACTTCTGGAAAGATTGCTGCGTCAATCTGCTTCGGTGTCGGGGGTAATTGCGCCTTCTATACTGTCTGCTGCAGTGGCGTCTGGCCCTTCTGTGGTGAGGTCCCCGGTCTCGGTGCCGCCTGCCAAGTCGACTCCCCTTCGACGTCGGTGGAGGAAGCTTCACCAGCAGACAAGGCAGGCGTTGGCCTCTAGATATCGCCATCGAGGATGTCATTCCTCAGCGTCAAGGCAGCCTCAGTCTCGGAGTAACCTATGAGAGGTCTTATCCGATATTGAACAGGAGCGTTTGTGGGAGTCAGAGGAAGATCCTAGGTACTTTTCTTCTGATGAGTCCTATGGGATTTCCTCTGAACCTTCCCTTCCACCAGAAAGGAGACAATCTCCACCAGAGAGTCTGTCCTTTTCCTCCTTTGTCCGAGAAAAGGCTACGGCTATTCCCTTCCCTATGGAGGTTGAGGATGAGCCCAGGGCTGAGATGCTCGAAGTCCTGAACTATTCTCCACCTAAAGAGGCTGAGACGGATCCTCTGCATAAGGTACTGCAGGAAGTCCTTATGCGGAATTGGTCGTTCCCTCTGTCTGGCCCCATGATCCTGAAGAAAGCTGAATCCCAGTATCTGATCCATGGTGAACCGAGATTGATGAGGTCTCAGTTACCCCACAATTCTATGGGGTTGACTCCGCCCTCAAGCGAGCCAGAAGTATTAGGGACTATGCTTCGGCGCCCCCAGGCAGAGAAGCTAGGACTCTTGACTCTTTTGGGAGGAAGACGTATCAGGCCGCTATGCTCGCTGCCAGAATTCAATCACACCAGCTCTTCACGAGCTTGCGGAGCAGGCCGAGCATTTTTGCTAGGAAGGCGTGTCAAAAATTCCTGGCCAGGGGTACGTTCAACACTTTTGATGTAGCATCCAGGATCGCTGCTCAAGGTATAGTGATGCGCAGACTCTCATGGCTGCGTGTCTCTGACCTGGATCATTCGGTCCAGCAGCGTATAGCGGATGTTCCTTGCCGGGGGGGGGGGGGGGGGACAACCTTTTTGGTGAGAAAGTAGAGGATCTTGTTGATCAGATCAAGAAGCATAATCCTATGGATTCTCTCTCCCGCCGGGCGTCTTCTGCTACAACCTCTTCATCTAGGAGGTTTTTTTGAGGGAAGAGGAGTGCTCCCTATTCCTATGGTAGACGTAGGTACACTCCTGCTTCTCGGCAACCTGCCAAGGCTCAGCCCCAGCGCACTCGTTCTCGTCAATGGCGTGTGCCTAAGGCCCTCCTGATCCCCAACAAAAGCAAGGGTTGAGCTTTTGACTGGCACCAGTTCAGCATAGCCTCAATAAAAGTGTCCCTGCCGGATGACTTGCCGGTTGAGGGGAGGTTAATGTTTATTCACCAAAGGTGGCCTCTTGTAACCTCCGACCGGTGGGTTCTTCAAATAGTCTGGTTATGATACACCCTCAATCTGGAATCCAAACTTCCAAATTGCCCACCTGGAGCTCATTCTTACAGCTCCCAGCACAAGCAGGTACTTGCAGAGGAACTCTTTGCCCTTCTACAGGCCCAAGCAGTTGAAACCGTTCCACCAGGGGAAGAAGGGCTGGGATTTTATTCCAAGTACTTCCTTGTGCAAAAGAAAACAGGGGGCCTGAACAAATTCCTACTTGTCAGGATGGTTTCCCTGGGCACCCTTCTTCCCATGATTCAAGAAAACGATTGGCTATGCTCTCTGGACTTAAAGGATGCTTATACACACATCTCTATACTTCCAGCTCACAGGAAGTATCTTCGATTTCGGCTGGGAACACAACACTTTCAGTACCATGTACTGCCTTTCGGTCTGGCGTCTGCGTCCAAGGTGTTCACGAAGTGCCTTGCAGTAGTCGCAGCGTCGCTACGTAGACTGGGAGTGCATGTGTTCCCTTATCTTGACAATTGGCTGGTGAAGAGCACCTTTGAGGCAGGAGCTCTAGAGTCCATGCAAATGACTATTCAGGTGCTAGAGCTACTGGTGTTTGTAGTGAATTATTCCAAGTCCCCTCTCACCCCAGTCCAAAAGCTAGAATTTATTGGAGCTCTGTTTGACTCAGACAGCTCAGGCTTATCTCCCCCAGGCAAGGGCAGATAACCTCCTGTCCCTGGTGTCCACAGTTTGAGAGTCTCAGCAGATTACGGCTCGGCAGATGTTGAGGCATATGGCCAACCATGGCATGTCTCTACATGAGGTCAGCTCAATGGACCCAAGCTTATCAGTGGTATCAAGCTGCGGGAGATCTAGAGGATGTGATCCAACTATCCACCGATTTTTGAAGTTCTCTTCAGTGGTGGACGATCCGATCCAATTTGACACTGGGACGACCATTCCAAATTCCTCAGCCACAAAAAGTGCTGACGATGGATGCATCTCTCCTAGGATGGAGAGCTCGTGCAGATGGGCTTCACACTCGAGCCTGGTCCTTTCAGGAAAAAGGTCTTCAGATCAATCTCCTGGAACTACGAGCGATCTGGAACGCTCTGAAGGCTTTCAGAGATCGGCTGTCCAATCAAGTCATCTTGATTCAAACAGACAAACAGGTTGCCATGTATTACACAAACAAGCGGGGGGGGGGGGGGGGCATCGGATCTCGCCCTCTGTGTCAGGAGGCTGTCCAGATATGGCTTTGGGCATGCCATCACAGCATGTTTCTCCAAGCCATTTATCTGGCAGGCGTAAACAACTGTCTGGCTGACAGGCTGAGCAGGATAATGCAACCTCGCGAGTGGTCACTGAACATGGGCGTAGCCCGCAAGATCTACTGAGCGTGGTGCACCCCCTCAGTGGGTCTTTTTGCTACTCAACGTCAATCACAGGGGCCCTCAGTTCTGTTCCAGGCTTCAGGCCCGCTACAGACTAGCGTCAGACGCCTTTCTCATACTTTGGGGAACAGGCCTTCTGTATGCTTATTCTTCCATACCTATAGTAGGGAAGACTTTGCTGACACAAGACTGCGGAACCACAATTCTGATCGCACATTTCTGGCCGCATCAGATTTGGTTCCCTCTTTTTCTGGAGTTGTCCTCCGAGGAACCGTGAAGATTGGAGTGTTTTCTGACCCTCATCACTGAGAACAAGGGGTCGCTTCTGCATCCCAACCTCCAGTCTCTGGTTCTTACGGCCTGGATTTTGAGAGCTTAGAATTCGCCTCCTTGGGTTTTTCAGAGGGTGTCTCTTAGGTACTGCTTGCTTCTAGGAAAGATTCCACGAAGAGGTGTTACTCTTCAAATGGTTTGCCGTCCAGTGTGAGAGCAAGGCCCTAAATCCTCTTTCTTGACCTACACAGACCCTGCTTAAATACCTTCTACACTTGTCAGAGTCTGGTCTCAAGACTAGCTCTGTAAGGGTTCACCTCAGTGCAGTTAGTGTTTATCGGCATGTAGAGGGTAAGCCTATCTCTGGACAGCCTTTAGTTGTTTGCTTCATGTGAGGTTTGCTTTTATCAAAGCCCCCTGTCAAACCTCCACCAGTGTCATGGGATCTCAACATTGTTCTCATCCAGCTGATGAAAGCTCCTTTTGAGCCACTGAAATCCTGCCATCTGAAGTACTTGACCTGGAAGGTCATTTTCTTGGTCGCTGTTACTTCAACTCGTAGGGTCAGTGAGCTTCAAGCCTTAGTAGTGGATGCACCTTATATCAAGTTTCATCACAACAGAATAGTCCTCCGCACACACCCTAAGTTCCTGCCAAAGGTGGTGTCAGAGCTCCATTTGAACTATTCAGTCGTCTTGCCAACATTTTTTCCCTGTCCTCATGCCCACCCTGGCGAAGGCAGTTTGCACACCTTGGATTGCAAGTGAGCATTGGCCTTTTAAGTGGAGCGGACGAAGCCCTTCAGAAAGTCCGCCCAGTTGTTTGTTTCTTTCAATTCCAACAGGAGAGAAATCGCCATCGGAAACACAATCTCAAATTGGCTAGCAGATTGCATTTCCTTCACTTATGCCCAAGCTGGTCTGACTCTGGAGGGCCATGTCACAGCTTATAATGTTAGAGTCATGGCTGCATTGGTGGCTCACTTAGTCAGCCTCCATTGAGGAGATTTGCAAGGCTACAATGCGGTCATCAGTCCACACATTCACATCTCACTACTGCCTTCAGTAGGATACCCGACGCGACAGTCAGTGCTACAGAATCTGTTTGGGGTTTAGAATCCAACTCCACCCATCTTGACCCATTTTTATTCTGTTCCAGGCTGCACTCTGTTAGCTCTTTTTTCAGGTCAATCTATGTTATGTTCTCACCGTTGCGAGGCCCAATTGACCAATGTTCATTTTTTTGAGTGAGCCTGTATGCACATGTGAGAACAAGAAGGGGCATGCTTGCCAGAAGACTGGCAAAAAACTTTTTATTTTTGCTTGCAAAAAATTTGCCGGTTCCTGGGCCGATGCGGGATGTTGACCCACATGTGAGAACAATCAGCCTGCTGTCCTCGGAGAATACCTGTTACAGGTAAGTATCTTCACTTTATTGCAAGAGTGGAAAATATTCATGGGGACTTGGCAGCAGAATTTTTCTTTACTGTGGACTGAGAATTTGGCCATGCGGGTTTTCAAAGCAAAACTAGTTGATGTAATTCAGCATTTGGAGTTTTCAAGTTGTCCGGTTGGAGTTTTGAAAGGCCAAAAGATTTTTTCAGTTGTTGATTTGCTATTTTTAATGCTGTACACAATAGTTAAGAGCTTGTTTTTTTTATTTTATTTATTTTTTTTTTTAACAGTTCAAGATTTTTCTTGTCAGTTTCAAACAATTTTCTGTTTCACTGGGAAATGATCGAGTTAGTACTTTGTCTTTAATTATTGATACCAGGTTTTTTTTGGAGTGGGTTTTTTTTCCATAGTGAGTTTTTTTTTTTTTTTTTTTTTTTTTTTTGGTACCACTTTTTTCCCCAGATTTGAGAGCTGTGATAAAAACCATTTTAGGAGTTAAAGGGCTATATGAAAAGCCTCTCTTGGGCAGTTGAGGTTTCTGATTATTTAATCATTATCATGTGAGCTAACTTGATCACTCCTTGCTGGCAGTTCTTTTTTTTTTTTTTTTTGGGGGGGGGGGGGGAATTGATGTTAGTGATTTGATAATTTGCTATCCTTGTTAAGATTAATTCAGATCATAAGACATTTTGTTAGAATACTCAGGAATACTAGGCTGAACTGATTTCTTCATTTATTGGAAAGAAAAGGGATCCAGCTTGGTCCTTTACTTCCTGAAGGTATAAATGACAGTTATAGCAAAGTTATTCACATCTAGCAGGTGTTTTGTGGAACATAGGACTAATCAGCCACTCAAGTGTGGGTGACACACTGATGGGATGTAACAGTCTCCCTGAGCTCTCAACTATTTTATAATAGAGAATACATGGTCCTCCTTGCACAGGGTGGTCTCCAGATTTAGTTCCATAGCTCAAATATAACTCTTGATGGGAGAGATTCCATGCTTGAGAAATCTGTCCATAGATAGCAACTTCGCTTGACAAATGAGGATTGAATCGGGCACACAAGGAATGAGTCCCAAACTTAGGGTTGCCCAAGTTTTATAGATCATTTATTGTTGGAGCAACCCAGTCAAATCAGAAGGCAAAGAGATCCTTAGTTTATGAAGACAGATTGCTCAGGCAATTGAAAACTAGGTTTCTGCTTTGCAAATGCCTTTCAGTAGAGCAGATCAGAAGAGCTACAGAAGCATCAGTGGTTTGTATCTGATGAAGCTTGACCTTATTGAAAAGAAGATTGTGTGTAACAAAATTGAATACAGGATGTTAGTTAGCTGTTGTATACTTTGTGCTGTAATTTCAAGTCTCTTGGGCTGACGAAGGTGAACTGCTTCTTAGATTTTGACAGATTCCATTTCCAGTCTAGAGTGTGAAGGGACTTCTGTCATTGTTCTCTTGAGGTTTAGGATAAAAAGATGAAAGCATCATTTCTTTGAGATGAAAAAATGTGACCACTAAATTTTATGGAAGTGAATTTCAGGTTTATGTCTAACAAAAGCTTTTGGCTGAAACAGTTTCAGAAAAAATACTTTCAAGTTAGAGATGAGGAATTCAGTGGCTTGAATGCGGCTTCACATGGTTAGGACAACACATCCTTGGACCTTTCGTTCTGAGTTCTGGAAAATGTCAGCCCCAACCAATGATATCATTCACTTGTGTATCCAATTTTCAATTCTGCTTTTTGATGGAGATCCCATTTTGTATCCAAGGTTCTTCTATGGCGGTAGATCCACATGTAGTCTGTTAGTAAGGAGAGTCAGATGAATTGTCATCCTGTGCCACCATATAAAGGACCCTGGTTCCCTAATGTGACCTTCATCTGTACTTTATACACTGGCCACCCCCTCCCTGAATCTCGCATTCCTAGTGGCATTCTGTTCAGTTCAGTTTATATTGGAGCTGCTGGCCTTATCTTGCAGAGATTCTACTTAAGTCTTTTCTAGTGTCAGTTGCCTCGCAGTCTTTCTTGCCAAAAATACTTTCTCCATTTTATCTGAACCAAATCTCTCTTGGTTTTCAAAAGGAGGAATGTCTGTGTGTGTGTGGGGGGGGGGGGGGGGGGGGGGGGGGGGATTTGTGGCTATTTCAATTTATTTAAAGGATTGGCCAAGTTGCTAGTCCTGTTCAGTGGCCTTCACAAGGGAGAGGCAGAATTCAAATCCTCTGCCAGAAGCATTAAAGGATCAATTTCGACTGTATATCTGCTGGAAGGGTTACAGGCGAGCACATTCCGTGAGCTCAGGCTTTCTTACAAGTAGCATTCAGAATGAATTTTCCAGAAATTTGCAAGGTGGTCACCTGGTTTTCCTTGCATTTGTGTGTTAAACCTTTGGAGGTTATTCTGCTCTTGGCTTGTACATCCAGTCTTCGGGGCATATGTCTTCCACGTTGCCTTGACTTTCTCCTGCCTACGTTAAAATGATTGGATACGTCACATAGAAATATAGGAAGGTGAAAGCAGATGGATATGTCACAAAGAAATATAGAAAAAAGAAGGCAGATAAAGACCATATGACTTATCAAGTCTGCCTATCTATGCCATCTACAATCTTTTCCTGTTCCTTAGAGATCCTATGTACTTGTCCCAAGCTTTTTTGAATTCAGATAGTTTTTGTCTGCACCACCTCCACATGTACTTGCACTGATCTAGCAGAATGATCAGGAAGGAATGATTTTAAATGTAACATTTGATCTTTTTCTTTTGAATCCAGCTTAGACCAGTCCAGAACCTTGCCAGGAAATTTGTGTCAGCATGGAGTATATTCCTTGCTCAGATCCTGTAGAGGTATTGACATTTCTAGTTCTTGAATGAAAAGAACACAAAGATCCTTTGACACTGTGTTTCTGCTCTTTCCCTTCTTTCGCTGGTGGGTTTCCTGGGAAATCCACTCTCTCATTGCAGATTCCACCTAAGAAGGTGGATACACAATACTATATCCAGAACGCTCCCAGATTCGAGAGGGCTCAGCTGCCTCACCACTTTGGTAGTGTAATCTGCCCTCAAACGAGCCAGAAATTCTAGTTCTCATGCCTTGGCTCCCCCAGGTCGAGAGGCTCAGACAATAAACTCATTTGGGAGGAAGGTTTATCGTGCCTCGATGTTTATTACCCGCATCTTGTCCTACTAGCTCTACACGCGCATCTACTTATTTATTTATTGCATTTGTATCCCACATTTTCCCACCTATTTGCAGGTTCAATGTGGCTTACTTAGTCTTTACTGCACAGTACTCTGTCTCATGGATTCCCTCTATCAGGAGCAGGCTGCTGAGCTTCACCAGTTGGCTGGTAAGAAGTAGCTGGAGTGCAGAAAGTATCTGGCCAGGGGCACTTAAGACACATTTGATGTTGCATCCAGACTCTGCCGTAGATGTGGGTATGCCCAGACTCATAGCTGCTTGTCTGACCTAGTACAAGTGGTTCAGGGGCGATTAGCAGATGTACCATGCCAAGGAGATAATCTTTTTAGGGACAAGTTTGAGGTCGCCAACTTCAACAAGATGCATATTGACACCATTCAGTCCTTCTCGGCATCCTCTAGCTGCATCCTCCTCTACTACATTTTTGAATGGGCATAAGCAACAGACCTACTAATCTCAAAGGTGTAGGTTTCACCGCTTTCTCACTCTATCCAGCAGTCTCAGTCTTGGTGTTCTTATCAATCCCACCCTCAGAAGCCCCAGCAGACTCCCCAGTCAAAGCAAGGGATTGAGCTTTTGACTTACTTCAGGAGAGCATAGCCGCAGTCAATGTAACCATCCTGGACGACCTTCCAGTGGGAAGGAGGCTCCCCCACCCCCATCAAAGGTGGCCCCTTGTAACTGTCGACCAGTGGTTCTTAATCTGTCTTGGGTACATACTTTGGTGTCGATAACCACTGAGAGCATCTTACCTTAGCTCTCCGCACAAGTAGGTACTTGTTGAGGAAATCACTGCCCTTCTACAGGCCAATGTGGTCGAACCCATGCCACCCATGCCACCAGGGGAAGAAGGGAAAGGATTCTATTTCAGGTACTTCCTTGTGACCAAGAAAATTGGGGATTCCGTTCCATCTTAAACCTAAGGGCCCTGAACAAATTCCTGGTCAAAGAAGATTTCAAAATGATTTCCCTGGGCACTCTCCTTCCCATGATTCAGGAAAAAATTGGGTATTCTCTCTGGACTTGAAGGATGCCCATACCTGCATATCTATACTTCCCAGTCACAAGAAATATTTCAGATTCCGAGTGGGAAAACACCATTACCAATATCGCGTTCTGCTTTTTGGCCTTGTCAACTCCATGAGTATTCACCAAATAGCTAACAGTAGTTGCAGCGTTGATACACAGACTGGGAGTTTACTCATTTCCCTACCTGGATGATTAGCTGGTCAAGAGCACATTGCAGGAGGAAGCGTAAGATTCAGTCCACAGAACTATCATGTGCTGGAGCTACTAAGATTTGACATAACTACCCCAAGTCCCATCTTCTCCCAGTACAGCAGTTGGACTACATAGGAACTCTGCTTGTTTCAGTGTAAGGCTTTTCTGCCGTAAATGAGAGCAGATGCCTTGGTAGCAATTGCCTTGCAAGTTTGAAGCAGCAAGCAGATCACAGCTCGGCAGATGTTGAGATTGTTAGGCCACATGGCCTCCACAGTGCATGCTACTCCCATGGCTCTCCGTTTGAGAGAGTCCCACTGGACTCTAGCTTCCCAGTGGTCTCAGGCAGCTGGGAATCTAGCTGATGTCATCCAGGTTCCTCCGGAGTTGGGTTGCTCCCTTCTCTGGTGGACAATTTGGTCTAATTTGACTGTAAGACTATCATTCCCAATTCTGCCGCCTCAGAAGGTGTTGACAACAGATTCATCCAACCTGGGATAGGGAGCTCATGTGTATGAGCCTTACACCCAAGAGACATGGACTGCTCAGGAAACAGATCTCCATATCAACCTCCTCGAGCTGAGGGCCATTTTGACCGCTGTAAAGGTTTTCAGAGATTGGCTACCGAATCAAATTATTCTTATCCAAATGGACAATCAGATTGCAATGTACTATGTGAACAAGCATGGGGGTATGAGCTCCTATCCCTTGGGTCAGGAAGCAACAGGGTTGTGACAGTGGGCTCTTTATGGAATGGTCCTGCGAGCCATGTACCTGGCTGGAAAGAATAATGCAATCTCACGTGTGGTCTCTCAATTTGGGTATAGCCTGCAAGGTCTTTTGAGAGTGAGGCCATCCCTCGCTGGATCTTTTTGCTTCATCTCAACAGCAGTCCCCCAGTTCTGTTCCAGGCTCAGGTCACACGGCAGACTATCAGATGCTTTTCTCGTACTTTGGGGGGCATGTCTTCTCTATGTGTATCCTCCACTCTGATAGAGGAGACTTTGCTGAATCTGAAGCAAGATCAGGGAACAATTGCCCCTTATTGGCAGAGGCAGATCTGGTTTCCTCCTTTTCTGGAGTTGTCCTCCAAAGAACTGTGGAGATAGGAGTGTTCTCCAACCCTCATGCAGAATGAGGGATCCCTTCTGCATCCCAGCCTCCAGGCCCTGGTCCTTATAGCCTGGATGTTGAGCATAGAGTTTGCTTCCTTGAACCTGCCTTAGGGTGTCTCAATCTTGCTTTTGAGAAAGATTTCACTAAGAGATGTTATTCTTTTAAGTTGAAGAGGTTTGCCATCTGGTGTAAGGGCAAGGCCTTAGATTCTGTTACTAAACCATCTCTGTGTAGGGGGTAAGACCATCTCTAACAGCCTTTATTTTTTCATTTTATGAGATATTTGCTGTTGACAAAGGCCCTCCGCCTCGAGGTTAAACCTTCCGCTATATCATGGGATGTCAACGTTGTTCTCACCCAAATGATGAAAGCATTTTTTTTTTATTTGCTTGACTCCTGACATCTGAAGTATTTGACCTGGAAATTTGAGTTTTTATTGTTGGTCATTTCAGCTTGCAGAGTCAGCTTCAGGACCTAGTAGCTGATCCAGCTTACACTAAGTTTCATCATAATAGAGTAGTTGTTTGCCCACACCCCAAGTTCCTTCCTAAGATGGTGTCAGTTTCATCTTCAGTGGTCAATCCTGCCATCATTTTTCCCCAAATCACATGATGATTCTGGCAAAAGCGTACTACATACCTTAGACTACAAGTGAGCCTTAGCCTTCTGTCTGGAGCAGACTAAAGCCCACATCTACCCAGCTTGAATTATACAGGACGGGAATAGCCATTGGCAAAAGCACAATTTCCAGATTGCTTGCAGATTGCATCTCCTTCACTTATGCCCATGCTGAGCTCACACTTAAGGATAATGTCAGAACCATGGCTACATCGGTTGCCCACTTGAGGTCAGCTTCCAGAGAGGGTATGTGGTATTTGGTCCACACATTTACATCTGCCTTGAGCAGGATACCTGACATGATAGCTGTCACAGTTTTGCAGAATTTGTTGTCTAGAATCCAACTCCACACTCCTAGGACCAATTTGTTGCAG
Source organism: Microcaecilia unicolor (assembly GCF_901765095.1). NCBI lineage: Eukaryota > Metazoa > Chordata > Amphibia > Gymnophiona > Siphonopidae > Microcaecilia > Microcaecilia unicolor. Next base: position 458,716,582 of record NC_044032.1, on the reverse strand, counting down.
GCTGCACCTTCACAACTAGTTTGTATATAGGTTCAGATTAATTGATTGAGACCTCAACGTTTCGAGTCCATATTGTCCTAGCAGCATTGTTTTTGTTGAGCCTGGTAGCTTGGGATTCCCACTTGTGAGAATACAACTGAGCCTGAACCCTCCCACCTCCCCTAGAAGTTGTATTCCTTTAATTAATATTACCTGACTGAGGGACCCACACTTGTGCATCAGGCGAGAAGACACCTGCGCATGTGTGGTGGGACTGTGCTAGAATTACCTTGCACAATGCTAGTCAGTGTCTACGCGGGCTCCGTTGGGTGACGTCACCCACATGTGAGAATATTTGGCTTGCTGTCCTTGGAGAACATCTGGTACAGGTGAATAACTTCGTTTTATAGTTTTTAAATTAATGCTTGTGGTTGTTCATCCCTTTGCTTTGATTACTGGCAATTACTTTGCCTGCACCATGCCTATTTCACAATGATGTCACTGGAAAGTTATGGACCACTGAGTCCATCTGCTGGCAGAGTGACATAAACCTTTGGTGTCTGTCAAAGTATCAAGCAAAAAGAGGAGTAGGGTAGGTTGGCTGTTTCCAAAAAAAACAAGGAAGACGTGTGCACAGTATTAAGTCTTTATTAAGAAGTCATCAAGCGACTCGACACTGCTGCTGTGTTTCGATGCCTAAGCTTCTGCCTCAGGAGTCTTGCAATGCCTGTAGGGTATTGTGCTAAGGTAAAGCTTTGGTACAAAAAGACAAAGCTCGAAAAACAAATGTCATAATCCAAAGGTCGATAACGATACTTCCAAAGGCTGCTGCAGTGTTCCTCCCCTCTTGTGGTCCCCTCTCGTCTGTCAAGGTATAGCATGATTCAGGGAAAGGAAATTAACTGGTATGTTTAAATTTCCTTTCTTCCACGAGCTCCTGTCCTTTGTCAGTAGTTTAGCCGTGTTGATAGTGGTTAGCAATTGTAAGAATTTTGACAATATAAATAGCAAAAACAATAACTACTTGTACACAATTTATCATCCATCTTGACTCTTCAAGATCAATTCCTTTATTATCTGAATACTCAAATTTCTGGCATATATAAAAACGATAAAGTAAGGAAAGTATATCCTGAGAAAGTGGCCCTCCAGTTAATTGAATCAATATGCAGAGTTTAGGATGATTCTTTTTGACAATGTAGTAATGTTGTCCTGTGATATATTATCTTGTCACTGAAAATCCATTATGGTATTATTTAATATTTTTATCTTAGAAAAGACTGTGGAACCTGTGAAGAAGAAAAAAGTCAAACCTGTAGCAGAGGTAAGTTCTCACATTTTGTCATTTTAAGTTTGAAATTACCTTATATACTTAATCTCATGTACAAGTCAAGGGCAGTTTTGGAACTGAAAAGGGCCAAATTTTCCCTGCCTTGTACACCTTTCCAACCAACATGATGATCTCCCTGCCTCACTCACACCCGACCACACAGATCCAGCATGCCCTCTTTGCCGCCCCTCATTCCCGCTACACGTATACTGGGGGGGGGGGGGGGGGGGGGGGGGGGGGCATTTTCTTACTGTAATCATAGGTGAAATACATGCATTTGTACCTTGGGAGGAAGTCTGAGGTATGGAGATGCTTTGAAGGTGGCTGCAGATGTTCAGACTGCTGCTGCCTCACAGTGCAGGGTGCCAGGGAGGAGTACTACTGATAAGCAAAATAGAATGACCCTGAAGTTACTAACAAATTAAGTAGATCTGCAATCCTGGGGCTTCTGGTGAACAAGAAAGCCAGTGTGTTCTTGAGGCTACTGAAGTCTGAGGAAAGGTGAATAGAAATTTGGGGTGGGGGGGGAGGAGGAGGTCTGAATAGTGAGTGAAGGAGGGAATCCAATTGGGAGGAGAGGTATGTGGGAGCAGGAAATAGAGATGTGAGCTGGTTGAGGGGAAGGAATGCAAGGAATAGCTGAGTGGGAGAAGAAAGTGGCACAAAGAAGCTGGAAAAAATGAGCTGACGTGGAAAGTGAGAATGAGTTGGAAAGTTGTCTGAGGTCGTGAGCTAGAAGGTTTGAACTGAGCTTTGAGGGGAGACAGAGATGTGAGAGAAGTGAGATAAAATTGTATTGGAATTATGGTAGAGGGAACTAGGGAAGTGGGATTAAAGGAATCCTACTGGAAGGGAAGGGGCAGCTGGCAGAATAAGATGAATAGAAATGTAGGGTGATGAAACATGAAGGAAATGGTGAGAAGGAACAGAAATGACAATGGAGGGAAGAAATTTTAGAAGAAAGATGGAAAGGTGGTAAGAAGTGAAACTTAACCATTCTGTTACTTGTTCCATCTAGAACCTTTAACTTCTGAAAGCCTTTCTCCTCCACAAAACATCGAGATTGGTGGAGCAGGAGGTCCTTGATCTTTCTTTCAAGGGTATGAGATTAACAACTTTATCCCCTTCCATGGGGTGTCTTGGAGAGGTGGTTCAAGGTCCTTAAGGTTGATATTCTGGTGATGGTGGTGACCAAGAAGGCCTCCATTCAGGTGGAAGGCAGTATGGCCATAAGTCCTTGACCATAAGTTTGAGATACAGACAGACTGGTCATTACATGGCCTGAGGGGTTCTACATTAAGTCCAACATCTTTGTCACTGGATGTGACCCTTCTGAATCATCAGACTTTCTGGTTGATCAACTTCCATGTTGCCATTCAGGATGCTCACAGCCACTTCTTGTAGTTTTGTGCCTTTGGGAAGCACTTTCACTACAAAGCCATCCTATTTTGATTGACCGCAGTCCCTCAGACCTTTACTAAAGTATTGCTTGTAGCTGCAGTGTTCATTCAAAAAGAAGGAATCAGAGTGCACTCCTATTTTGAGGATTGGCTGGTTTGGATCAGGAGGCCTGGAGTATGACAGCTTTGGTGGTCTTCCTGCAGAGCTTTGTCTGGTCTGTAAACTCTACCAGAAGTCACGGAACCAGTTCAGTTCCTCAAGTATCTGGGAGTAATGATTTGATACCCATTTGGGGTTGGTTTTTCTTCTCCAAGCCTGAGTGAGTTTGCAAGCTTATGCTTCAGCCCAAGACCACCTGTGCGTTCCTAACTACAAGAGCTTGAGATTTCCTGCAGTTGCTCAGTTCCATGGCAGTGATCCTGGAAATTTTTATGTGCAAGGGCTCACACGTGGCCTGTGCAGTGTTATGTTCCTGTGGTTATGTTATGTGTTGTTTTATGTTCCTGTGGTTTCCACCGTCTCGCCAGTTTGTTTGACTCCCCTTCTCTGTATTGGTCCACAGTTAGAGTGGTGGTTAGTGCAGGGCTTGACAAACCCCAGGCGCTGGGTTTGCCTCTTCCCTGTGGCAATTTTAAACCTGTTTCCTTTGCTGACTGCAGCAGCCATAAAGATACACTGTCTGCGGTGAGTGCAATAGACTTGTGCTTCTTAAGGGTGAATTTAGAATAATACCCAGATTCGTCCAAAACCCCACAGAGATGATTGTGGTCAGGTCAGTAATAACAAAATGTCATTGGCAAAAGCCAAAACCTTTATTGTTGACCCTCCAAGTCTCACTTTCTGAATAACGGGATAACTGCATATACTATGCAATAAGTGTTCCAAGTACAATAAGAAAAGCAAGGGGGAGGGGAGGGACCACCCTGAAATGTGCCTCTTTGGAGTCCATCAAAAGACTAGCTACAGGGTTGGTATACAATGTCTTTCTCCGAGGACAAGCAGACATGATATTCTCACAAGTAGGTGACATCATCCGACGGAGCCCAATGCAGACACTGCCAAAGTGTACTGCTATTTGAAATCTTTAATGCAGTGCCCCCACAGCGCATGCGCGGGTGCTCTCCCACCAGACACGTGAGTGCAGAACTGCAGTCTTTCATTTTCTGTGGAGCAGAGAGGTGTTTTTTTCTTCGCGTAAACTTTTCGCCTTTTGTCACAGTTTAATTCATGACCTTTTTAATTTTTTTTCAAACTTTTCATTTTTCAGTCTGAGGGGCCTCTGAGGTCTTCCGTCTACCTGTGAACCAACAACCTTTCTTGGGTACGCGGTTACTCGAGTTCCCTGGGCCATTGAGCCTTTTGACTTTGCATCAGCCGTTTTTCCCTCCATGTCATCGAAAGTGCCAAGTGGCTTTATGTTTAAATCTTTTTTTATTATTAACGAGAACAGTTTGTCAGCATCTAAACAAGTGTCACCATACAGTTTACATTTTCTCTCAACCACCCAACCCCTTATTTAACTTCTCCTCCCCTCAGAACTTTCCCAGCTCTCTTCCCTCCCACCTGAACCCTCCCAAATTCCTCCCCCCCCCCCCCCCTTGGGGTGACCCCATCCCTCCCCCCGCCTTCCCGTCCCATCAGCACAAGATTGATTTGGTTTCATCATTGCTACAGTCTTTGGTACTGCTAGTTGAGGATTCTGCTTCTCGCTGTGGGTTGTAGAGTGTCCCAAAAATTTGCCCACGTTTTTTGAAGTGTCTGTCCCTCTCTAGATGTCAAATCTTGAATTCCACGCCTCTCTAACTTCAAAAATTCTATCATTTGTATCCTCCAGGCTCCTATTGGCGGTGCTCTGTTTTCTCTCCAATGTAGCAGTATGACTCTTTTCCCCATCAGTATAGCCCTCTGTAGAAATGCACGAAAGCCTGGGAGGGTGGGCTTGGCGCACTTAAATTCTCCAAAAAGAAATAATGGCTGTCTCTGGATTGTGCGACCCCAATATCTCTTTGTCTCGCTTAGTATGTGTGTCCATAGCTGTGACGTATGTAGACAAGACCAGAACATGTGGCCAAGGGAGATTTGAGCTAGACCGCACCATGGGCAAGCATCTGACTGTCCATAACCTGCTTTAAAGGCTCTAACTGGGGAAACATAAAGTCTGAGGGCAAATTTATATTGCAGTTCCCAGAAGCGGGTGAAAGCTGAGGTTCGTTGTATAGAAGTCAGGAAACTGCTCAATATCTTTTCTGTGACCTCAGCCTTCAGGTCTATAGCCCAGTTTCGTGCTTTGGCTCGAAAATCTATGTCCTCTGTCGAATCTTGTAGGTATCTGTGGTGGTATTTTAGGGGCACTGAATTCTGTGCTCCTAATGTCAATGCAGTGTTTAGTGTGTCTTGAACGTCTTCACTCAAGTTGCTCCAGCCCAAGGCTATGATGTAATGTTGCACCTGTAGGTAGGCAAACTGGTCACTCTCTGTCAAGTTAAATTCCTGTTGTAGCTCTGGAAATGTCCGTATTTTACCCTCCTCAGACATCAGTTGGTAAATGTATTGGATTCCATTCTTCCACCATCGGGCAAAGGCTACCGAGGTGGACCCCTCTGGAAAGTCCAGGTTGTGAAGCAACGGCAGGAAGGGAGTCGCTTTCCAGTAGAAGTTGTGCCTCTTGCAGAGCCACTTCCAGGCTGCCCTAGCTGCTGTTATTAATGGGTTTTTCCCCAGTCTCTCTTCTAGTCTCTGTCCCCGTGCGTGTAGCCCCCATCCCAGGTGTGCAGTGGGAGCTAGACCCATCTCTGTCAGTTCCTCCTGATTATGTAAATATTCTATTCTAAGACATTTCACCTATGGTTTTACCCCTTCAATAGGCAATTAATGATCTCTCTCGCAATACAGGATGTAGTAGGGTATGCACAAAAAGTCGCACATATGAGTTTGTTGTTGGGCAGACTGGATGGACCGTGCAGGTCTTTTTCTGCTGTCATCTACTATGTTACTATGTTCCCGCCCTGGGGGATTATCTCAATTTACCAGTCAAGCTGCCTCTGAAGCGCGGGAAATTTGTTTTTTTCAGGCCTTTCGCTGCCAAATGAGGGCTCCGGTTCCATGGGTTTTCCTCCAGATTTTATCTGGTTTCTGTATCAGTCCTGGAAATCGGGACCTCAGCAGCTGGATGCCCTAGTTACTTTGTCCAGTCTGGTTCTTCCAAAGAGACCTCGCCTAGAGTGGTCAGAGGATGCTGAAGTTTTTTCTCACCGGTGTCTGAGGGGGACATTAGTGAGCTTGCAGATGAGGCTCCTGTCTTGTCCGATCAGGAGCAGGAGAGTGCCTTGCTGGGATAGGATCCCTCAGTGGTAAGAATGTTTCAGAGAGACGAGTTGGCTGAATTAATTGATCAGGTATCCTCTACTTTAAAGTTTGATTCCCTTGAAGCTCCAGTTGGGGAGGTGAAGCAGGTAGATCCCTTGGTTAAGGGCATCCGGCGTTCTTCCCAGTCTTTCCCGGTGAATAAAGATCTGAGGGAGATGGTGCTTCAGGAGTGGTTGGCCCCAGATTCACCTTGTCAGGTTGCTCGGGTCATGGCTAACCTTTATCCGCTCCCTCAGGAGGACAGGGATTCCTTGAAGCCGCCCACGGTAGGTGCTGTAGTGACGGCGGTCACTAAGGCCACGGCCATTCCGGTAGATGGGGGAGCTGCCCTTCGGGATCTTCAAGATGGGAAGCTGGACTCTTTTCTTAAGCGTAGTTTTGATCTCTTTGGTCTGGCTTTGCAGGCTTCGGTCTGTGGAGGTCTTGTGGCTTGCGCTTGCTTCCGTTGGGCTGAAAAGCTCTTGGATGATCCAGGATTTGACAGAGCCTCCTGGGTTCAGGTCTTGGCCAAGTTAGAGATGGGCTCCTCCTTCTTGTCTGATGCTCTCTACAATTTGCTGTTGGCGTCAGCCAAGAATATGGCCCTGGTGGTTGGGGCCCGCCGGGCTCTTTGGTTACGTGGTTGGGTTGCAGATGCGGCCTCTAAGCCTAAATTATGTTCTCTTCCTTTTCAGTGTTCCTTGCTCTTTGGGGAAAAGCTGGAGAAGCTGGTACGTGGTCTTGGGGATGCTAAGGTTCCGCATCTCCCTGAACGCTGTCCTAGGGCTGTTGGACATGGGATGCCGACATGTGGCCGTTTTCAAGAAGCTAGACGGTACAGACTGGGTAGGTCAAGCGGAACACCTAGAGGTCGTTTTTTTTCAGAGGACTCAGTCCTTTCGTGGTAGATGCCGTGGAGGACGGGACTCAGTGTCAGGGGGAGTCAGTCCTACCCGTACCTCTCAATGAAGGGGCGGGGCCCAACCTCTGACGTGTGTAGGGGCTCAGCTGAGTCACTTTTATCAGAGGTGGGCCCAGATCACTTCGGACCAGTGGGTCTTAGAGGTGGTGCACGGCGGCTATGCATTGGAGTTCGAACACCCTCTTCTCGATTCCTTTCTAGAGTCTCCTTGTCGTTCTCAATGCAAGGCGAGCGCGGTTCGAGACACTTTACTTTGTTTGATCGCTCATGGGGCTGTTACCCGTCCCTCAGCGGGAATGGGGGACTGGATGTTATTCAATTTATTTTGTGGTGCCCAAAAAAAAGAAGGTATTTTCAACCCATTTTAGACCTAAAAAGGGTCAATGCGGCTCTGAAGGTGCCCTCGTTTCGGATGGAAACGTTGCGCTCGGTTATTGTAGCGGTTCGGCGAGGAGAGTTTCTCACTTCCCTGGATTTGAAAGAGGCCTATTTGCACATCCCCATCCGGGAGGCTCATACTACTACTACTACTTAACATTTCTAGAGCACTACTAGGGTTACGCAGCGCTGTACAAAATAAACAAAAATGTCCCTGCTCAAAGGAGCTTACAATCTAAAGTACGAAATGTCAAGTTGGGGCAGTCTAGATTTCTTGGGTAGAGGTGTATAAGTTAGGTGCCGAAGGCGACCTTGAAGAGGTGGGCTTTAAGCAGAGATTTGAAGATGGGCAGGGAGGGGGCCTGGCGTATGAGCTCGGGGAGTTTGTTCCATGCGTGGGGTGAGGCGAGGCAGAAAGGGCGGAGCCTGGAGTTGGCGGTGGTGAAGAAGGGTACTGAAAGGAGCGGTTTTTCTTGAGAGCGGAGGTTACGGGTAGGAACGGGTTGAGAGCTAAGGAGGGGCTGCAGATCGAGTACATTTGTAGGTTAGTAGCAGAAGCTTGAATTGAATGCGGTAACTGATCGGAAGCCAATGAAGTGTCTTGAGGAGAGGGGTGATATCGGTTCAGACGGAAGATAAGACGTGCAGCAGAGTTCTGAACGGACTGAAGGGGGGATAGGTGGCTAAGTGGGAGACCAATGAGGAGTAGGTTGCAGTAGTCAAGGCGAGAGGTAACGAGAGAGTGGATGAAAGTTCGGGTGGTGTGCTCAGAGAGGAAAGGGCGGATTTTGCTAATGTTATAGAGGAAGAAGCGACAGGTCTTGGCTATCTGCTGGATATGCGCAGAGAAGGAGAGGGAGGAGTCGAAGATGACACCGAGGTTGCGGGCAGAAGAGACGGGGACGATGAGGGTGTTATCAACCGAAATAGAGAGTGGAGGTAGAGGAGAAGTGGGTTTGGGTGGGAAGACAAGAAGTTCGGTCTTGGCCATGTTCAGTTTCAGGTGGCGGTTGGACATCCAGGCAGCAATGTCGGATAAGCAGGCCGATACTTTGGCCTGGGTTTCTGCAGTGATGATAGGTGTGGAGAGCTAAAGCTGGGTGTTGTCAGCATAGAGATGATACTGGAAGCCATGAGACGAGATCAGGGAGCCCAGGGAAGAGGTGTAGATAGAGAAAAGAAGGGGTCCAAGGACAGAACCCTGAGGGACTCCAACAGAGAGCAGGATAGGGGTGGAGGAAGAACCATGAGAGTGTACTCTGAAGGTACGATGGGAGAGATAAGAGGAGAACCAGGAGAGGACAGAGCCCTGGAACCCAAAAGAGGACAGTGTGTCAAGAAGTAAGTTGTGATTGACAGTGTCAAAAGTGGCGGATAGGTCGAGGAGAATGAGGATGGAGTAATGGCCTTTGGATTTAGCAAGGAACAGGTCATTACAGACTTTGGATAGTGCCGTTTCTGTCAAGTGAAGTGGGCGAAAGCCAGATTGAAGCGGATCGAGGATGGTATGTGAGGCGAGAAAATCAATGCAACGGCTGTGAACGGCGCATTCAAGTATTTTGGAGAGGAAGGTTAGGAGGGAGATGGGGCGGTAGTTGGAGGGACAGGTAGGGTCAAGTGAAGGTTTTTTGAGGAGAGGTGTGACAGCATGCTTGAAGGTGTCAGGGACAGTTGCGGTGGAGAGAGAGAGGTTGAGGATATGACAGATGGGGGGGCGGTGATAGTAGGAGAGATGGTGATAAGTAAGTTGGTGGGGATGGGGTCTGAGGAACAGGTGGTGCATTTCGAGGAGGAGAGAAGATGGGCGGTTTCCTCTTCGGTGATAACAGGAAAAGAGGAGAAGGAGGCCTGGGTTGATTGGATGAGGGAGTGGGTGATAGGATGAAGAGGAGGAGAAGGTTTAGTGGTGAAATCAAGGTTGATCTTCTGGACCTTGTCGCGGAAGTAGTCAGCCAGTGATTGAGGAGAGAGTGAGGGGGGGGGGGGGTGGGAGCGGAGGGCACTTTGAGGAGGGAGTTGAGGGTGGCGAAGAGACGACGAGGGTTAGAGCTGAGGGAATGTCAAATGAGTGTAGTAATCCTGTTTGGCGAGGAATAGGGAGGATTGGAAGGAGGATAGCATGAATTTGTAGTGAATGAAGTCAGCATTTCCTTCGGTTTGCTGTCTTGGGGAGGCATTTTCAATTCTGTGCGCTGCCTTTTGGACTCTCAACGGCACCCCACACTTTTTCCAAAGTCATGGTGGTGGTTGCAGTGGCTCTGAGATAGCAGGGGATCCTAGTTCATCCGTGTCTAGACGATTGGTTGATTCGAGCCAAATCAAGGCCGGAGAGTGAGGAGGCAACCGAGCGGGTGGTAAGTTTTCTGCAGTCTCTAGGCTGGGTAGTGAATCCGGTCAAGAATCATTTGCTTCCGTCTCAGTCTCTGGAGTATCTGGGGGTGCATTTTGTGTGTTCCTGACTCCCTCTCAGGTTGCCAAGCTGCAGGATCATGTCCGACGTTTGTGTGCAGAGAAGGCTCCAGTGGCTCATTCTTATCTTCAGGTGCTGGGGCTGATGGCGGCAGCAATGGAGGTAGTACCTTGGGTCAGAGCGCATATGCAGTAGTTGCAGTTTGCTCTTCTGGACCAGTGGTCGGCAGAGTCTCAGGAGTTGGAGGTCAGACTGCCCTTGAGAAGAGTTGCCCGTCTCAGCCTGCGTTGGTGGCTCCACACGCCGAACCTAGTGAAGGGCATGCCGTTGGACCCTCCAGAATGGATAGTGGGGGCGCACTGCCTCGGTCAGATAGCTCAGGGACGTTGGTCGCTGGAGGAAGCACGTTGGTCCATCAACTGGTTGGAGACGCGGGCTATCCGGTTAGCGCTTCAGAGTTTTCTGCCTATTCTAGAAGGCAAGGCCATCAGAGTTCTGTCCGACAACGCAACGGCAGTAGCCTATGTCAGTCGCCTGGGCGGTGGCCGAGGAGGCGGCAGAGTTAATATGCTGAGCGGAAGTACACCTTCAGGATCTTTCAGCGGGACACGTGGCTGGGGTATACAACGTAAGTGCGGATTTCTTCAGCAGACACACGCTAGACCCAAGAGAGTGGTCGCTTCATCGTCCGGGCTTCGACCGCATTGTGGTGGCAATGGGGTCTGCCGTCGATGGATCTCATGGCGACGGCCGCCAGCGCTCAGGTCCCTTTTTTTTTTTAGTCGATGGAGGGACCCATCTTTCGAAGGGATCGACGCATTGGTTCTTCCATGGCCGTCTCAGGAGCTGTTTTCTCCGTGGCCGCTAGTGGGTTGAGTACTTCAGCGAATCAAGCGTTACTCGGGTCCGGTGAATCTGGTGGCTCCAAATTGGCCACGTTGTCCGTGGTACGGAGATCTGGTACGACTGGCAGTAGAAGAGCCGCTTCTGTTAGGGGACTCGGTCAGGTTAGTTCACAGTCCAATCGCGACGCCCCACCCCTCTCTGTTCTCGCTTATGGCTTGGCTCTTGAGAGGAACAGGTTGAGGAAGAAAGGTTTTTCTTCCAGGGTGATTGATATGATGTTGCGTTCGAGGAAGCGGTCTACTTTGTTGACCTATGTGTGTGTATGGCGGATTTTTGAGAGCTGGTGCCAAGATCGGTGTTACCTCCCCTTTCGTGCTTCAGTTGCAGAGGTGTTGGAGTTCTTGCAGGATGGTTTGGAGAGGGGACTCTCCTTATCCTCCTTGAAAGTTCAAGTAGCGGCTTTGACCTGTTTTTGCGGGAAGGTCCAGGGTTCTTCTTTGGCGTCTTCCCTGGAAGTGGTCCGTTTTTTTGTGGGGAGTTAAGCTGATACGTCTGCCTGTTTGCCCATTGGTCCCGTTGTTGAATTTGGTGCTGGGAGTACTGGTGGGTGCTCTGTTTGAACCCTTGGAGTCGTGCACGTTGAAGGATCTTACTCTGAAGACGGTGTTTTTGGTAGCAATTACTTCAGCTTGGAGGATTTCGGAGCTCCAGCCTTTGTCCTGTAAAGAGCCTTTTTTGTCTTTTCCCAAGGAAAAGGTTTCGCTGAAGACAGTACCCTCCTTTGAGCCTAATGTGGTTTCCGCTTTTCATGTGAATCAAGTGTCACGGTGGTGACTGTTTCCTTGTCTGTACTCCCCTCGCCATCTGGTGGCCTGAACCGGTGGCTGCTATGAACTCACAGGTTCCAGACTTCAGCCCAGTCCGGTCCGGATCTTCCAGGCTGCCAGATTTGCTGTTCTTGTTTGTGCCTGAACAGCACCCTTAGCTGCCTTGTGATTCCTGGAGCTGAACTTCAGCTGCTGATGGGCTTTATTAGCCACCTGGAAACTTCTGTGTTTGCCTTTGCATCGTCTAAGGTCCCTGGTTTGTGGGTGTGCTCTGTGCACTTCTGCCTAGTCCAGTTCTAGTCTGAGTTTCTTGCCTGGTTCTAGTTTGTTTGTGTGTAGTTAGCTTTGGTTTTATTGCTTAGTTCTTAGTCTTGTTTCTGGTCTGCATTTCCTTGTCCTTGTGTCTGTGTTCCTTTTTAGTGGCTGCTTGACAGCTTTCAGGCCTGACTCTCACCTGTCTGTGTTTCTGTCTTAGTGGCTGCCTGGCAGCTTTTAGTCCTGTCTCTGTTGTGTTTTTCCTGTTGGTATCCAGTTCCTGCCCTTTCCTGTGTAGATGGGATGTGAGTCCCATTTGCCTAGATGATTGTGGTAACCAGGAAGGTGAAATGTAAATCTTTGTGTACAAACAGGACGTTTATATTACAATAAATAGGTAATGTCATTGGAGCCATGGTGTCCAGCATTCTATTCTTTCTGGAAGCCTTCGGCAGCCAGGTTTCCATTTTTTTTGCGGTTCTACAGCCTGCTTAGGTCTGAGCTTCCTGGATGGAACTTGCCTTTATCTTCTCTTCTCTCTGCTTCCTCTACCAAAAAAAAAAAAAAGAAAATTTATATATACAGCCCCTTTTTCTGTCAGTATGATGATCTGCCACTTTTTTTTCTCCAAGCCCTGAGTAAGTGGAGCAGAACCAGCTGTGTAACTATCACGGTTCTGTCCCTCTATTTATTCCTTGTCCAGCCACCAGAGGTCTGGTCTGACACGTAGGAAGGGGGCTGTTGTCCCCCAACTGGCCGGCCACCACAGGAGCAGACAGAGGAGTACTCCTATCCACAATTAATCCATAATATCTCTAAGATGTTAGATCTAAGAGCCAGTCCAGAATCTGGAATCAAATGAGACTTCCGAGCTATCCTACAATTATGTAAGGCTCCCAGAAAGGAAATGGTAGCCCTACCCGTGCCCTACCAGTTGGTGGTCTCCTTATTCCATTCTAGCTACTTCAATGACTTGGTGAACTACAAGGTTCAGAAAGCTCCAGACCATGACCTGTCTCAACAACCACATCATTGGGTAGTCTCCGAATCTGTGATCAAAAAGGCCAAATCATCCAAATCTGAATTCAGTGTTCCACCTGGAAGGGAATCTAGGCTTCTCAACTCTGTAGGCAAGAATGTCCATCAGGAATGATGCTTGTTTTAAAAATTGTTTACCAGTTCCAGATATTTCACCACCAGCACTTTTTTCTCCAACAAGGACATTTGTGAAACTAAGAATTCCTAATGACATTATGCGGTGTACCTAGCATCTTATCTGATTTCACTTATGACACCTACAATATAATGAACAACAAAGAGGGTGGAAATGACCACAAAAAGTCCCAGGGTATTAAGATAAAGATTTATTCAGACACATGAGCTCAAAAATTACAGTCTCACAAAAAAATAATTCCATACAACAGTCCTACATAACATCCAGCCTCAACATGTCAAAACATATGCACTGGCCTTACAGGAGTGTAGAATCAACTTAGATTTTTTTTTCTCTTCCATCTCGAGATAGACTATTAAAAAAACCTAGAAAGTAAAATTTAAGCTTAATTGTTAATTTCCTTCCTTTGAATATCACTAGGAATCTCACTAGGTCATTCTAAGGAAGCAGGCTAACAGTATATGCAACCATTTGCAAAGGAGTTATTTGAATCACTTTCCTTTTAACAGTACAGTGAACATTTATTTGGGTCAAAAAGAGAACAGCTGGAGTTTATTGGGGGAATTTTCCTTTTTTCTGTTTTTTTGCAGGAAATTGCAAACTCGGTTGTCCTTGTTACCAATTTGCCTGACAAAGGGTATACAGTTGAAGAAATACCTAACTTGGCTAAGCCGTTTGGAGGGGTGAAAGACCTTATCGTTTTATCATCTCATAAAAAGGTATTTGAATATTAGTCATTTTACAGTCAAACTTTATTCTACCTTTGAATCCGCTGCTGAGATGAATCTAAGACTTATTGCTTTGTAGAGTGTAAGGAATTTGTGTGGATGGAGCAGTTGTATTCTTATTTAATCTAGAAAGCTTTTAATTTCAAAATTATTCTATGCATTATCTTTCAAGTTATTCGGCTTTGTTCTGTTATTACTTATTCTGATAATCCTCGGTCGGTGTAGTGAAGGCAATGCATAACACTACTCGTATTCAGTTCCAACCATAGACACGTAATGAAGTTGTCAACTTCATAAATCCCCTACACTGTTCCAAATAGCACTCTAAAATGAACACCGGAACAGTGTGGGGAAACTACGTCCCTATGATCTCCTTCCACAGAAGTACCTCATGATTGAAGCTAATTGCATGTAAAAGGTATTAGCTTCGATCATGGGGTACTTCTTTGGGCATGGGTCCAAGGCACAGTCCTCCCACAGAAGTTGTTTGACAGCTCCAGGCTGCCCAAAATAATAATAATTAAAAAAAAAAAAAGCCCAGACTTGTCAAACCTAACTCCTTCTTCTCCCCCCCACCCCCTCCAAAAAACAAAACAAAAACATGCACCAATAAAAAGACCCCGGTGGTCCAGTGAGACCCTTAGCCCCAACACTGAGGAGACCCTTGTCCAGTGGGACTGCTAGCCTTCCTTACCCCCCCCCCCCCCCCCCCCGGCAGCCTACCTTGAAGTTGAAGGAGGGAGGGGACTGACGGTGCCTGGCTCTGCCCGTTGCTTCCTGGGATACACTGGGTGCGTATATCCCAGGATGCACCGGACAGAGCCGGTCACCACCATTTTGAGGCGGTGCTTACAGAGGAGGGAAGGGAGTTCTGGCCCCCTCCTTCCTCCAACTTTGAGGTAGGCTGGGGGGAAGGGGAGGCTGGGGTGGGGGATCTCACTGGACCACCAGGGTCTTTTTAGTGTTTCAGGTGGGGGGGGGGGGGGGGGTGCAGGATTAGGTTTGACAGGTCCGAGAGAAAATCCCAGACCTGTTGAAGCCCCTTCTGCTGCTCTCCCCCATTTCTCCCTTGCTCAGTAAAACCCAACACGAGCTCTGAGTTGGCATAGGGTTTGCAGCGGGAGCAGCACCCTTGTTTGGCAGGCTGCCTGCTGATCATAAGGGACCCTTGTTTGCATGGAATTAGAGATCAGTCGAGCGACTCTGATCCTGGTCCGCAGGCAAACGCGGGCGCTAGTATGGCGCTAATGGCCTCTAACACCCATGTTTGCTTCTGTTCATCTGCCTGATTATGCCTCAGTTTTGCGCCTCTAGATTAACCCATAAAAAATGGAAGGTCCTGCCAAGTACTTACACTGGCAATCGCCTACCCACCAACTGGATTCCTGCTTGCCTCTGCAAGCACTTCATCATTCAAGCTATTCCCTGATTCTTAGGACACAAGATTCCACAAAATCTAGGTGGTAATATATAGTTCTAGGAATGTAGCTATAGACCAAATATATAAAAATGTTGACTGACTATTCATAAACAGTGAATACGCTGTAAAGTTTTCATTGAACAGAAAGGAAAAGATGTAATTTTGCATGCATCCAACAGGTGAAATAACAGTCTCACACACAACCGCTATGTAGACAAACTTTACTGTACTTAACCTAGTGCTTGCAGAGATTGTGAGTAAGCTGTCCTTTCTGTCATTAGAGCTGAGACAGGTCCTAGACACAGATTTGTTCCCCCTGTACTTTCAATCCAAGACTTTGAGGCTTGTGGGAAATTCAGAACTAGTTGTCCATGGCTTGTTTAAAAGTTGGGGCACAAAGTAAGTAACTCTTTGACCACTGGCACTTCAGGATGTTGAAACCGTACAACTAGGAAACATGCTGTCCAGGTCTCACTCTTTTGCAGGGTCAGAACAGTGCCTACAGAAAAGACGATAAACTATTTGAAGTTCAAGGACTACAAGAGAAAAGAGGTCTTATTGGGGAAGCAAAGTCTCTGTGCACATAAAATCTCAATTTAAACACACTTGCATTGGATATGTATGTATGAGGCTAAAGTTGGGAAATGTGAAGACTTAGAGGGAGATTAATATGTATAGTCTTATGGTGGAAATAATGGAGAATTATTTTTAAAGTAAAGATAAATGATTACATGTTAGTTATTTTTGTCTACATTTTTATAATTGTATGTATTTATTAGTCAATTGCTTTGCTTTTTTTTTTTCTCCCCCCCACCCTAAAGGCATATCTACAGATGGCAAATGAAACTTCAGCTGATTCTTTGGTTAAGTTTTATGCTTGCTTCCCAATGTCAGTGGCTGGAAATATTCTTTCAGTGAAGCTAGCATCAAAATACAAACATGTGGATGATGTGGTAAGTAACTGAACATGCTCAGTATGAAAATCAGTTTAAACACCCTCGTGTTATAATGACAGAACTAATATATGTACAGTTTAAAGCCACTTGGTGTCTGGAGGTTTTGAGGTCACTGAATGGATAGCTTCTTTTTCTAGTCAAAACATATCTAGATAAAGGGAGGCGGGCCAAAAGATTGATCTACTACTACTACTACTATTTAGCATTTCTATAGCGCTACAAGGCGTACGCAGTGCTGCACAAACATAGAAGAAAGACAGTCCCTGCTCAAAGAGCTTACAATCTAATAGACAAAAAATAAATAAAGTAAGCAAATCAAATCAATTAATGTGAATGGGAAGGAAGAGAGGAGGGTAGGTGGAGGCGAGTGGTTACGAGTCAAAAGCAATGTTAAAGAGGTGGGCTTTCAGTCTAGATTTAAAGGTGGCCAAGGATGGGGCAAGACGTAGGGGCTCAGGAAGTTTATTCCAGGCGTAGGGTGCAGTAAGACAGAAGGCGCGAAGTCTGGAGTTGGCAGTAGTGGAGAAGGGAACAGATAAGAAGGATTTATCCATGGAGCGGAGTGCACGGGAAGGGGTGTAGGGAAGGACGAGTGTGGAGAGATACTGGGGAGCAGCAGCTTGAGTACATTTATAGGTTAGTAGAAGAAGTTTGAACAGGATGCGAAAACGGATAGGGAGCCAGTGAAGGGTCTTGAGGAGAGGGGTAGTATGAGTAAAGTGACCCTGGCGGAAGATGAGATGGGCAGCAGAGTTTTGAACCGACTGGAGAGGGGAGAGGTGACTAAGTGGGAGGCCAGCAAGAAGCAGATTGCAGTAGTCTAAACGAGAGGTGACAAGGGTGTGGATGAGGGTTTTGGTAGAGTGCTCGGAAAGAAAGGGGCGGATTTTACGGATGTTGTAAAGAAAGAAACGACAGGTCTTGGCAGTCTGCTGGATATGAACAGAGAAGGAGAGAGAAGAGTCAAAGATGACCCCAAGGTTTCGAGCTGAGGAGACAGGGAGAATGAGAGAGCCATCAACAGAAATAGAAAACGGGGGGAGCGGGGAGGTGGGTTTGAGGGGGAAAATGAGAAGCTCGGTTTTGGTCGTATTTAATTTCAGGTGGCGTTGAGACATCCAGACAGCAATGTCAGACAAGCACGCTGAAACTTTGGTTTGGATGCAAGGTGAGATATCAGGGGTAGAAAGGTAGATTTGGGAGTCATCAGCATAGAGATGGTAGGAAAAGCCATGGGATGAGATTAATGAACCAAGGGAAGAAGTGTAGATAGAAAAGAGGAGGGGACCAAGAACAGAACCCTGAGGTACGCCGACAGGCAGAGGGATAGAAGTAGAAGAGGATCCACCAGAGTGAACACTAAAGGTGCGGAGGGAGAGGTAGGAAGAGAACCAGGAAAGGACAGAGCCCTGTAATCCAAGTGAGGACAGGGTATCGAGAAGTATGCTGTGATCGACAGTGTCAAAAGCAGCGGAAAGATCAAGAAGAATGAGGATGGAATATTGACCTCTGGATTTAGCCAGTAATAGGTCATTGGAGACTTTAGTAAGCGCAGTTTCGGTTGAGTGGAGAGGGCGAAAACCAGATTGTAATGGGTCAAGAATAGCATGTGAGGAGAGAAAATCAAGGCAGCGGCGGTGAACAGCACGCTCAAGTAATTTGGAGAGAAAAGGAAGGAGGGAGATGGGTCGGTAATTAGAGGGACAAGTAGGGTCAAGTGAAGGCTTCTTAAGGAGAGGTGTGACCACAGCATGTTTAAAAGGCAGCAGGGACAGTCGCAGTGGAAAGTGAGAGGTTGAGAATGTGACAGATTAAAGGAATAAGAGCAGGAGAGATGGCATTAAGAAGGTGGGTGGGAATGGGGTCAGAGGAACAGGTGGTACATTTTGAGGAAGAAAGGAGAAGTGTAGTTTCCTCAATAGTAACTTCAGGAAAGGAGGAAAGGGAATGAGGGGAAGGAGAGAGAGGGGAACGGACTAGTGGAGGGAGAGGTGATGAGGGAGAGATCTGGTTGTGTCTTTATTCAGCGCTGTTCTGAAGTTACCCAGACTTGTTTTGAGTGGTCCAGCCTAATAAAAAAAATTCAGCCAATTTATGAGATTAACCGACTGTTTTACTCCTGAAAACTGTTACTCTTGGGAATTCTGTGCAAGTAAAGAATTTGCACAGTTCTCTGTTACACACAGAATTCTGCAACGGGGACAAGGATGGTGGTTCTCTGCTGTGCTGCGCCACACCCATTTTTTCACTTGGGAAGAGGAGGAGGAGAACTGTTTCATGTTGGGCGGTTCAAACTCAGCAATTAGACTGAGCAGCAGAGAAAGAAAATGCAGCCCAGCATGCAACTGGCCACTTCCTCACCAGATGATGTGTACATTGCTGAGGAATAGACATAAAAGTGAGGGTGTTTGTTTTGAGGAATGGGGTAGGGAGGAAGAGGAACAGAGAAAGCGAGGAGGGCATTTGCTGGAGAAACATGGAATGGAGAATATGGTAGGGTGTGGGGATGGGAGAGGTCAGCAGACTCTGCCTCCAAGACATGCCTTAGCAATATAAGAATAGCCATAGTAGGTCATACCAATGGTCCATCTAGCTTAGTATAGTTCCATCAATAGCCAATCCAGGTTACAAGTACCTGGCAAGATTCCAAGCAGTAAAATAAATTTTATGCTGCTTATTCTAGAAATAAGAAGTGGATTTTTCCCAAGCCCATTTTAATAATGGTTTATGGACTAGTTATCCAAACCCTTTTTTAAAAACCCTGTTAAGCTAACTGCTTTTACAACATTCTCTGGCAACGAATTCCAGCGTTTAATTGCATATTCCTTAGCGTCCCTCCGGACCAGACCAGGATTGGACTGATGGGTTGTGCACGCCTACCAGCAGGTGGAGACTGAGAAAAAACTGTTACTCTAGAGAGCCAATAAGAGCCCTGGTCATGTGACCCTAGCCTCAGTATTTTCTCAGTCTCCCAGCAGGTAGGAAGCGAGCCCTTTAGTCTCTCTCTTTCTCTTTTAGAGGTTAATAATAAGAACAACAATGCTACTTCTGTGCCTAGGAATTCTCTGTTAGACTCTGGTCAGATAGAGATTTCTTTTCCTTTCTTTCTTTTACAGCCTCTGGGGGTATTAAACTCGGGTGTCCCCTTCCTCCCCATCTTCCATATGTAGCTGGGAAGGGCTACCCTTTGTTTAGAAAGGTGTATGTCTTTGGGAGAGGCAGCCACTATAGCAAGTTAAAAGTACAAATATTTTTCCTTCCCCAGCATTTTAACGAGCAAGCTGTTTAAAAAAAAAAAAAATCCCCAGGCTACTAATGAGCAGGCAGCTCTGTGTTATTCTTTTACTCTTCAGCAATTTTCTTTTCTAAGTCAGCTCCTTTAAAAACAAACAAAAAAAAAAAAAACGATGTGTTGCTTTTTTGGGCGGAGAGAGCTCCATTATGCAGGAGACGCTGCAGCAGGTTTTTGTCTCTGCTGGAGTCTAATCGTTTTCGGCTCCGACTTTTTTTTTTTTCGGGGCTTTATTTAGTCTTTACTTCATCAGAATTTTTTCTTCTGTTTTCTTCGCATTTTCTTTAAAAAAATAAAATAAAAGTAAAAAAAGAAGACAAGGGCGCGAAGTTTTTGTTTCTCGACGGGGCATAAAGGTGCAAAGCTTTGTTTTTCGTCGGGGCATGTTTTTGTCAGCGCCGGAGTGTAACGGTTCTTGCGGAGTTACGCGTTTCTTCGGGAGCTCTTCGTGCGGCGTCAGCGCTTCCATATGTCTTCGTTTTTGCCCGGTCCGTCGCGCCTGTTTTTTCTGCTCTCTGTTATTTCTTTCAATTGTGGCGCGGAAGGCCGCCATTTTGTTACCGCAGCTGCAGCTTCTCAGGCGCAGCACTTCTCTGTTTTTTCTTTTTCTTCTACGGTGCAGAGAGAAACGGAAGCAGTGGAGTTTGACAAATCTCAGGAGATGGAAAATTTTATTTGTTTGCCTTGACCTGGTCTCCACATGTTCCAACAGGTATGGCTTTACGGATGTTTCAGGGGAGTCATTCACTATTTTCTTCATTTAAGGGACCTTCACATTCAGTTCCACAAGTAAATCTATGGCTCGCCCAGATTTAGCCTATTTTATACAATGTATGTTTTATACGGAAGGCTGGCTTGCTTGTGCCTTTGTCCTCACAATTTGCAAACAGTAGCTCTGCACAAATTATTTTAGGCTGCTTGCTCTGGTAACTGGGGTAATCTTGGTTTCTGGGTTCCCAGTGTTGGGGCTGTCTCATATTGCTATTTCTTTCTTTCTATAGAGGGTATGTACATACTACACGTTTGTACATACTACACGTTTGTACTTTCAGTTTTTACAGAGGCCAGGATTTCCAATTATGCATTCCCAGAGTTTTTTTTTTCTCAAGCATGGTTAGTCACAGGGAATTTTAAACAACACTAATCTCCAGGGAACGTATAGTTTCTTTTGCTAAGCCTCTAGTGGTTTTTTCTTACAGAAGCAGCATCTTAAGGCGTTTTGCTGCATGGTGTGTTTTATACTTTCAGACATTTCTTCAGATATCGTATGTGCCTGAAGGCTTGTTTCTGCATATGGACCTATAGCTAACTCTGGATTAGCAAGTACTTTACCTTTCTTCTCTGGTATGAACTCTGTTCTATATATTTCTTCAGAATTCTGGCGGGTCTGGCGGCTAGTTTGTGCATATAGCACTATAGCTACCTCGGTGTCAGCAAATCTATGCCTTTTTTCTCTCTGATATGACATATGCTCTATGGGTGCATATTTATCTATACTGTTGTCCTCACTTGTTTTCCTTTCTGTCATAATATCATAGTGGCAGGCCACTTTCACCTGTTTGTCAGGAAACCATTCTTTTCTACTTGTATTTGGCCACTGGTCCGTGACCCTACTCTTACAGGGCACTCATCTTCTTGTTTCCTCTGGCCAGTAGTTCTTGTGGTGTATTTAAGACAGTTATGCCTTGCACTTCGCCATCTTTCTCTCGGATATCTTTCACCAGTTTTCCCCATTGCTCTCGCGGCAAGGCAGGTCAAGTAGGGAACTCCCTACAAGGGCTCTTGGTCCTTACACCATGGCCTCGCTCGATTCTTCAGAATTCAATTTTTTACTTTCTAGTTCCTAAGAAGGAAGTGTCTTTCATCCTATTTGGACTCTCATTGCCGTTGAGTGCGCTTTTAAAGGCTCAAATCTTTATCACCAACTCCTTCGATTCCTTATTGTGGAGTTTCGTGCAGCACCTTGGCAGAATCTGTTCTGCATATTTCTCTCAGACTCATTCTCTAAAAGTTCACCATAGTTATGCTACCCCTCAGAAAAGAGGTGATTCTTCTTCACGCATGGCTAGACGCCTAGCTATTTAAAAAAAAAAAAAAAAAGTAAGAAGTAAACAAAAAGACCTGGCTTGTCTACAGAATCAGCAGGCCACAGTCCGAGAGGTGCAATTTTTATTGTCTTCAGGATGCATTTCGGGGTTACCTGCGACATGGTGGCAAGGTTTTCCCTTGGCAATTGCCTTTTGCAGCTGCACGTCCGTGCTCTTTCTCTTTTTGAGTGTCCTGAAGCATTTCCAATCTTCTTTATCAGTGTTAACCTTTGTTTGTTGGTTATGGGGCCTTCGGTTTTTTTCGTTCCAGGACTACCATGTGGTCTCTTTTCATGGAAACTTACTTTTCCTCCATTGCTATTGGCATTTGATTTGCTTCCAGGGTTAGCATCTGGTCTCTTTATGTTGCCATTTACCTTTTCCTCTGGGTGGCATTTTGGCACTCTAGGGGACTGTCAGTCGCTCTCAGATCAAGTAGGTTTCCCTGGGGGCTACCGATTTATTATGAACACTCTGTCTTATGTCGGCATTGTGACATATTCTATTCGTCCAGAATATTTTTTCTGTCCTCTGGTATTTCAAAATACTCAATCTTGTTCTCTGGCAGGACTGATTCTATCTTATGTTCTGGCAGAATGGTTTTCGGTCTCCTGACAAGTCTGTGGCCTTCTTATCTTCGTTCAATTTAGACATCTGGTCCCCTGGTAGATCGGGGGTCATCGTATGTTCAGAAGGCACATCCTTTCCTATGGCAAATCTGCCAGAAGGCGTGTTGCCTCCTTTCAAGCTGGTCAGTTTATTTTGTTACAGGGTTCGCATGTGGTCTCTTTACAGGCTTGACATGTAGTTCTTGTTCTTCCCCCATGTTTCTCTCTTCTCTATAAGCAGACTAAAGTGTAAGCTAGCGAACAGTGCAGTGTGCTGTCCTCTGTTTTATTCCAGAGGGGTCATTTGTATGGATTTACCATCTGCCAAGCCAGGTACCATACCGTCCCATTCGGGCAGGACGGTCTTCTCTTCAAGGTCGGCATTTAGGCATTTCGATCAGGCATTGGGATCTCAGAAGGATAACCCTTATGTTTCCTTGCCGGTATACCAAGTTGCCGTTTGGGGCTGTCTTTTTTTTTTCCTTTTTGTATAGTGGAGTTTCTTTCTTCTCCAGTCTGGCCTCATTGTTTCTCTCGTACTCAGGCTGGCGCATGCTCTGTCTGGGACAGGCATCCAGCCTTGATAAGCAGGACGGGGTCTTTTGTAGTTTCAATTTCTCGTTTACCCTGTCTGGTCTCTTTGTTTATCTCTTACTCAGGCTAGCGCATGCTCTCCACCTGGCACAGTTTTCCAGCCTTGCTAAGTAGGACGGCGTCTTTGGTAGTTGTAGTATTCTCTTCTCCGATTTCAGTCTCTGTGCCTTAGCGACATTGTCAGACCATGGAGTGACAGGGAGTTAGTCTTCTTCGCCCGATAGTCCGAGATCTTCTGGTTTCCTTTATGGTTTCTTACTGTCTTCAGACAGTACTTTTAGTAGTCTTGGCTTCAGCTAGGAGAGTAGGTTCTGCAAGTTTCTTTCATGCAGGTTTCCGTTTTTTCTTTTTGGAATTTTTTTTTCCCAAGGAGCAAGTATGTCTATGTAGGCAGTACTTCTGCATCTGGGTACTTCTTTTCTATCTACTGTACTTTCCCATTTTCATCTTTTCCCATCACTTTTTTCTTATTGGTCTGGGGTCTTCTGCGGAAGGTCAAGATCACAGGAAATTATATGCTACCTATGAAAAGAGCTCATATATTTAGAGAGCTGTTACAAGCTATTTTGGTTCTTCTTTTTGGTCCTTCTGGTCAGTTGGAGTGAGGTTTTTTTTTTAGTTGTTTCGGCCTCACTATATCTCGACAGATTATGAAATTCATATCCTCTATTTGTCTGCTCACTGGGGTACCGTCTTCGGAGAGTGTTTTCACCTATCTTACTTCTTGGTGCCCTAGGTGCTCATGTTGGAAGGTGCTATTTTGGGCTTAGCTTCATTTTGTTTTAATTGATATGCACTCTACATGTTCATTGTCGCCAGAAGGCGATCTATGCAACTTGCATATTCTTAGCGGCTTTGATAGGGTCCCTCCCTTAAGATTACTGCTTTGGTACGTCCCATCAGTCCAATCCTGGTCCGGAGGTACGCTAAGGAAGGAGAAATTAGATCTTACCTGCTAATTTGCTTTCCTTTAGTCCCTCCGGACCGGACCAGGCCCCTCCCATATTTTGGCATCTTTTCAATGGAATATTTAAAAAAAAAAAAAAAAAGAATATGACAAGCTGCTAGTATATATGGAACTTTAGGTGGCCCGTGCCACGGCTCTGGTCGGAGTTGCTGGTGACCTCAGTGGCTGGTATATATGTGTAGGTATATGTCTATATCTTTATATGTGGGTATGTATATATGTATCTATATATATAAAACTTTAAGAGGGCCATGCCACTTCTCTGGTGAGAGTTGTTGGGGGTGCCCAGTGTCTGGTATATATATATATATATAACACTTTAAGGGGGTCATACCACTTGTCTGGTGAGAGTTGCGGGAGACCTATAATACAACTGAGAGTTGCGGGAGAACTATAAGACAACTGAGAGTTGCGGGAGACCTATAATACAACTGAGCCATACCACTTCTCTGGTGAGAGTTGCTGGTGAGCTATATTGCAAGTGAGCCATACCACTTCTCTGGTGAGAGTTTCTGGTACGCTATATTACAAGTGAGCCATACCACTTCTCTGGTGAGAGTTGCTGGTGAGCTATAGTACAAGTGAGCCATACCACTTCTCTGGTGAGAGTTGTTGGTAAGCTCTAATACCTAAGGGGCCATACCACTTCTTTGGTGAGAGTTGCTGGTGAGCTCTAATACTTGGCATTGCTGAGTGATTTGTGGCTGCTAGAATTCCATACGGCACAGAAGCTTATCTTTCTCTCTCTTCTTTGTTAGTCAAATACTGAGGCTAGGGTCACATGACCAGGGCTCTTATTGGCTCTCTAGAGTCACAGTTTTTTTCTCAGTCTCCACCTGCTGGTAGGCGTGCACAACCCATCAGTCCAATCCTGGTCCGGAAGGACTAAAGGAAAGCAAATTAGCAGGTAAGATCTAATTTCTCCTTGAGTGAAGAAATATTTTCTCCAATTTGTTTTAAATTTACTACTTATAGCTTCATTGAGTGCCCCCTAGTTCTAGTATTTTTGGGAAGAGTAAACAAGCGATTAGCGTCCACCCATTCCACTCATTTTATAAGACCTCTATCGTATCTCACCTCAACCGTCTCTTCATCATGCTGAAAAGCTGTAGCTGCTTTATCCTTTCCTCATAGCGAAGTCATCCCATCCGCTTTATCATTTTCATCGCCCTTCTCTGTACCTTTTCTAATTCCAATATATCTTTTTTGAGATGTGGTGACCAGAATTGCACACAGTATTTGAGGTGTGGTCGCGCCATGGAGCAATACAAAGGCATTATTATAATCTCATTTTTGTTTTCCATTCCTTTCCTAATAATACCTAACATTCTATTTGCTTTCTTAGCCGCAGAAGCACACTGTGCAGAAGGTTTCAACGTATCATTGACGGCACCTAGATCCCTTTCTTGGTCGGTGACTCCTAATGTGGAACCTTGCATTACATAGCTATAGTTCTCCGAGGACAAGCAGGCTGCTTGTTCTCACTGATGGGTGACGTCCGCGGCAGCCCCTCCAATCGGAGATCATCCCTAGCAAAGACGTTTGCTAGGCCTCGCACGCAGACCACGCATGCGCAACCGTCTTCCCGGCCGAACTCGTTCATGTTCGTCAGTCTTCTTTTTTCCGCGCTCGGGACGGCTGTGTTTACCGTCGTTCTGTGCCCTGAGGAGACCCTCGCGCTTTTCTTGCGTCCTTCCATTTCGGAAGTCTTCTTTTTGTCTCTACTTCGCGTGTTCTTAAAAAAGAAGAAGAATATTTTCCTTTATTTCGAGTTCTTTTTCCCATGTAAGTTTCCTTTCGCTTTCGATAGCGGCCCTGTTGGCCACCCGTACAGGTTTTTCTCCCTTTTATTTTTGGTGCCTTCGCCATCATCGCGAATTTTGATTTTGCCGGCGTGATTTTTCCGCCCATGTCATCGAAGCCTCCCAGTGGCTTCAAGAAGTGCACCCAGTGCAACCAGGCTATCTCGCTCACTGATAGGCACACTTCGTGCCTTCAGTGTCTGGGGGCTAGGCACCGTCCTCAGGCCTGTATTCTCTGTTGTTTGTTAAAAAAGAGAGCTCAGGCGGCGAGATTGGCCCAGTGGAACGTTCTGTTTGGGGCCTCGTCCGGTGCTTCTACGATCTCAGTATCGAGGTCATCGTCCGGTGCATCGACGTCGGCGGTACCGAGGTCATCGACCGGTGCTCCAGCGTCTACGGTACCGAGATCATCGTTGGTACTGATGTCATCCGAGGGTGCTTCTTCGTCCGGAGTGCAGGTGAGGGCTGCCCATTCCCCTGCTGGTGGCAGTGAGCCCTCGAGTAGGTCTCCCCCTGCCTCGAGGGCTCCTGCGGTACAGCCCCCCCCCCCCCCCCCCCCCCCAGGATCGACCTTCTTCGGACCCGGCCCCGAGGAAGAGACGCTTGGATTCGACGTCCTCGTCGTCGGTACCGGGAGGTTCCAGTGACATGCTTCGTGTGAAGGCAAAGAAGCATTGGCACCGGTCACCTTCCCATCGTGGTACCGAGAGCTCTGGGTCGCCGAGGGAGTCAGCACCCGCTAGGCATCGACGCCGGGAGGACCGTTCACCCTCTATTCAGGAGGTGTCGATGCGCTGTACCCTGGACAGCCCGGAACCACCTCCGCACCCCGAGCAGATTCTCAGTTCGTCGCCTGCACCGGACTCCCAGCCTTCCTCGACAGCCGCTCTAAGCGAGAGCCTCAGGTCCATCCTTCCAGGGATCCTGGAAGAGCTGTTGCGCCCTTCTCCGGTACCGGGGGTGCTTGCGCCGCCGGTGCCGTCGACTGAGGCGACGGCTGGCCCTTTGCCCGTCGTTAGGTCTCCGGTGCCGGTCCACTTGCGGTGCCCGCGTCGGCTGCCTCCCAAGCAGACTCTCCAATGACGTCGATAGAGGGAGCTTCATCGCCGCCAATGCAAGAGTCTACTTCTCGACGTTCCCACTGTGGCCATGTGTCTACGGAGTCGAGGCGGGCACGACTTCGGACAGAGGTTCATGAACAGGGTTTCATGTACGAGCGTCTCAGCAGATCACAGCTCGGCAGATGTTGAGATTACTCGGCCACATGGCCTCCACAGTGCATGTGACTCCCATGGCCCGCCTCCACATGAGGTCAGCTCAGTGGACCCTAGTGTCTCAGTGGTACCAAGCTGCTGGGGACCTAGAGGACGTAGTCTTTCTCTCCACGAGTTTTCTTCAGTCCCTCCATTGGTGGACAATTCGGTCCAATTTGACTCTGGGACGTCCTTTCCAAATTCCTCAACCACAAAAGGTGCTGACAACGAATGCGTCTCTCCTGGGGTTGGGGAGCTCATGTCGATGGACTTCACACCCAAGGGAGTTGGTCCCTCCAGGAACAAGGTCTACAGATCAATGTCCTGGCGTTATGAGCGGTCTGGAACGCTCTAAAAGCCTTCAGAGATCGGCTGTCCCATCAAATTATTCAAATTCAGACAGGCAATCAGGTTGCCATGTACTACATCAACAAGCAGGGGGGCACCGAATCTCGCCCCCTGTGTCAGGAGGCCGTCAGAATGTGGCTTTGAGCTTGCCGGAACGGCATGTTTCTTCAAGCCATGTATCTGGCAGGCGTAAACAACAGTCTGGCTGACGGATTGAGCAGGATCATGCAACATCACGAGTGGTCACTCAATTCCCGAGTGGTATGCGAGATCTTTCAAGTGTGGAACACCCCCTTGGTGGATCTCTTCGCCGCTCAAGTCAATCACAAGGTCCCTCAATTCTGTTCCAAACTTCAGGCCCACGGCAGACTAGCGTCGGATGCCTTTCTCCTGCATTGGGGGGGAGGGCCTTCTGTATGCCTATCCTCCCATACCTTTGGTGGGGAAGACTTTGCTGAAACTCAAGCAAGATCAAGGCACCATGATCTTGATTGCTCCCTTTTGGCCACGTCAGATATGGTTCCCTCTTCTTCTGGAATTTTCTTCCGAAGAGCCGTGGAGATTGGAGTGTTTTCCGACCCTCATTACTCAGAACGAGGGTGCACTTCTGCATCCCAACCTCTGGTCCCTGGCTCTCACGGCCTGGATGTTGAGAGCGTAGATTTTTCCTCCTTGGGTCTTTCAGAGGGTGTCTCCAGAGTCTTGCTTGCTTCCAGGATAGATTCCACTAAGAAGAGTTACTTCTTTCTGTGGTGGAGGTTTGCCGTCTGGTGTGACAGCAAGGTCCTAGATCCTCGCTCTTGTCCTACACAGACCCTGCTTGAATACCTTCTGCACTTGTCCAAGTCTGGTCTTAAGACCAACTATGTAAGAGTTCATCTTAGTGCGATTAGTGCATACCATTACCATGTGAAGGTAAGCTGATCTCGGGATAGCCTTTAGTTGTTTGATTCATGAGAGGTTTGCTTTTGTCAAAGCCCCCCGTCAAACCTCCTACAGTGTCAAGGGATCTCAATGTCGTTCTCACTCAGCTGATGAAACCCCCTTTCGAGCCACTGGATTACTGCCATCTGAAGTACTTGACCTGGAAGGTCTTTTTCTTGGTGGCAGTCATTTCAGCTCATAGAGTCAGTGAGCTTCAAGCTCTAGTAGCTCATACTCCTTATACCAAATTTCATCATAATAGAGTAGTCCTCCGCACTCACCCTAAGTTCTTGCCAAAGGTGGTGTCGGAGTTCCATCTGAACCAGTGAATTGTCTTGCCAACATTCTTCCCCCGTCCGCATACCTGCCCTGCTGAACGTTAACTGCACACATTGGACTGTAAGAGAGCATTGGCCTTCTATCTGGAGCGGACACAGCCCCACAGACAATCCGCCCAGTTGTTTGTTTCTTTTGATCCCAACAGGAGGGGAGTGGCTGTCGGGGAAACGCACCATTTCTAATTGGCTAGCAGATTGCATCTCCTTCGCTTACGCCCAGTCTGGGCTGACTCTTGAGGGTCATGTCACTCATAGTGTTAGAGCCATGGCCGCGTCAGTGGCCCACTTGAAGTCAGCCACTATCGAAGAGGTTTGCAAGGCTGCGATGTGGTCATCTCTCCACACATTCACATTGCATTACTGCCTACAGCAGGATGCCCGACGCGGCAGTCGGTTCGGGCAGTCAGTACTGCAGAATCTGTTCGGGGTTTAGAATCCAACTCCACCCCCCTAGGCCCATTTTTATTCTGTTCCAGGCTGCACTCTCAGTTAATTGAAGAAGTTAGGTCAATCTCAGTTATGTCCTCGCCGTTGCAAGGCCCAGTTGATCGTGTTTGTTGTTTTGAGTGAGCCTGGGTGCTAGGGATACCCCATCAGTGAGAACAAGCAGCCTACTTGTCCTCGGAGAAAGCGAAAGCTACATACCTGTAGAAGGTATTCTCCAAGGACAGCAGGCTGATCTCACAAACCCTCCCCTTTGGAGTTGTCTTCCCTTGTCTTTGTTTTGCTATTTACTGGACTGACGAACACAAGCGAGTTTGGGCGGGAAGACGGTCGAGCATGCGCGGTGTGCGTGTGCGCGCGATGTAGCAAACGTCTTTGCTAGGGAAGATCTCAGATTGGAGGGGCTGCCGCGGACGTCACCCATCAGTGAGAACAATCAGCTTGCTGTCCTCTGAGAATACCTTTTACAGGTATGTAGCTTTCGCTTTCTATGTAGCTATAGTTCAGGTTCCTCTTTCCCACTTGCATCATTTTGCAAGTGCTCACATTAAACGTCATCTGCCATTTAGATGCCCAGTCTCCCAGCCTTGTAAGGTCCTCTTGTAATTTTTCACAATCCTCTTGCAATTTAACAACTTTGAAGAACTTTGTGTCATCAGCAAATTTAATTACCTCACTAGTTACTCCCAACTCTAGGTCATTTACAAATATGTTAAAAAGCAGCGGTCCCAGCACAGACCCACTACTACTACTAGTACTTGACATTTCTATAGCGCTACTAGGGTTAAGCAGCGCTGTATATTTTAACAAAAAAGGACAGTCCCTGCTCAAAGGAGCTTACAATCTAAAGGACGAAATGACAAGTTAGGCAGTCTAGATTTCTTGAATAGTGGTTAGGTGGTTAGACAATCTAGATTTCTTGAATAGTGGTTAGATGCCAAAGGCGACATTGAAGAGATGGGCTTTGAGTAAGGATTTGAAGATGGGTAGGGAGGGGGCCTGGCGTATGGGCTCAGGGAGTTTATTTCAGGCATGGGGTGAGGCGAGGCAGAAAAGGCGGAGCCTGGAGTTGGCGGTGGTGGAGAAGGGTACTGAAAGGAGGGATTTGTCTTGAGCGGAGGTTACGGGTAGGAACGTAAGGGGAGATGAGGGTAGGGAGGTAAGGAGGGGCTGCAGATCGAGTGCATTTGTAGGTTAGAAGGAGAAGCTTGAACTGTATGCGGTACCTGATCGGAAGCCAGTGAAGTGATTTGAGGAGAGGGGTGATGTGAGTATATCGGTCCAGGTGGAAGATAAGACGTGCAGCAGAGTTCTGAACGGACTGAAGGGGGGATAGGTGGCAAAGTGGGAGGCCAGTGAGGAGTAGGTTGCAGTAGTCAAGGCGAGAGGTAATGAGAAAGTGGATGAGAGTTCGGGTGGTGTGCTCAGAGAGGAAAGGGCGAATTTTGCCAATGTTGTAGAGGAAGAAGTGACAGGTCTTGGCTATCTGCTGGATATGCACAGAGAAGGAGAGGGAGGAGTCGAAAACTCCAAGGTTGCGGGCAGATGAGACTGGGACGATGAGGGTGTTGTCAACTGAGATAGAGAGTTGGAGGGAGAGGAGAAGTGGGTTTGGGTGGGAAGACAATAAGCTCGGTCTTGGCCATGTTCAGCTTCAGGTGGCGGTTGGACATCCAGGCAGCAATGTCGGACAAGCAGGCCGATACTTTGGCCTGGGTTTCCGCAGTTATGACTGGTGTGGAGAGATAAAGCTGGGTGTCATCAGCATAAAGATGATACTGGAAACCATGAGATGCGATCAGCGAGCCCAGAGAAGAGGTGTAGATTGAAAAAAGAAGGGGTCCAAGGACAGATCCTTGAGGAACTTCAACAGAGAGCGGGATGGGGGTGGAGGAAGAGCCATGAGAGTGTACTCTGAAGGTACGATGGGAGAGATAAGAGGAGAACCAGGAGAGGACAGAGCCCTGGAACCCAAATGAGGACAGTGTGGCAAGAAGTAAATTGTGATTGACAGTGTCAAAAGCAGCAGATACGTTGAGGAGGATGAGGATACGAGGATGGAGTAGTGACCTTTGAATTTGGCAAGGAACAGGTCATTGCAGACTTTAGATAGTGCTGTTTCTGTCGAGTGTAGGGGGCGAAGCTGGGTTGAAGTGGATCGAGGATGGCATGAGAGGAGAGAATATCAATGCAACGGCTGTGAACGGTGCGTTCAAGTATCTTGGAGAGGAAGGGTAGGAGGGAAATGGGACAGGTAGGGTCAAGTGATGGTTTTTTGAGCAGAGGTGTGACTACAGCATGCTTGAAGGTGTCAGAGACAGTTGCAGTGGAGAGAGAGAGGTTGAGGATATGACAGATTGGGGGTGGTGACAGTAGGAGAGATGGTGTTAAGTAAGTTGGTGGGGATGGGGTCCGAAGAACAGGTGGTGCATTTCGAGGAGGAAAGAAGATGAGTGCTTTCCTCTTCTGTGATATCAGGAAAAGAGGAGAAGGAGAGGCATGAGTTGGTTGAAGGAGTGGGCTATAGGGTGAAGAGGAGGAGAAGGTTTGGTGGTGAATTCGAGGTTGATCTTCTGTACCTTGTCGCAGAAGTAGTCAGCCAGTGATTGAGGAGAGAGTGGGGGGGGGGGGGGGGGGAGCGGCGGGCACTTTGAGGGAGGGAGTTAAGGGTGGCGAAGAGACGACGACCCCTGTGGAACCCCACTAACTACCCTTCTCCATTGAGAATACTGACCATTTAACCCTACTCTGTTTTCTATCTTTTAACCAGTTTTTAATTCACAATAGGACACTACCTCCTATCCCATGACTCTCCAATTTCTTCTGGAGTCTTTCATGAGGTACTTTGTCAAATGCCTTTTGAAAATCCAGGTACACAATAGCAACCAGCTCACCTTAATCTACGTTTGTTCACCCCTTTTCTAAGTGTTATCATCTGGATTTGTCAGCTATGGCGAAGACATCTTTTGGAGCCAGTATAATCTCCGCTGCTGTTTCTCAGCCCCACCAGGGTTGCCAGCTGGGAAAAATTTTCCCAGCCTGAAACAGCCGTAAACCCGCCCGTAGCCAATCCCTGTCTTCCGCATCACTAGCCCCACGCCCTTCGTCATCCCTGACGTCAACCCCGCCCCTGAAAGGCTTCTATTGGTCCAATTTGGACCAATAGAAGGCCTGGAAAAGCTTTTATTGGACCAAATTGGACCAATAGAAGCCCCGGAAAAAACCGCCGAACTCGCACAGCGGCGACGGGAAAACCGCCCAAAAATCCGCATCTCGGGGCCGGCGAAATTTTCCCGCCGCCGCTGGCGAAAACCTGCCCAATTGGGCGGTAAAACCGCCCACCTGGCAACACTGAGCCCCACCCTATGTAAGCATTGCTTTCTACATCCCATTAGTCTGGACTTGATCCTTTGGGGACATAATGGTCTGAAATACAAACTAACACATGCATCAACCTTTTCCTAGCTGAGCACACAATTCTGGAATGCGCTGCCGCGCAACTTAAAAACGATCTATGAACTAGTTAACTTCTGAATTCTACTGAAGACCCATCTCTTTAACAAGGCATACAACAATGATCAACAAATATGAACTCCTGTACACATATCCAGAACTGCCTGTACAATATTTGCTTGCCAAACTATTATCATGTTTTTCGCTATTGTTACCCAAGATCCTTCTGCAATTACTAAATGTATATTTTCTTATATAGTAACATAGTAGATGACGGCAGAAAAAGACCTGCACAGTCCATCCAGTCTGCCCAACAAGATAAACTCATATGTGCTACTTTTTGTGTATACCCTACTTTGATTTGTACCTGTCCTCTTCAGGGCACAGACCGTATAAGTCTGCCCAGCACTATCCCCGCCTCCCACCACCGGCTCTGGCACAGACCGTATAAGTCTGCCCAACACTGTCCCCGCCTCCCAACCACCAGTCCCGCCTCCCACCACCGGCTCTGGCACAGACCATATAAGTCTGCCCAGCACTATCCCCGCTTCCCATCCACCAGTCCCACCACCGGCTCTGGCACAGACCATATAAGTCTGCCCAGCACTATCCCCGCCTCCCATCCACCAGTCCCGCCTCCCACCACCGGCTCTGGCACAGACCGTATAAGTCTGCTCAGCACTATCCCTGCCTCCCAACCACCAGCCCCACCTCCCACCACTGGCTCTGCCTCCCACCACCGGCTCTGCCACCCAATCTCTGCTATCTCTCAGAGAACTCCTCTGACTCCACGTCCCCAGAAGTGGTCCATATCAGACTCCGCAAAGTATTCTTCATGAGACATCCGAGTCTACTTTTGCCTCAGACCTCTGGATACACGAGCAGGCTCTGGGCGAGAGTGCCGAGGTAAAAGCACCCTCCTGGGCTCCGGGGTCGCTTCCTCCCATAATGGGCTGAAGAAGTGCACTGGATCAGCTAGTGCTGGCTCCAATGTCTGACGGGGCACCGGTGTCAAACGCCTGACAAACAGGGCACAGGTCTTCAAGACGGGCTGGAACTGCACCATGGCCGATACCAATGCCCTCAATGATTCAGCATCACGCTGAGCCAAGATATGACGTCAGTAAAGGCTGGGCCAGTGCTGGTACAGAGAAAGCCTGCAAAGATCAAGGAGCTGAATTCGAGGTGGTGACCTAGCTTCAGGGAGACTATGCATCAGCACCACTTCCACAGGACAGCCCTCTCTGTGGCAACAATTCTCGGATACAGGTGATGCCGGTGTCCTTTGCTCCTCCACCATGCTTTGAGGACCAAATGTCAGTGCTTCTTTGCTTCCACAATTCTTATATAGTTCTTAAATATTCCTGCACGACCCTCCCACAAGTTCCTCCCTATGAAAAATCCTCACTACAGAAAGATCCTCTCCAGGAACCACAAAATCCGGATCCTGCGAGCCTTCAAACCCCTCAGGATCCCCTATTTCACTATGAGCACCTTCAGACCCTACCGGAGAGAATCCCTCCCCGTCGTCTGACCAGTCAAACCGAGGCCTCTTAGCCAGTGCTGAACTAGTCTCCTCCCCTAAAGGAGGGGGTCCCGACTTCCAGGCCTGGTAGAGGGTCCAAACAAACTCCAGAGGAAAACCAAGGCCTCCTGGACCTCAGGCACAACTTTCGGAGCCGACACAGGGGCAGCAGGCCCAAAAACAGCAGATTTCGCGGGACGCGCGGAATCCAAAATGGCGGACGTTCCCGCCAAAACTAAAATCGCCGACGCCAGCCCTGCCAGAGTTCCCGCTGCCCCTGACACCCCCGAATTTGCTGGACCCTCCGCAGATAAAACGGGGAGCCGACATCGACGAGGCCTGCTTCGGTTCGCCGCACATCCGACACTGTCCTCCCGGAGTTTCTAAATTGCGGTGCGAACATGCACGACACCGGAGGAGTTTGCCGGCCATAACTCTGAAGTTAACAACACGCTGTGCGAAGCGGCGCCAAAAATCTAACTTACTGCTCTCTCGTTACAAACAGGAACCGAACCTGCCGTCCGTTCCTAGTCAGATAAAGGCCCAGATAGCTCTTAAAGAGATATCACCCCAAATTGGCAGCTGAGAAGTGGAAGGCACTCAAGGCTACAATATAATAAAAGCAGCCGAGGCACAAAGCTGCCAGAAATCTCAATAGAGAGCAGCACGGGGGGGGGGGGGGGGGGGGGGGACCTGAAACAGGTGTGACACCCCAGGGAGAATAACTGGGCCCCACCGGACCCAGGGCCCCAAAGCACTTTTTTTTTTTTTTTAGACAACACACGTACAGGGTATATTCAAAAACCAATAAATTGGCAAGAAGAGTAAACTGCCCTTAACCGAATAGCAAAACTACTCCACCAGACTATTGAAGACTGCACAGGCTGTCCTTCTACCTCTGCTGAGACTGAGA
Source organism: Microcaecilia unicolor (assembly GCF_901765095.1). Lineage (NCBI taxonomy): Eukaryota > Metazoa > Chordata > Amphibia > Gymnophiona > Siphonopidae > Microcaecilia > Microcaecilia unicolor. The sequence continues at coordinate 458,682,063 of NC_044032.1, read as the reverse complement.
AAATACTGGCTAGTGGATGTACTGCACAGGTTATATATACAGTATTCAAAAGCTCAGTGTTTCTCAGTCTCCCTCTGCTGGTAGGAGGACATAACCCATGCGACTTGACCGGTCTGGAGGGTCTAGAGGAAAGAAAATTAGCAGGTAAGGTCTAATTTCACCTTTCTTGCTATGTTTGCTTAAAATACAATCATGTTTTATCATTATCATGTTAACCAAAATCCTTCTGTTATTACTAAATGTATACTTTCTCATGTATTTCCACTATTGGATTGTAAGCCACATTGAGCCTGCAAAGAGGTGGGAAAATGTGGGATACAAATGCAACAAATAATAATAATAATGGAAGAAAAATTAAGTCTTCCTGATAATTTTCTTTCCTTTATTCCCAAAGGATAAGTCCAGAACCCCTCCTTCCAACATTGCTGTTTTTGCCTGTACATTCTTCTGGTTTGTTGAGTCCAAGGCACATGTTTCTACTTATTTAGGGGGGGTGTTGTTTTGTTTTTTTCCTATTCGTTAGGTTGTTCTAGGGGGCAGGAGTTTTTTCTCTATATCTGTCACTTTCCACTGCTTAGCTAGCAAATACTGGCTGAAGCTGGCAGTACAGAACTATAAAGCATACTCATTAGTGCTCTGCACCTCCTGGTTCGTGGGCATAACCCATTAGTCTGGACTGATCCTTTGGAACTAAAGGAAACAAAATTATCAGGTAAGCTTCAGTTTTCCATCCCATACAGTGTAAAAAGTAAGGGAACATTGTATAGAAAGCAAAGGGTTAGGTTTGACACCAGGACTAAATAACAAGCCCAGTATTCAGAAAGAAAACCCCCACTTTAGTATAATAGTAAGGCACAGTGACCTGGGAAGGTCTTTGCTGAGCCAATAACAAAGGTTGCTTCACTTGCTGACCACCTACATGGCCTTCATTCCCTGACCCCACTTGAGCTTCTAATAGGTTGCCCTGGACCTGCATTGGGAATAGATACCTTCCTTGGCACAGAGGTTCATCAGAAGGCAGGTCCAGGGCAGCCTAGTAGAAGGACAAAAAGAACAGAGAAAAGGAGAAGGATCCATTCACCTGGAAGAGTAGATTCAACAGACTGGAGAGGAGATGGGTAGGTACTGTGTTAGGAGGTGGCCCACACATGTTCAGAAAGACCTTTTTCAGATCTGATCTCTAGGTCCTCAAAGCTCAGAAGCAAATGTGAGTGCAAGAGATCATTAGCATCCACATGTGGTATCGCAGAACGCTGAGAGCCAATGAGAGTGTGAACCAATGAGCTCGCTGGCTACCAGTACAATGAGCATGGAAATGCATTCTAATCAGGTCACTCCCTATTCCGCCCCAATGCTTAGTGGGACAGCATGCCAAACAAAGGTGCTCTTTCCGTCGTCAACCTTATGCCAGCTCATAGCTGACGTTAGGGTTGTGCTGAGCCGTGGAGAGGAATGGGGAGACTGGTGTTGCTGGCAGCCTTGCATCTCAGGCTTCACAAAAAGACAGCTGGAAAGAAATTGGACACTGCCTGAAAATCAGAATAGTTTGTAAGAAATATTTAATCCCCCCCCCCCCCCCCCCCTCCGTCTGTTGCTATGAGGGTTAAAGGGAACCAAACTAAAAAGATACCCTGGAAATACCTCTGACGTTCTGGGTTGGGTCGCTCTCCCTCCCATCCTCTTCCTTACCAGAACACTGTAAGCTGCTTGTGCAGCTGCTATACTGAGCTGGGCGTCCACCACATGCGCTCAAGAGTTTTTCTTAATTCACAACTCTTCAGCACATGCGCCAGACCTTGTCCTCTCGTTGAACTCTCTAATGCTGAACGCTATGAGCACTCCTATATTTGTATCTCATTAGTGTTGAGCATTAGGGAGTTGTTGCTCTGTGCTGACCTGGCAGTGTTTCTCGGAGTTTTGAGCATCTGGGTCTAGGAGAGCTAATTCAGCCATGATGCCATTGGATGACATCACCAGTGTGTAGCTGACTCATCATATCTGTCCATAGAGAGCAACTATGATTATTTTTGCCTGTTAATGGTAATGTGCATTTAATTTTCTTAACATTTTTAGGACTTTTCAGTTGCCTGACTTTCCTGTTTGTTTTTAGGAGGCAATATTTACTGAAATAATAGCGGAAATGGAATCTAAGGTAAGTGAACTTTTTTGCTTTCAATTTAAGGTTACTGATTTATGTGATTTTGACAATCTCAAGTAGGTTCCTTCAGTAATGGAATCTATTTGACTTGAAAACTCGTATATTAGATTTTGCACCCTGAAAGATCAGTTCATACAAGTATGGCCACTAAATCTTAGTACTACTCAAAATCATCATGAAATCCCCTACTTAATCACACTATATAGATTTACTGTAGTATAACTCCCTTGATAGACTGGCTGCAGTAAAAGTATAAAAATGATTAAAATGCAAATAGAGTACAACGCCCTGCTAATTCTTGTTGTGATTTCATAGTCTATAAAGAACTCTGTTTGGGAAAGGATCCTTTGTGTGTATTTCCTACTTTCCTAATCTCTGTTCCAATTCTGTTTTCCACTTTCATGTATTCACTTCTTTCTGTGAATGTTTGTTCCTTGCTCTCCTGCCAGACCAGTCGATATGTATAGGTATGATATCCTGCCTGCAGACGGAGACAGGACCACAGTTTTCCTGTGACATCTCAGGATGCATTTCGATTAAGATTTTTAATAGCAATTAATCGCCTGATTTAAATCAGGGCATAGCTAGCCGACATTGAGGGGAGGGGGGTAGCATAGGGATAGTCTGGGAGCACACATTTCCTCTCCCACCTCACAATAGATATCATACTTTTGCTAGTGGGGATGCTGAAACCAGTTAAAGAAATCTACTGCCAAAGCATCTCCCTTCCTCCTTGTGTAGGAAGTGAGCTTTCTTGGGGAGTACAAATGTTGATGACTGGAGGCACCCGTCTGATATCTTCACTTCTGAGGCAGTACAAGGAGGAAGGGGGTGACTCAGGCAGCAGATTTCTTCGGCTGGCAGGGCTTAAGCTACCCCACTAGCCATTGAACAGGTACTGTAGCTTTGGAGAGGGCCGTCACCCATTCTCTGTAATGTGCTTCCCCTCCCGCGCCTTCACCCATTCTCTGTAATGTGCTTCTCCTCCCGCACCTTCACCCGTTCTCTTTCTCTAATGTGCCTCATTCCTTCGCTCGCCTGCCATCTCTCCCGGACCGCCAGCGGCTCTCCCCTCCCAATTTACCACCTTGTTATTTGCAAAAAGTCTTCACCCTGCAGTAACAGTATATTAAAACACTGCTTTGGCCTGCACTGGGCCCTTTCCTTCTGGCTCTGCGCCCCCTTCTGAAAACAGGAAGTGTGTTAGAAGGGGGTATGATGGGTGCAGGCCGAGGTAACGTTTCAATACGCTTCTGCTGCAGGGCGAAAGCTTACTGCAAATAAGACATAAACCGGAAGAGGAAAGAAGAAGGGAGCCACCAGCGGTCTGGGAGGGGAGGAAGAGATACCAGGCAGGGCTTGCAGGGGAGGGAGAGAGGGAGGGCGGTTAATCATTAATTTGTAAATAACGGGCAGCCCTAATTTATAGAGCAGTGCTTCTCAGCCTTTTAAAATTTTGAGGCACACTTTCAAGCTTGCCTGATCCTTGTGGCACATTAAAGTTGTCATGTTTGTTAATCATTGGCCACTGGCCACATGATTCCAGAATGTCAGAAAATATTCTTTAAACTAAAAGGTATAGTATTAAAAAGCCTAAAACAGCATTAGGTAGAAATTTAGGAGAAAATATAGGGACCATGACAAGATTTAATGCATAAAGCAGTAAAACAAAAAATCTTCCTCTCTGCCTTCCCCCACCCCCATGCTCACATCCATCGTCTTATCTGTTCCTCCACCTCCAATCCACACATCTATCCTGTTTATCTGCCTCCCCTTCCCAGTGCATACTGCTGTCTCCTTCTGCTCCCTCTTCGCATAGATGCAAGCAGCCCATCCCCCTCTGTCTCTTCCCTCCCCCCTCTTTCTGTGCCATGCTGTCCCTCTCTGTTCCCCTCACTTGCATACAGGAAGCCTCACTCTCTCCCCCCCCCCCCCCCCCCCCCCAAAAGTACACACAGCCAGCCAGTGGCGTTCCTAGGGGGGCTGACACCCGGGGCTGATCGCCGATGCGCCCCCCCCCCCCCCAGAACAGCGCGACGCCCCCCCCCCCCCCCCCAGGTGCACGCCGCTGGGGGGGGGGGGCGGGGTGCCGCGTGCCTGCCGGCTCTTGGTTTTCATGCTCCCTCTGCCCCGGAACAGGAAGTAGCCTGTTCCGGAGCAAAGGGAGCATGAAAACGAAGAGCCGACAGGCGCGCGGCATCCCCCCAGCGACGTGCACCCGAGGCGGACCCCCTGCCCCCCCCCCCCCCCCTTTGGTACGCCACTGCAGCCAGCCTCTCCATCTGTCTGCCCCCTCTTACCCAGTGCACATTGCTGTCCCTTTCTGTCTCCACCCCACACACATACAGCCATCCCATCCCCCTCTCATATCTTTCCTTCCTCACTAATTCACATGGCCAACACATCTCTTTTGTCATCCCCCCCCTTCTACCATGTACACTGCAGCCTCTTTCTGCTCCAAAGCCTTTTGATCTCCCCCACACACATAGCCACTGTCCCTCTGTACTCCTCTCCAGTGCCATCCTGTGCCCTCCTCTGTCTCCTAAACGCATACTGCCACATCTTCATGCCCCAAATACACACCCATAGACGTTTCTCTCTGTATCCTCCCCCGTATGTATACTTAGCCCATCCATCCCTCTACCCCCAATACACACAGCCAGCCCCTCCATCTCTGCCCCCTCACTCAGTGCATGCTACCCATAGTTAGTCCGTCCCTGTCTTTCATCCACCAATTCACATAGCCAGTCCATCCTTCTTATCCACCTCTTATCTCTCTGCCCCCCTATGCACACATGCAACCCCTCTCTCTGCCTCTTCTCACCAATGCACACTACCACCTATTTCTGACCCCTTCCCCCACACACTTACAGCCAGCCTCTACTGTTCGCTCTTGTCCCTCCATGCACATTGCCATATTTCTGCCCCCTATATTCATATACCGACTTGCCTCTCTCTCTTTGCCACTCCTCACCACACAAATGCAGCTAAACTGTCCATCTTCTGCCTTCTCCCCATACACATACGTAGAACTAGTATGTCCCTCAAACAGCATATCCCCTTCTCTTTTCCTTCCCCACCTAACCCTTTTTGCCCCCCTCCTGCACACCACACCACACCCACAGTTGGCACTATTTCTCCCCCCTCAATAAAACTAGAATCAAAAATGTCCTTGTATGTCCAGTGTAATATTACTAACATGACCTAAACCTTCTCAGTACCGGGCATATTGTGAAGTTTGTACAACTTTTCAAAAAAGTCATTCTCCGAGGACAAGCAAGCTGCTTGTTCTCACATGTGGGTCGACGTCCGCGGCCCAGGAATCAGATATTTTGCAAGTAAAATAAACAAAAGTTCTCCGAGGACAAGCAGGCTCCTTGTTCTCACGACTGGGTTGACATCCACGGCAGCCCCTCAAACCGGAAGAAAAAATCTCGCGGGAGGTCCCGCACGCGGGGCATGCACAGCCGTCTTCCCGCCCGTGCGCGACTGTTCCCGCTCAGTTTTTTCGCTTTCCGCACTGGAGAGAGACGCGTCTTCGTCCCTCTCCGTGTCAGCCCCGGAAAACCGATTTGCGGCTTAGTCCGCGATTTTCTTTATTGGGCTTTTCCTTTCCTTTTCGTCGAGTTTCTCCATTTGTTTCGCCTCATCCCGCGCGTCCGTTCTTTATTTTTGTGGTGTGCCCTTTTACCACCACCATCGACGATTTTGACCTCGCCAACGTGATTTTTCCGTCGATGTCCTCAAAGGTCTCAAGCGGATTCAAAAAGTGTGGTCGGTGCGGCCGACAGATCTTGCAGACCGATCCTCACGCTTGATGTCTCCAGTGCCTCGGCCCGGAGCATAATTCCAAGGCGTGCACCTTGTGGCGAGGCAAGTTCTTCGGGACCGTCTTTTTGGAACTTGCGCCGGGTCTTCAGTACCGATGTTGACGTCTTCGACACCGACTATGGCACCGACCCCAGGAGTACAAGTTCCCTTGGCCCGACGACCTGCCAGCGACGGCGGCGGTGAACGACCGCGTGGGCAGTCTGCCTCGGCCACTCCCGCTGCTCAGGGCCATCGGGACCGAACCCTGTTGGATCCGACCCCCAGAGGGCGTGGAGACTCCACCTCCTCCTCGTCCTCCACAGAGCACCGATGACGGGCATCGAAAGAAAGCTGCGAAGAAGCACCGTCATCGGTCGCCCATGGCGCATGGGACTGGCAGCTCCGGGATGTTGAGAGAAGACACGATCCCTAAGAAGCGCCAACGTCGGGAGGAGCGCTCCCCCTCTATCGAAGGGGTATCGATGCGCAGTTCTACCGTCTCCTGGACCCAGGCAGCTTCCAGCACCGACGCCCGCACCGGCCCCCCCAGCCTCTCCCGACAGCGAGCCTGGATGAATGCCTCTGAGCCATCCTCCCAGGGATCCTGGAGGGGCTGATGCGCCAGGCCTTGCCGGCACCGGGGGTGCCATTGATGGAAGCGCCAGCTGGCTCTGGTCCTGTGATGCGGTCTTCGTGGCACCGGTCTCGATCGCCACTCAGGTGGAATCCCCGTTGATGGAGGGAGCTTCGTTCTCGCCGGCGCGGGAGTCCATCTCTCGATACCATCGTCAAGGACGTGGTTCCTCGGGGTCGAGACGGGCCCGGTTGCGGTCGGAGCTCAGAGAGCTCATGTCTGACACCGAGGAGGAGGCCTCGTGGGAGGAGGGGGAAGACCCCAGATATTTCTCCTCCGAGGAGCCTTTGGGTCTTCCCTCCGACCCCACGCCTTCACCGGAGAGGAAGCTCTCGCCTCCAGAAAGCCTCTCCTTCGCCTCTTTTGTCCGGGACATGTCTATTGGCATTCCCTTCCCAGTAGTCACCGTGGATGAGTCGAGGGCTGAGATGCTCGAAGTCCTCGACTATCCATCACCACCTAGAGAGTCTTCCACGTTACCATTGCACAATGTCCTCAAGGAGACTGCTTCAGAACTGGTTGAAGCCTTTATCTAATCCCACCATCCCTAAGAAAGCGGAGTCCCAATACAGAGTCCACACAGACCCGGAGTTGATGCGGCCTCAGCTGCCACATGACTCAGCGGTCGTAGATTCTGCTCTCAAAAGGGTAAGGAGTTCGAGGGATACTGCCTCGGCGCCCCCGGGGCAGGACTCGCACTCTGGACTCATTTGGGAGGAAGGCCTACCATTCTTCCATGCTCATGACCAAGATCCAATCATACCAGCTCTACACGAGCATCCACATGCGGAACAATGTGCGGCAACTGGCGGGCCTGGTTGGCAAGCTCCCCCCGGAGCAGTCCAGGCCCTTTCAGGAGGTGGTCAGGCAGCTGAAGGCTTGCAGAAAATTCATGTCCAGGGGTATCTATGATACCTGTGATGTGGCATCCAGAGCCGCGGCCCAGGGTATAGTGATGCGCAGACTCTCATGGCTGCGTGCCTCTGACCTGGACAACCGCACCCAGCAAAGGCTGGCGGATGTCCCTTGCCGGGGGGATAACATTTTTGGTGAGTAGGTCGAGCAGTTGGTGGACCAACTACACCAGCAGGGAAACTGCTCTCGACAAGCTCTCCCACTGGGCGCCTTCAGCATCCGCCCCCACTGGTGGCCGTTTTTCCCGGACCAGGCAGGCTGCACCTTACGCTTACAGCAAGCTTAGGTACAACCAATCGGCCCGAAGTCCTCCTCAGGCACAGGAACAGTCCCAGCGCGCTCGTTCCCGTCAACAGCGTGCGCCTAAGCAGCCCCCTGCGCCTCCAAAGCAAAAGCAGGGGACGGGCTTTTGACTGGATCCATGGGAACATAGCCGCCATCAAAGTAGCCGTGCTGGACGGCCTGCCGGTCGGGGGAGAGGTTGACAGTTTTTCACCAAAGATGGCCTCTCATAACCTCCGACCAGTGGGTTCTCCAAATAGTGCGGTGTGGATACACCCTAAATTTGTTCTCCACCCCACCAAATTGTCCACCGGGAGCTCAATCCTTCAGCTCCCACTACAAGCAGGTACTTGCAGAGGAACTCTCCGCCCTTCTCAGTGCCAATGCGGTCGAGCCCGTGCCACCCGGGCAGGAAGGGCAGGGATTCTATTCCAGGTACTTCTTTGTGGAAAAGAAAACAGGGGGGATGCGCCCCATCCTAGACCTGAGAGGCCTGAACAGGTATCTGGTGCGAGAAAAGTTCAGGATGCTTTCCTTGGGCACCCTTCTCCCCATGATTCAGAAAGACGATTGGCTTTGTTCCCTGGATTTAAAGGATGCTTATACTCACATCCCGATACTGCCAGCTCACAGACAGTATCTGAGATTCCGTCTGGGGACACGTCACTTCCAGTATTGTGTGCTGCCCTTTGGGCTTGCCTCTGCACCACGAGTGTTTACGAAGTGTCTCGTGGTGGTTGCGGCGTACCTGCGCAAGCTGGGGTTACACGTGTTCCCGTATCTCGACGATTGGCTGGTGAAGAGCACCTCAGAGGCGGGAGCTCTTCGTTCCATGCAGTGCACTATTCAACTACTGGAGCTCCTGGGGTTTGTGATAAATTACCCGAAGTCCCATCTCCAGCCAGTCCAATCTCTGGAATTCATAGGAGCTCTGCTGAATTCACAGACGGCTCATGCCTATCTTCCCGAGGCGAGGGCTCAGAACCTTCTGTCCCTCGCTTCCCAATTCAGAGCATCCCAGCAGATCACAGCTCGGCAGATCTTGAGACTCCTAGGTCATATGGCCTCTACAGTCCATGTGACTCCCATGGCTCATCTTCACATGAGATCAGCTCAATGGACCCTAGCTTCCCAGTGGTGCCAAGCCACAGGGAATCTGGAAGATGTCATCCGCCTGCCCACCAGTTGTCGCAATTTGCTGTGCTGGTGGACGATTCGGACCAATTTGACCCTGGGAAGCCCATTCCAAATTCCTCAGCCGCAAAAAATGCTGAAGACGGATGCATCTCTCCTGGGGTGGGGAGCTCATGTCGATGGGCTTCACACCCAAAGGGTGTGGTCCCTCCAGGAAGCAGGTCTTCAGATCAATCTCCTGGAGCTCCGAGCGGTCCGGAACGCGCTGAAGGCCTGAAGGTCGCTCCATTCCTGGGTGGTACGCAAGATCTTCCGAGAGTGGGGCACTCCCTCGGTGGACCTTTTTGCCTCCCAGACCAATCACAAGCTGCCTCAGTTCTGTTCCAGACTTCAGGCACACGGCAGACTGGCGTCGGATGCCTTTCTTCTCCATTGGGGGAAGGGCCTCCTGTATGCATATCCTCCCATACCTTTGGTGGGGAAGACCTTACTGAAGCTCAAGCAAGACCGCGGCACCATGATTCTGATCGCGCCCTTTTGGCCCCGTCAGATCTGGTTCCCTCTTCTTCTGGAGTTGTCCTCCGAAGAACTGTGGAGATTGGAGTGTTTTCCAACTCTCATTTCGCAAAATGAGGGAGCGCTTCTGCACCCCAACCTTCAGTCTCTGGCTCTCACGGCCTGGATATTGAGGGCGTAGATTTTGCTTCATTGGGTCTTTCTGAGGGAGTCTGCCGTGTCTTGCTTGCCTCTAGGAAGGATTCCACTAAAAAGAGTTACTTTTTTAAGTGGAGGAGGTTTGTCGTTTGGTGTGAGAGCAAGGCCCTAGAACCTCGTTCTTGTCCTGCACAGAACCTGTTTGAATACCTTCTACGCTTACCAGAGTCGGGTCTCAAGGCCAACTCAGTAAGGAACCACCTTAGTGCAATTAGTGCTTACCATTATCGTGTAGAGCGTAAAGCCATCTCTGGACAGCCTTTAGTCGTTCGATTCATGAGAGGCTTGCTTTTGTCAGAGCCCCCTGTCAAGCCTCCTGCAGTGTCATGGGATCTCAACGTCGTCCTTACCCAGCTGATGAAACCTTTTGAGCCACTGAATTCCTGCCATCTGAAGTACTTGACCTAGAAGGTCATTTTCTTGGTGGCAGTTACTTCATCTCATAGAGTTATTGAGCTTCAAGCCCTGGTAGCTCATGCTCCTTATACTAAATTTCATCATAGCAGAGTAGTCCTCCACACTCACCCTAAGTTTCTGCCAAAGGTGGTGTCGGAGTTCCATCTTAACCAGTGAATTGTCTTGCCAACATTCTTTCCCAGACTGCATACCCACCCTGCTGAACGTCAGTTGCACACATTGGACTGCAAGCGAGCGTTGGCCTCCTACCTGGAGCGGACACAGCCCCACAGACAGTCCGCCCAATTGTTTGTTTCTTTCGACCCCAATAGGAAGGGGGTCGCTGTCGGGAAACGCACCATCTCCAATTGGCTAGCAGATTGCATTTCTTCACTTACTCCCAGGCTGGGCTGGCTCTTGAAGGTCATGTCAAGGCTCATAGTGTTAGAGCCATGGCAGCGTCAGTGGCCCACTTGAAGTCAGCCATTATTGCTGCAACGTGGTCATCTGTCCACACATTCACATCTCATTACTGCCTGCAGCAGGATACCCGACGCGACAGTCGGTTCGGGCAGTCGGTGCTTCAGAATCTCTTTGGGGTTTGAATCCAACTCCACCCCCCATAGGCCCATTTTTTATTCTGTTCCAGGCTACACTCTCAGTTAGTTGAATAAGATGTTAGGTCAATCTCAGTTATGTCCTCGCCGTTGCGAGGCCCAATTGACCATGTTTGTTGTTTTGAGTGAGCCTGGGGGCTAGGGATACCCCATCAGTGAGAACAAGCAGCCTGCTTGTCCTCGGAGAAAGCGAATGCTACATACCTGTAGAAGGTATTCTCCGAGGACAGCAGGCTGATTGTTCTCACAAACCCGCCCTCCTCCCCTTTGGAGTTGTGTCTTCCCATGTCTTTGTCTTGCTACATACGGGACTGACGAACACGAGCCGGTTCGGGTGGGAAGACGACCGCGAATGCGTGGTGCGCATGGGCACGCGAGGGCTAGCAAACGTCTTTGCTAGTGAAGATTCCGATTGGAGGGGGTGCCGTGGACGTCACCCATCAGTGAGAACAATCAGCCTGCTGTCCTCGGAGAATACCTTCTACAGGTATGTAGCATTCGCTTTCTTCGCTGGTGGACTTTTACACAAGCACTGGAAACTAAAATATATCCAATAGCATATAAGGGTATGGAACATTTTTGAAGCAAGGTTGCCAAACATTAATTCCCAACAGAAAACAGCTGCACACTAAAGGATTCAATCTAGAAAAGATAAGTTAAATTTTTTTATGTTAACTAATCTTCTGTGCTCCTTGGTTTTATCAGTTTTAATGCAAATATTGCATAATATCTTTAAACTTTTTAAGCTTCTTTGTGCTAATTCTTGTTCTACCTTTACTGTAGGAACAGCCAGATATCCATGAGCAGTTTGTACATATTCGTAACTTACCTGCTGAACAGTACACTGAATTTCAACTAGTTTGCATGGGACTTCGTTTTGGAAAAGTAGACAACTATGTAGTGATAAAGAATAAAAGAAAGGTATGCTTTATTTTTAACGGCATTGAGAGATTTTACACAACTACTGCTGTTCTGGGACAAATATGTTTGTTAGTTTTTATGAACTATTTACTCAGCTTGAAAGTGGCACCACTTGTAAACTAGCAGAAATTCATATCAATACTTTCTTGAATGGTATTAAACCTAGGGTATACTTTTAATTGAGATGCTTTATTTTATGGTTGATGGTATAGCATCTCTGTGTGTAGTTATTTTTCTCTAAGGACAAGCAGAATGAGAATATTCTTACTCATGGGTGTTGTGATCCTGACCTCTCACACAAGAACTCTCCCCAGTAACTATTTTAGAAGCTTTTGGAAGTGCTGCATCATGCATTCACACATCTTCCCACCTGTTTCCATCACGCAGGATCAGATCAGTCTTAAATTTTGTGCAGAGCAGGTTGGACATCTCTTCACTGTTATCCTCAGCTCTTGTCAGCAGATGAGTTCTTTTTCGTTTTTACTTACTATGTCTCTGTCATCAGGTAAGTGCTGTTGCACAGGGCCTTTTAGTTGCAGGAGACTGACATCAAAGGCATCAATACTGAGGCTGAAGACAGTTCAGCCTAGCAGGAAAGCCCACTGCCTATGGATAGTGCATCAATATCAAGACCTCCAGAGGCACCGGAGCTCATATACACTGAACCAGTGTCGTTTTTCAGTCCCTCGGAGCAGGAGGCTCCCTCGGTGTTCAGGGAATCCCTGGTGCTTCTATTCCTCAAGCCCAGGCCCTAATGCAATGTCAGTATTCAAGATAGGCACAGATTTGGACATCCACTAGGGAATACTTTTATGAGTCTGACCCTGACTCTTTTTTGGGTGTCTAAAGGTTCTCACAGAGGAAGGATCCCCATGAGAAGCTGTCCACCTCTCAGAGTGGGAGATGGGTAATTTTGTCCCATTTGACTTATGAGGATTAGCCCAGGGTTAAGACATTGGACATTGAATTTTCTGCAGTTCAGTGACCCTGAAGATGACTCTGAACTACCTGTGCATCAGATGAAGATGTGGGCCGGTTTTTAGGCCATGCGGTGGGGTTTCTTTTTTGTGCCCCTTTTTTCGGCAAAATCAATCAAGTCTCTTGATTTCGCCGAGGCCATTTTTCTTTCCATGTCATTGAGGACACCCAGTGGCTTCAAATGTTGTACTTGGTGCAACCGGACCATCTCAGGTACCGATACCCATTCCTGGTGTATCCAGTGCCTTGGGCCCGACCACAGCCCAGCTGCTTTGTAGTCTGTGTCATCGTATGAAGAAGCGGACCCAAGTAGCTCGAGAAGCCCAATGAGAGAAACGTTTTGGGGCTTGGTCCAGTCCTTCGACATCGGTATTGACATCGGTACCGAGGTTGGCAGCGATGAGGTCGACATCGAGGGAAGCATTGACGCCAGGAGGCGGAGGTAATGGCTGCTGAGAGACCAAATCGCGCTGGAAGCACTGAGGTGTCGAGTGGGTCTCCACCTGCCTCGAGGCCTCCTGCTATGCAGGCCCCCCCGGGACTGACCATGGTCAGACCTGACCCCAAGGAGATGTGAGAATTCCACGTCCTCGTCGGTACCGAGGAGTGTCTGTGACGGGCATCAAGCGAAAATGAAGAAGCGCAGTCACCGATCTTCGACACATGGTGCCGGGAGCCTCCGATCGCAGCTCTCGAGCGCATCCGAGCCCTGCTTCCAGAGCTTCTGGAAGGATTGCTGCGCCAATCTGCTTCGGGGGTGCTTGCACCTTCCATGCCGTTTGCTGCAGTGGTGTCTGGCCCTTCACGTGCGGTGAGGTCTCCATCCTCGGCTGCCATCCAGTGGCACCCAGTCATAATAGCCCTGACAAAACAGACTTGTAACAAAATAACCCTTGACCTTTCACACCCTAACCAAACAGCCTTTGACAAAATAGCCCCTCCCACAAAACAGCCCCTAAGAAAAAATAACACATCACAAAAAATATAATAAACTACAACTGACATTTTCACTGATAAAAGACCTACCAGCATTCAGTTGCATAAAGCATATATAAACAAAATTCTAAAGCTACAAACTGGTATTCGCGATCTGTTCTGCTATTTATTTATTTATTTATTTTGTTACATTTGTACCCAACATTTTCCCACCTTTTTCCAGGCTCAATGTGGCTTACATAGTACTATGAGGCGTTAGCCACCTCCGGTAATGAAACAAATACAAAGTGATGTTATGATCGAATGAAAGAGCAAAGAAAACCACCCCCAAAGGGGTGGAGGTACACTGGTTCCTAGGTAAAAGGTTGCAGAAGCAAGAAGTAGGAAAGGTAGGCTCTTCTAAAAACCGGAGGAGACGTCTGGTGTGACAACAAGGCCCTAGATCCTCTCTCTTGTTCTACACAGACCCTGCTTGAATACCTTCTATTCTCCGAGGACAAGCAGGCTGCTTGTTCTCACTGATGGGTGACGTCCACGGCAGCCCCTCCAATCAGAAACTTCCATATCATCATGCTGATCAATCTATAGACTGGTGGTTGTGTCCATCTACCAGCAGGTGGAGATAGAGAGCAAACTTTGCCTCCCTATATGTGGTCATGTGCTGCCGGAAACTCCTCAGTATGTTCTCTATCTCAGCAGGTGGTGGTCACACACAGCAGCAGCTCTGGCTAGGCCTCCAAGCCTAATTTTTAGGTTTTGTTGAGTGCCTGGGGTTGAGGGCTCTTCTTGAGCAAGTGCAAACCTGGTGGCGCCAGGTCCCTCCTTTTCTCCCCCCTCCCGCTGGCTCCGTTTAAAAAAAAAAAAAATTTTTGAACGTCCTTAAAGGCGTTTATTTCGACTTTTATTTAAACGTTTATTGCAGCTTCTCACTGGGATACCAGGTCGTTACAGCTCGGAGCGGACAGCAGGTAATTTTTACCTTTTATAGTGGGCAGGGGGTTCCCCGATTGGTCTCCACGTGGCCTATGGCGTCGGAGGGCGAGGACGCAAAGAGTCGCTCCCCGGATCGCGTGTGCGCTTCCAGAGGGGATGCGGGGGTCTTAAAGTCTGATTCGCCCTTGTTGGGTGACAGTTTCGTGACCGATGAGTGGTCCCGGTCCTTCCTCCGGTGTGGCGGTTTTTTCCCGCCATAAACGCCCATCCCCCGCGGCTCGCCTCCGCCATATTGGCCGGCCACGCGGCTCGGACGGCTTCTTCTTGGGCCGCCCTTGAGGTGGGAGACATTGATGCCATGAACGCCCTTAATTTGGGCGACGGCACAAAAGCGGCTAAAGTTAAGCGCCGTTCTTCCCGCGCGGCTCCTTCGCGGAGTGTCGCGCCGGACGCCATCTTGGATGCGCAGCATGTCTCTCCCCCGCTCTTGCGAGCGCCGGTTGAGGGTGCGTCTAGGGCTGTAGCCCAGGCTGCGGAAGTGCACAGTATGCGGGGTTTCTCCCCCGAGTTTGTTTTGCTGCTGCATCAGGCCTTCCTTATGCAAAGCGCTGCCCCTGCTCCCTCGTCTGGTAAAGAGGTTGAGGCCCCCGGAGGTAAACGCCCTCGGGTTGATTCCCAGGCCTTGGAGGACTTTGTCTCCTCCGATGTAGATGAGGGCAGCGTATCGGAGTTTTCTCCGAGGACAAGCAGGCTGCTTGTTCTCACGACTGGGTTGACGTCCGCGGCAGCCCCCACCAACCGGAAGAAGCTTCGCGGGACGGTCGGCACGCAGGCCACGCCCACCGCGCATGCGCGGCCGCCTTCCCGCCCGTGCGCGACCGCTCCCGCCAGTTACTTTTTTTTCCGCGACTGAGAGAGTGGTGCGTTTGCCTCTCTCTCTGTTCAGCCGCCGGATTTCGACCGCGTTTACGCGGATCGTCGCTTGGATCCCGTTCGGTTCCTCTGATTTTGTTTGTATTGTTTGAGAAAAAAAAAAAAAAGAAATTTTTTTGCGCGTGTGGAGCACGCGCTCCCCTTTTTCCCTCGCTTTCTAGCGGGGACGCCACGTTGCGGCCTACGTGGCCGCTCGGGTCGGTTGATTTTTTCGTGGTGTGATTTTAGCCACCATTGCCGACTTTGACTTCGCCGACGCGATTTTTCCGTCGATGTCCTCGAAGGTCCCGAGTGG